>NC_081313.1:70888662-71513662 GCF_026419965.1 Kogia breviceps | reverse complement strand
CTGATCATATTTTAAGTAATGCTTCTTGTAGGTTACCTAAATCCTAGATATATTTCCTCTTGATTGACTTGAAGGAGGAAATGAAAATGATTGGTCTCTTATGTTGGTTTCTGTAGAAGCAGAGCGTAAGAAAATGATTCAAGTTGTACCTGATTTTAGATGTGCCGTGTGCCAAATATGAGGTGTGGGAAGGCACCTCTTTGGTGACATGGCTCTCACATGGTGAGGTTGTTTCTCCAGAGAAGATGGCAGCCATGAGCCATTAGTAACTAACACTCCCAGCAGCTGGGGATATGTGTGCCTGCCACTAAATGAATCTTGGTAGAATACTGGCTTTGTTCACTAAAATTCTATGCAGTCTTCATTGAAGCAATCTGGCACATTTTGGTATGATTAATACTTTCCTTTCTTCAGCCATTCTTATTTTGCTTAATGTCCTAATTTTTTCTTACTATATTATTCCTAAAAATTTAGCCTTTTCTAAGCTTTGTTTTCACAGGTTACTAGAGAGTAATATTGAAATTAGTGGAAATAGATGATGACTGGAAAGTCCCAACTATTTCATGACCTCTCTAGGCTTCCAGTGTTATTCTTTGCTCTTCACTAAAGCATTATATTGGTAACTCGTAATCTGCCCAGATGGTTATTGTACTGATAACATGTGATAACATTTACTATTATGTCACCTGAAATTCATTTACTATTATGTTACTTGGAATTCATTAAAAATTAACATTTTAGTGGAGGGTATTTATATAAATAAGTTTTAGGATGGCATTAATTTGTTATTTTAGAAATCTTGAAAAGAACTTTTGATGAAAGATTTGGTACGCTTATAAACTCTTCTATGATTCACTTAAGTTGCTTTAATTTTGAATATTATAAGACCCTTATGCTATTATTCAATGAATTTTGGATCTGGATTCATGTATACGTTTTGAGTACCATAGTGGAATAAATTGCTATTTCTTGGAATAACTCCTTTATAAATTGTATGTTGTGATGCAGCTTCATGAAGCTATATAGCAATTTAACTCTCGTGGGTAGGATAGATAATGTTTTAAAATTAAGGAAATGGGCACTCAACATAAATAAAAATATGGATTTTTGCACTTAAACAATGAAAATACTCACATAAGTATATGAATACTAAAAAACTAATAGTACAAAAATTCATGTAAAACATACACCAAGCAATGTTCTGAACCCTTTCAATATATGAACATATTTAATCCTCATAACAACCCTATGAAGTATGCCTGGTTAACAACCCTAATTTATGCATGAGAAAACTGATTCACAGGGTGATTTAGTGACTTGCCGGGGGTCACATAGCAAGTATGAGATAGAGCCACAGTTCAAACACACAGTCTGACTTCGGAATTGAGTGGACCACCGCTCTAACAAAAGCATTAATCTTACTCTTCCTTCCCAAGTGACAATCTGCATATACACAAGGAGTAACTAGTACTGATCTTGGTTATGTGCATTGAAAATTACCAGCAAAGAGTTGTTCTTCTAACTAAACCTGGACCATTAGCCTTAAAACTGCTAGGATTCTGTGATGATATCACATAGGTGCTCTTATTCTTTCCCTTTTCCCTCCCTCCTCTGTCATTCTCTCTTCTCCCTTTCTCTTTCGTCCTCTTTTTCTTTACAGGTATACACTATTTAAAAAGAAAATTAACTAGTCAAGGGACTGAAAAAAGGCCTAAAATTCTGCATATCAGAAAGTGAGGCAAGAAATTTGATAATATGCTTATGAAAATAGTATAGCTGTAACTATTTTATAAATATCAACGTAAGTATTGTATACTTAAAGTATAAATGCCTTTTATATATATATATATCTTTTCACTTTGCCTTCTAGAATCTGAGTGATGCTGAAAGTTAATTGAGGAATTATAATGAAGTCCTTAATGATGGCTAGACTGAATTTTGCAATTTAATTTAGTAATATTATTGTTTTCAGGTGTTGAAAACACCATGTATTCTAAAGTAGTGCTAATAGTTGATATGTTGGGAAAAACCTGCTCACTTTATTTTATTGACTAAATTTTATTTTGGAATCTTTAGACAATTCTCCTAGAATGAGTGGAAAAATATGTGTTTGTGATTTTCAGCATCAAAAGTTGGTTGCGATTATTTTCTCTACTTACATATTTTTTCTATCCTGAGGTTTTTGCTTCCTTTATAAAGTGAAGGAATCTCGTTTTAGAAAGTTAAGAACCTTTTGGTATTTAACTCTCTCTTTGGAAAGGGAAATTAGCAGCTGTAGAGTTTTATTCAGACTTGGTCTGATTGTATATCTAGAAATGAAGTCCTACCTTAACTGTTCAATTAAAAATTGGAAGAAAATATTTAAGCAGGTGTTAATCAAGTCTTTAAAAATAATATTGCATACCCAAGCCTTTCCAGGTGCAGTTCAAGATTTTTCTACCTACAAAATAAAGCAGAAACTAGTTAGGGAGATGAAGTCTATTTTGAGGCCAGGAAGTTTATTTCTTAAAGTTGAAGAATCGTATGATTATCACCCAACACATAGTACTGGCTCCTTTTAAAGAAATAATACGTCTTAACCTTTTTTATATAGCTTTATAATTGACATTGCATTATTTGTTATTGATATACAATAAACTGTGTATGTATCAAATGTATAACGATAAGTTTTGCCATATATATATACCTATATTCATGAAATCGTTACTACAATAAATATAACTTTTTTCATTGTAAAATACATAAGCATACAGCAGGTATACAAAACAAAGTTGTATAACTCAATGATTTATCAAACACAGTATATATATATTACTGTATTCCATTTGTCAATCTAATGTTTTGTTTAGAATCTTTATGTGAATGAGCATAGTATATTGGCTTCAGAAAATAAGAAATTAAAAAATACAGATTAATAGCAAAATGTAGAAAGCTTACAGGCCCAAGGTATTCAAACACAAAGTCTGAGCAATAATTGGCTGACCACTAAGACATGCTGACATAGGGGTGATCTCTAGGATGCCAGACTTAAGAATAAAAACAATAATTCAAAAAACGCCAGAGAATCCCCAGTGGTGGCACATCATGGGAGAGACAGACTCTACATAATTGCTCCAAGCAAGTTACTAAATGACAAAAAGCATAAACAACAGCTCCCTGGAGTGGGCATTAGAATCTAAGACTGTGGATTGGCTTCTCCCATTTCATGCTTATTCCAGGAATGCTCTTGGAGGGAATGGCAGGTCAGTTACCTCAGCTTGGCAAACCATTATTTTTTTCTCACCCTCCTTCCCTCTCCCTTCTTTCTCTCCTCCCTTTTATTACTTCTTTACTTCCTTGCTTCACTTGCCATTCCTTTCTGATACCTTTTTTTCTTTCTTTTTTTGCTAAGTACCTATAGTAATATTCCTGTAAGTTGTAGTATGACTGGACACTATATGTGTATATTTGTCTGGAAGACACACATATTTGATGTTTACATAATTACATGTTAACAATGGTTACCTCTACCTAGATGTTCAGTATTGATGTTGTGTTTCTTTCTTTGAACATTTCTGTTTTCTTAACATTTCTTAAATATTTGAACATTTAAAGTTTTCTGCATCAAATATGTAGTCACTCTTGTAAACCTTTTGGGGTAAAACCAATAAATGCTATTTATTAGTTGAATAATTAAATTTAGTAATTAACTTAAATGAGTAAAGTAAAAAAAAAAGTTAATTAAAAAAATGGAGCAGTTCAAAGATGCAAGAGAAATATTGAATGTAAAAATATAATGTTTATAGAATTTACATTTTGAGACTGTTCTTGATACTTAAAAGAATTGAAAAAGAAAACTTCATTTGTTCACACTTCGGGAGACACCCAGATATATTTTATAATAAAAATACATAATTAGTATTTTTCAAACATTTTTATAAGCTCAAACAGAGCTATGTTATGCCAAGAACATTTTGTCTTGATTTTTAATATCATGTGTCATTCAATGAAAGCTAATCCATATGTTTATGATTCATTTAAATTAAATTATCAAAATATTGATTTGAAGAGCCACTTGATATCTAAAGAGAAATTTTAGTTTTAAAAAGAGGCTATTTTAAATTTTAAAAATCAGGTTATTTTATCATACTAATGGTAAGAAAGTCAAAATCTTATGGAAGATCCAGAATTATTTTTAATGTTGAAGAATAAATTTTTTAGGTGTTAAGAGAAAATATTTACCCCTACCCCTGTTTGAAAGGAGTTAAATATGTTTATCTGGGTGAGTAAAGTTAGAGTCCATAAGTCCCATTCTGCTTTTAAGCAATTGTATGCAGATATATACAATATTTTTGTGAGAAAGACTCCTTTCGGAATATTTACTGAATGTTTTCCAGTTTTGCACACATCACATGAGAAAACTTACAGCTCTTTAATTAATTCCCCAGTAAATTTTGAAAATAAATCTTAAAATAATATCTAAATTCAAGTTTTGTTTTGTTTGTTTGTTTTTAATGCTCCTGGTGATTTTAATCTTCCCAACTCTTCTTTTTTTTAAAACCTACTATAGAGATAAAGCTATAGTAATAAGAATTCTTCTCTTTGCTCCCAGAGAAGTTGGTTCTGAATATGAAAGTTTCTCTATTCCTAACACTTATGTAGGCAAGTGTCTACAAACACATTCATGTGTTTCATGAGTTTGAAAACATACAAATCACATGGGAAAATACTTGTCACAACACTTTTAATCAGTAAATACCTATTCACATCTGGAAGAGCTAAAGCCTATATAGCCTGATTCTATTCCTGTGGAAATGAAGAGGTGTAACTCCATCAAAACTCTGCTGGCAAATCTTTGTAAGAATACATTTATTGGGGAATGCTAACCACCTTAATTATATTTCCTACCAGCCCATACCATGTCATAGTATTATTAATATTAATATAGTAAACTTTAATATTATTTAAACATTATTTAAATTATATATTTTAGTGTTCAAAATATGCCAATGTGCTAAGAGCTTTAAGTATTTTTATTGGCCTCACAGCAGTGAAGAAATGCTTAATTCTCTTTGCCTCTCCTCCATTTTCTAAGTACCAAAAATGTCACCCTCCCACAAACTACTTTATTTCTTTCATGAAGATTTTTCTGCAAGTCTTGCATTTTTCTAATCATTAAATGAATGCTAAAGTTTACATAGCATACTTACTTATCATATATACCTCATTTATACGTATTGCTTTTTGCATAGCTCTCTTAGATTTTCTTTGCATAATGTGAGGGGCATCAGCTATGGAGTTCAGCAACCCTGGGTTCCTTTCCTACCTTCATCATACAGTATGGGTGTCACTTTTGTGCAAGTTAAAAAACTTCCTTGAACATCAGTTTCTTCATGAAAATAGTAACATCTATTTGGAAGAGTTGCTTTGAAGGTTAAGTAAGATAATTGCATAGCATAATTCCAAGCATAGAATAAACATTCAATAAATGATGATATTGATGTCTTAGATTGAATGAGTTTATGTTATACCCCTTGTGTATCTTTAATTTAGAGGCTTTTAAAGCAGTAACTCTTAGTTGGCTAGTGATATTACTTTCCTAGAGGGGCATATCACAGTCATCCTAAGGGCTACTATGTAAGAACTGCCCCTTCTTTCTGTCCTACTTCTCCTTATTCAGTTCTAGATTCATTTCCTGAAAGACAATTTTCTAAATGTCCATTGGATTTTAAAAATCTACTCATATACATTTATTTGTTTCTTTTAACTGTTTGAACACATTTACAGTAAGTTTTACTACATGGAGTAGTTTTACTAACCACTGATGTTTCCCAAAATGTTTTATTTGCCAGTTTTCATTTTGTTTTCCTCACAGTGTTTTCAGTAATTTTAATTTGTCTCTCCTTGACTACTTGGTGCTGTAACTGGAAGGAACTGAAATAAAGAATAGAGGCTGTCTGTTGAGAGCTAGGACTACCATCACACAACAAATCTCAGACTGGAGAGGACAGAGATGGAGCACTCAAGAGAGGAGCCACATAAGACATTGTTCAAACCAGAAATCATTTGAGAGGGAAAGGGGACACTAAAATATTTAACAGATATTATTTTACCTACCACAAGTGGAGAAACAGGAATGTTCTGGGCCAGGATGTCTGGTCATCCTACCTAGGGGATAAACTGGAAAGGGATTTAGGGGTGACGAATGGAGAGGCAGATTGATGTGCAGTGAAAGAGGAGATTGAAATAACAAGATGTAATAAAGGAGGCAGATCAGAGTGAGGGAAAAATCTGAGGGTCACAAGAATACATTCATAAGACTGTATTCAAAACCTATTTCTGTGTAAGAATATATTCAAATGCCTATTCAAAACTATATTCTTTATGAATATGTAAATGTATTCCTCATGAAAATGTTTTTCATGAAAATATTTTCTGGATGGATATTTTTTTGTGGATATATATTTGTGTTGGGGCAGAGAGGAATTGAATATTCCATAAGATGCTGTTATAAAGACAAATTGAATAATGAACTAAAACTTTACAGAAATCTTGAAGAGATGGTGAAACTATCCTTTCTAATATGGACTGTGATAATTTAGTTTTTAAAGTTTAGCGGGTAAAAGTACTAAGCCTTCAACGAATTAACTTTCAATGAATTTGCTTGTAGTGAATAAGCTTTCAGGGATTGGCCTAATAAATTTTGAGTCCAGAGAAAAGTATTGAACATAATTAATATTAGGAATCAAAATTCATAATAATTAAAATTGGGATTGCTTTAATTTGGGGCCATTATGCATAATCGTAAAGGGTATATATTTCTGTATGAAATGCTTGGATTGCTTTATCTCTTTTTTATTGGCTGCTCCAGTGGAAATCCTACTGGTCAGGGGATTAGCCAAAATGTGGGTGGGGGAAAGAGTAGGAAGAGAATGTGGGGAAAAAGTGGGTGGGAAGAAGCTAAAATTGGACTGGAATTCTCTACAAAGGTAGAATAATCAGGTCCTTAACAGAGAGTTACAGTTGTCTTCTGTGTTTTGAATTGAAGCAGCTTAAATATTCCTGGGGACAGAAATATTTTCTTAGCATAAAACACAGGTGCAGGTACTATGCAGCCAAGGAAAAGCATTAGTAAACATTTGAACGTCCTTCCAATGGCATGGTCCAGAGCCAAACTTTCAATCTGCCTCAGTGGCTTAATTTTCTCGTCACACTCAAATAGAGATAGCCTGTTCTCAATGTAATGAAAGGACCATCTCAAAGTAACATGAGGAATCTTTGTGCAAAGGCAGTGGGGCCTAAAATAATCTTCAAGGGAGTTAGCTATGTTTGTTCAGCAGCAAGACACTTTTAAATGGAAAGTGTTCTCTGGCTGTTTGTACTGGACAGTGATGTTTTACATTCCAGTCATCTCACTTAGTCTCATTGGACTGGATTCTCCCTTTTAAGTTAAGAGGTAGTTGGCAGAATGTCTCCCCTGGCATAGAGGAGAGAAGGAAATTTTTCTTTCTGTTTTCAGACTTCAAAGCTTTTGTGTATGGCCAGCTTATGACAATAAAAGCTAGAAACAACAAATTATTTTAGGTTTTGGTAGATAAAAGAAGGCCACTTTTGCTAAGCGGTCAGGATCCTTTTGGCATTAATTGCCTTGATAATGCATCTTCTCATTTTTCACCTTCTTATATTCTCTCCCTGGACAGAACTGCATGTTCTCAGAATATGGGCAACATTTCCTTCTTCCTCTCAATATGTAGTGGCCATGATGGTATCCGTGTGTGCCCTCTTTTTTTCAAAGAAGAGGAAACACTTATTTCCTATTCTGGTTCATTTTGCTTTTCCTTACTAATTCCTGATTCTCTCTTTCTCTTCATTATAATGTATGTCCTCAAGGACTGTGGGGTCATTAGAATCATCACCAACATTCCTTCCTTTGTGAGAATACATACATTCTGGCATTTAGAATATCTGTATGGGGGTGAAATTACTGACCCTTCTTAAAATTCTGGCATTTTTGTTGTTGATAAATATTTTGAGAATTCTTTTTAGAATTACCTTGCCTTATTTTTCCCCTTGGGTTCTCACTCATTTTGAACAGTTTCTCCTTTGGGGATATAGTCCTATTTATATTGAGGCTGTAGCTTCTCCAGTATTTGGATAGGGAGGTAAGAAGGAAAGGAAGGCAGAGAGTGCTGGGGAAACCAAATAAGACAGAAATTCTTTCAGAAAGCATGCAGTTCTGATTCCACAAAATAGATTTGATTGTACTTCAAACACTGATATTTAACGAGTGATGATTTGACAATGGGAATGACAAATTTCAATTAAACATAGTTGCTTTCTGGGTCGGGCTGATTCACCTTAAACAGCAAGGCTTTATATCAGTTCTGATTCACAATTGCAATGGACTCAGCAGCATCCCATGTGTCCTATTGTGACCATTTATTAATCCAAATTGAAGCTTTAAAACCCTTATAAAATTTACAGAATAGATGTATTAAGTTGTTCTCAAGAGAAAAATCAGTTTCTTAAAATATCTTTTCAACAGTGACATGTTAGTAAAAATTAGAAATCTACTCTCAGAAAATATTTAATCAAGTTAGTTTTCCATGTAGTGGTATTGTTCAAACAGAGCAAATAAAGTAGTCAGGGTACAGAGTAAAAGGCAAAAAGATAACACTGGCCTGGATTGGGCTGGGTCTCTTCAACAAACTAAGGGTTGCAGGATGCAACTGAAAAAATAACTACCCATGAGCTGTGGCGGAGGTCCACAGTGAACCTTTTTTGGGGGAAACAGTTATTCTGGACATGCGGCATGGCAAAGGAATTTGAATTTGGTAGGCTCAACTGCATTAATTTCATTCTGGGTGTAAAATATGTTAATTTGCCACTGTGGAAGAAATCATGGTGAGTCATTTACAGAACTACTTAGAGTCTTACTTCTAACATTTCTAAGTACTTATTGCTTTGGTCACTGCTTTTTCTCTTCATAAATCTACTTTTTAATAACTTGCAAAGATAAGTATGAAAAATCCTTTTTTTTTTTATTCCACATGGAACAAATTTCTAACAGGTATTCTTGAGTTGAATAAACAGTTGATAATATTTAATTTCGATTCTGAAATTATTTGTCTTTTCTGTTCAATCATGGAATGTTTCATGAAGAGGAGCAGGATCATTCTTTGTCCCTTCTGATAGTGTAATTTTTGTCCAAATTGTCAAATCAGAACCATGCTGAATCCATAAAATGGCTCTCCCAACACCAAAAGATTTTACTTGCACTTTGCAAGGATTCAGGATCATCTTGGGTAATCAGCTGTGTGTTAAAGCAGAAGAGGATTGTATGGAGAGCAAAAAATATGAATCCAGTGGGTTAAAAAAAGAGTTTTGTTTTATGATCTCAAAATATCTCTATAATCTGAAACATAACACCCCTACTACACAAATAACCCAACTTCGGCAGATGTCTCAAACCTTGTAACAAGAAGTTCTTTTGCTCAGTCTTCAAATTTACAGCGTCCAAGCTCCTCTTTTCCCAACCACACTTCGTATCATTAACACTAATCCTAAATTAAGTAATTTGAAGATAAAACATAAAAGTCTACCTGGGTTTATAATCAATCATTAAACAATTGACATTAAGCCGTTGAATAAAACAGACATGGTGCTTTTTACTGTTATGAAAGTGAAAAAAAAAAAAAGAGAATAAAATAAAATCAGTATTTGGAAAAAGTGCATAGCTTTCTCTATTTTGGAGAGTAAACACAGGTTCTTAAAATGCTGCCACCTTCCTACCTGTTTTCAACTAGCAATGAACATGGAATTATAAAAATGTGCACACATACCATTTCTCTTAAACAGCACTAAACTTATGTGAAGTCTCCAAATTAAAGCTCCCCTCAGAACCCCCAACTACAGGACTTTGTAGCCATAAATGCCTTGAGATATTGGCTGAATCATCTCCTTTCCAAAATTGTCCATCTGTCTTTGAGAGTAGTTGTGATCTGGAGGTTCAAGTTGACTTACTCACTGAGCTGCCTGCCAGCTTAGATGCACTTTGTAGGTGGAAAATTGTTGGTCTTTGTCCCTCCCAGCTTGCAAGAAAAATGAAGCTGCCAAGAGATAAACACATTCTAAGTTTATCATGCTATTCTTGGCCTCAAACTACAAGCCATAAGGCAACTATTGCTCAAGGTACCGTGTTTACAAGTGTTCAGTCCTCCGCTGTTTCAGAGACCCAACAAGATGGAATTTCTTCCTGCCAGCCTATATTTTGTTTTTTCTAAGCTTTCACATTTCTCAGTTCCTTTTTAAAAAGTAAGGAAAGGGAGCAGCTTCTTTGACAGCGTTTTGAAGGTTTGAAGTCTCATTAAAATTTGATTGCGATGTTTTGGGGTTTTCTTCCCCAGAGGCACTATAAGTTCCTAAAAAGACTAGAAGCTTCTTTCTGTTATTATCATCAGTATTATCATATTTGTCATCGTCATCATCATTATTATTTTACTTATAAGTGAAAAGATGTATACTATGTATCTTTACATAGATCTTTTCAATTTTTTGCTGTTTACTCTTTCCCTTATTTGTTTACTGAATTGACCTTTAATTTAATACATTTATTATCAAAAATTACATGTTTCTCTTTTAATTGATATGATTTTTCCTCTAGGGGCTATATTGAAAATAATTAATACATTTGGTAATGTTCTCAAAACCCAAAGAAAGAAAGAATTCTTCTTTTTTCTTTTTTTGAGGGAAAGAGTACTGAGTTAACTTTCTTCACAAATGTCTTCCTGGCTGCATTGGATAACAGGATGTATTGAGTTCAAACATCTTAAATATAAAAGAGGCGTATAGCTATATCACATCCTATATTGGCACAGTATATTGACATGTATTATGTATGATGTTACACTGTTTAAATTATTAGAAATCACATTAAAAGAAATTATAATGAGATGGGGCTTTTTACCAAATCTAGAATATTTGGCAAAGGCATGATAATCAAGTTCAATCCTTGATTTACAAATAAGGCTTTGAGCTTTCAGACTTTAAAAACTATATACTATATCATGATTTCTATGCATTTCATTAAAAGTAACATCCTCTTCAGAGTTCAGCATAGTACATGTATAATTTACCTCTAGGAACAGGCTTTAATTGTTTTCTTAGATATTAATCCACATCCTGGAAACATTTTTTGGACATACTCTCACTCATGTCTGCTCTTTCCATGGTTTAATGTTGCTGCAAAGTAAATTCACTTACTACATGACAAATGAAAAGAACATAATAGAAGAAATTTTACTTGTTCTGGTTTAAGTTCTAAGGGTAGTGAAGAAAGATTTGTAACTGTACTCTCGGATACTGTAAGGAAAAATGTATTGTTAATTTGAAGCATTACTTAGGACACTGAAAGGAATAAAATCATTATGTCCTCACTAAAATGGGCGAGAGCTTTCAGGACTGTCAGGCCTAAGGGTTAGAATAGACTGTACAACTACTGGGTGGCCTCTGAAGATGTACAGATGTGATAATTAAGAATAGTGGATGAGTATTCTATTTGAAAATCATCTATATGTTATTTTGTTAGAATTTATTTGCAGTACTCCACTAACAACAACAAGAACTAGTTATGTGCTGATCAGTACCTGTAAAAATTTTAACTACCTTTCCCCAGTATGTAGAGTTCAAAGTAGGTGGCAAAACTCTTGCATTATCTGAAGACTGTCTGGGCAGAGGTGTTTGATATCTTTGCTTTATAGATCTCTTGCTCTTGATTTAGCTTTTATTTACTCTAGTAGTATTTTTAGGTGTTCTTATCGAACGTAGAACAGCTAAGTAGATCACAAAATTAGCTATAAAACTTCATAACTTATATTATTAAAACGTATCAAAGGCTGAAAGTCTAAGAAATGACCTAGATTATAAGGGGGTAAGGAACTGATTGGTCATTAGTGCCAAGCAGTATGAGCAGCCACTATCATTTGATGGAACTAATATGTACTTTCTACAAGTGGTGGAGGAGACTGCCAGACCTGTGATTTTTGGCATTTTCAAAGGTACCACATCCACATGGGTAAATCTACCTATCTGGACAAATAACTAACGTGTTAGGAGTCATTGTGGAGAGACACTTCTTGAATTGTATTTTACAATATTTTGTGTACATTTATTTAATTTACTTACTTGTTTTTAAGCCTGATTCTTGGTTTAAGATAAATGTAAGTAGTCCCAGAATTAGAGTTATGAAGTACGTGGGTTCCAGCATTCAGTGTCACTGGTAAGAAATTAAAGTGTTGAGTACCAGGTACTCACAAATAATGAAAAAAAAAAATTTTTTTTTTAACCCACAAGCTTTTTCTGAAAGATTAAGAATTGTTTTAAAATGTAGGTAGTTTTTCCATTTCTCAAATATTCTTGCACTACCTATTAAGCCAGGATGTACTTTTAGTTTTCAGTTTACTCTTCTATTGGAATCTTTGTTTTTGATAACAGTGTCTTTCCATTTTGTTGGATGAATGTCCTTGAAGGGTATGCGTGAGGTTATTTGGTATGATTCAGTAGTCTAATGCTGTGATAACAGTAGCCCCCTAGATCTCAAAATCTCAGTGGCTTAAACAAAACAAATGTTTTTTTCTTACTCATACTACACGTTCAACAGAGTGAAGCAAAAGTCTTCAGGTTAATTGGAGACTCTGTATCACAGTTTCTCTAAGACCCAGTTAATGCAGACTTTTTGTCCTCACATACTTTACTATGGAGTCAGGAAAACGGAACAAAGTGAGTTACTCCATGGCTCTTACAGCTTCTTTCTGTGATGTGCATCCCCTCCTTTCACATTTCTTTAGCCAAAGCAAGCCACATGATATTGCCTAACCTCAAACATGGGAGAGAATTGTTCCTACCTTGTGTTTTAAAAGAGGAGTAATAGAAAAATCCTGAACAGACTTTAGGTCTTGACTACCATGGGGATAATGTTTATAGCTATTAAGAGAGGTCACTTTTTCTTAAGCCAACAGGAGTACAAAATATTTGATACAGGGTTTGACTTTCCTGCCTAGCATTAATTTAATACTTGGGTACCATTCTAGAATTTTAAGGCCTTGCTTCTACTTATGTCTTACTTTATTATGAATGCCATAATTATGCCATGACAATTGCTTTCAGGGAAAATTTAAAGTTTCCATGATTTTTCATAGGAAGCCACCATGGAAGTATCTGTTTCTGTCTGTGAACAGTAATGAATCAGCAGCAGCTAATTAAACCCAGCTGGGGACAAGTTGTGTCCTGTGCACATGGACAGCTGAAGTGGGTAAAACAAGATCTAGCATATAATAACATGATATCATATAAAGTCACCCAAAGATATGCAGCAAACATGATCCTTGTTATTGAAGCATACAGTTTCAGTGCATTTAGATCACCTCAGAATGGACAGTGTGTCCACTCATGTGGCATATGTAACAGTATAGAGTTTCGTTCTTTAATCTTAAGTATTATGCCTGAAACACTAAGTAGTATCAATAATTTAAAGGAATCAATACATTTAATATAGACATATAAAATTGCATTAATTAAAACACCTCATTAAGGACCTTATGGAAATTTTGACACGTCCTACGAATTTTGATGTCTTATTTTGGTCTACAACTTCACTAGCAATAGTGACATGACAATTATCCCAAACCCTGCATTTTACATTTTTCCCCCACTAATATAGATGCCAGATACTCAAGAAATGACCTAGAATATCTTCTAGAGGACAATGCAGATTTACATGTACTGTTGTTGTTACCTATTTTTACATAATATCGTCTAATAATTTTCCCCTATAACCCTTGCCTCACTAATGTAAAGGATACTATTGAGGCAGAAGAGCTGGGTCGTTGAACATTCGTGAGCGCATGTTCAAATAAAATAAATAGCAAAGATCTGGAGGCTCTAAGAAAGCAGAGAGAGGACAGTGTAGAATGTCTAGAAAGAGAATCTAAGAAACCATGAGAGTGAGAATATATGGCAAATGAGAGACAGACAGACAGACATGGCAAACAGGAGCAGGCCTCTAGAGCGACCTTGATCCTTGATGGCTTCCTGCTTCCACTTCCCTTTTCCTCAGAGTGGTCTGAGTAGGTTTATTTTTCTCACAATCAAAAGATTTGTCTAGAATAGTGAAGGTCTCAGTTCTATGTAGCAGAATTCAACATTGCTTTACGAAAAACACTTAAATTGCAATTATTCTGACCATTTTCAGAATAATGTTTAGTAGGCCCAGAGATATTCTGTTTATGAGTTTCTAGATAATTGTCTAAATCCTCATGTAAAATATGAGGATTAGCTTTTATCTAAGTAAACTGTTTAGCTATTTTAGAAATTATGTAGAACTTAAGTTTTTTTATGTTACTGGTGAAAACATGGATGTTGTTTGTCGTTCGCCATTTATCTCTGACATGTTGAGAGGTTAAAAATCCCTGATAATTCCCCAGAGTAAGAATTATAATTGTTTGGTCACACGATTTAAAATGTAATTTTCAAATTATAACCATAGGCTGCTTTTCCTGTAGTATATACCATACCACAGTGAGACAGCTGGTCTGTAGTTTTCCTTTATATTAACCTGTATTATATGCAACATCTGTACCTTTGTAACTAAAGGGGAACTTAGAAAAAAAACAAACCTTAACAGCACATGGGTGCAATCTGTTGACTGTTTCTATGTTGGGGGATTTAAGATAACATATAATTATGCTTGAGAAGTCAGCCCCCTGTGATACCAATTAAGAATGGTGGTGTTTATAAAGCAGAAACTAACACACCATTGTAAAGCAATTATACTCCAATAAAGATGTTAAAAAAAGAAAAGAATGGTGGTGTTGCTATTACATCCCATATAACAGCCATTAGCTGTTATATGTTACCTGAAAAGATTATACTTTAATGCTTTTTTTTTTTTTTTACTTAAGCAAAAAGAAATTGCATTTATGTTCACAATATTTCCTTAATTTGAGACAATATACAATTTTGATTAAATTTTATGAGTTGGACACCACAATAGGCATAATAAAATAAGTCATATTAGCAAAGTGGAGTCAGGTCAAGATGAATAACATTAAAAGTTGTTAATTAATATTGTCATCCTTTTTATTTCATGAAATCAGTTGACAAATGGTGCCAGGGCTTAGGCTGAAGATGTTGACAAACATTATAAATTTATTTGGTAATGCAGGACCTAAAATAGCTAAAAATGACTTTGGCTTGTCCAACTTTGAAAACAAAATGGAGTACATACTCTAGTTGATAAAAGTATTTAACATAAGTCTCCAGTAATTAAGATAGTGTGGTAATGGCAGAAGTATCAATGGAACACAATAGAGAATCCAGAAATAGACCCACAGATATATAGTCAACTGACTTTTGATAAAGATGGCAAGGCAATCAAAAGGGTAAATGATCATTTTTTTCAAGAAATAGTGTTGGAAGAATTGAACAGCCATCATCAAAACACACACACACACACACATACATGCGTGCAAGCACACATGCGCACACACACACACACAAAACACAAAAGAGAGAGAAAGAACATTTACTTATCATATATAAAAACTTAATGCAAATATATTGTAGATATAAATAAAATAGGGAAAAGTGTAAGTGCTAGAAGAAAACAGGAGAAAAACATTGTCACTTGGGTTAAATAAATATTTCTAACATGATGACAAAAGCACAATCAATAATATAAAAGATTTTTCAACTTTTCAAAAGACACTTAAGAAAATGAAAAGATCAGCCATAGACGTGGAAAAATATTTGCAAAACTCATACTTGATAAAGGGCTTGTGTTCAGAATAGGTGATGAATTCACAAAACTCAATGATATGTAAATAAACAACCAAATTAAAAAACAGGCAAAGGATGTGAACAGACAATTCACAAAAGAAGATACTCAGCATCATTAGTCACTAGGGAATGCAAAGAAAGCTTCAGTTAGACATACCAATACACCCACTGGGAGGGTCAAAATTAGAAAGAAAAACCACACCAAGTGATGGTGAAGCTGTAGAATGACTTGACCTCTATACATGAATATTAGGAATAAAACATAGTATAACCACTTTAAAAAACAGCTTGGAACCTAAAAAAAATTAAATGTATTCCTACCATATGATACAGCCATTCCATTTCTAGGTATTTACCCAAGACAAATGATGGCACACAGTTACATAATAACTTGCACAGAAATGTTCATAGCAGATTTATTTGTAATAGGCAAAAACAGAAAATCCAAATGATCATCAACAGGTAAATATATAAACAAATTGTAGTATATTCATAAATAGAATACTACTCAGTAATAAAAAGGAACACAACAAAATGGATAAATCTCAAATAGTTATACTGAGTGAAAGAAGCCAGACAAAAAAGAGTACTTACTCTGTTGATTCCAGTTATATAAAATTCTAGAAAAGGCAAACTAATCTATAATAACAGAAAACAGGTAAGTGGTTTACTGGAGGTGGCAGGTCAGGGAGAGGGAAAGGAAGGCTGGATTACAATGGAGCATAAAAAATTGGGAGGAGTAATGTATATTTTCATTACCTCTATTGCAGTGGTGATTTCATGTTGTATACATGTTAAAACTCATAAAATTCTACATCAATATGTGCATTTTATTGTACATCAATCATATCTCAGTAAAATCAAGTGTAATATATCTGTACTAAAGCAATGAAGACTACAGACACCTTAATTTCCATATAATCAGTAGTAGCAGCTTTTACATAGATCAAATATGACCATTTGCAAGTGTGTTTTTTTTTTTAATTAAATGTACATGGGCTTTGTCCATCAGACCTTTTAACACATCTTCTGAGACATAAAAGTAAAGCTATACATAAGAAATATATGGATTTGAAATGGTGCTTAAATGCCTTACTGACTGTTCATATAAATGAAATAATCAATTTGGCTGTGATAATCAATTCTTGGATTAAAGACAGCTGAAATGCAAAAATCAATGATGTGCATGGGTTAGCCCTCCATGACCCGTTGTGTCTTAATATAACATTATTAGAAGAAAAAACATGGCATTATCCAATGTGATCTGATAAGCTACCACAATTTATAGCCACCCCTGCTTATTTTCTGTTCTGAAGAACAACTTTGAGGTTTCGGTTAAAGAAAGTGAAGTCTTTTGTTTCTCCCTCAGGTTGTCATACCAACAACAATTATTTAGCTTTAATTGGTCTGTAGGAGGTCAGGATCAGCAGCCTAAAAACGCACTTTTAAGGATTTCAGATTTCAACTCAGTGGTTAAATTATAGCAATCTCTCTCTTTATGGTAATATTCTGAAAATGCCTATTTTAAAACCTCTTGTTTGCCACCCCTCTCTTTTTTTTTTCTCTATAGGAAGTTTCAGTCCATTAATAAGGAATAAACTTAGGGTGCCTGTGGCTTTAAAATGTAACTGTTTTGCCTCTTCTTAAATTATCCTGCCTTGCTTCTTTGGAACTGAATGTGCAACAGTGCTTCTATGTTTTCAAAGTATGCCATGCTGTTTGCAATATATTTTATTGTGTCCACAAAATGAAAGCACTAAAAGAGTTGAAGCCAACCTAAATCTGATTATTTTATAGTCACCTGAACTCCCATATCCCTCTCTTCTTTCTCCCATTTTTTAATAGAAAAATTTTATTTTCTTTACTCTGTATCTGCCTCCTCATGTCTGTCATAGCTAAGGGCCATACCCATGTGTTTAGTAAGGATAACAAATTCTAAATGGAACAAAATATGATTCGATAATACTCAGGTTATCAATACTAGTCATTTGTTGGTCTGGACTTAAGACTTCCTTGTAGTCTTTAATGCTGGTTTGATTTTCAGAATTATAATACAATTTACCAAATCAAGCATTTAATGGAAAAGACTGAGTCAATATTTTCCCATATTGATGCTTGTAACAGTGGCATACAGTCTTCTAAATGCTATTCAATATTTTCCCTTACAAAAGACATATAAACAGATTATTAATTTAAGACTATGCTAATGGTTCTTCACTCCAGAAGACTAGAGTATCTGTTCATCTTAAAGTATATCCATTATCTATCTACCTATCTATCTGTTGATCTGTCTGTACACATCTACATGTATGTATGTATATCCATGTCCTCCAGCTTTGACTTGATCTACTTTCTTTAATTTCTTTCTGTCCCTCGACTATGACAATGTACTATTTGGGTAACTTTTTGTCAATAATTATAATTTAAATAGTATCATCTCTTTCTTCTAGAATATCTAACTCCTATAACCAGCAGTCATCATACCCTTAAATGCCCCTAACTGTCCCAAAATCTTGGCAGGAAACATTGAACCATAACAAGTCAAATAAAAATGAGAAACTTTCACCCAGCTTTTGAAACCCTTGATTCAACTGTAATTCATTCTAGAAAAGAAATGAATAATTTTATTCAGAAGTTCTGGGGAAGGTAGCTTTACAGAGGTATAGCAAACAATTCTGAAGAATTATTTCAGAAAAAAATATTCATGGGATTTGGTCTGATATAGTTTATCATTACTAATAACCGTATAATGTGGTTAAGACTGATGTAACAGACTTTGTTGCTTCTTGGCTATGTGATTTAAACAAGTTAACTAAATTTCTAAACCTAAGACTCCTCACCTGTAAAAGGGCAATGATAATTTCTACTTCGACATGTTAATGTGAATGGTTAAATGGTATTATGTGCATTAGGTACTAAACACAGTGAGCATTCAATAAATAAATAATAGCAATAGAATGCAGTAAGAATAAAACAAATAGACTGATTTTAAAAGAGAATAATCAAATAATATAACTATGGGAATGACTGCACAACAAAATCACTAAAAAGCAAGTTTGAGACTGTATCAAATTTGTTTAGAAACAGACTACTTTTTAGGGCAGATTTAGGTTCACAGCAAAATTTAGGGAAAGGACAGAGACTTCCCAT
This sequence comes from Kogia breviceps, assembly GCF_026419965.1. NCBI lineage: Eukaryota > Metazoa > Chordata > Mammalia > Artiodactyla > Physeteridae > Kogia > Kogia breviceps. The sequence goes on along the minus strand of NC_081313.1, from coordinate 71,494,699 downwards.
ATACCCCCTGCCTCCACACGTGCATAACTGCCCCCATAATCAGCATCCTACGCAGGACTGGTACATGTGTTACAACTGATGAATAAATATAAATTGACATACTGCAATTGCCCAAAGATTACAGTTTACATTAGGATTCACTCCTGGGGTTGTACCTTCTATGGATTTGGACAAATGTATAATGACGTATATGCACCATTGTAGTAAAAAGTAGTTTCACTGCCTAAACAATCGAGCTAGGCCTGGATGGAGTTGGGCATTTCCCTATCTTCAGGTCAGGTTAGTCTCTGATGGAACCCCAGCAGGTTAGATTCTGGTTAAACAGTTTCTCCTTAGGGCAGACCTCCTTAAGAAGAACAAAATGCACTGCTGTATTTCAAAATGGTCCTTTTTCCTCTCCCTGCTGGAAGCCTGAGGGGGTTTTTCTCAAATATTCACAGAGAGATCCAGGTTGAACACCTGGAGACACAACTCACAGAAGTGAGGGGCCACCCCAATGACTGGGTTCCCCTGGAGTTTTTAATTCTGAATTACCCAGACTGAGCCTCCAGTAATTTGTCAATTACAGTTCGGGTTTCCCTCCGCTCTCCACACCTCCCACTGGTTCCTACAGATTTGTTGCTCATGGGTTTCTTCTCCACTGGCTTGTGACACTCTGGTTTTGTGTGTCTTTCTCTCTAATATTTAGGACAGTGGTTTTCCCTGTGACCTCACTTCTTTTAAGGATCTAAAAAGAGTTGTTGATTTGTGTTTGTTCAGCTTTTCACTTGTGGTTAGGATGAAATGGCGACTTCCAAGATTCTTACAAGCCAGTGTGGAGAGTCGAAGCCTAATATCAACTTCTGTTATTACTTGAGCTTTTTTTATTACTGATATTTAAAATTAACTCAAAAACATGACTTTCAGATTTAATCTTCAAAACATTTTATCTTTGCAATTTATGTGCTAAACAAATCACTGTGTCAATGATTTGCTTAGCTCTCATTAAAGAGCATTGAAAGTGTTGATAAGATGACAAAATAAATTATGTTTTTATAGTGTACAAGTATATATTATACATTTTATTTTCCTATGCAAAAAAAAAATTGAAGATAAATAATCCAGTGTGATACCAGATATTGTGTTACATTGCAGTGGGTGATCTTTTATCTAGTCTCCTCTATTTTGCTTTTATTTGTACCAGTCTTGAATTTGGTTCAATTACATGAAAGCATTTAAGTTGATTAAGTGCTGGATAATGTGAGAAAATGAAATCAGGACCTTGGTTAAAAAAAAGAAAAAAAAGACATAAGACTGCTGTTACTGTAGCTCAAGAGCAGAACAAAATGTTTCCTTAGGTATCTCATAAACACCTAATATGGTCTGTGTTACCGTCACTGAAGTGTGTGTTTGAGGAAAAATATTAATGTGAATTATATAACCCTAAAATCATTTGAGATGTGAAATATAGAAAGTATTGGTGGTTGCAGCTCACACACTGGAAAATGGAAAGAAGCCAAAATACTGGCACTAACACTCTGCTCTTGTTAAGAAAATGCCAAGGGATCTTTTCACAAGAGTAACTCGCAGATTGCAACACAGTTACCTTAGCTGGCTCCTGATGTGCAGTATCACACCACATTTAAATTTCCATCTGTGGTGTGTGGAAGTATTGTTCTCACAGTGAACTTTTTTTTCCCCAAAGTAAATCTACAGGATCTGAAAGACCACAGGACCCTCTTCCTTTAATGGGACAACCAATTAGACTTAAAGAAGTTATAAGTGAAGTTTGTAGTCTTTCTAGCAATGATAAAATAACTTCATGTTTTAAAATAAGTAAATCAACATTAAAATTACAAATAGAAAATGCTAAATTTTGATATATCTGTACTCATTTATTTTTCTTGAATGTCTTTAGTGCTCTATTGTTACATTGTGCTTCTCTGAGCAAGAAAATCGAGGAGGCTGTGTTCCTTGTCCTTTCTCTGTGAAACTCAAGTCATCAAAACCCTCAGTGAGCCCCAAGTAATTGATGGTTATTAAACAGCTGGATTGGTAAAGTAACTACTTAGCAGTTTGATTTTAATACAATTTATTTGTCTCTGCAATGTTACCATTGCACTAGTTGAGTTATGATGCTGAAATTTCACATGCAGGCTCATACACATAACATCTGGTTTGTAAATATAACAAATTGAAAGGAACATTAAACTGAAGCTCATGAGCTAGTTATAGGACTAATTTTTTTGCTTTAAGAAGAGGCAATGACTTTATGATCTTTAAGCTTTCCCTTTTTACTGTTTTTTAATTATATTTGATTTACAATGTTTCAGGTGTACAGCAAAGTATACACACATATATACATGTGATTCAGTTATACATATATATTTTTTCAGATTTTTTCCATTATAGGTTATTACAAGCTATTAAATATAGTTCCTTGTGCTGTACAGTAGGTCCTAGTTGTTTATTTTATATATATAGTAGTATGTATCTGTTAATCCCATTCCTTAATTAATTCTCCTCCACTTTCCCCATTGGTAACCATAAATTTGTCTGCTATGTCTGTGAGTCTATTTCTGTTTGATAAATAAGTTCCTTTGTATCATTTTTTTAGATTCCACATATAAGTGATATCATATGATATGTCTTTCTCTGACTTACTTCACTTAGTATGATAATCTCTAGGTCCATCCATGTTGCTGCACATGGCATTATTTCATTTTTTTTATGCCTAAGTAATATACCATTGTATATATATACCACATCTTCTTTATCCATTCATCTGTCAAAGGACATTTAGGATGTTTCCATGTTTTGGCTATTGTAAATAGTGCTGCTGTGAACATTGGGGTGCATGTATCTTTTTGAATTGGAGTTTTCATATTTTCCAGATATATGCCCAGGAGTGGGATTACTGGATCACATGGTAACTCTATTTTTAGTTTTTTAAGGAACTTCCGTTCTGTTCTCCATAGTGGCTGCACCAGTTTACATTCCCAACAGTGTAGGAGGGTTCCCTTTCCTCCACACCCTCTCCAACATTTATTTTCAACATTTTTGATGATGGCCATTCTGACCAGAGTGAGGTGATACCTTATTATGGTTTTGATTTGCATTTCTCTAATAATTAGTGATGTTGAGCATCTTTTCATGTGCTTCTTGGCCCTCTGCGCGTCTTCTTTGGAGAAATGTCTATTCAGGTTTTCTGCCCATTTTTAATTGGGTTGTTTGTTTGTTTGTTTGACATTGAGTTGTATGAGTTGTTTGTATATTTTGGAAATTAAGCCCTTGTCAGTCACATCATTTGCAAATATTTTCTCCCATTCTGTAGGTTGCCTTTTCATTTTGTTTATGGCTTCCTTTGATGTGCAAAACCTTTCAAGTTTAATTAGGTCCCATTTGTTTATTTTTGCTTTTATTTCCCTTACTTTAGGTCCGGATTCAAAAAGTCATTGCTGCAATTTATGTAAAAGAGTGTTCCTGCCTATGTTTTCCTCTAGGAGTTTTATAGTATTCGGTCTTACGTTTAGGTCTTTAATCCATTTTCAGTTAATTTTTGTATAAGGTATTAGAGAATGTTCTAATTTCATTCTTTTACATGTAGCTACCCAGTTTTCCCAGCACCACTTAATGAAGAGAGTGTCTTTTCTCCATTGTATAGTCTTGCCTCATTTGTTGTAAATTAATTGACCATAAGTGAGTGGATTTATTTCTGGGCTTCTATCCTGATCCATTGATCCATGTGTCTGTTTTTGTGCCAATACCATACTGTTTTGTTTACTGTAGCTTTATAGTATAGTCTGAAGTCGGGGCACATGATTCTTCCAGCCCCGTTCTTCTTTGTCAAGATTGTTTTGACTATTCAGGGTCTTTTATGTTTCCATACAAATTTAAAAAAAAAAATTTTGTTCCAGTTCTGTGAAAAATGTCATTGGTAATTTGATAGGGATTGCACTGAATCTGTAGATTGCCTTGCATAGTATGTTCATTTTAACAATATTGATTCTTCCAGTCCAAGAACATGGTGTATTTTTCCATCTGTTTTTGTCTTCAGTTTCTTTCATCTTTTGAAGTACAAGTTTTTTGACTCCTTAGGTAGGTTTATTCCTAGGTCTTTTATTATTTTTGATGTTATGGTAAATGGGATTGTTTACTTCATTTCTCTTTCTGATATTTCATCATTAATGTTTAGAAATGCAACAGATTTCTGTATATTAATTTTGTATCCTGCAACTTTACCACATTCATTGATGAGCTCTAGTAGTTTTCTGGTGGTGTGTTTAGGATTTTCTACGTATAGTATCATGTCATCTGCAAACAGTAACAGTTTTACTTCTTCCTTTCCAATTTGGATTCCTTTTATTTCTTTTTCTTCTCTGATTGCTGTGGCTAGGACTTCCCTAACTATGTTGAATAAAAGTGGTGAGAGTGGACATTCTTGTCTTGTTCCTGATCTTAGAGGGAATGCTTTCAGCTTTTCACCGTTGAATATGATGCTAGCTGTAGGTTTGTCATATATAGCCTTTATTATGTTATGTTCCCTCTATGTCAACTTTCTGGAGAGTTTTCTATCATAACTGGATGTTTTTACTTTTTTATATAAGGAAAAACATACTTGTATGTGTTTAACCTTCAAAAATCTTGAAAGAGAAATTAAATGCTTTAAGATCATTGAAAGGAAAGCTTATATAAAGTGTTCATATATATTTTTAAATGAAAAGGTATATACATTTGTTGATGTCTTATTCTTTCCCTTATGCATTAACCCAATAATCATTTTTTTATATATATTTCTTCATGAATATATGCCATCTCTTCTTAAATACTCAGTATATTTACAATATACAATTTTCATCTCTTCTCCATTTTCTACAAGATATACAAAGCACTTAAAACAGTATCTAACATAGTCATATATCAATATTCATTAAATAATAATTGCTATAATTATTATAATGTTATTGAAATGGCTTTGTATTTAGTATTTGAATATCAACATTATTTTGATCTAAGTTAGTAGTTATGGAGAGTTGCTGGTTTTAGAGGTTGCATGATCTACAAGGACCTTGAAGTGATCAGCTCAAGAAGCGACATTAAAACAAATTTCCTCTGCAATCCTGTTGCTAAGCAACTAAATTTTTTTATCCTCTGCTCTTTGGGTCAGGACTGGGGGTAATGAACTGATGTTTCATGTCAGAGAAAGGAGTTAGTGGCTGACCCTGAACTTTAAACTTCATGGCTTTGCACTGTTTTCCCACACAGTGACCTCTTGGGTAACGTTGAGCACATTATTCCATTTCTTTAGGGTGATTTCTTTTTTTTTTTTTTTTTTTTTTTTTAGTAATAGCATTTTTTTTTTTTTTTTAACATCTTTATTGTAGTATAATTGTTTTACAATAGTGTGTTAGTTTTCCCTCTACAACAAACCAAATCAGTTATACATACACACATGCTCCCACATCTCCTCCCTCTTGCATCACCCTCTCTCCCACCCTCCCCATCCCACCCCCCCAGGCGGTCACACAGCACAGAGGTGATCTCCCTGTGCCACGCAGCAGCTTCCCACCAGCTATCTAATTTACAATTGATAGTATATATATGTCCCTGCCACTCCCCCACTTCGACACAGCCCACCCCTCCCCCTCCCCATATCCTCAAGTCCATGCTCGAGTAAGTCTGTGTTTTATTCCCGTCCTACCACTAACCTCTTCATGACATTTTTTTCCCTTAGAGTCCATATATATGTGTTAGCATACTGTATTTGTTTTTCTCCTTCTGACTTACTTCACTCTGTATGACAGACTCCAGGTCCATCCACCTCATTATAAATAACTCAGTTTCATTTCTTTTTATGGCTGAGTAATATTCCATTGTATATATGTGCCACATCTTCTTTATCCATTCATCTGTTGATGGACACTTAGGTTGCTTCCATGTCCTGGCTATTGTAAATAGAGCTGCAATGAACATTTTGGTACATGAGTCTTTCTGAATTATAGTTTTCTCAGGGTATATTCCCAGTAGTGGGATTGCAGGGTCGTATGGTAGTTCTATTTGTAGTTTTTTAAGGAACCTCCATACTGTTCTCCATAGCGGCTGTATCAATTTACATTCCCACCAGCAGTGCAAGAGGGTTCCCTTTTCTCCACACCCTCTCCAGCATTTATTGTTTCTAGAGTTTTTGATGATGGCCAATCTGACCGGTGTGAGATGATATCTCATTGTAGTTTTGATTTGCATTTCTCTAATGATTAATGAGGTTGAGCATTCTTTCATGTGTTTGTTAGCAATCTGTATATCTTCTTTGGAGAAATGTCTATTTAGTTCTTCTGCCCATTTTTGGATTGGGTTGTTTGTTTTTTTGTTATTGAGCTGCATGAGTTGCTTATAAATTTTGGAAATTAATCCTTTGTCAGTTGCTTCATTTGCAAATATTTTCTCCCATTCTGAGGGTTGTCTTTTGGTCTTGTTTATGGTATCCTTTGCTGTGCAAAAGCTTTTAAGTTTCATTAGGTCCCATTTGTTTATTTGTGTTTTTATTTCCATTTCTCTAGGAGATGGGTCAAAAAGGATCTTGCTGTGATTTATGTCGTATAGTGTTCTGCCTATGTTTTCCTCTAAGAGTTTGATAGTGTCTGGCCTTACATTTAGGTCTTTAACCCATTTTGAGTTTATTTTTGTGTGTGGTGTTAGGGAGTGTTCTAATTTCATACTTTTACATGTAGCTGTCCAGTTTTCCCAGCACCACTTATTGAAGAGGCTGTCTTTTCTCCACTGTATATCCTTCCCTCCTTTATCAAAGATAAGGTGACCATATGTGTGTGGGTTTATCTCTGGGCTCTCTATCCTGTTCCATTGATCTATATTTCTGTTTTTGTGCCAGTACCATATTGTCTTGATTACTGTAGCCTTGTAGTAGAGTCTGAAGTCAGGGAGCCTAATTCCTCCAGCTCCATTTCTCGTTCTCAAGATTGCTTTGGCTATTCGGGGTCTTTTGTGTTTCCATACAAATTGTGAAATTTTTTGTTCTAGTTCTGTAAAAAATGCCAGTGGTAATTTGATAGGGATTGCATTGAATCGGTAGATTGCTTTGGGTAGTAGAGTCATTTTCACAATGTTGATTCTTCCAATCCAAGAACATGGTATATTTCTCCACCTATTTGTATCATCTTTAATTTCTTTCATCAGTGTCTTATAGTTTTCTGCATACAAGTCTTTTGTCTCCTTAGGTAGGTTTATTCCTAGATATTTTATTCTTTTTGTTGCAATGGTAAATGGGAGCGTTTTCTTAATTTCACTCTCAGATTTTTCATCATTAGTGTATAAGAATGCCAGAGATTTCTGTGCATTAATTTTGTATCCTGCAACTTTACTAAATTCATTGATTAGCTCTAGTAGTTTTCTGGTAGCATCCTTAGGATTCTCTATGTATAGTATCATGTCATCTGCAAACAGTGACAGCTTTACTTCTTCTTTTCCTATTTGGATTCCTTTTATTTCTTTTTCTTCTCTGATTGCTGTGGCTAGAACTTCCAAAACTATGTTGAATAAGAGTGGTGAGAGTGGGCAACCTTGTCTTGTTCCTGATCTTAGTGGAAATGGTTTCAGTTTTTCACCATTGAGAACGATGCTAGCTGTGGGTTTGTCATATATGGCCTTTATTATGTTGAGGAAAGTTCCCTCTATGCCCACTTTCTGCAAGGTTTTTATCATAAATGAGTGTTGAATTTTGTCAAAAGCTTTCTCTGCATCTATTGAGATGATCATATGGTTTTTCTCCTTCAGTTTGTTGATATGGTGTATCACATTGATTGATTTGCGTATATTGAAGAATCCTTGCATTCCTGGGATAAACCCCACTTGATCATGGTGTATGATCCTTTTAATGTGCTGTTGGATTCTGTTTGCTAATATTTTGTTGAGGATTTTTGCATCTATGTTCATCAGTGATATTGGCCTGTAGTTTTCTTTCTTTGTGACGTCTTTGTCTGGTTTTGGTATCAGGGTGATGTTGGCCTCATAGAATGAGTTTGGGAGTGTTCCTCCCTCTGCTATCTGTTGGAAGAGTTTGAGAAGGATAGGTGTTAGCTCTTCTCTAAATGTTTGATAGAATTCGCCTGTGAAGCCATCTGGTCCTGGACTTTTGTTTGCTGGAAGATTTTTAATCACAGTTTCAATTTCAGTGCTTGTGATTGGTCTGTTCATATTTTCTATTTCTTCCTGGTTCAGTCTCGGCAGGTTGTGCATTTCTAAGAATTTGTCCATTTCTTCCAGGTTGTCCATTTTATTGGCATACAGTTGCTTGTAGTAATCTCTAATAATCTTTTGTATTTCTGCAGTGTCAGTTGTTATATCTCCTTTTTCATTTCTAATTCTATTGATTTGAGTCTTCTCCCTTTTATTCTTGATGAGTCTGGCTAACGGTTTATCAATTTTATTTATCTTCTCAAAGAACCAGCTTTTAGTTTTATTGATCTTTGCTATTGTTTCCTTCACTTCTTTTTCATTTATTTCTGATCTGATCTTTATGATTTCTTTCCTTCTGCTAAATTTGGGGGTTTTTTGTTCTTCTTTCTCTAATTGCTTTAAGTGCAAAGTTAGGTTGTTTATTCGAGATGTTTCCTGTTTCTTAAGGTATGATTGTATTGCTATAAACTTGCCTCTTAGAACTGCTTTTGCTGTATCCCATAGGTTTTGGGTCGTTGTGTCTCCATTGTCGTTTGTTTCTAAGTATTTTTTGATTTCCTCTTTGATTTCTTCAGTGATCACTTCGTTATTAAGTAGTGTATTGTTTAGCCTCCATGTGTTTGTATTTTTTACAGATCTTTTCCTATAATTGATATTTAGTCTCATAGCGTTGTGGTCGGAAAAGATACTTGATACGATTTCAATTTTCTTAAATTTGCCAAGGCTAGATTTGTGACCCAATATATGATCAATCCTGGAGAATGTTCCATGAGCACTTGAGAAAAATGTGTATTCTGTTGTTTTTGGATGGAATGTCCTATAAATATCAATTAAGTCCATCTTGTGTAATGTATCATTTAAAGCTTGTGTTTCCTTATTTATTTTCATTTTGGATGATCTGTCCATTGGTGAAAGTGGGGTGTTAAAGTCCCCCATTATAATTGTGTTGCTGTCGATTTCCCCTTTTAAGGCTGTTAGTATTTGCCTTATGTATTGAGGTGCTCCTATGTTGGGTGCATAAATATTTACAATTGTTATATCTTCTTCATGGATCGATCCCTTGATCATTATGTAGTGTCCTTCTTTGTCTCTTGTAATAGTCTTTATTTTAAAGTCTATTTTGTCTGATATGAGAATTGCTACTCCAGCTTTCTTCTGATTTCCATTTGCATGGAATATCTTTTTCCATCCCCTTACTTTCAGTCTGTATGTGTCCCTAGGTCTGAAGTGGGTCTCTTGTAGACAGCATATATATGGGTCTTGTTTTTGTATCCATTCAGCCAGTCTGTGTCTTTTGGTGGGAGCATTTAATCCATTTACATTTAAGGTAATTATCGATATGTATGTTCCTATTACCATTTACTTGTTTCGGGTTGTTCTTGTAGGTCTTTTCCTTCTCTTGTGTTTCTTGCCTAGAGAAGTTCCTTTAGGATTTGTTGTAGAGCTGGTTTGGTGGTGCTGAACTCTCTCAGTTTTTGCTTGTCTGTAAAGGTTTTAATTTCTCCATCAAATCTGAATGAGATCCTTGCTGGGTAGAGTAATCTTGGTTGTAGGTTTTTTTCCTTCATCACTTTAAATATGTCCTGCCACTCCCTTCTGGCTTGTAGAGTTTCTGCTGAAAGATCAGATGTTAGCCTTATGGGGATTCCCTTGTGTGTTATTTGTTGTTTTTCCCTTGCTGCTTTTAATATGTTTTCTTTGTATTTAATTTTTGACAGTTTGATTATTATGTGTCTCGGCGTGTTTATTCTTGGGTTTATCCTGTATGGGACTCTCTGTGCTTCCTGGACTTGATTGACTATTTCCTTTCCTATATTAGGGAAGTTTTCAACTATAATCTCTTCAAATATTTTCTCAGTCCCTTTCTTTTTCTCTTCTTCTTCTGGGACCCCTATGATTCGAATGTTGGTGCGTTTAATGTTGTCCCAGAGATCTCTGAGACTGTCCTCAGTTCTTTTCATTCTTTTTTCTTTCTTCTGCTCTGCAGCAGTTATTTCCACTATTTTATCTTCCAGGTCACTTATCCGTCCTTCTGCCTCAGTTATTCTGCTATTGATCCCATCTAGAGTATTTTTAATTTCATTTATTGTGTTGCTCATCGTTGCTTGCTTCCTCTTTATTTCTTCTAGGTCCCTGTTAACTGTTTCTTGCAAATTGTCTATTCTATTTCCAAGATTTTGCATCATCTTCACCATCATTATTCTAAATTCTCTTTCAGGTAGATTGGCTATTACCTCTTCATCTGTTAGGTCTGGTGTGTTTTTATCTTGCTCCTTCATCTGTTGTGTGTTTTTCTGTCTTCTCATTTCGCTTATCTTACTGTGTTTGAGGTCTCCTTTTTGCACGCTGCAGGTTCGTAGTTCCTGTTGTTTTTGGTGGCTGTCCCCAGTGGCTAAGGTTGGTTCAGTGGGTTGAGTAGATTCCCTGGTTGGGGGGACTAGTGCCTCTGTTCTGGTGGATGAGGCTGGATCTTGTCCTTCTGGTGAGCAGGTCCTCGTCTGGTGGTGTGCTTGGGGATGTTGGTAACCTTATTATGATTTTAGGCAGTCTCTCTGCTAATGGATGGGGCTGTAGACCTGTCTTGCTCTTTGTTGGGGATAGGGTGTCCAGCACTGTTCTTTGCTGGTCCTTGAGTGAAGCTGGGTCTTGGTGTTGAGATGGAGGTCTCTGGGAGATTTTCGCCGTCTGATATTACGTGGAGCTCGGAGGTCTCTTGTGGACTAGTGTCTTGAGGTTGGTTCTCCCACCTCAGGGACACCGCCCTGGTGCCTGGCTGGGGCGCCAAGAACCTTTAATCCACACGGCTCAAAATAAAAGGTAGAATAAATAGAGAGGAAAGAAAAGGAAGGAAGGAGGGAGGGAGGGAAGGAAGGAAGAAAGGAAGGAAGAAATGAAGGAAGGAAGCAAGAAAGCAAGGACGGAAGGTGCAGAGGAAGAAAGGGAGGAAGGAAGAGAGGAAGGGAGGAAAGAAGGGGGAAGGAAGGAAGAAAGGAGGGAAGGAGGGAAGAAAGTAAGAAAGAAAGGGAGAAGACAAGAGTAGTATAAAGTATAGTTATTAAAATAAAAAATAATTATTAAGAAGAAAAATTTCCTTTTAAAAAAAAACAAAAAACAAAAAACAAAAAACAAGAAAAAAAACCAAAACAAACAAACAAACAAACAAAAAAACAGAAAAACGGGTCGGTCTAACCCTAGGACAAATGGTGCAAGCAAAGCTATACAGACAAAATCTCACACAGCAGCACACACATACACACCCACAAAAAGAAAAAAAAGGGGAAAATAATAGTATATCTTGCTCCCAAAGTCCACCTCCTCAACTTGGGATGATTCGTTGTCTATTCAGATTTTCAACAGATGCAGGGCACTTCAAGTTGATTGTGGAGCTTTAATCCGCCGCTTCTGAGGCTGTTGGGAGAGATCTCCCCCTCTCCTCTCTGTTCGCACAGCTCCTGGGGTTCAGCTTTGGACTTGGTCCCGCCTCTGCGTGTAGGTTGTCCGAGGGCGACTGCCCTTCGCTCAGACAGGACGATGTTAAAGGAGCAGTTGATTCGGGGGCTCCAGCTCACTCAGGCTGGGGGGAGGGAGTGGCACGGGGGCGGGGCGAGTCCGCGACGTCAGCGGCCGACGTGACGCTGCACAGGCCCAAGGCGCGCCGTGCGTTCTCCCGGGGAAGCTGTCCCTGGATCCCGGGACCCCGGCAGTGGCGGACTGCCCGGGCTCCCGGGAGGGCCGGTGTGGAGAGTGACCTGTGCTCACACACAGGCCTCTTGGTGGTGGCAGCAGCAACCTTAGCGTCCGACACCCGTCTCTACTGTCCGTGCCGACAGCCGCGGCTCGCGCCCGTTTCTGGAGCTCCTCTACGCGGTGCTCTTAATCCCCTCACCTCACACCCGAGGAAGCAAAGAGGCAAGAAAAAGTCTCTTGTCTCTTCGGCAGCTCCGCGCCCGGTTCTAGGGCTCCTTTAAGCGGCGCACTTAATCCCCTCTCCTCACGCCCAGGCAGCAAAGAGGGAGGAAAAGGTCTCTTGCCTCTTCGGCAACTCCAGACTTCTCCCGAACTCCCTCCCGGCCAGCCGTGGCGCACTAGCCCCCTTCAAGCTGTCTTCACTCTGCCAACTAGGGTGATTTCTTTTAGATCATTAAATTAAGAATTATATACAGGAGCCTTTAGCAAAGTGTCTACCTCCTGATATAAAGATAGTGCAAATACTATGACAAAGCAATTGGACTTCAAGACAAATATTTCAAAACTTTTAAGTAAAAGTAACAAAGAAATGTCTCCTTTGCCAAAGTGAAACTTTTTTTTTTGCTGATTTGTTATCTAGCTCCTTCAAGAAGCTAATGGCAGAGTGATTGACAGGGCACTATATACATTCCCAAAGCCAATTTTTATTACATAATATAGTGCTACAAATAAAAATGTCTGTAAAGATGCATAAGTTATTTCTGTAGGAATAGTAGGGTTGAGTTACATGCCATTCCATTTTGATGAAGTTTAATCCAGTTTCTAATCAACAAGATTGCCCTATACAATAAACTACTGATTGTGACTGCTGGCGTTAACAGTAATAGGGCAAGAAGATGTGTGGTACAATTTTCTCCATTCAGCTATTCATTTTCCTACTGCTTTGGAGGAGTCTTTATATCCTTATGATCCTTCTCAAAGTTAGCCTGATCAATCGTGCTAAATGTGCCCAGTAGAGCCGATGAATACGAGGACAACGCTTGTTGATTGCTAAGTAGTGTTGGTTTGGCCTCTGTTCCTCATTTTTGTCAGAGTTCTCAAAATATTAATTTAGTTTCAGGGTGTTTTTGCACCCTTTTACGATAATGTTATCTACTCAAATCCCACTTAGTTTTATGCACACTACTGAATATAAGAAATAGATGTGCAGAAGCTGATATCCTCATGCCATATTATCTCTATTTAGTCTCTCTGAACTCTGAGAATTCATTTTTTCTCTGCCAGTGCTAACTAGAGACCATATGATGTGCTGTATTCAGTTGGAACAAAAACCTTTATAAGAACAGTAATAGATAGAAAACATCAACAAAACCTCTACTTTTATCAGTCTTCATAGTCTCTAGCTCTGACATTTGGACTTGAAGTTTGGAGAGAATCTATGAAGCTGCAGTGAGAATTATTTATCAACTCCAAAAGGCTTTCGTTTGAGAAATCCAAATTTCCATTTTCATAGCAAGTTTATAACTCAACATAAATGTCAAGATTTAAAGAATATTGAAACACAGCATGGATATTTATTTGAAAAAAATCACTTGATAAATTTCAGAATGCACTGTTTTGTTTATTTAAAGAACCTGTCAAACTACATCGGTGGATTAATTTTCCTGGGGTAGATTGCTACGTTCACCACAGTTATAATGTTCCTTTCTTCCCACTTTCATTTGGTATGAGTGGTAGCAGATATTTGTGTGGCTGCTATTTGTTCAAAATTACTCTTACTGATGTGCTGTTGAGAATGCAGTGAGAAAGGTTGCCTTCATAACGAATGCCCTCATACCTAATTTATTATCCATTACCTATTCTTGACAGCTTACCTATGTCTCAATGAACCTTCCCCATGAGTTCAAACATGCTCTTCTACATAGTGCAAACTAGAATGTCGGCCAGATGCTACCTGCGTTTCTAATCACTGATAATGCATTGTAGAGATATAATTAAAAATTATTAACCATTTGATATGGTTAAACATAAATCACAAAAATTTTTCCTTCAAAAATTCTATTAAAAATAATAATTGAAGTATATTTTCCTTTCTCATCTTTTCCTCTATTCTTTTTTAGAGTAGTGGTAATAATTTAAGAATTGTTGTATTCTCGATCTGTGTAAACTCTTTGCTAACAGCTTTATATGTTTAATTTCATTTGATTCTTGAAACAACCCTATAAAGTAAAGGAGGTGCTATGTTATGCCCACATTACTGGTAAGAGATCTAAGGCACAAAGAAGTTAAATAACTCAGGTCATGTAGCCAGTGATAGTAGAGCTGCAGTTGCAGTCCAGGCAGCCTCATTTCATATCTTGTCCTACTAACCGCAGTGCTACACAGCATTAGACCAACAGAAGGAGGCATCAACATTGGGTGGGATTATTTATTTAAAGGTTTTTCTTTTAGATGTTATACATAATTTGATGCTGACTATAGCCAGTATTAACTTAAAATTTTCCAAAGTAATTTTAGTATTAGAGAGCCAAACTACTAATACTTATAAGTCATAAACTATTAAACTACTTATACGTCATAGACTGTTACGACTTGAAAGGGTTTTTGCACTCATTCAGTCCTATCCACACATTGTAAGAACTAGGAATCTGAGGTCTATGAATTAAAGTTATTTTTCCCAACTCATATAGCTGGTTAGAATCAGAGCCAGGATGAGGACTTGGGTCTCCTGGCTTCCAGTGTGCTGATTAATTGTGTTTCTTTCTTAATTATAAAAGAAGACAATTTCTAGGACAAAGTGACTATCTTTTTCTTTGGGGGGAATATTTTCTACATGAGCACATTGCATTCCGCTGATGAAAACTTGGGTAACATGTGCACTTGCACACGCATACAGGTCTTTAAGTAAATTCCAGCTTCTTCCAAGAATGTTTTGAGGCAACTAGACCACAGTTGTGGGTATGTGAGGGAAGATTTTCGGGTAGCAAAAAGTCTAAATAACTTGGTGATAGCTGAAAGATGGTATTGATGAGCAATGATATTTTTGTTAGTTGGAGATACTAGGTTTTCCCTGATTCCACTGGAAAATACCAATGAGAGAGTTTTAATAAGGCATTTTGGGAATGGGAAATGTCTATGGGAAAATGTAGATGAATTTGATATATTCTATGTCCTGTGGGCAGAATTTTTAGCACTCTCAAATGCTCAACATCTTTATGTACCGGACTAAATCCACTTTCAACAGTTTAGGCTGGAAGAGATTAAGACAAAAGTCTCCTGAGATGTTCACGAGTGTAGAAAGGAGGTACGGATATTTTCAACAAACGAGTTCAGTTTCTTTGAGTTCTGTTTAAGAAAAGAGAATAATGTCAAATATATTCACAGGATTTTCCAGTAATCTTCCATGCCAGAGAGTTGTAGAATACTTTTAATTGCTCCATGTACTCCTTTTTTCACATGGAATCAGGCTATGTAACATCAAAAAAGCTTCTAATCTAGACTTTTATAAATTTTTCTCCTTATAAACTAGGATGATTCACATTTTAGTTATCAAGTATTTTGAGGATTTCTGAGAAACAATTTTATGTTTCTGTTAGTACATTTTAATTTTCTTTAGGTAATTGATTGCCACCCTGACCCAAGCAAATTACGTTATTTTCCCAAAGAGCAGGCATCATGGGCATTTCTCAGAGGATGTTCAACTCTTGGAATACTTTTCTTCCTATTCATAGTTTAAGCGATTATCGTCCTTATTGTGTCATTGAACACATACCATACACATCTGCCCCATACCAAATTCTCACTATGTCCTTGTGAAACTGATGAGCTTCTGTTGGATTCTTTTTATCTAGCCAACTGTTTGCTTCATTTTGACTGCAAACCAACAGTTAGTTTGACCACACCAATGAGTTATATATCACCTACTGTTCAGTGCATCCTTGTGTGTATTGCCCTATGGATTAATTAATAGGAAATGACCTTCATTGTAATGCTTACTGTCATAATCATTATCATCAGAGGAGTCACAGCAGCATTATTTAGAGACGTACACTAGAGGGTGGTGTTTTACCTGGACACTAGACTTATCAATGAATTGGCTTTGAGGAAGAATGAAAAATGTCTCCAGGAAATGTTCCCCATGTTTAACGTTACATAATTCTCAGCACATATGCCCCATTAACAAAGTTGATAAACCCCAGGGAATGGAAGCAGAGACTGAGTCACTTGGCGCCCTTGCTATCCCATTTCTTCAACACATTCCTGTAGGTGTTTGGTTTTCCTGAGCTCCACATGCAGTGTGTCACATGAAAACCAACACTGATCACTGGGTGAGAATATATTTGACTCTAGCTACAGGGAATTGGAAAGCAAGAGAGGCAAATAGTGAATGTGTGAATGTGAGTAAAGCTATTTAACTCACCGCTTCAATTTTTAAATCCCCTGTATCGTTTATGTGTCCTTCCATGGCTGACCTGAGAAGAAAAGAGAAACCATCAATAGTGGAAGGAAAAGTTATTTCCGGAGAGCTCATGTTTCTGTGCCTCGCCCTCTGGATTTCACTTAGTTTAAAAAAAAAAAAAAAGTTTCCAATCTAGTGCAGCACATCTTTCATAATACCTTGCATGGAATGATCAAAATATTGCTGAAAGTTCCCCCCACCTCGGTAAATATGTTAATGTTAGTGATAGGTTATTCATTTTGTTCTGGCGCTTGCTTTCACCTTTGTGTTTTTCTCAATTGACTCTTCTAATATTGGTAAAATATTTGCTCAAATCATGAACTCTGTTGTGGTTTCTCATGACAAATGTCCAAATTTTCATTGACTTTTACCTGGACATGTGAATAAATAAATGAAAGGGGGAAAAACATCTCAAATGTATTGCTCTGAAATTTCCCTTCAAGAGAAATTTATTCTTCCTGCTCTGACCAGTGGAAATTTCCTTTTAACACAGGCAAGTCTTCATCTGGTGTTGTAGGTTTTCAGACTTACATTCTTTATTATTCTTTACCACTATCTGATTCAGAAAGACTGCTGGAATCAAGATCTCCTGGAATAAATTTTAAAAGTGCAATTTCGTATGATCAAAGTTGAATTGACTGGTTCCTATTAAGGCTAAACCCTGTCCACTACTGCCAAATTCTCTATTGAAGCTAGGTACACACTTTCCTTCAAATGTTCCTTTGCATTTGGCTCTGCTGTTTCCATGCTCCCCTTTCTTCAGTGATACGATAACATTGCAATAATACTTAAACGCTGACATGACAGAAAACCTTGCCAGTTTGGCTCTCAACCTTGGCAAGCTTTTTGTTATAGTTACAGCCGGCTTACTCCTTGAGTTGCACTAAACTTCCAGAGCTTCTCCACAGCATGTCTTATAAAGGGGACTGAAAGGAAAAGTAAGAGAGATGCTAATTTTAGACAGAGAATAGTAAATAGGACAATAAATAAAAGCTCTGTTTTGGCACATTGGAAATTTATTTTTTCCCCTTTGAAATGTGTGATTCCTTTTCCCAAATGTTGCACTAGATTTATTTTTAAAGGTGTCATCTATTTCCATTCCAGTGCTATGTCATCTATAATTTAAATTTATGAGATAAATCTTGAGGTTCACCAGTGGAGCAGCTGGAGAATTCTAGCCACTTTGCCATTGAAAATGCAGATTTTCTGAAGGTTTTTGTGTCTGACAAGCCCCACTGAAAGCACCTCATTCCCTCTCCTGACAAGTATCCATCAACATGTAATATTTATTCTTCTGCTTTAGTTTCACTACAAATAATTGGCGGCCCCTCAGCAAGAAGACAGTTTCCTGCTGAGGCAGCACCACCTGTATAGCTTCACTAAAGCCGAGAACAAATGCTCTGAAAAGAAAGCTTTCCTAGAACTGATGGATAAAATGAACGAGGGACATTTTCTAAAAGGAGGGAAAACTAAATGTGCTCCTTTAGTTGCATCATAATTTTTTCTTCTCCAATCTTCCTTCTATCACTGTCAGAATAGCAATAGAATGTTCATGTATACATTTTATGGCCGATAAGAAAAATATTCTTGCTGACTTGTATTCCACTCCCCTTCACTCTGTATCTATAGCTATATCTATATCTATACCTGAGCCTTTAACTTCACAATTGTTTTCTTTTCTGGACACAATCTGTGGGCTTATAGTGATTTACATTTTTAACATCCAGCAAACATGAATATTTTACACCTAACTGTAGCTATTGTAATAGCAAATTAGATCGGCCACGGCCTTCATATGATTGTAATGACCTCCAGTTTTCTAGTAACCCCCAGGCCTATATCCCGCTTGTTAAGAAAGGAGATGTTCTTAAAGAATTATATTTCTATGAAATGTGCATGGTTTGCATTCAAAGAGAAAAATGTGACAGGTAAATGAAAAAATACACAAGTTGGTATATTGATTCCTTTTAAATAAAGGAAAAACTAGAGAGACAATTCAGATTTACCTTAATTTCTATTGCAGGAGTTTTCAAACTTTGAGCATCAAAATTGGTGCTTCAGGGCTTCCCTGGTGGCGCAGTGGTTGGGAGTCCGCCTGCCGATGCAGGGGACACGGGTTTGTGCCCTGGTCCGGGAGGATCCCACATGCCGCGGAGCGGCTGGGCCCGTGAGCCATGGCCACTGGGTCTGCGCGTCTGGAGCCTGTGCTCCGCGACGGGGGAGGCCGCAGCGGTGAGAGACCTGCATACCGCAAAAAAAATAAAAAAATAAAAAAAATTGGTGCTTCATTACCAAAATTGAGCAGTAGTTGTTTTCTCCCAATTTACAGGAAAATAATCAAGCTGTTATCTAGTATATCCCCTATTTTTAGCGTTAATCTCATGATTATTTTTCAGTGTTTAGTATATAGAATAACTCATATTCTAGTGAGTACAATGAATGAACAAGTAAGGGAGAGATATTAAAGTATAAACACACCAATGCCTGCATAAATACCAGCTTTTGATGAATGGACACCAGTAGTCTTGGTTGTACTTTGCATTCTATGCATTTAATTTAAACTTAATATTAATAAGCAAAGTAAAATCTCCAATGCTACACACCAACATTTAGGCTGAATTACTCTGAATGAGATGGAATTAATAGTTCATAGACTTTCAGAAAGTTACCCCATAATTTCCAAGGATTGTGCTGTCAGAGAAAGTTTGAGAACTACCATCCAATGTGCTTCACTTATATTTTAATAATTTTTCAACCTAAGGAAAATAACCTGATTAAATGGAATAGATTTAGTGAAAACGCAAGAGACTATATATTTTAGTTCATCATTTTATTAGCAATTACTTTTTCAAAACTGTATCCAGATAATATGTTTGCAATAGCTATTTCCTGATTACCTTAATGGTCACATGACAAATTAGTAGTCAAAGTAAAATTAGAGTCCTAAGTTTTAAAAATACGTATTGGGGCTTCCCTGGTGGCGCAGTGGTTGAGAATCCGCCTGCCGATGCAGGAGACACGGGTTCGTGCCCTGGTCCGGGAAGATCCCACATGCCGCGGAGCAACTAAGCCCGTGAGCCATGGCCGCTGAGCCTGTGCGTCCGGAGCCTGTGCTCCGCAACGGGAGAAGCCACAACAGTGAGAGGCCCGCATACCGCAAAAAAAAAAAATATGTATTGAACGTTCAAAGGGTACCGAGTGCGGTAACAAGTGGTTAGGGGTAAGTTGAAAATACCTGGTGTAACACCTTCCCTCACAAAAATTATAATCTAAATAGAAGACATATGACCTGTAAATAATTTACAGACCAGTTCAGATATTGTAAAACTCACATGACTCAAGAAGGAAAAAAAGGCCAGTTTAGGGATTATATTAAAGAGGGCTGCTGAATCAGCACATTTGCCATCATTGATGAATTCTTTCCCTGGACTGGTCTTGGAATCAGGAGCCCTGAATTTCCGGTTTGTTCACATTCTAGCTGAGTTTCCTTGTTTAATTTGCTAACCTTTTTCCGAACCTTAAT
Source organism: Kogia breviceps (assembly GCF_026419965.1). Lineage (NCBI taxonomy): Eukaryota > Metazoa > Chordata > Mammalia > Artiodactyla > Physeteridae > Kogia > Kogia breviceps. Next base: position 71,474,861 of record NC_081313.1, on the reverse strand, counting down.
TCCTTTCTCCCTCAGAGATGGCTAATACTACTTAACCTCTAATTATTTTCTAAGGAGTAAGTGGTTGACCAATAGCTTGGTAAACTGTAAGTTGTTATAAACATGTAAGATATCTTTATAATCATTTTTCTGTGCCAGGCAAAAAAGTCTAGTTGAAGATCAAGGTATCATAATGATAAAAGAATTATACTAACTGATATTTATTTATTTTTTTTCTGTGTTTGTGGGGGGGGCAACATGGTTCTCAGTTCAATGTATTTTTGCTCATTTAATTTATATAACACCTTTCATTCATAGGTACACATAGCCTAAAAAGATAACGATGCAAAGATGTACCGTAGGATAAAAAATAGGTACTATATGCCATTCATTAATGTCAAACTGAATTGTCGTTCATTAATGCCAAATTCTGAATTCCAAGCTCAGAATTCAGAAGATGAAACATGTGAATTCTGAGTGAAAGAGATCATTATGAACCATGAAGGTCAAGAATGACTTCATGCGAGGACTTGGATATAATCTGAGCTTTTAAAGATGGGAAGGACCTTGATAATTGAGAAGGGAGAGAGTATTCTAATCCAAGGAAACAGAAGAGCATGGTCAGCAGTGAATGAAATATCTTTCATGACCCAAGAAATACACCTGTGCCCCAGATGTGACGTTTGATAAAAATGACTTTCAATTTGTGTATCTACAATCAGGGCATGCAGTTGCAGCTTGCCTCTAGGCAGCATCACTGGCTATTGTTATATGTTTAACAACCCCACATCTTAATGCTCTCTCCCTGCCCTTTCAAGACATTTGAAATGGAAGCCCCTTGCATAAAACAAGAACAAGTTTAAAATAGACAAGAGGAAAGTAGAAGCTCAAAGGCAATCACCTCCCCAGGTTTATAAGTGACTTGTTGGTTCCTCCAGATGCAAAGAATGCTGTAATAGATATTATAATAGAAAACACAAAAAGTATTTTAAAATATGATCATGAGGTCATGAAGACTCCTGGATGCTTTTGAGAGAACTCAAAATAGCTTTAGGGTCTTTAAGTTATTTGTGGTTGGTGGGATTAGCCCCATTTAGTAGATGAGCAAAATGAGTCAAGAAGATTGTAACTTGCCCAGAGTCATGCTGCTAAGAAGCGGTGGTTTAAGAATTAAACTATTACTTGTTTATCTATCATGTGTCAGGTACTGAGAGACATTTTCCATATGTTTTCTCCTTAAATCTTCATAAGTTTGTGTATGTGGTATTTATTAATACTCCCACTTTTGCAAAGGTTTTTGCTACACATTTCAAATTGAGGCTGGGACCTCTTGATATCATGGTATATTCCAGTAATTCCAAATTTCAGACCCTCAGGACATACACTTTTGCTCTTCCTTGTCAGCAGCATCAAAACCTCAAAGCTAAGAAATTCAGTGTCACAAGAAGCTCACCATCCTTTCATGTGGGTTATTAATACCTAGTCAAAACCATAGGGCACACTCAATGCACTTATGGTAGATAAACCTCAGATACAGCAGATACTAAGAGAAAACTTCAGGGTTCTCTGAACTCTGTATTTTGTTCAATCACGTAAAGAATGTCTTTGAAAGATATGGATAGTCAAATTGCCTGCTTTAAATAAGAGAAGTAGGCAGAGACTCTGTAATTCCATAGCTGCTTCTGGCCAGCCATGGCCTCTCAAGCTTTAGAAAAATGACTCAACTTTTCTCAGGCCTATTTCAGATCCCTGCTGCAGAAACCTTCTGAATGAAATATGTCTTGCAGTTGATATCCTGCTTCAAATCTACTTGGTGCCTCAAACAGCAGGGTGTCTAGAAATACTAGTCTCTGCTAGGAGAGCAGAAATCTTAAAGAGCCATGCAAATTGGATCCACCCGGTCTTTAACTTGGGCCAATTCTTCCACAGTATGTGCAGACACATTCTTAGTTGACTTGACTGCATAATCGAGATAATTATAAGTACTTACTTATTTCACAGGGGTCTACTGAAGATTAATTAGTTAATGTTGGCAGACCAAAGGTGTAATATATGTGCTAAGTATTATTATTATTACTGTGCCACTTGTCTTGAAAGAATGTTGTTTCTGAAGTCATAGTGCCTATATGCCATCTGCTCACAGCAGCCTTTACCATCTCTCTACTCAGAGACTGAATCCGGTATCTGAATAAATAGATGTGCTCAAAAAAAAAAAATCTATCACACCTCCATCTGTGCTTATGGAATATGAATTCAGACATAGGCAGAAATGCAAATCAATCAAAGGGGAGAGGCTTCTCCAGTGCCCAGAGTCACATTTTGAGATGTTGCTCTAATATTCTTGCTTTTCATTTTAGAATCCGCTAACTCACGATGCGAGGCTTCTGTGAAATTCTCTCTCTTCTGCATTTGAAATAGGATGTCATATTAGAGGCCTGAACTGCCTTCTCTTTTGTTCCCAGAAAGTTGAAAAAGGAAACTTGTCCAGAACACATTCACTGCCGATCTTTGCAGAAATTAGCTCCATGATTTTCATGCTTTATATATTAGTATAATTATTATATGCTAATGAGTTTTTAAAGATTCCTATATGAAATCATGATTTTTGAAACTTCCCTCCTGCCAGAATTATAACTAGGTTACAGGCAACATGATATGATCTATGACCCATTTTTACTAATGACAAAAGAATGAAGATACAGCTTTTTATGAATAAGCACTCCTTCCCGAACATGACAGGGCACTGCAACTGTGAAAGCTCTGAAAATCAGAAAGATTAAAACCTTGAACTAAAATTATCCAAATGTTTCACGGATGCCACTATAGTAATATAAATACCATTCTTTGCCTTTGAAAAAGTTATTGGTGTCACAATTATCATAGATATTTAATGTTCTTCCACAGTAGGTGGCTCAATGGAATTATTTCTTCCATCATCATCCTACTACCTCTTTCTCGAGTCAGCTGCAGAAAGTAAACTTCTCTTCTATCTGAAACTCACCTCACTTGATCCATATACCCAGGATAATTCCAGTAATACTTTTGTTTAGTTTTATTTTTTGTATCCAATTTGATTACAGATTTCTCATCTTGTCCAAGGGTATGCTAAAACATCTTTTGTGGTAGTGGTGGAATGAATCAAGTAGGAAATAAACTCTGGTTCAGTAAAGCTCCTGTTACTTATTATATGCATAACCTGATCTCATGAGGATGCAAGTAACATTTGAATTCAATTCATCTAATCTAAATTATGCATCTATCTTATGAATTGGTTAGGTTTTAGGAATATAAAGAGGAATGAAATACCATACCTAGTCTCTACTCAAGAAGATACATCTATAACTAACTATATTAAAATGATAAGTTCCAAAGTAAGCAATTTGAAAAAGTCTTGAGAGAGCTCAGAAGAGGCAATGATTCATTCTCCTGAGAGTCAGGAAAGAGAGTTTCAGAAGGCTTCAGATGGATGATATTTGAATTGGGCTGTGAAGGATGAAAACAGCATGGGTAGGTGGAAAAGAGGGAAGGCATACTTGGCTGTCCTAACTCTATACTTCCAAGAAGACTGATACCTTTGAAGTATGCTGTTCTATATTGTTAAAAATGAGCTTTGGACACCCTTCGCGTTTTAAAAAATGTTGTTCCTGTACTCTTGGATTTTACTCCCCTGTCAAATCTCAGGTTCCTTGACCTAGGTTTCCATTGCTTGCCCGTACACTTGAAAATAGATGTCCTTCTCAATTTTGAACTTCCTCTTGAACATGGCTTTAACTCTGTTTACAAAAGCACAGCAACTCCAGATATCACCTACCTGATGTCCCTGCAAAGTTCACATTGAACACCTTGAGGGAACTTGAATATTTTCAGGAAGAGAAAATGATAGGAAAAAAAAAAAATAGACAGCAAAGATCAAGACTTGTGTGACAAAAAGCAAGCCGTCTGATGGGGCCAAAGCTCTCTGTTCCCTCATGCATGAGGACATTTGACAGAATGATGTAACCAGCCCCACAATAGCAGTGATACTGTGAAATAGCACAGGTAATCCTACCCCAGCAATGTTTTAGCCCATCCCTCAGAAAATGCTAATTATAGAAAGGGTATGCACACAAATAGACTTAACTCCCTAAACAACCATGACATCATTTCTTCTTAGAGAAGATGGTCTGACCTATCATTGCTTGAACCTAGATTCTGCACATTTAGGGGTCCAAGTCTCTCAGGGAATAGCTCTTAAGAACATCCAAAATAATTAAATATTTTATGAACTTCCTGAATACTAATTTGTTATAGAGTGAACACAAAGGTATTCAATGGCTTGAATCTTGGGTATTTTAGAGCTTGGTTGCCTTTTCCAACCCATTTTGTTAGTGATACAATAATGTCTCATCAGATGGGGAGTCGAGGTTGCAGCTAGATTTGTTGATCATTAATGGTACTTACATTATTGGATAGACTAGTAGTCTGAAACCTTTGTACCCTCAAGAATAAGGATGTGATGGAGTGGGGATAGCTCAGAAGACTTGCAGCAAGACAACTTATGCAGTGCCTTCTCTGTAGACTAAAAAAGGGATTCTGGACTCAGGGCTGTAAATTTGGCACTGTCCATGAGTTCTAAACTGTCTTTAAAATGAATGAGGTAATGGAATGCTCAGACAGAAGGCTCATCCATTATAGAAATACACCTCAAATTGGTCCTTCTTTTGGTAAAGGCTAAGGAGTACTTTGAGTTAAAACTTGGCAAGTTATTTGCTTACCAGGTCTTGCTGGGATTTGAATTAACTGTCACAGTGATAAAATTTTCCTAGAAACTAAATGAGAAATCCAAAACAATGTTACAGAAAGCCTTCAAAAATTTCAGAATTAACTGTTTGCTCTAGTTAGCACCTCTAGGTCTGTTGGTATAGTCCATTTAAAACAGCTTTGTATGAGGGGATAAAGAGTGAAATTGAAGCAAATTACACATATGGCATGGGCCTATCTATTTATGTAATGGAAGAAGAGGAAGAAAACAGAGAAGAAAATTGGAAGAAAAGAGACAGTGTGAAGAAACAAATAAAATGCTCCTTTAGCGGACCCTAAAAATTCTCAATCAGGTCATTAAAAACAACAGCAAATTAAAGAGTATTTAAAAAGCATACAAAATGCATCCAGCTGAATATAACCCACATGCCTCTGTGAGCTTTTCACATTGGTCAGGAGTTGCTTAGTGAATTGAGAATCTATTAAGTTGCATGTGGTTTTCATTCTCTTGTTTTTACAGCTTTTTGGAATTTACTTTGGATCTGTTGGGACCTCTAACCATTTTCTGGCCTGAAGATGCTGTTGTAGACAATACCACAAAGATAATCTCTTTTGTAGAGCTATCCCATCACACTAAAATCCTGGAAACTTTATTCAACATTAATATGTCATAATTTAATCCTCACAACTACATTATACAGTTGTTACCCATATCTCTATTTTGTCGCTCAGTTGAGGCTTTTAAAGATTGAATAACTTGCTCAAATAAGTGGTACAGCAGCTTCAAACCCAGATTGTCTGAATATAATTCCTGTACTCTTTCCTCCAAATCACATACATGCTATTAAGTTCTTACAGCTTCATTTATATGTATGAATCTTTTTGCAGTTGCATTATTAGAATTTAAAAAGAGTACATTGATCATTGAACATCTCTTTGACTTCCCTTGACCCCCCAGGATTATTTTTGCCTTGAGGGGACAAATATTAAGGTGTAAAGTTATGACATGAAGTGTTGTTATCAAAGTTTTAATACTTCTGTAAAATTTATTGGTCACTGTCAAATCATGAAAATATGAAGTTTGTAAAGAGGCTAAGTAATGCTTTAACTTCGAGGTTTAATTTTTTTTAATTTAAAAAGTTATATATATATAACTTGTAAAATTTAAATGAATATATATCTGCAAAAAATTCCAAACAGTAAAGAAGTTATAATATGAAAAGCAACTCTTCCTCCCATCCTTGCTCTGCAGTCCCAATTTTCAGGTTAGTCTTTCATGTATATTTAAAAAATATATATATATATATATATATATATGTATATATATATGTGTATATATATATACATGCAGACATAAAATATTTCTCTCTTTTTTAAAACATATTTTGGTGATATTTTCATTTTCAGCTCTCTATAACTTCCTTTGCTTTTCACAGCTGCAGAGTATTTCATTTATGGGTAGACTGCAATTGATTTAACCCGTTTGTGACTGCTTGACATTTAGAGATTTTTGCACTTCTGTTCTTTCTAAGTATGCTGCAATAAACATCATTGTTTTTATTTCTTTGTTTCTGGATGTATATATAAATGCTGGATAAATGCCTTGAAGTGGCATTACTGAGTCAAAGGCTCAGTTAAGTTTATAATTAGATATGTCTGACTGAATTTTTCTTCTATATGTGCCTATTTTCCAGTTCAGTTAAAATTTGTAAAAAAAAAAAAATTACGTATGTTTATTATAAGTAAAAAAAGTTAACTTATTTAATAAGCTTTATAAAATATTTTTATTTAATTCTTCATATTGTAAGGTTTGGGGCATAGAATATTTTAATTTTTATGTAGTCAAATATATTAATATTTTCTAATGTTGCTCTGGATGGTTCCTCTTACTTAGAAAATTTCTATATCAAAACTATTTTTAATGTAATTTTTTGGTACTTTTAAAGTTTTATTTTTACATTTAAATCTTTGATACGTCTGGAATTTATTGGGGTCTACTCTTAAGGCAAAAACCAGTTTTGTTCTTTTTTTTTAATGGCTAGCTGGCTGTCACAACGTGTTTATTCAGAAAGCTATTTTTTTCACTGATTTGAAGTGCCAACTTTATCATAGAGTAAATTCTCATATGTATTTGTTTATTTCTTGACTGTTTCTTCCATTTAATTGATCAATCTTCCTGTTTAGACACCAGCACCAAACATTTAGTTGTATATAAATGTATTTTACTATCTTACCAAGGTATTCTCCTTTACTACTTCTTATTTTTTCAGAAACTTGCTGCCAATTTTTTCATGTTGATTTTTACATAAGAAATTTAGAATCAGCTAACTCACTTTCCAGAAATAAGGCTGTTGGTATTTTATTTGGATCATGTGAAATCTGTAGATTAATTTAGTTTGAACTTACATTTTTACAATATTAAATCTTCTGTGCAGGAATACGTTTTCTCTTCTTTCCCTTTAGACATACCTATCCTTCAGTAGAATTAAAATATTTTTTTCATAGAGATTTTTCACATTTTGTGATTAACTTTTTACCTAGATATTTATTCTTATTTTAAAGATAAGATTCTTATTTCTCAGTATTTTATATCTGGGTATGTTTGTTTGCAGGAAAGCAATTAATTTTCATATATTTATTTATTTGTATTTGGCTCCCTCAGTTAATATTTCTCTTGCCTTTAATTTTAAGTTTCTAGTTGTATAATCATCTGGAAAAAAATGTCATTTTATCCTTTCCATATTTTATATCTCTTATGTTTAAAATCACTTTAAGTTTCTAAAAAATATTTTAAGTGCATCATCTGGTACTCCTAGGATAATATTAAATATTTAAATAACAATGATACTAATAAGCATCCTGTTTTATTGTTACTGAATTTAACGAGGATGCTTTTAATATTTCATTATGCTCATGGATTTTGCTTTCAGACGTGTATATCAAACAGATTATAAAGTTGTATAAAATATAAATTATACAGTTTTATTAAGAATCTTAAAAATCAAGATTAGATATTAATTTTTATCAAATAACTTTTTCCTATATACAAAGATAATCACTTGCTTTTATTTTCTTTTTAATATTTTAATATACATTGATAGATTTTATATAAGGATATTTGTATTTATATTCCTTGAATAAACCTTATTAATCATGTTCTATCCTTTTAATAGTCTGAGAATGTCCTCTTTTTGTTTTATTTTGTATACAAAAGTAGTATGGGGCTGTGGTTTATTCCACCTTTTTAAATCTGGAAAGACAGTTTTCCAGACTTAGACCATTAATTTTATGTTGGCTTCATAAAAGATGAGCTGGAAGCTATATGTTTTTATGCTGTCTAGAATATTTTAAATAGCTTTATAATTTTCTGTTTCTTAGTGGATATTTAGAATTCATCACTTAAACTCTGGTTTAGGAAAGGTTTGGCTTCTTTAGGAATAGGCACGAATAAATATTTTTCTTAATTTTTCCCCTAAGAAAACTGGAAAATTTGCCTTTACCTAATCGGACTTTTGTTGTCTTTAGCACCAATTTTGTTTTTTTGTGTTATCATAATAAAGCATTCATTCTATTCACACTTTAAGTTTATCTTTAGTGTGTGACAAGTATTTTCTCATAATTATTTTCATTTTCTCTGCATCCGTATTTACTAACAAATTCTAATTTTTCCTATTTTATTTATTATATGAGCTCTCACCTTCTCTTATTTTTCCAAGATAAGTTTATACATACACACACATACATATACACACAGGAACACACATACATAACTTGGTTTCGTACATGTATATAGTCATATATATGTGTATAATACATACTATGTATATGTAATACATAGTTATTAACATATTCAATTTTCAGTTTTAGTATATGTGCTTTTCCTCTAATATTATTTTTAAATATTACATACATATGTATATTTATTAGTATATGAATGTATGCATAATATATATTCAGTTATATATGGTACATAATTATACGAACGCACATCAACCAGTTAGTTAATTTGCCTTTTTACTATTTTTCTATTTTCCAGTGTATTAATTTTGCATTTATCAGTAATAATTCCCTCTTTTTACTTTCCTTTCTTTCATGTTACTGCTACTTTTAAAATTTCTTTAATAGACTATTTTATTAAATTATTTCATCCTTGGTAGTTGAGAAAGGTAATTATTAAAACCTATAAATTTTCTTTTGATCACAATCTTAGTCAATTTTCATAGGTTCTGATATATAATGACTTGTTATTTTCTTCATACTCTACAGTTTTGTTTTTTTTTTTAAACTCATGAATTGCTGAACATAAAACTTATCTTTAAACAGTTGGGATATTCGTTTTTCCTTTTGTGTTATTGTAATTGTAGTGTATTATAAGCAGAGAATTTCTCTAAATTAATTTCTTTTCTTAAAAAATAACTTTAAGGGCTTCCCTGGTGGTGCAGTGGTTGAGAGTCCACCTGCCGATGCAGGGGACACGGATTCGTGCCCCGGTCCGGGAAGATCCCACATGCCGCGGAGCAGCTGGGCCCGTGAGCCAAGGCCGCTGAGCCTGCGCGTCTGGAGCCTGTGCTCCGCAATGGGAGAGGCCACAACAGTGAGAGGCCCGTGTACCGCAAAAAAAAAAAAAAAAAAAAAAAAAAAAAATTACTTTAAGTTTTCTTTATAACCTAATCTCTATGCTGTTTTACTCATGAAGATTGACATATTTTATTAGGAATATCTATTAACATTTATTTGGTCTCCTTGATCAAACGAGCTCAAATATATAAGTTTAAAATACCGTACTGCTCTTATGTTTCTCTACTTTCATTAAAGCGCCTATGGAAGTCCTTTAGTGTTTTTTCTCCTCCTTGATTTCAACCCTAATATCAATATCACACATTTACTGTCTTTTTTGTTAGCATTTTCCCAATGTCTTTTCCTATACATTTCTTGTATTACTTTATCTTTTTTTTTTTTTTTTTTTTTTTTTTTTTTTGCGGTGTGTGGGCCTCTCACTGTTGTGGCCTCTCCCGTTGCGGAGCACAGGCTCCGGATGCGCAGGCTCAGCGGCCATGGCTCACGGGCCTAGCCACTCCGCAGCATGTGGGATCTTCCCGGACCGGGGCATGAACCCGTGTCCCCTGCATCGGCAGGCGGACTCTCAACCACTGTGCCACCAGGGAAACCCTAGTTTATCTTGTTTTAATTTAATATTTTTATATAGCAGGTTCTTATTAGTTATCTATTTTTTTAGCATCTTTATTGGAGTATAATTGCTTTACAATGGTGTGTTAGTTTCTGCTCTATAACAAAGTGAATCAGCTATACATATACATATATCCCCATATCTCCTTCCTCTTACATCTCCCTCCCACTCTCCCTATGTCACCCCTCTACGTGGTCACAAAGCACTGAGCTCATCTCCCTGTGCTATGTGGCTGCTTCCCACTAGTTATCTGTTTTACATTTGGTAGTGTATATATGTCCATGCCACTCTCTCACTTCGTCCCAGCTTACCCATCCCCCTGCCATGTCCTCAAGTCCGTTCTCTATGTCTGTGTCTTTATTCCTGTCCTGCCCCTAGGTTCTTCAGAACCTTTTTTTTTTTTTTTTTTTTTAGATTCCATATATATATGTGTTAGCATACGGTATTTGTTTTTCTCTTTCTGACTTACTTCACTCTGTATGAGAGACTCTAGGTCCATCCACCTCACTACAAATAACTCAATTTCGTTTCTTTTTATGGCTGAGTAATATTCCATTGTAGATATGTGCCACATCTTCTTTATCCATTCATCTGTCGATGAACACTTAGGTTGCGTACATGTCCTGGCTATTGTAAATAGAGCTGCAGTGAACATTGTGGTACATGAGTCTTTTTGAGTTATGGTTTCCTCAGGGCATATGCCCAGTAGTGGGATTGCTGGGTCATATGGTAATTCTATTTTTAGTTTTTTAAGGAACCTCCATACTGTTCTCCAGGGTGGCTGTATCAAATTACATTCCCACCAACAGTACAAGAAGGATTCCTTTTCTCACACCTTCTCCAGCATTTATTGTTTGTAGAGTTTTTGATGATGGCCCTTCTCACTGGTGTGAGGTGATACCTCACTGTAGTTTTGATTTGTATTTCTCTAATGATTAGTGATGTTGAGTACCCTTTCATGTGTTTGTTGGCAATCTGTATGTCTTCTTTGGAGAAATGTCTATTGAGGTCTTCTGCCCATTTTTGGATTGGGTTGTTTGTTTTTTTTGATATTGAGCCACATGAGCTGCTTGTAAATTTTGGAGATTAATCCTTTGTCAGTTGCTTCATTTGCAAATATTTTCTCCCATTCTGAGGGTTGTCTTTTCATCTTGTTTATGGTTTCCTTTGCTGTGCAAAAGCTTTTAAGTTTCATTAGGTCCCATTTGTTTATTTTTGTTTTTACTTCTTTTCTCAAGGAGGTGGGTCAAAAAGACCTTGCTGTGATTTATGTCATAGAGTGTTCTGCCTATGTTTTCCTCTACGAGTTTTATATTGTCTGGCCTTACATTTATGTCTTTAATCCATTTTGAGTTTATTTTTGTGTATGGTATTAGGGAGTGTTCTAATTTCATTCTTTTATCTGTAGCTGTCTAGTTTTCTCAGCACCACTTATTGAAGAGGCTGTCTTTTCTCCATTGTATATTCTTGCCTCCTTTATCAAAGATAAGGTGACCATATGTGTGTGGGTTTATCTCTGGGCATTCTATCCTGTTCCATTGATCTATATTTCTGTTTTTGTGCCAGTACCATACTGGCTTGATTAATGTAGCTTTGTAGTAGAATCTGAATTCCAGGAGCCTGATTCCTCCAGCTCTGTTTTTCTTTCTCAGAATTGCTTTGGCTATTCAGGCTCTTTTGTGTTTCCATACAAATTGTGAAATTTTTTGTTCTTGTTCTGTGAAAAATGCCATTGGTAGTTTGATAGGGATTGCAGCTGAATCCGTGGATTGCTTTGGGTAGTATAGTCATTCTCATAATGTTGATTCTTCCATTCCAAGAACATAGTATATCTCTCCATCTGTTTGTATCATCTTTAATTTCTTTCATCAGTGTCTTATAGTTTTCTGCATACAAGTCTTTTGTCTCCTTAGGTAAGTTTATTCCTAGGTATTTTATTCTTTGTGTTGCAATGGTAAATGGGAGTGTTTCCTTTTTTCTCTTTCAGATTTTTCATCATTAGTGTATAGGAATGCAAGAGATTTCTGTGCATTCATTTTGTAATCTGCTACTTGAGCAAATTCATTGATTAGCTCTAGTAGTTTTCTGGTAGCATCTTTAGGATTCTTTACGTATAGTATCATGTCATCTGCAAACAGTGACAGCTTTACTTCTTTTCTGATTTGGATTCCTTTTATTTCTTTTTCTTTGATTGCTGTGGCTAAAACTTCCACAACTATGTTGAATAATAGTGGTGAGAGTGGACAACCTTGTCTTGTTCTTGATCTTAGAGGAAATGGTTTCAGTTTTTCACCATTGAGAAAGATGTTGGCTGTGGGTTTGTCATATATGGCCTTTATTATGTTGAGGTAAGTTCCCTCTATGCCCTCTTTTTGGAGGGTTTTTATCATAAATGGGTGTTGAATTTTGTTGAAAGCTTTTTCTGCATCTATTGAGATGATTAGATGGTTTTTCTCCTTCCATTTGTTAATATGGTGTATCACATTGATTGATTTGCGTATATTGAAGAATCCTTGCATTCCTGGGATAAACCCCACTTGATCATGGTGTATGATCCTTTTAATGTGCTGTTGGATTCTTTTGCTAGTATTTTGTTGAGGATTTTTGCATCTGTGTTCATCAGTGTTATTGGCCTGTAGTTTTCTTTCTTTGTGATGTCTTTGTCTGGTTTTGGTGTCAGGTTGATGCTGGCCTTGTAGAATGAGTTTGGGAGTTTTCCTCCCTCTGCTATATTTTGGAAGAGTTTGCAAAGGATCGGTGTTAGCTCTTCTCTAAATGTTTGATAGAATTTGCCTCTGAAGCCATCTGGTCCTGGACTTTTGTTTGTTGGAAGATTTTTAATCACAGTCTCAATTTCAGTGCTTGTGGTTGGTCTGTTTATATTTTCTATTTCTTCCTGATTCAGTCTCGGAAGGTTGTGCTGCTCCAAGAATTTGTCCATTTCTTCCAGGTTGTCCATTTTACTGGCATATAGTTGCTTGTAGTAATCTCTCATGTTCCTTTGTATTTCTGCAGGGTCAGTTGTTACTTCTCCTTTTTCATTTCTAATTGTATTGATTTGAGTCTTCTCCCTCTTTTTCCTGATGAGTCTGGCTAATTATTTATCAATTTTGTTTATCTTCTCAAAGAACCAGCTTTTAGTTTTATTGATCTTTGCTATCTTTTCCTTCATTTCTTTTTCATTTATTTCTGCTCTGATCTTTATGATTTCTTTCCCTCTGCTAATCTTGGTGCTTTTTTGTTCTTCTTTCTCTAATTGCTTTAGGTGTAAGATTAGGTTGGTTATTTGACATGTTTCTTGTTTCTTGAGGTAGGATTGTATTGCTATAAACTTCCCTCTCAGAAAGCTTTTTCCGCATCCCGTCGGTTTTGGGTCATCATGTTTTCATTGTCATTTGTTTCTAGGTATTTTTTTATTTCCTCTTTGATTTCTTCAGTGATCTCTTGGTTATTTACTAGTGTATTGTTTAGCCTCCATGTGTTTATATTTTTTTACAGATTTTTTTTCTGTAATTAATATCTAGTCTCATAGCATTGTGGTCAGAAAAGATACTTGATACGATTTCAATTATCTTAAATCCACTTCATTTTAAAAGTTTACTTTGCTATGAGATTGAGCTTTCTTGCTGATCAAATTAAATAATCTTTTATTCATAATAGTTTATTTTATTCTATTTACCTTCATTGATGTGAGAAATATGATGATTTTAGTAGCATAACTGATTCATATTTCATTTTTCCTTATTTTCAGTTTTTTGCTAAACAGTCTGTATTTTATTGTGGTTCTTTTTTGTGTGCTTTTTTTCTTTTAATTATTTGGAATGTTTATTGACTTTTAATTTCTTCTTGTATGTTTAACTGTATAAAAAGTGTTTCTTTTATTAACCTTAGAATATTCATTGAATCTCTACATCAAAATATAAAGAAATTAGCTCACTTATACTTTTGTTACTCTCACCTCCTAATATATAATATATTAGTTTTGGTTGATTTCATGATTATTTTTAACTTTTTTTGGTTCACAAAATTAGACAGTATCTGTTGATTTCTCACTGGGGGAATAATTGTACACTCACTTTATCAAACTCCCCCTACTCTCATGTTCTCTCTCAGTTTTGTTGTTTACATCATTATATAATTGACAAGTAATAATAATAATACCCACATTTCTTTATTATTAGTTATTTTATATATATGGAACCAATGCTCACCATTATTATATTATTTTTAAAAAATTTTATTGAAGTATAGGTGATTTACAGTGTTGTGTTTAATTTCTGCTGTACAACAAAATGACTCAGTTATACATATATGTATTCTTTTTCATATTCTTTTCCATTACAGTTTATCACAGGATACTGAATATAGTTCCCTGTGCTATACACAGTAAGACCTTGTTGTTTATCTATCTTATAAATAATAGTTGGCATCTGCTAATCCCAACCTCCCAAATCCTTCCTTGCCCATCCTCTCTCCCCCTTAGCAGCCACCATTATTATATTCTATCTCAAGTTTTCATTCCTGGTCTTTATTTTGACTTATCTTGGTCAGGTTTGATTTTGTGATTAAGTAGTTCTTGAATGTGCTTGAATGTGCTTGTATAGCCTGGGGTCTGTGTCATTTCTCTCTGTTGCCTCAATTATTGAGACAGTTTGTCGACGAATAAAAAATTTAGGCCACCTTTTCTTTCCCTCAACAATTTACTCTATTTTTTTTCATCTAATTGGTTATATCTTTTGCTTTTTGTTGTCTGCTGCGAGGATTAGTTTTTTATAGTGTTAAAGTCCAGCAACTGTTCCAGGATATGTTGTGATGTTGGTTGATCCATATCACTTTTTTTCCTTATGATGGAATTTATCATTTTAATATACAAATTCAGATCTTTGTTATTTCAGTGTTTCAAGGGCCTTATTAAGAAACTTTATGTTCTTTTCATTAGAACTATGAACTATATATATATATATATATATATTCATGATATACACATATATAGAATTTATCTCCCTTATCTTTATGACTATACATTTATTTTCCCCATTTAATTATGTTCTGTTTATTCAAGTTGATCTTCCATGTCCCCAGTGTGTTTCCATATTGTCTCTACTATATTTTGTTTCTTTTAATGTGCCTTTATTTACAAAATGGTTTTAGCTTCAAATTCCATCTATATTTTTAGCATTTTAATTTTTTTCTGGTGTTTTCTTTTGCTGTTCTCCTTGACTGCATATGTCTCTTCTTTGAACTCAAAAAAACCTTTTTTGTTTTCTTTCTTTAAACCATGATGGAGAAAGGTTTTTTCAGGGTTCTCTAGTCTCTTCCATCACACATGTAATCTTCTGATGACCAATCCCATGCTGGTCCCCTTCTGAATATTATTCCCATTGAATGGGGGCAGCACATATGGTTCAGCTTTTTAGTTGTGAAGTATGAATGAAGGGGAAGGAGGCTTAGTGAACTAAGGCATTTACTGCTTCAATTTGGACATTTTTATCATAAGCTCTGCTGGGATGTCTGCCTTACAGAAATAACTACAGAGGGAGCTAGTTTTTTGTTTTATGTTGAGCAAAATATCTGCATAGCTGTCAGTGACGCATGCTGCAGAGTATTTCTACAGTAATGTGCCTTGTTCGTACAAGAATGGAAATAATCTCAGCTGGAGGCAGCATGGTGCAGTGGTTACAGGCACAGGTTTTAGAACCAGATAGTCTTCTTGGGTTAAATTTTAACTTCATTTACTAGCTTCATGCTGTTGAAGAAGTAGTCTTTCCTCTCTGAGCTGCTCGCCTGTATCTACCTCACAGACTTATTGTGAATATCAATGACATAATGTGTTTAGAGCACTCAGTACATAATAAGCACTCAATCAGCTTTCACTAACCCTATTGTTATGACACAGTGTATTTAATGGTGAGGACTGCTTGGGTTCAATTACCAGCATTGCCACTTACTAGCTGTGTGACATTGTGCAATTTACTTAACCTTTCTGAACCTCTGCTTCCTCATATGTAAGAAGAAGGAGATTATATTAGTACCTGTTTCATAGAGTGTAGGGGGTGTTTAATACAATATGTGGCATACAGTAGGGACTCAATAGCTTTATTGGTAATCATAGCCCTTTAACCCACTGGTTAAAGCTTAATTTGTCATAGAATCAAAGTATAATTTAATCTTAGTTCATTCATGAGAGTTAAATAACGCCTGAACATAGGTACCTCAAGATGTTTATGACATGTGAGAATTCACCACAGAATTTAGTAAAATAATAACTTAGTAAATGTTTGTAGAATGAATAAACATATTAATGGAAGAAGTGATGTGGCATGGATACCATTCTATCCCGCCCCAGACCTTCCCCTCCTTTTTTATTGTGGGAAAGATATTGAGTTCAGTTTTCAAGGTTTCCTATTTGATGATCTCATTTATCCTGTCTTTGTCTTATTTGTTTTCAGCAACTTTTTTTTTCTTTCTATCAATATTTCTATTTTAACAGTACCAGTTATCTACAGGAATATAATAGGGATTGATGGGAATTTGAAGTCCTTTGAATTTCAATATAAAGATTATTATTATCTCCTAGTATCAAGCCTCTAATTCAGCTTTAATACTGTTGTGGATTGCCTTAATTACAGCCCATCTAGGTGGGGTAGATGCTTCACAATATTTATTTAAAACATTATCCTGTTACAGAGAACTTTCAGTTTCATATTTTCCATGTAATTTATTTGACTCATCTTTGTTTGCCGTCACTTGTTTAATAGAAAAGTGGCTTTCCATTTCCAA
Organism: Kogia breviceps; assembly: GCF_026419965.1. Classification (NCBI taxonomy): domain Eukaryota; kingdom Metazoa; phylum Chordata; class Mammalia; order Artiodactyla; family Physeteridae; genus Kogia; species Kogia breviceps. The sequence goes on along the minus strand of NC_081313.1, from coordinate 71,458,174 downwards.
ACAGTAGCCATGCTTTGTTTCCCCAGCTATAAGAGAATGACCAGTCTCTGTGCATAATTCTTGTTTAACCAATTTACTGCAGTTATTAATCTTTATTCTTACTATCTTTACTGTTCACTGAGTGTTGAAAACCTATGCAAAACTTTTAAATGCATAAATCAAATATAGCTTCTGCCCTGGCAACTCCTATCCTGGATGGAGAGGAGTAAAAAGGCTAAAGAGCAAAGGGAGACAAGCCTTGGTTCTGGTCAAGATTTTAGGGGAATCATGAATGGAATGCCTCTGAAAAGTCAGAAAAGCTGAGTAAAATAATCTAATATAACATCTTAGTTATCTAACTAACATCTTATCCCCACTAAAGTTTTCCCTGCCTGTTTTGGAAAAACTTGGACTGAATGTCCAGGTAATGTTTGAGAATTCACCTAACAGAATGAAAAGCTCTGTTGTTTTCCTAGTGCCTTATAGTGCTACAGAGTCACTATTCAGAGCTGGGACATTCTTTTCAGACTATCACTCTTAATATTGCAGGTAACACTAGAAAGAATACAGAACCAAGCTGTTATCTCTATTAACACTTAGTGCCCATTAACTCATTTGTGAGTTTATTGGCTCACTTAAGTTATTAGGTCTCAGTGACAGAATGCTAAGCAGGGCAAGTGATTTTAATGGAGGTGAGAGCATATTGTAGGGTTGTTAAATCACAGGACACTAGCTAAGCAATGGAAACTGCAAAGTGATGAAAAGTCAGGGAAATTGAAAGGTGAAGCAAACGGCTCTGAGGGTAAGTCCCATCAATTTTGTGAGTTTGCCTAGAGCTGGCCCTGAGAAAGAAATAAGCGGAGATCTTTCAGTAACGCACATAATGAGTAAGGTAGAAAGTGAAAAGAGGTATTACTCCTCAAAGTTTTTTATACAAGACTCTTGCAGTGGTATGCAGGGGCTAGCTCATAACAGTTTATGAGAGCTCATTGTTAAATTGACAAAAGATGCGGGAGCCAGGTCATGAACTGTTGCTAGATTAAAGTTTACCATGGTGGGTGTATTTACACCACGCAAAGTGGCAAATGTTAAGAATCAAGCTTTCTACCTTCCCATCTTCCCCAACTCCCATCCCCTCCCCTCCCCCCAGAGCACACACCTCCCTTGTGGTAGGTTGAAAGCTAAGGAAGGAAAGTGAAGGCACAAGGGTTAATTAGGATGGCATGGGCTTTGAAGGGACAAATCCTTTACACTGTGGTAATAGGAATTAGAGCTGCTTTATGAAAGTGAAGACAGAATGCCCTCCTACCCCATCATTTCTTGGAATCATATGAGGAAACACAAACAGACTTGCTTGATGTTTTTAGTTTCCTGTTCTCCTAAGAGTACAGACTTGTGAAGTCTGTGATTCACAAGAGTGAAGAATGGGGAGAGATTTAGAAGGTTGAAACTTTGGGGGGTGTTGTTGATTCAACAGTTTATGAAACCACAGTGGCCGAGGCAATGGAGACTATATTTCCTTGCAAAGGGGTTGCTTCTTCATCCTCTACTTAAATTCTCATTCTTCCGACTCTTCTTCCTCCACTGTGACTTCATGTAGTTTTCGGAACTGTTATAGACTGGAGAACATTGGGAGACAGGAATGGTTTATAAAAGGCCTCTGAGAAGAACAAAAGCAGACTGTTGGGGGAAAAAAAAAAGGTGGCAGGAAAAAAAACTGCACCAATACTTTTTAACATCCTGTTAGTAAGAGCCTTGAAATTCTCAACTTGAGAGGAATAAAGCCACTTAAGCAGATGGGGGAAAATAAAAGTTAGATGAAACTATAAAATATTACAGTTACTAAACTGAAGAAACCATTAGTGGAGCTCCTCCTTTCATTTCAACAGCAAGAATAAGACTCATTCAGTAATAAATTCTTATCCTGAAAGCTGTTTGTAGAGTCAAGGAACCTATCTCATGCAGGTGTTCCATGTGTAAAATGCCAAAACAGATAATAGAAGCCCCAAACATACCTTATTGTGGTTAGAAGGAACTCTAAACCCAAAGACACAGTAAGAAGAATAAGGGGTTTTCAAAACTATGTTTGTGCTTTAGTGCTGTTTTAAAGTGATTCAGTTTGTTTTAATCACTGACACTTTTGTGCCATAAATTCCATATGTATACTAATTATACTAGTAAAATTTGAGTTTAACATTGCAGGGAGAGAGCTTGTGAGTTCTGTGAGAAGATATACGTTTTCCTAAAGGATGCAAACTCAACTTCAGGTCATTACAAATGAAATTTACTGTAGAAATTATTTGCAGAATAGCTTACGGGTTTGATTTGGCATGCTCATGCATGCAGAGCTCCTGGAGAAGTTATGGAAACTTATAGCTCTATAAATGCCAGCTGTTGAAGGCAGGCTGCACATGATCTGAGCAGAGGAGGAGAGAAAATGAAGATATGAAAATAAATGGGAGTAAAGAGAAACATCAGGTTACATATTTGGTTTACACAAAACACTATGACAAAAACAGGTTGGATGCTGCTTAGGAGAGACGGGGAAAAAAGGAATAAGAATGATTAAAAGTATCACTGCTGCCAGAGTGGGCTTGGAGACCCAGGGACTTCATTTGTATATTCATCAAGTCAGCCTTGCTCATTGATATTTCTGCAGCCACTGTTAAGTATACAGGATATATATGCATCTACACATATGCTCATACATTTATACACAGACATATACATAATTGATTATGTACATCCACGCACACATACGTAAGCAGGTATGCATACACACATATAAATATATATACATATACATATAAAATGAGACAAAAAGGATAGAAAAGAAGTGTAAAAACTGCCTTCTAGAAATTCATAGTTTATTTGATGATACAAGATGTGATATACAGAATAATTGCACTATAGTACTTTGATCTCACATTTGTTTTCAACTGACTTTAATTTGGGTCCTGCCTCACAAGTCATTGAAACAGTGCTATGTGCCTTTGTAGCCAAATGTAACATACTTTTAAAAGTTCTTTTTAAAACTTTTAGCATTGCAACATTAAACTGATCCTCAACATTTGACCTCTGCCCAGATTTTGAAATTTTCCTAGCATTTAATTCACCCTTCTCTCCTGATTTCTGTCTCTGGACATTCTCAGTCTCCTCCATGGCCGTTTTGTCCTTTGCTGGTCTGTTAAAAGGTGAAGCTCCCAGAAATCTTTTCCTGTCATTTAATTCTCTGAGTGTTTTCTCTTGTACCCATGGCTTAATCATCAAATAGACATTGATGATTCTAAATCTAACCTAAACCTCTGTCCTGAACTCAGGTGTTTATATATAACCACCTACCATACGTATACACTAGGCTATCTTATACCACTTCAAGATCATCATGTTCACACTGAATTTATAATTTTCTTGCAACCTTCAATAAACCTGCTCTTCTTCCTCTCTTCCCTGTCTTAGTTGGTGACATTCCCATTATCTCAGAAACCAGAAGGCTGAATCATACCTGACTCTGCCTACTATCCTATAATGCCGTATAATGAATCCCCATGAACTACTGTCAGTAATAATTCCCAAATAATTTTTCAATTGAGTCTTTTTTCTTGACCAGGACCTCTTATTTTCTTGTCTGGTTTTTCTAACAGCCTTCCAAGGGATCTTTCCCTTTTCAAAATTTCAACAAATAAATCCTAGATGGATGGGTCCAAAATATGTCTGATTTTATTCCTCCTTTTGAAAACCCTTCAATTTCTTCTAACCACGTGCAGATAAAGCCCTAAATTCCTGAGCATGGCATAAAAAACATTTTATAACCTGCCTTCTGACCACTTATCCAGCCCTGTATCACTACCCTCCCTTTCACTTATTTTATAAGTAACTCTGGATGCCGTTGGGACTTGGCTCAGGTGTCACTTCCTCGGGGGACTTTTCTTTCATGTTCTTTCTAAAAGTTCTCATAACACCTGAGAGTTACCTCAACCACAGTGCTTCAGTCCATTGCGTTGTACTAATTGCTTTTTTTCTTGTTTAACTTTCCCACTTCACTTGGGGGGCTCTTGGAAGGCAAAGGACATTTTTCATTTGTCTTTGTGTCATCCATATGGAACAAAATGTCTGGTATATGAGAAATGCCTGTTGCACAACAGATATTTTGTTAGTGACTGAATTTGAAGCTAAATAGTGCTAAACCTTTTAGGAATTGCATCTGGGTAAGGGAAATGAAATATTCTTTTTCCCACCCAAACAAAACCCCAGTAGATTAATGAATGTTTTATTTCTCTTTCATGTTAAAGAAAGTCATAGGTATTTGTTAAGAGTTGGTATGGCAACCCCACCATTATCAGATCTGAGATCTTCAGCCTTTCTCCTCAGTGATTAGCACATGGTTTTCATATTCAAAGTAATTTCATGATCCAGGATGACTATTGGATTTCCAGCCTTCGTGTCTCCTTTCTAGGCAAAAAGAAAGAGGAAGTGGGGGGAGGGAAAAACAGAGCAACATCCACCTGAGTCAAGCCCCTTTAAAAAAACTCCCCCCCAAGCCTCACTCCAGTCCTTATTCTTGCTTCTCATTGGTCACCACCATCAGCGAGGCAAGGCACGAAACACAGTTCTTTAGGTGGGCATATTTCCTCTTGGAATAAAATTAGTCTCTGTTAGTACAGAAGGAGGGAAAGTAGATTTTTAGTAGCCAAGTTTTCATATTTACACAAGTGCCAAAATTAAATGTACCAATGACCAATTCTATAGGAGTTTTGAAAATAACCTAATAGTTGAAGTGTGCTTGCAGGATGGAGGATGGGAATTTCTGTAAAAGAGCTCTGAGATATGGGTCAGGTCGGAGTAAGCTCAAACACAGAATGTCATTTAAGAGCAGGAAAACACTATGAGTAAAATATAGAATTAAAGATCAAGGGTGGTAAGTTTGGGATATTTGTTTTTTGCTATTGGTCTTTACCAGCCTCTGAACTCCTTGGGGTAGAGACTGTATGCTAATCATTGTAGTTCTCCGGTATATAACACAGTCACTGACATCTAGAAGGTGCTCAGTCAATTATATTCCAGAATTGATTTTGTAGATGTATTAGAGAAAATGTTTGGAGAAATTTTTTGAACACACAGAACAAGTTGGAATTAATTCCAGACACAGGTGGAGGCATTGCAGAATTTTGAGAGGAATGATACACTGAAGATATTTCCAAAGGACCAATTTTATGATCAAGGTGCCGGAGAAGACCATAGGGACTATTTCAGAAATTCAGTTTGAAGGAGTAAGGAATTTAAGTAGAAGGGAGGGAAGCAGTAGATAAGCAAAACAAGAAATTGTTAAAGAGACTCTTTGATAGTAATTGTTACCCTTGTCCCCTGATACCACCTTTTCCCTTTCCCTGGTTGATATTTTTCTGTATCAATTATCACCTTCTAATATACTCTATCATTGACTTAATTTTAAAATAGTATGTCTTTGGGGGCCATAGGAAATATAGTGAATTTGTTTGTTGGATTTACAGTGTTGGCAGAACGTCCAAGTTAGAGAGATAGACCTGGGATTGAGAAATAAGTTCAGAGCTGGAGGTACAGATTTAAGAATTATTAGTATGGTGCTGTTTATTAAGGCTGTGAAGTAGGAGCTGGTCTACATAGAAGATAATATACAGTGATGGAAGCAGAAGGCAAAAGAATAGGTAATAAAGATAAGATTTCAGATGATAATGATCAAAGATGTTTGCAGCCCTGGAACATTCTTCTTCAGGAAATAATGCATCTTGAGGCAAAAGTTAATATGTAAATGCTCTCTCGTCCTCTCCTTTCTTCTTTAGCAGGTGGAAACAGGTTTGGTTAAGCTAGGATAGACTAGGTCAGCGGTGGGAATGAAATGAGACTTTTATTTTCATGGTATGGATCCAAGTTGCCTTTTATATTATGTATGGGCGTTACTTTTAGTAAAATGAATTACATTTAAAAACAGATAGAAGGTGGTGTTGGTTATAGCCCTGGGTACTGCCGTAAGAAGTTCTTTAGATGTACAAAGCAGCGGGTTTTTGAACTATTGCCTTGCAGTAACCAAACTTCTGAGAATGATCTGGTCTGAGTGAGAGACTGTGCTCTGTAGAAACAGTTTCTCTTTACTTTCTCATTCCTCTGTTTGCTTCTGGAAAATCTTTTTCCTAACTCTTCCTATAAGTACAGTTGACCCTTGAACTTCACAAGTCCACTTATACGTGGATTTTTTTCAATAAATACATATATGTACTATATATTTATTTTCTCTTTCTTATGATTCTCTTAATAAAATTTTCTTTTCTCTAGCTTACTTTATTATAAGAATACAATATGTAATATATATAACATACAAAATATGTGTTAATCAACTGTTTATGTTATCAGTATGGCTTCTGGTCAACAGTAGTCTATTAGTAAAATTTGTGGGGAGTCAAAAATTATATGAGGATTATCAACCGTGCAGGAGACTGGCAACCATAATCCTTACGTTGTTCAGGGATCAACTGTATATCCTTGGTAAATTGGATGGTAGTGAAGAGGGGTTTCCTGGGCTTTTCTCACTCTGGTGGAAGCATTTCACGAACTTCACTTTGGGTTAGTTTTTTCTCACATCTGATAGGTCACAATGTAACAAAATGGCACCATGTGTTTAGTCTTTCAACTGATAAAACTCCATATGGTAGGTAAGTAGGTAGTACATATCTATCTATCTAATCTATCTGTCAATCATATTTTCACTGGTTAAAACTTTATCATTTTCCAAGTCAGCTGAATTCTTTAAGTAACAAGTATTACTAGTTTCTAGAAAGTCTGTTTCAGCCTTGTAAAAATTAAATTTCTAATGTGGTTCTGGTCTGCATGAAGAAATTGTAAAAGACAAAACTGTGGATAAGATAGTTTCAGAGGAAATGAGATAGCCAGATGACCACCATCCTAGTGACTCCTTAAGTGATGCTTCTATGACAAGAAGGTTCTATGTCTTTCTGAAATGTTTGTGGGGTTTTGGTTTTTGTTTTTAACTTTTTATTTCGCCGTGCCTCACGGGATGCACGATCTTACTTCCCCGACTAGGGCTGGAACCCAGGTCCCCTGCAGTGGAAGTGCAGACTCTTAATCCCTGGACCACCAGGGAAGTCCCTGTATGTCGTTTTTAAAACTGATCAAAGATCCCTGAGAAAATGAATCTTTTAGAAATGTTTGATTAAGAATCACACTTACTAACTAGCTTTGGAGCTGAGAAGACCAGGGGCAAGTGCAGCACTAGTAAAAGAACAACCCAAAGTATTTGAATATACAGCAAATTCAAGTCAACAAATATTTATTGAGAATTTATTTAGTTGCAGTCTTGGTGAGCAAGACTGACATGTCTTTAGGAGAAATGCACACAAAAGAAGCTTATATACAAAGTCTTTAAGACTATATTGTTAGGGGTTTCCGGTCCCTTAAGATGTAGTTTGTCCTTGAAAGAGAAACCAAGGTACAGAGTTTGCGGTACCACCATGGTATAGTTTTGTTTTGTTTTGTTTTGTTTTCATAGCTAATGTCCTGCTAGTCTCACTGAATTTAGGCAGAAATCTTGATATAGTAATGCTTATTCTTAGAGAATAACTCCTTTAGTCATGTTCTAAGGAGGGAAGGATTTTGTGCTGTCATTTGGTTCTCAATAAGAATGAAAGTTTAAACTAAAAATTAAGCTAATAGTGGATGTCCCTGTGATAGTTCTCCTGTAACTTTATTGATTTTGCCCAGTTGATCAGGTAACTTGTCTGTAAATTATTCATACCTGATTAGAGTAAATTTGTGAATCTTTGGAATTAGAATTATGTCAAAAATTACATTAAAGAAGAATCCCTCAGGTTGAGCTCAGAAAACTTGATTTGACCGTAAATTTTGCAATGAAGACATAAACAATTCTGCAACTCTAATTCCTACTTGTAATATTTCAAAAAGTAGACTTCTGAAAATTACAGATTATAATAATTACCTCTGGACATCTCTCTATATTTCCCTTCTACACCTAGTGCATTTTGCAATTTCTATTTAATAAAGGGTCATCCTGTTATTATCTGGTAAAGTAGCCTGGCCAGGGACTCTGGAAGCAAGTTCCAAGCAGAGTTTTATTTGCTTTCTACCTTTGTTTACATTCTGACCCCAGTTTTATTTGCAGAAATTATTTATGAAGCTCTTTTTCCCCTTCTTGCTTGTGAAGCAGCTCTTGGGTCTGTAAGGCACAGAATAGTGTTCTCTTCATGCATATATTTAACACCCTAATCTCTGCAACCAGTTTTAGCTGCTTGTTATACTTTTCTTGACATTTTCTGGTATGCTTTTTGACATCTGCTTGCAAACTCCTGCAGCCTTTTCAATCCTGATATTCACTTGTTTCATCTGATGTTGTTATCATTCTCCTTAGATATGCAGATGTGTTGCTTTCCTTCCAGTCCTGTCCCTTCAGTCTTGCTAGAAAGACTGTTTTGGAGACCCACCCCCATTGCTTGCTGATTTGTTTCTTTGCTTGTTTATTGTTACACTATTTTCTGCCTCATGCTTCTAGCATCATACTCTTCCTTTGAGAACTGAATGCCCTCAACTGACTTTTTAATGCAATCCATTTGAAAGTTATAAACACACAAACACATGCACACACGCACACAAACTGTGCAATGGTTTATATTTCAAATAAGGTAGTATTTAATATCAGCTTTTTCAATGACTCCAACAATATTCTTTGCAAAACTCTATTTCACAAGAGCTTAAAAACCCTCATGAAATGAACACTTGTCAGAAATGATTTTATAAACTTGAGTAATTAACGACCTAGGTGCTGTCTCATCATATGGCATCACTTTGTGTCAACAATCATCCTTTCTGATCATGAAAGCTGAAATAATCATTTATTTGCCTCTAGTATCATGTAGATCTATGACATTATCTGAGTGTTTGGTAATGAACCTGAGTATAGTGCAGTGCTTTCTTCAGATCTCTGAATATTTCAAAAGACAGAATCTTTTGTCTCTCTGAAAATGTGCCACATTTGTAATGCAATTTATATCTTTGGAAGAGATGCCTGCAGGGATGCAAACACACAGCAGCCATGATTTCGGGTAAGCCAAAACAGGTCTGGAGACCCTGAAATCATCCCATGTAGTGGCTCAAAGAATCATGAAAGTGTAGACCTAATGTTATATTTCTAATTTCTGAAACAAAGGCTCTCTTACTTCTATGTTTTATCAGAAGACATTTGGGTAGTAGTTAATTGGTAAAAATCTGTCAGTGCTGAAGGTGAAGCAGTAAGTAGCTCAGTTTTCATCAATGCTGAATGTGTGATGTCTCACACATAATATTTAAGTCAGTAACTTAAACTTCCTTGTATATTTAATGTGAGATAAGCTACTAACACAGCAGTTTGAAGTATTTAGGTAACTATATGTGAATTAAGTTTGAATGAGCAGCAACATATTTCTTCTAGTAACATTAATAAAAAAGATAGCTATGTACATGATATTGTCCCTATTCATCACTAATAAAAATTGACACATGATATTTGAGTTTTATTTTTAATATCAGACACTGGATTATACGGATGGTGAGAATTATTGAAAGATTCAAAAAATAGTAAACAGTGCAGTATTAAAAATACACTCTCCATAACCATGATAAAATCTTTTTAAGGCAAGTTAAATAATATTTCTCAGACTTTGGGCATTTTTTTTTACTATCCTGGAGGAAGAAAAAAACAAAAGCATAGTTTTCTGGAAGAATTGATGCCTCCCCAGCTCTTTAAACATTGAGCTAAGTACATGAGTTATTGAGGTGAAATAAGTTGCTTTCAACAGTTGTTAATATATCATTAATAATCATACATGCAATAAATAACAACACATGAGTTATTTCCTAAGAGATATAGGACTGCAAATTGCAGTAACAAATCACAGCGTGTGTAAAGAATGCTCATTACTCTAGTGTGTACAGAAGCTGTTTTAACAACTGTATTCTTTATGGTGAAGCTCACCCTAATTAGCCTTGCAGATTCCTTAGGGAATGTGTGCGGAATGTTTGACATTGTGATGCTGGAGCTAAAGTGGGGGAGGAGGATATCATTTCTGCACCAAGAAAGCACCAGGCCACTAGCCTGGTTTTCTATTCAGTCACTTGTTTTAATGTATGCATTGTGGTGAAAGTAAATAGCCTTTTCAAACAAGTAGATAATAAGGGTGTTTGGAATTAAATGACTAATTAAATCAATATTAAACATGAAAGCTAGACGGCAATGTGGACTAACATTTTTTTTTTTTCTCTATGGTGCCCCTTCCAGTATAAAAGGTGCGTAAACCAACTGCATGTCTGTAAGTGCTTGAACACCAAGATTTGTAGCCACAAATGTAAGAGGAAAACACTTCCTAGTCTCTTTTGTATTTGAAAGCTAAGTGGACCGTGTATTTTTTTTTAAATAAGAAAAGAAAAAACAAGGTTGAAGCACACAAAAAAGCAGCATGTTTTGTTTTTTTTTTTTCCTTTCTATGAAACATTATATGCGGATTCTGCTGCTCTGTTAGCTTATAGCTTGTTACTAAATCAGACCTTTCCTGCAGTGGAAAAAATTGCATCTTTTCGTTGTAAGCCTTGACAGCTTAAAGTTTAATGGAGGCAGTTTTTTTTTTAAGGTATATAATGGGTTGACACCATGGAAGGCTGCTGAGAGCTCACAAACTCAGAAATAGCATGAAATGCAATAAGAACAAGCTCTTGCTGATTTTTTTTAAAATCATAATTTTCTATTCTTGATAGAGAAAGCAAGTGAAGAAAACAGCTTATTGTTTTCTTAAAGTAAGTTGTTTGTCTCATCCCAATCAAATGATTCTCTTCTACCCTGGAAAAGTTTCAGAGTGGGGATTTGTTCAGAAGGTAAGAGTAGGGTTATACAGCCATAAATACAGACAGAATAGATATCTGCCTGAAAGTAAGAGTAAGTAGAATACGAATTGCCAAGATGAGAACTCAATGTAAGGGACAGATTTTATCTCTTTTGGAAAGAAGAGGTACACAAGGGTAAACCATCACTGGCTGACAACATCGCCCTCCTTGACATCGAGAGGTCATGCTTGGTTACATTTCAATTTGCAGATTCCAGAATACCATCTCCAGATAACATGTGTTCAGGGATACTGCTGAGGAGGGTTCAGAGATTACACCTGTAGCAGGCTGTAAAACAATCTTGACAGTTGGCACCAAGATTCCTTTTGGAGAGATAATACTTTGGTTTATCTTGGTTTGGTTCTTCTTGGTTTAGGATAATTCTTTGATAAATGGTTAGAATGATAGGATAGCCTGGGGTGATAAGTCAAACTTTAAGGGAATACATTGGCTACAGATAAGAAAACAAAAAGGCAGGTAACTACTTTACATAAAAATAAAGAACAGGAAGGGGAGTAGGGGGAAGAGAGGAGAGAAGAGAATTCAAAAGTATAGCACGACACTAAGTTTTTCTTCTTTTATGAACAAAGCTGTATAGTATTTAATTTCTTTGGAAGGTTACAGTATAAAGGCTGTTTCTCTACAACATTCAGGGAAATCAGACATATACACATGGAACAATAAGGAAGGGAGAAATGAATGAATAGGTTCCTTGAATGAACTGGTATGGAACAAAGAGGAGCAAACATCCATAGACGTGATGGATAATAACATGGAACATTAGCAAGTGAGAATTAGAGTGAGAAGTAGCTCTGGAAAGGAAGACATGAGAAGGTAGAAAAACATCTGTAGGTGATCCAGAAGAAATTTGTTCTCGACAGGCTTACTTTACACTTCTTTTGGAGAAAAGTATTTACTTTTATCTGAGAGTCTTGTATTATTCCATTATACTTTCTGAGACCTTTCTCGGTATTCCATTAAGTTCAGTGCAAGTGTGACACCCTATGCAGTGGCAAAATTTATGATCATGGAAATGTTAATGATGTCAATTAATTTTTATATTGGTTTTGATAATAAAAAGAAATGCTAGTTCTCTCTGATTGCTCTCTATGGAACAGTTCAGGTTGTGCCCAAGTGTTGAAATAAGCAGATTTAAAACACTAGTCATCATAGAAATTTTTAAAAATAAATTGGAAAAAGCAAATGGGAAAACTAAGATTTACAATAGAATGTAATCTGAATATGTTATAATTTTCTAAGCATATACTCCAGGTATTGTCAAAGACTTCTAATTAATTTATTTAATAAAACTTTATTGAGAACTTACTGTGAACCAAACAGTATTCTAAATGCATAGTAGGTACTCAGGGTTCTAGACTTTGATTACCTAAATTTTTCAAACTTAAACCATATTTCTATTATCTCCTTTTAAACTACCTATGATAAAATCTGACATGTTAAAGTTTGAATGTAACTTCTCACATATTTTTAAAAATCAAGTAAATCAAGTAGATGTAAATCAAATCCTAAACTACATTTTGATTTATGATTTAAGCTTTTCAGTGCTTATCTGTATCAATGAATGCTGAAGTTTTACATTTAAAAGTATGGTTCAGTATCTTTTAAAATGATCATAATACTAAAAGAAATTTTGAGGGACCCCCTAGGCCTTTAATTTATGATATGCAAATGTAAATTGATAGAACACAAAAAAGTACTGAGCACCTGTAGTGTTCAAAGTACTCTACTAGCACTGGATATGATAGAATGTTGAAAAAGACAGAGACTTCTATCTTAAAGGTGTCCAGACATGTGTAGAGTAAGGCAGCAGGTAAGAGTCATGGCACATCTATAGGGAAAAGCAGGTACTTCATGAAGATGTTGAACCCAACTAATTTGGCAGTGGTATGCAGGAAATTGAGATGAGGTGGTTTATTTATTTACTTATGAAGGATTTCTAGTGACATCAATAGTGGCACAGATTCTTCCCACTTTTGGTGTAAACTATTTTGATGTGATTCTACGCAGAGTCAACAACCAACCAAATATTCATATTCAACCAAAATTTTACTACTTTTCAAAAGCACCCGATCTTTGGGGGATTAGGGGTGTGTCTTCCACTAGCATGAAGAACAATTGATCAGAGAGCAAGCCCTTCTTTAAAAACTTGTTTATTACTATTTAAAACATATTTAATAAGCGGTAAGTAGGCGTGATTTAAATAGGACACGAAAGCCACGGTTCTAGGGTGTGTCTAGGTGTCAGTGCTATTAAGCACATTGGGTGAATTATCACATTTAATCTTCTAAGCCACCCCTGGAAGCTAGCATGTTATTATTCCTATTTTATGGATTTGGAATTCTAAGGCTTTGATAAAGAAGTTGAAAGAGATCAGCTTATAACTGTAACATATATTGTACCTCAAATGGACAAATGGGTTATGGAATATTATGAAGTGTGAACTCTAAATAAAAAGCCTTCTACTTGGTACTTTTTTAGTCAGGCATTTAGTATGTTCCATTTTGAGGGCAAAAAAAAAAAAAAAAAAGTAAGCAGAATGAATATAGAGAAACCAGAGATGGTTTTGAGAGGAAGAACAAAGAGATTAAGATGGCAGAAAATATTTCCTATGAGAAACGGCAGGACTGTGAGTCAGAATTAACATGTTTTAGTCCTGTTTTTATTACTTGTTGGCTGTGTGACTTTGGGACATATTTATCTTTTTGGATCTCAATTTCACATTTATAAAACAAGGTACTGTTAGAGGTCTTTTAGAGTAAATGTAAAAGTTAATGAAGAATGGTATTCCCCTAGGCATATTGAGGTGGGAAGGGAATGTTCTTTTTTTGTTGTTTTTATTTTGTTTTGTTTTTATTAGTTATCTTTTTATTTTACACAGGAACTAGGATTTTTATCTCAAAGCCAGATAAATGTCTTACATGTTGAAGTAATGAATAATAAAAGTATTTCTTAAAAATCAGCACTAACATTTAAAAACAATTTTTTTTACATCTTTAATGGAGTATAATTGCTTTACAATGGTGTGTTAGTTTCTGCTCTATAACAAAGTGAATCAGCTATACATATACATATATCCCCATATCTCCTCCCTCTTGCGCCTCCCTCCCACCCTCCCTACCCCACCCCTCTAGGTGGTCACAAAGCTCGGAGCTGATTTCCCTGTGCTATGCAGCTCCTTCCCACTAGCTATCTATTTTACACTGAAGTAAGTAAGAAAGGGAGAAACAAATACTGTATGCTAACACATATATATGGAATCTAAAAAAATAAGAGAAAAAAGGAAAGGTTCTGATGAACCTAGGGGCAGGACAGGAATAAAGACACAGACATAGAGAATGGACTTGAGGACACGCGGTGGGGCTGGGGTGTAAGCTGGGACAAAGTGACAGAGTAGCATGGACATATATACACTACCAAATGTGAAAAAGGGAATGTTTTCTGCTAAGGGAATGATGTGTGTGAAGAGATCAGAGGAAAGGGCAGACATGGAGCGTTAGGGAACTTCAAGTGCATAATTTGCTATGGCAGGAGTGAGTGGCGAAAGTTGAGCAGTTTTGAGAAGTGAAGATGACAAGTTAGCACTTAAGAAGAGAAGCTATATGTATTAGTGGTTAAGAGCATGGACTCAGGAACCAGATTATCTGGACTCAAATTCTCCTTTACTGTTTCTTTATTGAATGATGTTGGGTAAGTCACTGAATATCTCAAATTCCACATCTTTATCTGTAAAATTGATGCAATAATGATAATGGTCCTACCTCTAGCAGTATTGTGAGGATTAAATAAGTTAGTTCTGTTAAGAGGCTATCATTCAAAAGCGGAAAAAGCTAAATTTGTGCTTCGTTAGCAAAGGAGAATGGTTCTTATAAAACAGTCTCTCTGAACAAACTATTATGGGTTTGAGGAAGTATGGAGCTCTGGGATTGGCATACTTTTAGAAGCTGGAGTATTTAGCCTTGGAAGGGTGGCCATTACAGTGTGGTTCTTACTGCATGGCTGATTCTAAGAAGCTTGGTCACTGAAATGAGGCTGTTGCTGATTGGGAGTGTCACTGTTCAGCTGGCTTTCAAAAATGTGGCTACTGATAGATTAGTATCTAATATAAGTGCCTAATAGATTAGGATGGGCTCAAAATTGGTTCTAGGGGTTACTTGTACTATGACCAAAGAACAACTAGCCTTTTCCTTTTTGAATATATAATATGGGATAATCATTTTATTCTCAATTCATTTTAATAGAGTAGCACCTCTTCATCATGGGTTATATATTTCTATTTATTTATTATTTGACTGGATTGAGAACTTCATTTTTCATATAATCATAAAGAGGATTGTTGTTTCTTTTTTTCCCTGAAAGAAATGGAGATTATCTACTAAAAGATTTTTAGCAGTGGAATGACAGGAGAAATTTGTCTTTAAAAAACGAAAACATCTCTAGCAGTATGGAGGTCAATGAAAAAAATATATGCATAAAAACCCAGAAAACCCTATTTCTCTGGGTTTATGTGTGTCAGGATTGTTGATCTCAGATGTATTTTCTCTTGAGTCATAGTGGTAAAAAATGAGGAAAAGCAACAGAAATAAAAGTTGCTTTATATAGCCTCATGGTAGAAACACCTCCCTCACCAATTCTTACCAATAAAATTAAATCACTTTGGAAGTTCCAAGGGATTTTCACATTCAGGGGGTAAAAGGGGAATCAACTAGTGCTGTAGTCTAAATTAAATGAAAATTCATTTTACAAATTATCAGTGAATTTGAAACAGGTGTTCCCTTCCTACTTAGGGAGGTAAGAAGTGAGAAAACTGCCACAAATTTGTTATTGATTTAAAGTGTTCTTAAAGTTAAGAAAAAGTTCATTCTCAGTGCTTTACTTCTAAGTTTCCCTCTGAGGAAGTCCTGTTCAACAATGAGAATTTACAGACTATCAGAAAGAAAAGCAATAACCAGGAAAGAGATGTGTCATTTATAATATTTTGGTCTGCCAATATGGTTGGCTAAATAACCAGGGAATTGCGATGCTAATGGTTCCAAAAGAAAATTGTGATTTATTAGTTGGCGCCACTCAAATAATGGTGTCTCTAGTCTCTCTGTGATTTTGGAAATGCCCAATTCCCCCCCTAAAAGGAATACAGAGATTAAAAATCCAGGACAGCTACGGGAAGCCTTCTCAGAAGGCTCTCATTCTACTGCCAAAAAAGGGGAGCACAGAATAAAAACTATTTTACACGAATCTGTTGGTAGGAATCTGTCTTCACAAAACTCAGCTGTTTCTGCGTTAACTGTAAGAACGCCCATGAGGTTTGAATAAAAGCGGATGTTCCTCTTTTATACTGACCTCAGAAGAGATTCAAGCGATCAATGTGTTCTTAAAAATCTCCAACTGACCTCTTATAATTACACAGTTTGAGGTATAATTCTCTAAAAAAGGATCACTGGCATATAACTTTATTTTTTTTGCAGCATTGCACTTCTGTAAACATGACGTTACACGGTATTCCTGATGCTGTTACGATAGGGTGAAGAACAGCTAACCTGAGTAGAAGCATTGCATGAAAGTGAAACATACCTAAAGTACAAGTCTGACTGAAATAATCTTGGACCCAGTAAATCACATTTGCAACATCAAATAAATTCTGTAGTTGCTACACAATTTGTATTTCCTACCCACAGATCAAGCTTCTTTAAATTTATGTGTCTTCTAAGCCCATCCTATGTACTTTCCAACAGAAGGCAACCGTGTCAGCCAGGGAAAGTAAAACTTAAAAGGAATTAATGGAGTATTGGTGATTTGGAATAACTTTATATTGAAACATGACACAGTATGGGCAAGCACTTTGCCTTTAAACTAGAAATGTACTCGAAGAATCTTCATGAGTGGGAACAAACAGTGAGGAAAATAAGAAAGGATGGGCGCTTCATTTTGAATCCACCATAACCAGTACCTTTGGATGGGATCTAAGATAGATCCATCATATCCAAAATTCCAGTTGATCATCAAATATGTGCTGAATGCACTGTTCAGTATCACAGAAGAGTGGTATCAGAGTAGGCAAGTAGTTGTTAAGACAGAGGATAAAGTTCACAGTCCTTAATATGCCTCCAGGACTGACCCCTCCTTATCTCTGTAGCATTATGTATCACTAACCATTCACATTCAAATTTGAAATTCCAGCAATCCCAGACAACATCTTCTGGGAATATTTCCCTTTCTCTTCCCTGCATTGCCTTCTATTTATTCTCATTTTAGTTACCTAGAGTAGTCACCCCTGGCGTACTCCCGTACTTACAACCTCTAGGTTACATGGCTCTCCTGTAGACTATGACTACTTTGTAATTTCCTCATTGTAACATTTATCCCACAGTTAGAAATTTTCATATTGCATAACTATTTCCCCCATGAGGCTATAACCCTGTGAAGAACAGGAACATTAACTTTCTTGTTCACACTGTGTCAAAAGCTTTGGTCCTATGCCTGGCACATGATGAGTACCCTACCCTAAATATTTATTGATTGAATAAAGGCTTGTATTTTAAAACATAGGTAAGTTGGTCAAGTGCTTTACAAATAAGTTATTCCTAGGTAAACATTGCCTCATTCACTACATCTGTAGGTCATTTGAGTTTTGGCCTGGTTCTTAATATAATGGTTCAAGAAGACCAAGAGTTGGGAGGCTCCTTTTTTTTTTTTTTTTCCTGAGCATCCTACTTAGATTATTCCAAAGAATCCTGAGGCAGCCATTCAGTCTATGATATATATATTAACGTTGATGTTAGATTCCCACGAGCAGTCAAACTGCATTGCAATATGATTCATTATTACAAGTTACAGCTGTTCTCTCTGGTCAAATTGTGTCCACAGAAAACCATAATCACAAGCAAATAATGAGTTGGTTTTATAAGCCCTATTAAAATATAAGCTTTGTTTTTTCATAGAGTAATATGAGTATTGGAGCTATTTCCATCATGTGCCTTTTATAGAGATCTCATTTAATGATGTGTCAAAATGTCTCTTATAGAAACTAGTAAAGCAAGTTTAGTTTTCTAATGTTGTACAGTCAGTTAAATGTGTTGGCTCAGTTCATGAATCCTATGTCATTCGGTAATCTCTCTGTATCTGGATGAAGTTTGGAAACCATAGCTTTAGACAAAAGCTTCCACTTTATTTTGATTTGAGGAAATATGACCTTGTCTGGAAATACATAATTTTCAAAAGTACAAATATGGAAATTCTTTATTCCAATTTTCTGGAAGGAATAATGATTTTTTTTTAAAAGCGTGTGTGTGTGTGTGTGTGTGTGTGTGTGTGTGTGTGTTTAAGTAGATGATAATGAATGTAAATCATTCTACAAAACAATGTGAGCTTATTTTCACATTTGTTTGGGATTAAACTGCTTCCATAAACTGCTTCCACATGTATGCTAATTAACTCTGCAGCAGTACCAACTACTCTACTTTGAGGATTATAGACAAAAGCTTTGTGAAATCCTACCTTTTCAGTTCAACATTTATCGCCATATTTCTGGTCACCAGGGCTCAGTTGTGAGTAAGTCTATTTTGGGGTCTCTTTTGACTCAGGGCATTGGTAAAAGGATATGGAATCTTTCTCTTGTACATAAAAAGATTGAACACAAACCAGCCTGATGTAAACCCACAGCTATTATTATTTGATAGCTGTCAGTAGTGAAAATAAAATGAGTTAGTGGTTTTCTAGAAAATAAATCTTAAGACTAAAAAAAGTCATACTTTCATTGATATTAATTGATAGAAGCGCCAAGAAGCTGGAGATTAAGTAGGCA
This sequence comes from Kogia breviceps, assembly GCF_026419965.1. Lineage (NCBI taxonomy): Eukaryota > Metazoa > Chordata > Mammalia > Artiodactyla > Physeteridae > Kogia > Kogia breviceps. The sequence continues at coordinate 71,439,459 of NC_081313.1, read as the reverse complement.
TTTAACAACATGCACACCTCTAGGACTAGAAATTCTAGGCCACACATTAGCTATATTATTTTGATGGCTTCAGGAGGTTGTTATGTGCCTAAGTGCTATTTGGAAGGGCTTGTTTGTATTTGATGGCTTATTTATAAGTGCAGAAGAGTAAAATGAAAGTGAATAAGTGTTTTTTTGTGAATGTGTGTTTGTTGTGTGCGTGTGCGAGAGGAGAGAGAGAGACCATGTTTTAAATATAGGCATTATTTATTATCACAAATTGGCAGATAAATTGATTCTAATGCTTATTGTAAGAATCATCTTCATTTTCTCATTGTGTTAGTGCTTTGTTTCATTTTGTTTTGGAGTAAGTATGTAAATAAAAATTTTAAGAATTATAAGAGTACCTAGTTCTACTTTGATTGGAATATAGGTCAGATCCCTCAAGATAGCAGTTTCTTTCATAGTTTACATCATTTTTATATAGTTTTTGTAGTGATTTAGGTAATAATTATAAGCAAATAATGCAAATGATACTAACCTACAGCTTTCAAGTTTCTCAGACTAAAGCAGTACTCCAGAATTCCCATCATTGTTTCATTCTTTCATCCATACATTTGTTCAGTAAGAAATTACTGAACACCAACTCCATACCAGATACCATGCTAGGCACTGGTTCTACACAGACATGCATAAATAAAGGTAATGTGTTACTTTGTTTTACAGAGCTTTCAGCATCGTATATGTGTGTATGTAATTAAAAATTGTGAAAATTTTTGTGAGGGAAATTAAAAGGATCTATGAGAAGATTAAGAGGAATTTGCCTAATGTAGATTGAGGGCCAGATAAGGCCTCTGAGCATTTGCACTATTGAACTTGAATGTCTCACCATGTTAATGATATTTACTTGGTTTAACTGATATTTAACCAAGAATAGAGAAGAATGTTTTATCCTCAAATGTGCACATTCAGAATGGCTTTGGGGTATCTCTTTCTGTAGTATATTGTCCACTGGCTCCCAAAACAATTGAATCAGAATACTATGGGAGGGGAAAAAATGAAAAAGACAAGCTGTCTAGAGTGACTAGCTCTTCGTGTTGCCCTCCCTTCCTCAAACATCCCCTATACACTCACTCTGATTAGCTTTCTCACAGTCATTAGAAACATGGAGATATTGTTATACAATTCTAAAGTTAACCTACTTGGAACAGGGAATAATTTAAAAATGGAATTTAACCTCCAAATATATACTTCACGGTTTTGTGTTTTTTTAATTGATGTTAATGGAATTATCAGGTTAAAATTGGCCCAGTCAATTCTCTGTTCCAATACACGATTCCTTACATCATTTTTTTTTGGTCTACAGAAATACTATTTACATATGAAAATATTACATTGTGTCAGTTACACATTTTGATGACAAAAATAAATTGGAGAATTGAACATTTGTAGATTGTAATAACCTAGAAAAAAGAATCTTTCTTGTTTTATCTCAGATACTTTTACATTTAAACAGATTTCCTCTTTTGGTGTGAAAAGAATCTTCCAAAATTACTGCTCCATCTCTATGTTGCACAATATTGTAAAATGAATAAGTATCTATCATATTGTTGTGTTTAATAAATATTTTGGATTGAGATAAATGGAGGACTCTTGAGCCAAATTTCAGTCCTTGTGAGTTTCTGCACTTCATAAAATTATATACACCTATAGAACTAATATGATGAAGGAAGAAAATCGGGGTCACAATAGCTATCATCCACACTAGAAAGAAAAGACATTTATCTTATCAGCTCATAAAGATCCACTGAAATAGGTTTGAAAGGATCTGAAGCTGCTGACAAAACCACAACACTGGGCCCAATTAACAATACCCATTTTTAATTAACAGTTGCTGACTCTTTGCCATTGAAATATTCACGCTCTAGGTGCGAAATGGCAACCCCCATTTGTCATATCTGTCAAAATTAATTTTGAAATCCCATGGTCTTCCTTCCACAGGATAAAAGTGAATAGCTAGAGCATACTTCCTACCTGCCAAAGTTCAGTTCCAGGACAAAGAATAGGTAAATAGAACCTAAAAAACTGGTTGGGTCCGCTTTAGTAGTATAATTCGTGTAAATTATTTTCATAGCATTTTAATGCTGCAAACTATGCCAATATTTATGCCATACTTAGAGATATGGTATAAGTGGTATTTTAAAGTTCTTATCCATAATTCTTTTTCACTTTATCATTCAAAAAAATGTATTAAGCATCTAACATATGTTAGTTACTAACCTAGGCACATCTTTCAGTCCTGAGGCCACAAACATGAATAAGACAATGTGTTCTGGAGTTCATTACAATCGAATAAAGAAGGAAAAATTGCCAAGTTTCTGTATATGTGAATATTAGGAATGAAAATATGATCTCTTTACAAAGATATAAAAGTGTACCACCATCAGTGATAGCATGGTTGGGAAGGAAGTTAAAGTAAAGGCTAAAGAGCATGCATGCTGCCTAAACCTGGGTAAGACCTTAGTTTGCAAATGAACGTAAAAAGTTCATTTGGATTCAATAATAATGTTAGAATTGGAATCAGTTGTATTTATTGAGCATTTAATATAGTTTTTTGTAAAAAGCAATTAACATATCATGTTCTACTTATCTCATTTGATCCTTTCAATAATCTTATGAAGTAGATAGTATTATTTTTGTTGTATAAATGAAAAAATAATTTCAAAGACCTAATTGATCATCCTAAAGTTGCAGAGTTGGTAGTACTAGAATGACCAAATGACACATCAATTTATGAACTCATTTTTTGAGGGATCACTATATGCTCTGAGATATTGGTGATTGAAAATATAGAGATACAGTAAAAAAAAAAAAAAAAAAAAATGTCCTGGCCACAAAGCATTTACTTCTGGCAGAGGTGGGAGGTATGTATATATGAAACTATTATAAAGAGGGAAAAATACAATATACACATCATACCATATACCAGGGGAGCACAGTTAAAAGAGTGAGTGCTAAATCCTTGCTGTGGAAGTGGGAAAGTATTCAAGAGAAAATAGCATTTTCTGATCTATTTCATGACTTTCTTCCCCAAGTGTCTGCTTTCTTTGTCCATTCTGTGTAAAACACAGTTATCATTAGAGAAGAAAAACAGATCTAAAAACATTGCATTGTTCCAGTGCTCAAGAAGCTTATATTCTAATTAAAGAACAAAATAATACCACCCTTGGAGCAACAGAAGAGGAGTGGAGTTTTCAAGGTTGTAATCATTGCCTAGGTCTCCAGCTAAACAAAAGGGAGAATCAACAGTGGAACGTGGATGGATTATTGCAGTCCTCTACCACTGGGGAATTTACTACAGCTAAAAGGAAAACTAAGCTGAGTGTATCAGGGGTAAAAGCAAAATGGAGGAGGTGAAATTCAACAAAAGGTACCTTGAAATACACTGCTTTGTTTAAAGCACTGTACTGTTTCATGTGGGCGGAAAGATGAACAAGGTAAAATCCCTGTAAGATTTAATTGAGATTAGATCTATTGTTAACCAAACTCTGACACAGAAGCACAGATACACTATTCACTCAGAAATTTGAATTTAATGATGAAGGCATATATTAATAATTAGTTTAGCAATAACTCTTTTTCCTTCATTTTATATGTTGTTAAAATGTTAGTAAATGCAGGTAGACGAAAGGAGAAAAAAATCATGTTTTCACTGTTAATGAAATGCACACACAAACACACTTTAGTGGGATTATACTATATATATGATTTAACACAAATATTTTCATCTTATAGGCCACTAATATCATCTAGGGTTTTATTTTGAATGACTACCTATTATTCTCTATATCTTTGCACTACTCATTTAATCAGTCAGTCCTTTTAAGTACTTCCAATTTTTCACTATTGTAAACAATAGTATTCTCATAGATAAATCTATCATATTTTCATGATTGTTTCCTTAGGATAGATTTCTGGAAATGCAACTAGTAGATCAATGCATAATAAATATTTTAACACTTTCGATATGTGATCAATTCTCAGTTTAAAAATGTACTGATTTATACCTTTTGATATTGTGAAAATTTATTTTCTCCAGCCGTGTGTGTGTGTGTGTGTGTGTGTGTATTCCATTGTTTTAATTTGCATTTATTAATTGTTGGTGATGTGGGATGTTTTCCTTTGTATTTCCTCTTTCATTAATATTTGGTGTTCTTCCTTAGCCCGGGTACTTACTGGTGACTTTTTCTTGATTTGTGAGAGATATTTACATATTAATTCTGTTGATTCATTGCCCTCAGATATGGTACAATTATGAGGGAGCTTTTTTTTTTTTTTTTTTTTTTTTTTTTTGCCATACGCGGGCTTCTCACTGTTGTGGCCTCTCCCGTTGCGGAGCACAGGCTCCGGACGCGCAGGCTCAGCGGCCATGGCTCACGGGCCCAGCCGCTCCGCGGCATGTGGGATCTTCCCGGACCGGGGCAGGAACCCGTGTCCCCTGCATCGGCAGGCGGGTTCTCAACCACTGCGCCACCAGGGAAGCCCATGAGGGAGCTTTTTACTTTGTATTTTTATGTAGTTGGATCCAACAATCTTTTCCTTCACACTTTCTGTTTAAGTAATATCATGTATAAAATGTTTCCATTCAAATTATATAATTAACATCTGTATTTATTCTTGTGTTTTTATTTAGATCTTTGGTTCGTCTAGAATTTTGATGTATGGTGTGACATAGGAATCCAATTTTATTTTTTACTAATGGGTAACAATTTTCCCATTGCTACTGAATTCTTTCTCCACTGATTTGGCATACAATATTTATTATATCCTCAATTATTAAATATATTTTTATCTGTTTCTGATCTTTCTCATCTTTACCATTGATCTATTTCTGCTTTATTCTTTTATTTATTAAGTCTTTAAAGTAATTTTTACATATGCCATAATGTTACTTCTCAAATATTTCACATCTAGTCTCTCACATATATCATCCAGAAAATCTTTTGAACAGTTTTGTCAGATATGGAAAACAAACTTTCTGATATTTTCTTTATGATTGTATTAAATTCATAGATTCATTTGGGAAGAATTGACATCTTCATTATTTAGCCTTTTTAACTAGGTATGTAGTTTCACTTGCAACTCACCCAGGTTTTTTCTGTATTTCTTGGGAAATTAACAACTTTTGGTCCCAGAAGAATTTGTGTTAGAGAAATCCTAGTATGCTATTATGCAGAACTGCAAAAACTGCTAAAAATATCCCTGAATGAATTACACAAAGGCTAATTCAATCTTGGAAATGTTTACATCCTTTTCTTTGAAGAGAAAAAAATAGGCTGTTAGTATATAGCCAAGTTAAACACTATCTAGGGGCATAACATTGATGGTAACCAAATAATTTTTACCACTTGTATTTTTAATCAATCATCTGTTTTCTCTAAGTAAATGCAATTTGATGAAATATATGCTGTGAAATTTCCTTGTTAAACCATAAAACCAATTGGAAAAACAGTGCTGGAAATGAAAGCCACGTCTGATACATAGAAAGAAAAAATATTTCAGAATATCAAAATGGTAAAGTTTGATGTCTGAATTAGATGTGTGCATGGGTGAACCATGAACCCCTGGTCACCATCAAGGCCAGCACTAAGTGTAAAGGAAGATAACCAAATTAGGTGCTCATCATGTGGTTTAAAACAGGCCAAGAATGAGTATTTAGAATAGTTCACAGATGTAAGGAAAGGGCCCAGGAGCCCTGAAATGAAGAACAGGCTAGGAATGTGATTGAATGGAGAATTTTCTAGATATAGCTGAAGGAACTATATAAGGATATATTCTAAGTACTAGTATTGGAAAACTTCTCTTATTGGGCCATACTGTACAGAGAAAACTCATGGAAGTTAAAATAGATTTGTACAATTTTTTTCCCTGTGGAAGTTCCTAGCAGCAGTAATTATTTTGTGGTTTTTTGATAGTGGCATATGAAGACATGACTATAGACTTTTGAGTTGCTTCTCTTTAATAGGATGTATTTTTCTGAGCCATATGAAACTCACACCATATACCATATGGCCAAAAACATGCATAAGCTATGCAAAAAAAGGGAATTAAAAATTTTTGCCCAAGACATATAAAGAAGGAGAGAAGTGTGACCCATACAAAGATAAAAGCAGGTAATAGAAACTGTCTTTGAGAGGGCTGAGGTGTTGGACATAGAATATTTCAAAACAATATTATAGATAGGTTCAAAGAACTAAAGAATATTATGTTTAAAGAATTAAAGAAAGATATGATGACAGTGTTTTATGAAGTAGGGAATATCCATAAAAAGACAGAAATTATTTTTAAATGGTAAGGCTGGAATTAAAATATACAAAAACTGAAATTGAAAAAATATTACTAAAGGGATTCAATCGTAGATTTTAGCTGACAACAGAAGGAATCAATGAACTTAAATACAGAATGAAGTATACCATCACAAATAACAAGAGCGCCAGAGGACAGCAGAAAGAGAAAGGAGTAGAAAAAATGTTTGAAGAAATAATGACTAAATATTGGACAGATTGAATGAGAAACATTAAACATCCAAGATGCTATATGAACTCCAACTAGTATGTATATAAAGAGATCAATACACAGACACATCATAGTCAAAATACTGATAGACAAGAACAGAGAGATTTTGGAAGCAATTTGAAAAATTACTCATCACATAGAAGGGAATCTAAGATTAACAGTTGATTTATCAGTAGAAATAATGGAGGCAAAAAGACAGTGAGAGAATATATTCAAAGTTCTGAACAGAAAACAGACTGTGAATCAAGATTTTATGTGCAGAAAGATTATCTTTCAAAATTGAAGGCAAAATTTGGACATTTCCAGATGAACAAATTTGTTCAAGAATTTGTTGTTAACAGACTCACCTTATAAGAAACACTAAAATAAGTTCTTCAGACTGGCAAGTGACACCAGACCGTAATTTAAATCCCCATGAAAAAACAAGTAACAGTTAATGTAACTATGTAGGAAATTATAAAAGACCGTATAATTGCATGTTTCTTCTCTTTTTCTATTAATTGATTTTAAAATCAATTGCATAAAATCATATATATATTATGTACAAATATCTATACATAGATATACATATATCTTTATATATATAAAACACATAGAAATATATTTAACAATAACAGCACAGATGAAGTGGATAGAAACAAATCTATATTGGAATAAGAAAATGACACTACATGGTAACTTGACTCCACAAGAATGAATGAAGGGAAATGAAGAGAAACAGAAATGGATAATTTGTGTGTGATAATTTCCTCTCAACTTGAAGAACTTTCTTTAGTATTTTCCTTTAGTATATCTTGTAGTGTTATTTACTGACAGTATATTCACTCAGATTTTGTTTGAAAATGTCTTTCTTTTGTCTTTCTTTGAATAGGACTTTTGCTAGGTATAGAAATCTATTTTGACAGCCATTTCTTTCTTTTCCTCTCATCATTTCAGAGATGGCATTTCATTAACTTGTGGCTGCATTGTTTCTGAAGAGATGGCAGTCATCTGTTTTGTTGATATTGTTCTCCTGTGTATAAAGTATCTTTATTTTCAGTGTATTTTTAAGAACTTTTTTCTCTAAATTTGGTCTTTGGTAATTTGAGTATGATGAAATATAGTTTTATTTGTGCTTATCTTACATCTGTTCACTGGGCATTTAAAATAACTTAGTTGCTCAATTTTTAAGATTATTCTCCTCTTTTGGGGGGACTCTGGTTACACAAATGCTTTGTTGTCCTACATGTTCTTTTCAAGCTCTTAGATTTTTTTAAGCATTTTTCTCTATGTGCTTCAATTTGGGTAATTTCTATTAACCTATTTTCAAGTTCACTGAACTTTCTTCTACTATATTCAGTTTGAAATTAATAATTAATTAATAATTAATTCTTAATTTCAGATTTAAAAAACAACAATTTCCACTCCAGAATGTCAATTTCATCTGTAGAGATTACATTTCTCTACTGAGAAATAGTTTTTTTTCCTATTTTGTCTTCTAACTCCTTTAACATATTTATAGTAATTTTAAAGTCTATAACTCAGTAACTCCAGTATCTGATTCATTTGTGGATCTGCTTCTATGTATTTATTTTTCTCTTGCTTTCATGTATTTTCATTTTTGACGGTATGCGTAGGATTGCATATTTAAATGAACCAAGGAATTTGAACTAAAAATAATTTTCCTCAGAGAGAGCACATCTCTTTCTCTGTCAGGTAGATAGGGTGTGGAGCTGATTATTTTGATCCAATTGGGAATTTAGATGGGATATGTTTGTATTGCAGCTGGAGTTTCAGTTTACCTTTGATTTCAAATGTCTTTAGTAAGATCTAACCTGAGTAATTACAGGCAACCTCTAGGGGAAATTTAGGATTGAAGCACTACAGTATATGAAGATTTCCCTCTGATTTACAGCCCAGCCCAAAGCATCCTATGCTGCCATACTACCAGCAAAATCTCTTGGGGCAGCACTCAAAAAAGGCTTCTTTACTCTCTAGAAAAGAAACTAGTTATTTTAGACTTATTTTCTACCAAACTCTCTGAAGTCTTAAATACACATTTTACATATATGTGTATATATGTTTTATATTTTTAAAATTTGTTCTACTTGCTACGATGAAAATTACGATCACTTGTACTTCCTAAATGGATGTGGAACACCCCAGTATCTTAGTAATGTTTATTTAATGTCTTAAAAAATAACTGATTTACTGTTGTTGTTTGTATTTATTACTAAACGAGTGTGTTTTACAAGTTATGGTAGCCTCCACAAGAGCAAATAGAGTGTCTTTGCCATAACAACAGCTATTGTCTGTGGAGTTCTTACCATAGAGCAGGTAATGTTCTAAGTGCTTTACATAGATTACCTAATTTAATCCCTACAGCAATCCTATGAGTTACTATTATTAACCCTATTATACACATGAGAAAACTGAGCCATGAAGACTTTAGGTAACCTCTTGAGGCCATGCACCTTATAAATATTGGAATCAGAATCCAGATCCAAGCAGACTTCCTCAAGCCCAAGCTCTTACTCATACTCTAAACATATTTGTTTTATATAATCTTGTAATTATACCATTATGTTCCATACTTTAGTCTCTTTTCGTATATTCTTTATCTGCTAGGAATTACTTCTATTCCTTGTTTACAGAACAAACATCTATCTTTCCTTTAGAATTCAGCTTAGCTAGCACCTCCTTTAGAAACTTTAACCCCTCAGTTAGGATTCATTACTACTTATCTATTCTCTTCGCACTCTGTACATATACCTACCTTAGCATTTAACCTATTGTATGTAATGTATTTATAAGATGTGTCTCACCCATTAGTCCATAAAATCCTGTAAAATAGGAACTGGGTCTTATCTTTCTGTACACACCTAATAATGCTCGACATGTAATGTTCACGGAATATGCATTTACAAAATTGATTTCGATCTCTATATGTTCCTAAAATTGGCTCTCAATAGGAATTTTAAAGGTTAAAAGTCTCTGTGGTGTATTGTACTTATCTCTCTCCAAAAGTTAAAACTTAATAGATCTCAAAATAAATGTTGTCATACATTTTAGAAGATCACCTTGGCTAAAGTTAAAATAGCAAGAAATGTGGTTATTTAAAACTATAAAATTATTCACTTAATTTTGTCTGTTTTTAATAGTTAAAAACAAAATTCAAGCCTCCTATTTCAAGTTAAACTACTATTCACTGTTAACTAATAATACCTTTATGTGCCTGACACTTCAGGTGGAATGATTAAATTATGCACCTGTAGAAAGATCTCAGAAAGCAGTGACAGGTATTACAAACCTACTATGTTCCTGAGTACTTAAAAAAGTACTGTTTTTAAAATTTAAGACATTGATTTCAATTCATTGTTTCTCTTGTATGTGACATTTTTGTTTTTCTTTTGATTCCTATATGAGGTGTAAATTTTCATTTCCTTAACTTTGCTTTGCTTTTTATTGAATTTATACCATAGGACATTGTACTGTTCAGCTTTATTAGATAGTTACTTTAAGCAAAGAAGTAAATGAATACATAATTTCTCTTGCTTAAATGGAAGAGGCTTTAAAGGGACATTTTCTTTAAAAAAAACCATAAAACGAGTCAACAGTGGGCTACACACAGAGAGATTAAATCAGAGCACAAAGTCCTTAAAGCCACTCTTTCCATTGTTTGTATGTAGAATTTGCTGCATTGGTTAAATATATTTACTCCACTGATTTTTAGAGCTGAAGTCCTCTAAACAGAAATTTGGGGTGAGCAACCCCAAATAACTCCTCATTTAGCTGTTGCAAAATTGTTTATGTCTGCAACCCTCTTGAATTCTTTTCATATCCTACTATGGAAGGTATATAGCACCCAACTATAAACTTCTGAGACTGCTGGTCCTTAGAAGGAAGAAACAGAGAAGTTAATTTTGACCCTTTGGGGTGTATAATTTGTAATTCTATGAATGACTCCCATGGCATTCTTTGATATTACTTTCTACTCTCTATTTCTTTCTAATCTAGATTCTTTGTTGTTTTTTAAAATGTCTAACAAGGAAGAACGCATCCAAAAAGCATGTGAGTATTAGCTTCCTAAAACTGCCAGATGTGCTTTTCTTTATGGAACAGAAAAGAGATGGGGAATGAAAAGCATTTCCTTGAATGAAAGTGTCCAGGATGGGAGGGAATATTTTTCACATGTCTTGGGCAATACTGTCACTCTTGTTCACAAGGGGGATTGTAGTGTTTTATACTAAGACAACTTATTTCGTCTTCTAAAAGGAATTATTGCCTCAAGGAGACTGTCTTGTGCCTTAGATGTTAATGTAACAGGAACGGATTTGGCTGATGATGCATTTCCTGTGCCAGTCAATGCCTCTCTCCAGGGGAAGCAGGAACGCCTGTTGTTCTAATGGTTTGCCTTTGAGTTTGAATCTGAAAATCATCCCCCCCTCCCAAATCATTTCCAAAATCAGTATATCATAATTGATTCTTCTTTTACAGTCAGACTTTATAGATAGAATATGGGACAAAGTAATTTTGTTTTCTCTTTTATCACTGGTCATAACTACCTATACTCCATGGTAAGTTTTGGTTCTCACTGAGCACATAATTAAAAATTAAAAAGAGAAGGCAGAGTCCAATTTCTCCTCATTCCCAACTAAAATCCCTTTATACATGTCTGAAAATTATATATAAAAGAGAAATGAGAATAAAATTATGTGAATATGAGACTGTATATGCACATACCCCTATGTTTATATTTTTATATATTTATTTATTTGTTTAAAAAATCACTACTTATTATTTGGTGATTAAATTTGGGCTTAAAATTATCTTACAAGCTGTGTGAACATGGGCAGACCTATTAACCTCCATGAGACTTAATTTTTCATATAAAAAATGGAGATACTAATACTTGTCTGAGGTGGTTGCAATAAGGAACAACTGATACAATATATAAAATAATTGGCACAATTTCTGTCATATTATCAGAGCCCCCAATGTGGTAGTTATTATTATACTTACGCTGCTACTCCAGTTACTTCCTAGTCACGAGACTAAGCTGCTCATTGATACAGAATTTAAAAAATTTTCTTTTCTCAAAAGCCCCAAAGTCTACTGAGGAAAACTTAAAAGTGCATCAAAGCCCAAACTATAGTATGATAAGTGCTATTAAAAATATAAAACAGGTTCAAGTTCAAGAAAGTGGAGCAAAGTAAGAACCTGGTGGGCAATGGTTGGCAGTAGAACTGCCAATATCTTTACTAACTTAATTGAAACTAGTTACAAGTCAGGGGATTTTGTCCTTGCTATTAATTATTTTTAATTTATTGACTATTTTTTATTTAGTTTACTTGTTTTTGTTTCTTTTTAGAGTTTATATATTTTTGTAAAACTAAGCATAGGGAGATGTTCTGCCTTTGGACTTGAGTATCAAAAACTGGAGGATAGGGCTTCCCTGGTGGCTCAGTGGTTGAGAGTCCGCCTGCCGATGCAGGGGTCATGGGTTCGTGCCGCGGTCCGGGAGGATCCCACGTGCCGCGGAGCGGCTGGGCCCGTGAGCCATGGCCGCTGAGCCTGCGTGTCCGGAGCCTGTGCTCCGCAACGGGAGAGGCCACGACAGTGAGAGGCCCGCGTACCAGAAAAAAAAAAAAAAAAAAAAAAAAAAACTGGAGGATACCACTGACCTCATAAATGTCTTATCCTGGAATTAGAAGGAATCTCTTAGCATAAGTCATGTGTGTTGGGACCCAGGCATTTGTCTGGACTTTTTATAGAGTGAATATTAATCAGCTTTGTCAAAATGAATTCAGAAGTTTAGAGATCATAAATATTTTCCTATCATTCCTATAATGTTGAGGCAGTTTTCCCAACTTCAGAGCTTTAACATATAATAGTTTAAGACTAATGAAGATGGCTGTAAGACTCAGTGGAGCAATTTTCAGAAGTCTCTAAACTTCTAAGGTATAGGAGTGAATGTAATCTGGACCACAATAAAATTTATTAACCCTAAATGTTGTTGGAGCCTGTGGGTCAGCAGCTGGAGTTAGAAAAAGGATGCAGCACACATATTTACTTTCTCCATTACTTTCATGGGTCTGACAAAGCTTAAAATGTGTATGTTTCTCAGGATATCACTCTTTTACACTTTCTGAGAATTAGAAGATAGTATGAGACTTTAACTGATGTAAAGAGAAAGGAAATCTAGTGTTGTTATTTTTCATCATCAAGCGCAAGTGAGAGTAACTGGGAATAGATAGGAAATGAAGTACTTACAAATGGACATAAATAACAATGAATCAAAGAAAAATACAGAAAAATATAAGCATGGATAAGAAATAGGAATACTTAGGAATCAAAAATTGAGATAGAAGAAAACAAGCTTGAATAAATGAAATAAAGAAAACTAGACATCAATGTAACCTTTTTAAAGAAACAAAACAAAGACTGAGCTGAAATACTCTTATTATATAGTTCCCTTCCTTGTTTTTCTCTCTGAGTTTCTAGACAAGAAAAAACCCCACTGTTTTGCTCCTTGCTTGCTTCTGTTTTTCATAGCTCACGTAACTGGGGGATAGAAAGATAAAAATCACCCAAGGTGAGGCATCCACAACAGGCTGAGCCAGGACTTTGATCCAGATATACCTGACTCTGTCAAACCACCTGTCCCCTCTGAGTGTCTTTTTACAAAATATGGGGAAATGTAGCAAATTAAATATACAGATTTAAAATGTTTCATATCTCAAGTCTTTGTACTATAACCTCCTCTTTAATCTGTCTTGCACTAAATATTCATCTCACTTTACTGGTTTCCTCTGATGCTGGAGTTCACTTAAGGTTCAATTTTAGGAAGTTGGATTTTTAATAAGATTCCTTTAAATGGTTTCCATATTTAGCCAATCTTGCAGTTCTCAACAGTACGTGGAAGAGCCAACAAGGAGCTTAAGAAAAAATTAGCTTCTTTAACTCCTAGATGAAACCAAAACATGGGCTCTCTGACTCCTAATATGTGGAAACAGTGTTGGCAATCTAACTTTATCAGTAGCCTAACGTAACACTCTTCATAAAGGACTTCTTCATCTTTCTTATGGTAGTAATGTTTCTTAGATTTCCAAGAGTTGTCCTTTCCCTCGAAGTGGTTTCAGCTTGACAGCTCGTTTCTGAAGTGCATTAATTTTGATCCTGTGCCGCTACTGCATATTAATTTATACATATGAAAAAAGATGTCAAATATGGAAGAATTCATTTATGACCCTGTTTGAAAAAGACAAACAAATCTGGGTGTAGTTTTTAAAACTGTGCAAAGCTTAGCCATTTTTATAGTACATGTGCAATGCTATCCCTCATTTTTCTTTAATGATACTCCAACAAAATTAAGGATTCATTTTTCTTTGGATTGTTAATTGAATTCTGTGAGGCAGTCAGTACCGATCCCTGTAACTCCTGATGGTGTGGAGAGGAAGGTGGGCAGGAGACAGAGGATGGCAGGAAACATTTTATGATTTATGCAACTTTCATGAAAAATATTCTCTTTACTTACTGCATATTTTACTGTTATTATCATTTGGTGGGCCTTAGGCACGGGCCACACACATCATCCGGCTAAAGATGATTCTGCAGCCTGTCTGGGTGTCATTATGGTGTTTGTTTCATAACAACTGCCTATGAATCTTTATTAAAATTCAAACGGGCTGTGACTTTGAGCCAACAATGGGGCCCATATACACTAAGAGAGCACAGTCTGTCCCTGAGAAGGCTCTGGCGGGATAAGAGTAGGGTGTATCCAAACCCAGGCACTCTACAAAGAATCTCAGATCCAGAGACTCTGAAAGAGATAAGAAGAGACCATTAAAATGTATTTCTCCCAAATAAGATATGTGGTATTTAGTTCACTCACGGAATGAGAAGGGATAGACCCCCCCACCCTAGACCTAGGGGAATGAATGTTGAAATGTCAGGGGCTTTTCTAAAGAAAGATTTCTAAAAGCACAGAGGCAACAACACATCATTTTCAGTAGGTACATTATGAAATCATAGTGTTTCATTGGTGGTGTAATAATCTTTATAATTGCATCTATTCTTTCATGTATTGAGATACAACCTGGGTTTATGAAACAAAATCGTCATTAAAAATCCAGGAAATATCAAGTGTGAAGTTCACAGATTTAATCTCTAAATTAAATACTTATTATTTTTAAAAGTATTTTTTTTCTGGATTAAAATACTCCTATAAAACTATTATGAAAACATGGACATAGAACTGGTTGTGAGAAAAAATTACATAGTCGTAGAATAAAGATTAAATAAAGGTTAAAGGGACTATATTTGGTATTTAATGACTGTATACTCCATTAATTAAAATATATGTTTATTAAAAATGTGGGAGAATGTAGATACCAAGTGGAAAAGCAATTATTTCTAATGATCATATTGGAGTGATAGCATTAGTATTATTCCATTGGAGCTTTGGGGTTTATATGGTTAAATAAAGCATACTTTGTGTAAGGAAGTAAATATAGTGGCAATACAGAGGAAGTTAAATTAAATCTTCATTATTCTGTATTTGAATTAAAAATATCAATATGAACTCATGGAAGTATTGTATTTTAAATATGGTATTATTTAATCTGTTTATGTATTATATCTCTTGCTACTACTAAAAAGGCCTAAGAATAATAACACATTCAGTGACATCTCTCATGTCCAGATTGTGATCTGGTAATATGATTTTTTACTAAGAAATCAAAGTGTCTTGAAGAAATGGATGATTCCATGTCTCTGGTAGGAATTTTGCGAGATGAGTTTGGATCATCTTTCATACTACAAAGAATGAAAACTATCAAAGACTACTAGTCATATCAAAGAAACACAGGAGCTAACTTGAAGAGCCTTCCACTTACCAATGATAAGACAGTTTAACTCTACTAGAATATTAATTGCAGTAGATTGAAGTACATAAGATGTATTTGAATACATGAATTCAATAATAATATTTTAAAACTAATAATTGGTTTCCTCAAAAGATGACAAGAAACCATTATCTTGAAAACAGGTAAATAGAGAAGAAGAATCAAATGTGTCCTTTCAAATAGTGGATAAGGAGAAGTATTTCTTTATAAGATATATTCCAGTTAATAAATCAAAAAATGATAGATTAGAATATCACCATTTTTCAAGCCTCCATGAATTCATATATCTATGCATTGAGTATCAGTGGATGCTAATATCACAGGAAGGGAGACAAACATATGCCTCCTGGTGTAAGTATACAGGACTCCTTAGGGGCTTGTCATAGAGACCAAACTTGAGTCCCACCAAGCCTCTATATCCAGCATCCAATTTACAGGAAACACAGAGAACAGAGGCACATGCTTAACTATCCCATGAGCATGTAATCAGCAAGCTCCAACTGTGTAAAACTCAACAGGTCAAATGGACTGGGCCTTTAACAGAGAAATCTAAGGAAATAATGAGTTGAAGGAGAAAACTGTGGTTGAAAGAAACTTTAAAATTCTATTAAAAATTTAAGAATGGCTAAGACTGAAACTGTATTTCTGGGGAGCTTACATTTGTAATATTCTGTACGTAATTCTAATGTGAGGTGAAGTTGGCAACTATAGGGTTAGAGACTGGTAAACCAGTTGGAGGTGAAGTCAGTTGACTGCACCATGCTATGAAAGTATGTTGGCATTAGAAAACCAGGGACACAGAAGAAAAAGGTAAGATGTGTGCTGGAACATTTTAGCATTAAGATGGAAGCATATGTTGACAAGGCATCAGACTTTAATAGGAGAAGTGGGAGATTTAACAACCACCCTAAGAAAGCTAAAGAGATAATTAAGATCCTGCCAGGCTAAACAGCCAGAGATGTTTTGATGCTTAACCATTCTGAAGGTTGGAGATAAGCTGTGTGGACGGGCTTAAGTATAAGTGATTTGGGAATGACATTAAATATTCTTAAGGTTAAGTATTAGTGGAAATGTTATAAAATTTTACTTTAATCTTTATTTCTTTCTAAAATTGCTTTATTTAGTAATTAAAAGCAGTATGGTGTGGTATAAGGGGCTATATGACAGATGGATCTGGGTTCAGATCTTGATAATACTCTTTCTTAACTTCGTGACTTTGCTGAACTCAGCTCCTAAGTCTCAATTTTATTGTATGTAAAATGGACATAGTAAGCCATACCTTAGAGAATTATGAAGAATAAATATTACTAATGTGAAAGCACCTACCCGTATTTGTTGGTTTTTAAATGTGTGTTTTTTAATATTTAATTTTGGTGTGAACTTTGGCATAAAACTTTAAAAAGAAAGAAAAATGTAATTAACAGATACAGTGTATCTACACTTCACATTTAAGAAATCTTAGCATCATGCATTAAAAAAAAGGTAGCAGCTGCATCCCTTTCTACTTTTTCTTTACTCAGGGTACAAATACAAACTTGTTTTATATTATCCTGATGCATTTATAACAGTTTTATTGATATATGATTCATCATCATGTGATCTACCTATTTAAGGTATACAATTTAGTGTTTTTTAGTCTCTTTACAAGATATGCATCCATCATTACAACCTAATTTTGAAACATGTTTGGCCCCGGGAAAGAAACCTGTGTCCATTAGTGGACAGAAAAGTATGGAGTTTCCTTAAAAAACTACAAATAGAACTACCATACGACCCAGCAATCCCACTACTGGGCATATACCCTGAGAAAACCATAATTCAAAAAGAGTCATGTACCAAAATGTTCATTGCAGCTCTATTTACAATAGCCAGGACATGGAAGCAACCTAAGTGTCCATCAACAGATGAATGGATAAAGAAGATGTGGCACATATATACAATGGAATATTACTCAGCCATAAAAAGAAATGAAACTGAGTTATTTGTAATGAGGCGGATAGACCTGGAGTCTGTCATACAGAGTGAAGTAAGTCAGAAGGAGAAAAACAAATACCGTATGCTAACACATGCATATGGAATCTAAGAAAAAAAATGTCATGAAGAGATTACTGATAGGATGGGAATAAAACACAGACCTACTAGAACATGGACTTGAGGATATGGGGAGGGGGAAGGGTAAGATGTGATGAAGTGAGAGAGTGGCAGGGACATATATATACTACCAAATGTAAATTAGATAGCTAGTGGGAAGCTGCCGCATAGCACAGGGAGATCACCTCTGTGCTTTGTGACCACCTAGAGGGGTGGGATAGGGAGGGTGGGAGGGAGGGTGACACAAGAGGGAAGAGATATGGGAACATATGTATATGTATAACTGATTCATTTTGTTGTAAAGGAGAAACTAACACACTATTGTAAAACAGTTATACTCCAATAAAGATATTTTAAAAATAATTAATTAAATAAATAAATAAATTTTTAAAAAAGTATGTTCTAAAAACGGAAAATGCTCATGTTAAGATAAAAAAATAAAGTCCTGATAAATCTTCATTCTGTAGGTTGAGGCAGAGTCATAGTCATTAAGCTTAATGATCACATAGTATGTTTCTGAAGTTACAAAAGTAGGAAGAAGAAAAATATTTGGAAATTAAAACTGTCTGAAGATAATTCATAAATACAAGTCACAAGTAGACAGTTGAGTCAACTGCCCATCCCCCCAAATTCCTCTGTAAAGTGAACCTTGGGGAAAAAATGTGGTTGAGGACACAGGAATGATGCTGAATACGACAAGATGTCAAAGACTTTGACCTGCTAGACACTGATTTAAAAGGGGGCACATCCACCTCCATCAGATGTTCTGTGTCAGAAAGTCACTATTCATGCTTTAAAGGGCAGCAGACATTCTATTCACAGAGAATGCTCTGACTCTGAGAAGGCTATACTTTTGACCTAGAGAAATGGAGGCATAGAAAGAGAGGTCTAATAAGACACTTTCAGATTTTAATATTTTTTACCTTCTAAATTTCTTTCCGTCTTTACAAAGCTTTGTCAGATTGGTCATCAGTACAGTAAATGTCTCTTTTCCATGGGTGTATTTATTCATTCATCACTTAGCACATAACCAGAACTCTTGTATGCTTACCCATGTTTCAGGCTCTGGATACTTGTTTACTCCCAATGATTTATACTCTTGCTACTCTTTGGCTTTTTTTTTTTTTTTTTTTTTTCAATTTTCATTACTCTTGACAGATCAGTCACTTTAAAAAATTCAATTTTGTGTCTTTTCTTTTCAGAAATATTCAGTAATTCCATTTCTTACTACAACTTGGCCTCTGAAGCCAGGTGTCTGGGATGTGCTTCAAAATAATTTGGGCTTGGGGAGAAATGGGTGGATATCAATATACAGTCCATTTATAGTGGCTTATTAGACCATCTTTCTATTATTTAAAATAGATTTGGATTTTTCTGTAAAAAAAATTAAAATAATGAGTTGATTTTATTAAACCCTGCTGTAACTAGAATAATTTCTTTTTTTAACAATATAGGATTAGTAGAATTAAGGTGTGGAAAATGACAATTGAGTGAAAATGTGAAAAAGTGAGTTTGGAGCAAAAATGCAAAAAGCATACTACATTACTTTGTGAGGAGGAACTTGTGTCATTTCCTATTGTAAATAGTGTTGCTATGAATATTGGGGTGCATGTATCTTTTTGATAAAGTTTATGACTTTTCTGGATATATACCCAGGAGAGGGATTGCTGGATCATATGGTAGCTCTATTTTTAGCTTTTTAAGGAATCTCCATACTGTTTTCCATAGTGGCTGCACCAATTTACATTACTAGCAAGAGTGTACAAGGGTTCTCTTTTCTCCACACCCTCTCCAGCATGTATTATTTGCAGACTTTTTGATGATAATCATCTGACCAGTGTGAGGTGATACCTTATTCTAGTTTTGATTTGCATTTCTCTAATAATTAGCTATGTTAAGCATCTTTCCATGTGCTTCTTGACCATCTGTATATCTTCCTTGGAGAAATATCTATTCAGGGCTTCTGCCGATTTTTTGATTGAGTTGTTTGGTTTTTTGGTATTGAGTGTATGAGCTGTCCATATTTTTTGGATATTAATTCCTTGTAAGTCACATCTTTTGCAATTATTTTCTTCCATTCCATAGGTTATCTTTTCGTTTTGTTGATGGTTTCCTTTGCTGTGCGAAAACTTTTAAGTTTGATTAGGTCCCATTTGTTTAGTTTTGATTTTATTTCTTTAGCCATGGGAGATAGATCTAAGAAGATATTGCTATGCTTTATGTCCCAGAATGTTTTGCCTATGTTCTCATCTAGGAGTTTTATGGTGTCATGTCTTATATTTAGATATTTAAATCATTTTGAGTTCATCTTTGTATATAGTGTAAGGGAGTGTTCCAATTTCACTGATTTACATGTAGCAGTCCAGCTTTCCAAACACTACTTGTTGAAGAGACTTTTTCTGTATTGTATAGTCTTATCTCCTTTGTCATAGATTAATTGAATGTAGGTATGTGGGTTTATTTCTGGGCTGTCTGTTCTGTTCCATTGATCTATATGTCTGCGTTTGTGCCAATACCACACTGTTTTGAATACTGTAGCTTTGTGGTATTGTGTTAAGTCTGGAATACTTATGCCTTCAGCTCTGTTTGAAATGTTTTTTTCTTGGCAATATATTGTTTCCAGCATCACAGATAAAAAGATGTGTTCAAGAAGAAAACCTTTCCCTGTATCCCTACTTAAAAAATGACCCCATCATCAGAATCTTATAGAGAAACTGACCTTTTCCAAAGAAAGAGTTTATATATCTTGTGCTAAGTAAAAATAAAATGTGTTTAGCTTTTTGCCACTAACATGTTCAGCACTTACACCTTTATGTTTATTTGATACCTGGGAAAATGTGACTTCACCTTCAATCCAAAATGTATTTTGGATTTATACTTACTTAGTTTCCTTTTAAAATGTCTAAATAATACAGTGGAAAAGAATATTTATATACTTAAATGCCAACATGTGTTTTATGTAGCGTAACTTCTATTTGAGGAGCTGGATTGGAAATAAGACCTTAAAAGTGTTTGGTTCTTTACAGTTTTCTTTACAATAAGCTTTGGAGTAACAGGAAAAAGACAGTGATAATAATAATATTCTCAGTTCTCAAATATGCTTAATGGAGGCCAAAATGCTCCTAAATATCAATTAATGGAAGGCTCTTTTGAATTCAGTGAAGATGTCAGAATTCCATTGCTCTTTCATCCAGCAGTGAACAGTGGAGACTTTTCTCCATCTCTCAGATTCAGATCATGTATTATTAGATTCTGCAAATTGCCATGAAGAAATGGTGGCAGTAATACCAAATCTGAAACTAGAGATATGTGTTACGTCTTGTACAAGTGTCCTGTACCAAGTATTTTTCAACATATATGCTCTCTATTTGATCTGATCATCTTTTTTCTCTTTCTGTTTTTTCTTCTTAAAGCTCATGTGTGTGTATATACATATGTGTATGTGTATGTATATACACATAATATACACAAATGGATACTATATGAAAACAGTGTGTTCTCACTGTGTTTGAGGATATAGTGAACTAGACTAAGCGGACTTCTTAAAAGAATGGGCATAATATATTGACCCTCTTGTCAAGGGGGAAGTCTGGTGGTATTAATATGGAAAATTTTCTTTCCAAACGAGGTATAGCATGTTGAATGATACCACAAGGTCTACAAACACTTTTGAAACATATTGTAAAGGACTAGGGTATATTTGTGTTCCAAGGGCTGAGCTAGGAACTGCATGCTAGTTTCTGAGGATTTCTGTGAGCCTTTTTCATCTTGCCCTTGGCTGACTCAATTCTGTAGCTAGGGAGGTGTGGGGCAGTTATTTGGACTAGAGAGCCTTTGGAGAGTCCCCACCATTAAAATAGTCTCCACTGGCTTAACTCATGAATAAAATCATACATTCCAAAAGCAAAGAGGCAAAAAAGAAAATATAAACATTTTTCCCTTACACTTGCTTATAATGGGGTTTATTCTTAGTAAGGGGAATTTGTGAAAAAAAATTTTCTTTTGAAATGGAATAGAATAAATAGAACTTTACTGCACCTGGGGATGAATGTGCTTTGAATGCATTTCAAATGTGTTTTGCATATGCTTAAGCCTAATATGTTAGCTTTTCTTTGGCAGAAGAGTATTCTGCTAGGCCCTTTCTTGCCCATTCGACCTAGCAATTCATCCATTGATATCCCCATTTACTGATCAATCACAATTTACTGAAAACCCCCTGTAGACCACATTTGCAATACAGGGAGATGCTACCCAAGGACAAGAATTCTCTTGCATTATGCTCAATTTACTACCATCTAGAGTTGCAATGAGAAACAGAGAAAAAGTGTTTTCAAATCCTGCAGCCATCCTTTAGTGCAAGAATTACAGAATGGTAAATAATTTACTTTGGGTCACCTGTGTGATTCACGTTCAAAATCCCAAATTTATGGACAGATATGTTTCATGAGATTAAAATGTTCAAAAGTGTCTCTTTTAGCCTTGCATTTTATTTGTCTGATCTGTATTCTTTTTTTGTGCAATAAACTGATAAATATTCTAGCCAGGTTTTTTTTATTAATTCTTTTTGCTTTCCTTTTGTGGCTTTTGACTGACATCTATTCGCTTCAAGGGTGATTTTCCTGTTGGCAAGAGGCAGAAGAGGCACACCAAGCATCACCTTCAGGAACAAGCAATTTAAGTACTATAATGAGATGGGTCTTTTCAGAGTCTATAATTGGTGACAAGGTATGGCAGCTTCATATCAGACAAAGATGTACAACACAGAGCTTATTAATGAGGATGGAGCGTCATACTCAAGAAAGCTTCCTGTGACTATGAGACAGGAGAATATAACAGATAGTGTAGGTTGTTACTAAGTCCAATATCTCCAATTTGCATCATAAAACCTTTGTGTAAGCCAATTCAAGCTAATCCAGGATGGGATATTTTTCCCCTCTAGAAATCACTAGGGTAGCCAGCAATCCATCACTTTGGATCCCAGCCCTCACAGACAACAGCAATAATCATCGAAACTTGCAGATATGCTCAATTTAATTGGGTTAGTTTAGTAACCTTCCTTGTATTAGAGCCAACTTGCAAAGAGATGTAATATTTTCACAGTTATGAAGACATAGCAGCTGGCCATAGTAAGATTTGATTGTGGATCAAGAAATCAGATTTTCATCAAGTTAAGAACTCTTCATGGAAATATATATGGAATAAATAATAAAGTAAAATGATTAACAGGGAGACTTACAAAGATATTGGCAAGGCCTAGGAAAACTGCCTTACTGACAATGCTGAAATCTGTTACTTAGCTTACTCTGGTGGTTTTTACTTATATTTTGGAGAAAACACATTAATTTTAAATAAAACAAAAAGATTAAAAAGTAGATATTGAAATAATATATTATTTTAAGATTTAGAAGCTCTATGAAACTTCAGGATGTTCACATTATTTTGTAAATATTAATCCATTAAGCTTTATACAATTTTCTAGGAAGGTAGCAGTATCTTCCTTTTTAATATTCTTAAACACTTAAAAAGTTAATAACTTTGATGCAGTCAAATACAATTTTAAGGAAAGTCATAAAGAGAATCCATATTCTGGGTTCTTGGTGCTTTGTTCTAACTGAGAAATGATACTTTTTATTTTGAGAACAATAGAAAACAAGTACCTTTTCTCAATTGTAACCTGGGGCCTATTTCAAGGAGGCAAGTGACCAAAATGCTGAAGAGTAAAACACTGTACAGTCTCTTCACCATCTGCAGCATATTACCAGATTTCCTTGATGAACTGTTTATAGTGTAATTACAAAGAAAAATAAGGTTAAAACAAAACAGAATGAAAGGTAAAGGATTGTCTAACTTAAAATGCCCTTTTCCTAGTTACCAAGCATTCATTTGTAGAGAAAGGGGACTTTATTTCAACATGCACTGCTTAAGGGGGGGAGGTGTCTTTCTGTTTATAATTAGAGACTGTTTATTAAGTTGTAGGATTCCCCCTCAGATTGTCACTCTATGATAATGTTTCTAGGGAGTTCATGAATTTTCCAAGTAATTGAAATACTTCTTGAAGTCCAGATTTTGCCTTCATTGATTATAAGCTGGAAATCATAGCTCAATAAAACTTTTAGAAGCATTTAAAATTATAATTTTATCTGGATGAAAATACCCAGGACCACATTTTAAACTAGCAGTGATTGCAGGGGTATTATTACTAATGCATTGCATATGACAAGTTATGAGAAGCGAGAAGCATTTCCTTCTGCGCATCAGGATTAAAGAGAAAGAATCCCAAGGGTCAGAGACTGGCTTCTCCTGTTTGGTCAGGGACAAGTCAGGGATAATAAATTAAAATTATAGATTCTAGGGAGGTTGGAAAGACCTACCCCGTTTCACTCCTTCTAACCAAGCTTTGATCTTACCCTCAGGATTCAGTGAGTGTGTATGTGTGTGTGTGTGTGTGCGTGTGTGCGTGTGCGCGTGCACATGCATGTGTGCCTGTTTCTGTGTCTGTCTTTTGGTTCTAACCAAGGCACTGATCAAAAAACTGGAATAAGTTCACTTCCTGCCTGACTCAGCATTTACAAAGTGAGGAAGTCAAAGGGAGAGAGAGGATTCATTTTATTCATTAATACTATCCAATGTCTTAGGTGATACATTAACAATAAGTGCTGTCAGATGTAATATGACATAGAAATTTGTAATTTAGTGAGTCTATTTGTGTACTAAATTTATATTTCGTATTATCTATTGGGCTCGTTTCCCACTTTTTTTCTTTTCTGGGTAAGTGAATAAATAACTGGGTTTTAAAGACTGAATTTTCAATTTGTGGGTCCTTCTTTTTCAGTCCACTCTCCCCAGAAACAGCTTTGTATGCAACCAGATATGTAGAAGCAAAGAATGTTGAGTAGAGTGTGGGCTTTGATATTAGACAGTTTTGAGGTCAAGCATAGGTAATTCCCTTCTTAGTATTAGAACCACAGACAAGCCTTGGCCTCTCTGAGCTTTGCTTTTCTCATTTATGAGCAAAAGTAGTACTGTCCACTTTGTAGGACTGGTTTCGTGTCTAGAAATAATATATGTAAAGTGTTCATCTTAGAAACTGGCATTTAATGGATACACAGTGGATATTATTGCTGTTTTCATTTCTACTGTTGTTATATGAGCAAGAAGGTCTCTGGGGAAAGGATAATT
Source organism: Kogia breviceps (assembly GCF_026419965.1). Taxonomy (NCBI): domain Eukaryota; kingdom Metazoa; phylum Chordata; class Mammalia; order Artiodactyla; family Physeteridae; genus Kogia; species Kogia breviceps. The sequence continues at coordinate 71,414,749 of NC_081313.1, read as the reverse complement.
GTTTGGGTGAGGACTTGTGTGGGATCATATGATAGAGTCTCTTTCAAATTCTTGCTCTTGTGACAAACTGCATCTGTGCCTTTTCTCCAAGTGAATCATTCACATCCAGCCTGGCCACCTGCTTATAACCTCACCTCTCTTTCACTTTCACTAAGTGTTCAGTAATAAAAATAAGATGACAGTTTGCCACTTCCAAGTGTGGTGACTCAGCCCTCAGGGTTGTTTGTGAAGTGACTTACCTTTCCCTCATTTTGTGCAGTAGGACATCGAAGTAAGGGTGTTAGGTGGTATAAGCTGTTTTTTTTTTTCCTTATCCTGAAACTTAAAAAAAGAAGTTATTTTTCTATGTATCTTACCTTTTCTGTGAAGTAATGTTTTGTTCACAAAAAAATTAAAAGGGAATTAGACAAGTATCTGTAAATTATTATTAACATCAAAATTCAAATATATTTCTATGCAATGAATAATTAAATATCTATTGATACTAATCCAGGACTATTGTAGATGTAGATTTTATAACGGGTAGAACAATAGTTAAAATTATTTCAGTAATGAAATGTAATAGAAACGTGAGGAATTTGTGTGTAAGAAGAAGATACTTTTAAAAAAGTCTAGTGTTAAGGGAAAGAAAAGGCTAGGAAGCTAACCAAAAATGCCAAAAATGATTGTTTTCAGTTAGATGAAAATATCTTATATGTCCTTTAAAATGAATGAAGACATATTTTATCCTGTTATTTTTTGGACAGGTGTCATTTTACCAGGGCAAGTGTTGGAATATCTTAGTTACTTTTAGAAAGTAACAGCCACTGATAATTTCTATAGTTTAAAACTGGTGACCACAGTCATCAGGTGTTGAGCTGATACTTCATAATTGTCTGCGATTTATTCTTCCCATCCCTATAAGTGAGCATTTTTGCAGAGTCCAGCATCACACTGTCACTGACTGAAACTAATTTGAAATTGGAGTTGCTAAAACCTACCTATCTGTGAAGCTATCCTACTTGTTCATCTCTCAAGAGAAAAAGGAAGCTAATCTTTATCCAACATTTACATTTTAACTCTTGCCATTTTTTTCTTCTTTCAGGCAACTTATTTTCTCTGAGTAATTCTCTAAGTTTTACATCTGTGCAAGGTCCTCCAGTGTTGTATACCTTATTTTAGTAGTTCCTGGTCCTTTGTTTCTAGAAAACTAGAGGGTGCTCCCCTTTGTCTATGAGAAGATGAAAAAATATATAATAAACTGTCCACTTTGCTTCACAGTTTATTCCTTCTTCAAGTTAATGTCCTCTCCTCTTGTACTTTTTCTTATGAGCAATGAGTAAATGTAGAAAATAATGTGTTCTGCGTCTCATTCTCTTAAAGGGTTTAAACATTGCTGACCATGAAGGAGGTGGCAGGTAAACTCCCAGAGAGAGTAGCTGACAGTTCTTTGGTGGCAATAGCAAGCAAATGTGTTGTCTTGATTTGTAAAGGGTTTTAATGTCATCAATAGTAATTCAGCAAAGAGAGAGTTGTAAAATGCAGCTCAAAATGTAGCAAATTGCATCATTGTCAATGCTTTAGAATTTTAAAATATCTGCAGCAGATGGTAGAGTGCTAGGAGCAATGTATTGCTTTAGTGTCTAGGAAAAGTTTATGTCATCATAAACCCTAACATGATTGTGGCTTCTTTGGCCTGCTGAAAAAAAGTTGTTATTTATTTTCCTTCAAATAATAATTTGCTTTAAAAAATATTTAACAGAGTATCAAGAAATCAGGATTTCTTAGAGAAATGGTTCACTTTCCAAAGATATAAAAGAATATTATATAGTATCCTCAGAAGTAGGGAAATGTTTTGAAACAACTTAATAGGGTTCTTTTTCTCAACAGAAAAATTCTGTGTTATATATTGTCCAGTCTAGTTTTAAATGTCCTGAATAAGGAAGGTATTTTTACTAAAAAAAAAAAAGTTCCAGTGCTGTACAAACTCATCAAATTTTAGTTCTGGAAGCTTCTTTAAATATTAGGTATTCCACTATTTACAATTGGTGGAACTGGAAGCCCTCAGGATTTATCTAAGAACATATACCTGGAATTAGGCCACCAGGTATCTCTTCTTTCCTTCAACTTAGATTTTTGTTTTGCATTTTTTTTTTTTTTTTTTTTGTGGAACGCAGGCCTCTCATTGTTGTGGTCTCTCCCTTTGTGGAGCACAGGCTCCGGACGTGCAGGCTCAGTGGCCATGGCTCACGGGCCCAGCCGCTCTGCGGCATGTGGGATCCTCCCGGACCGGGGCACGAACCCGTGTCCCCTGCATCGGCAGGCGGACTCTCAACCACTGCACCACCAGGGAAGCCCCGTGTTTTTCATTTTTTAATGTAATAAATTGTAAAAAAATTAATAATCTAATTGATATTTGTGGCAAGTACAAAAACTTCCTAAATTGAAATTGGAAATTGTGCAATAATTGTAGCTTTCTAGCCTTCAGTCTCCTGGAACCTTGAAGAAACTGAGCAATGGGTTGCCTTATTTTTTAGAATCATGCAAAAATCAAAATGAAGAATAGAATAAAATAGCCTATTTTTAGAAGGAACACATATGACAAAAATATTTAAAATTAGGAAATTTTTCACTGGCAAATATTATACAGAAAGGGCCTTGGGTTCTGTATCGTGGTGGCTACTAGGATCACCTTTGAAGCCAGTCTATCTGGGTTGGACTCTCAACTCTGCCACTTAATGCTTTGTGATTTAAGCATGTTTCTCAATCTCTCTGTGCCATGGTTTTCTCCTCTGTAAAATGGAGCTACTTATTCCAAGGTGTTGTTGTAAGGATTGAATGAGTTAATAATATAAAACACTTTACATAGTCTCTGGAAATCAGCACGCTTATAACAAATTCAAGTGCTCTTATTATTATATATTAAACTTCACACATTATAGAGTGAACTTTTTGTCAGGAAGACAGTGGCTGAGATAAGCAGAAACGTGTAAGTAGTTATCAGGAAAACTAACTAGTGCCAAAGAATTAGGAGAAAGTTTCCCAAAGCATATTACTGGAGAGGTGCTCCAAAAATCATTTTCTACTTTATCTGTTACATGGAAGTATCCCCAACACAGACAGAGTAAACTATATTCCGTTTCCCTCTTAACCTGTACTTTAGTTCCCTCCAAACTTTTGTACCCTAGTTTCATTCTCTTTTATCTGGCTTTTTTTTTTTCCCCTTAAAATTAAGTATGCCGGGGACACTATGATTCCAACAGAGGCCACTGAGAAAAGATACTCAGATAAGGATAAAATAAAGACAACCACCCTACTGGCTTTTCTATCTTGTGCTCAGCTTCCCTTGATAATGCTCAAGAGGAAAAAGGTAACCATGGAAGATGAGAGAAGAGCATATTTATCCTTCTCCATAGCATCACAGAAATCTAAGATAGAGTCAACTTTAGTTGTTTCTCGCAGTTCAGCCTGACTCCTGGTACCAAGGGACCAGATCAATCTTTTCACTAACTAGTTGTTGCATCTCACCCCCATCCCCCATCAGTCTCTTCCTGAAGGCCACACACCCTGTGTGGTTCTGTTCTTAAAAAGCTAAAGAATAGGGCTTCCCTGGTGGCGCAGTGGTTGAGAATCCGCCTGCCGATGCAGGGGACACGGGTTCGTGCCCTGGTCCGGGAGGATCCCACATGCCGCGGAGCAACTAAGCCCGTGAGCCATGGCCGCTAGGCCTGCGCGTCCGGAGCCTGTGTTCCGCAATGGGAGAGGCCACAACAGTGAGAGGCCCGCATACCGCAAAAAAAAAAAAAAAGCTAAAGAATAAAGTAAACAAAGAAACCATCAAAACAAAGGCAGAACATGTTGCTAGGCATGCTAATGGAGTATTTCCAGAAGTCTTTTTTTCTGAGCCTCAATACTTGTTGCCTTAGGCACCAGGCTGTGGAGATTCTTTTCTTTCCATATAACAGTTTGACCTTCATTTATACTCTCTTCAGTTATATGTAAAGTTAGTTGTCAGGATCTAGCATTCCTTAGTCTTTACCCAGTGCATGTTAGTTTATGATCAAGGACAAAGGCATTGATGCCGCTGGTTGATGTTCCTGCCATGTAACTGTCACCACTGACATTCACCTTTCTGATAGTCACCCTTGAAAAGCAGTATATCATTTCTGAGGGACATCTCCTTTCACAGATTCAGACCTTGACATATATGGAAAAACCAATTTTTTCCCACTATCTTTGTCCGTCAGTTCAACGTAGCTCTCCAACCACAAGATACGAAAGAAATCTGTTAGAACATGACTCATTTTTACAAGCGTTCACAAATGCTGCATATCAAATTAGGACTCAGCAAAAATTAGGAAGGTCACCCAAATAAGAGACAGGTATAATATACTTCCCCTATGAACTGAGTAAATTTTGTCACTAAGTATCATTATACGTGTCATTTCCTGTGCCAGAGAAAAATACCAAGGACACAGCTTTTTCCAGTGACCTTGCATCCTTTGTTGATGCTCAGATAATCTCCTGTCCTAGAGAGTGCCGCTGATTCATTCCATTCCTATGTATGAAAAAATTGGGGTTCTTTCTTGACATCATCTTGATAACTCAAATGTAGATTGGTACCTTGGATTGTCAATTTCTACATTCTTTGTTGATACACAGTAAATATTGCTTGTATATTTTTCTTTGAAATGAATACATCACAAACATGCAGTATATGTGAAATGTAGGAGGTTCTCAATAAATAATTAGATTTCCTGTTGGGAGATTGGTAAGATAGCAAAGCTCTTATAACACAAAAATATGTGTTAATGGAATGATAACCTGCAAAATTAGTCCCTAATTTTGATACCTATTTCCTATTCATCATTTCCTTATTGACTACATTTAACTGACTTTCAGAAAACAGTGCAAGACAAAGGCAGGATAAAGGTATTGTTATATGAACCTGGATCTTATAAAAGATGCTAGATTTTGTGAAATCACTGTGCCTTGGAATAATCTTTCATTGCCTTCCTCCTTTGAAATTGAGCTCTGATTTTTTTTTTTTTTTCAGACACCTACACAAATCCTTATCTCTAGAGGGGATTCTAATCAGACTGTCCAAGTGTCTGGCATCTCCTTTTTAGCTATTGTTGAACCAGAATGAGCCTTTTATTTAAGTTATATCTTCAATAGAAGAGAATGATTTCTGTCCTAGGCTTTGAGAGGAATAGAGTTTTCCCTTTCACATGTTCTTATTCTCTCTTTTTATGGAATTCAATAAGTAATCCTCAAATACCTTTGGAAACCACCCTGCAACTATAAGGGAGACAGCCTTTGGTTAAGACCTAGGATATGGAAGGCAGGTTGAGAGACCAAAAAAACGTGTTCTTGATATGTCTTTGAACACCTGTCATATGGTAGCTGGAGCACACTCTAGCTCCAGTTATGTATGCTAATAAATTTCCTTGCAGTTAATATATTTTTGAGTTGGGAATACCAAATATTTCAAGCAAAAACACCATATTTGAAAGTTATAGGAAGAATTATTAGAATCATAATCAAAGATACTTACAGATCGGCACATGGGAGAATTAGACCATTTACCAATTGCAAAAAAGAAAATGTCCAAGGACAGGATATTTTATGTGTTCCAAAAGAGAATATTTGGATTTCAGAAACTGAAGAGAGGCTTGGGGAAACTTGATGAGTCACTAAAGTATTTTTTTCAAGTTTATCTCTATAGCAGGCCATATCAGAGAAATATGAAGGTGTTCTAACTGCCTTAAATAGTTTCACTGGAAAAATCTGCCTCCTTCCAAAAAGAAACTCCTTGTTTATTCTAAAATTAGTGTATATTATCCATGAATATTGACTTATTAATAATTGATAGATTAAATTATTTTAAAATATATGTTTTCACCTTTCAGTGTAAGTTTCTAAAATATTGTTAATTATTTGAAGTGGATTGACTTTTAGTTGTTTTTTCCCCTAACAATTAACATCATATGCAAAGCATTTTTTGCATGTAGTCAATCATGATCTACTCTTTCCAGTTTTAGATAGGAATGAATTTGTAAATGGAATTACTAAGTATTTCTCTTTCAAAATAAGTAAAGCACTATTATGCCATAAATTAATGCATGTGATGAGCCAATTCACATATTTTACAATATGACATGATTCTAATGTCGTAGCAGCTATAACATGGCTAGCTTACAAAATGATTCAAATTATGGCCAAGAACCAGTGTTTAAAAAGTACTTCCTTCTCTGAGTACAGGTTTTCTTCCAAATATTTTTTTTCCCTTAACATTATAATCAATCATAAACAAGTCTAAGGGAGCAACATTTGTTAGACACTGGAGAGTCAAGGAAATATGAGACATGATCCTTGCCCTCAAAAAGATTTTTCTAGTTGTATGGAAGAAACTGTATATATTAAAGTGAATAGAGCTATGGGCAAAAACAGTGCTGGAGATAAAAAGCACTATGGTCCTTGAGAGGAGATTGTGGTACCTGTGGATCTGGCTGAGTACTCCCCAAACACCAGAGAGATGATAATCTTGAGATTACATGCTTGCTATTCAACGTGTGTCCATGGACCATAGGACAACATCACCTAGGAGCTTGTTAGAAATGCCAACACCTAGACCCTGCCTTGGATCTACTGAATCGCAGTCCCCATTAACAAAATTCCCCGGGTGATTTATATGCACAGTGAAATTTAAGAAACATATATAGGGTATGATGAAAAGAAATATTTTAATCCTTTTTCCAATTTTTTTTTCCTGAATTGGCTATCTATGAGAATTTAATGCCAACCTTAATATATTCGCAGATTTCTTATTCACTTTGCAAGCAACATTTGAAGTAATATTAATGTTTCATGTGCAGGACAACTCTGCAAGATGGGCACTCCGCAACTACTGTGTAGGTGTGGGAGGGCTTCCATACAGAGCTCTCATTCCCAGAGATCATCCATGGATTTCCTCTTTGTTATCTCCAGATTGACTGCAGGAATGTATGGGGAAGGAGAAGGAGCACTTGACAGGAGACCTGATTTCTGTTCTCCGTTTGAGTACTAATTAGCAGCATAATCTCAATCATATAATTATTCCAAAAATTAATATTTTCTTATCTATAAAAGGATATTGAATGATCACTGTGTTTTCTTTCAACTCTGAATTTTAATAATTCTCTTTCAGATGATCATACATTAGAAGTTAAAAGGAATAAACCTAACACTACTTAGCCTTCTGTGCAATTTTTTTAGAGAAAAGCATGATGAAGAATTGGTATTGTGTGTGGCGTATATATGAAAGCAGATTGTTCTTGGGTTAAAAACAAGAAGATGCTGAGCTTCCTCAGTGCCTTGTTATTTAAAGGAACTTTTTGCTTACTTTAAAACACAAAACAGATTTTTCACCTTCAACAGCCAACATTGAGATATTGTACATATTTCTTATACAAGCTAAACATTGTTGGTATGACTCATAGAGAAGAATACGAATGAACTCAACCTTGCCCTACGTGCTTATTTACTTATTTCCCTCTTCGACCTAATTTCCTCAAACTTTCTTTTATTATTTAGAGGGTTTTTTTTTGAAGACCAGTAGTTTCTTATCAAATGCTTTGCCTTCAAAAATTCATAAAGTAGATGATTGTTGAATGTCTCTTGGGATCAAGGCAATGCTGATATCCATGGGACATCCAAAGAAATAAAACAAGTCCATGGTGTTAACACTTACGAGTAACTGAATGGTATAATTAAGGTTATAAATAAGGTTCTCCATATCCTTGCTGACATTTGTTATTTGTGTTCTTTTTGATAGTAGCCATTCTGACAGGTGTGAGGTGATATCTCATTGTGGTTTGATTTGCATTTCTGTGATGATTAGAGATGTTGAGCATTTTTTCATGGGCCTGTTGGCCATCTCTGTGTCTTCTTTGGAAAAATATCTAGCCACGTCTTTGGCTCATTTTTTAATCAGGTTGTTTGTTTTTTTGATGTTGAGTTGTATGAGCTGCTTATATATTTTGGATATTAACCCCTTAATCAGTCATATTATTTGCAAATATTTTCTCCCATTCTGTAGGCTGCCTTTTTGTTTTGTTGATGGTTTCCTTTGCTGTGGAATAGATTTTAAGTTTAATTAGGTCCCATTTGTTTATTTTTGCTTTTATTTCCTTTGCTTTAGGAGACAGATCCCCAAAAACTATTGCTATGATATATGTCAGAGTGTTATGCCTATGTTTTCTTCTAGGAGTTTTATGGTTTCCAGTCTTACATTTAGGTCTTTAATACGGGAAATTTTTTCTCAAATGTTTTTAACCCACGGTTGGTTGAATCCATGAATTCAGAACCTACAGATAAGGAGGGCTGACTGTATACATTCTTCTCACCTTCTTTCCTGTTTTGCTAGCTGGATGTGATGGACTACAAGACTCTAGTGCTTGGGTTGACAAACTGTGGTCCATAGACCAGATCTGCCATGCTGCCTGTTGTGTACAGAGTTTTATTGGAATGCAGCCACGCCCATTCATTTACATATTGTTTGTGGCTGCTTTGTGCTATAATAGTGGAGTTTAATTGTAACAAGAGCTATGGCATGCAAAGCCTAAAATATTTACTATGTGGCCCTTTACAGAAAAACTTTATCAGCCCCTGCCCTAGGAGACAGCAAAGTCAAAATCTTGAAGGAACACGTGTCCCCAAAGCACTGAGAAGAGAGCTGCCACCAACGTGAACCCAAACTTCCTGAACTATTAAATGAGCCCGGGTGGGAAGAGAAAAAAAAAAAAAACCTGCTATATTTGATATATTAAATTTCAGAGTTTATTTGTAACATCAGTTTATTGTATCTTTGTTAGTACATCCATTTTCAGATGAAAAAAAAAGTAAGTCAGAGAAGTTAAATCATTTAGCCACAAATACTTTAGTAAATGAAAAAGACAAGATTTGAATGCAGGTCTGGGTGACGCTAAAATCTGTGCTCTTTCTAAATTCAGAGTGATAATCTTTGGTTGCTGAGTTCACAAGTGATTTTTATTTTCTTCTTTGCATTCTCATATATGTTTTTCTAATAGCTTTATTGAGATACATTCATATACCAACAAATTCTCCCTTCTAAAGTATACAGTTCAGTGATTTTTAGTATATTCACAGGGTTGTACACCATCACTGATATCTAATTTTAGAACGTTGTCAGCACTCCAAAACAAATCAGATTACCTGTGACTTCCTAATCCCTACTCCTCCTATCACCTGGGAACTTTTGATACTAATCCCCAATCCTATTCAAAGTGGAACAATGATGAATTTACCTCTTCTGGGCATTTTATATAAATGGAATTGTACAATATATGGTCTTTTGTGACTGGTTTAACTTAGTATAACATTTTCAAAATTCATCCATGACATAGCATATATCAGTATTTCCTTCATTTTGATTGATGGATAATAATATTCCATTGTATGGATATATCACATTTTTATCCATTAATCAGTTGGGTGGTTTCCACTTTTTAGTTTAAGAATAATGTTGCTATGAACATTTGTGTATGAGTTTTTGTGTAAACATATATTTTTATTTCTCGGATATATAAGTAGGAGAATTGCCTGATTACATGGTAACTCAATGTTTAACATTTTAAACAACTGCCAAACTCTTTTTCAAAGTGGCTACACCATTTTATGGTCTCACCAGCAATGTATGAAGATTCCAATTTCTTCACATCCCTACTAAAACTTGTTTTTGCTCGTCTTTTTTTTTACTTTAGCTATCCTTATAGGTGTATAGTGGTATCTCAATTGTGGTTTGATTTGAGTTTCTCTGATAACGAGCATTTGCTTATTGGCCAGTTGACTATCTTCTTTGGAGACATGTCTATCCAAATTCATTGCTTACTTTAAATTTTAGTTATTTGTCTTTTTATTATTGAGTTGTAAGTGTTCTTTATATATTCTGGATACAAGTCCTTTATCAGATAGATACATGATTTAAAAATATTTTCTCAGATTCTGTGGGCGTTTTTGTGTTGTTTTGTTTTGTTTCTCTTTTTAGTGGTATCCTTTGAAGCACAAAAGTTTTTAATTTTGATGAACTCTATTTTTTTTTGACACTTGCACTTCTGGTGTCATTCATGAAACCATTGGCTAATACAAGGTCATGAAGATTTATACCTATGCTTTCTTATAAAGTTTTATAGTTTTAGCTCTTACGTTTAAGCCTACTATAAATTTTGACTTAATTTTTTTCTATGGTGTGATATAGTTGTCCACCTTTATTCTTTTTTTTAAAAAATAGATCTTTATTGGAGTATAATTACTTCACAATACTGTGTTAGTTTCTGTTGTACAACAAAGTGAATCAGCCATATGCATACACATATCCCCATATCCCCTCCCTGTTGAGTCTCCCTCCCTCCCTTCCTATCCCACATCTCTAGGTCATCACAAAGCAGCGAGCTGATCTCCCTGTGCTATGCTGCTGCTTCCCACTAGATAACTGTTTTACCTTCAGTAGTGTATATATGTTGATGCTACTCTCACTTCACTCCCGCTTCCCCCTCCCCCTGCCCTGTGTCCTTAAGTCCATTCTCTATGTCTATGTCTTTATTCCTACCCTGCCACTAGGTTCATCACTACCTTTTTTTTTTTTTTTTTTTAGATTCCATGTATATATGTTAGCAGACAGTATTTGTTTTCTCTTTCTGACTTCACTCTGTATAACAGACCCTAGGTCCATCCACCTCACTACCAATAACTCAATTTCATTTCTTTTTATGGTTGAGTAATATTCCATTGTATATATGTACCATATTTTCTTTATCCATTCATCTGTTGATGGACATTTAGGTTGGATCCATGTCCTGGCTATTGTAATTAGTGCTGCAGTGAACATTGTGGTACCTGTCTCTTTTTGAATTATGCTTTTCTCAGGGTATGTGCCCAGCAGTGGGATTGCTGAGTCATATGGTAGTTTTATTTTTAGTTTTTTAAGGAACCTCCATACTGTTTTCCATAGTGGTTGTATCAATTTACATTCCCACCAACAGTGCAAGAGGGTTCCTTTTTCACCACTCCCTTTCCAACATTTGTTGTTTCTGGATTTTTTGATAATGGCCATTCTGACCGGTGTGAGGTGATATCTCATTGTAGTTTTGATTTGCATTTCTCTAATAATTAGTGATGTTGAGCATCTTTTCATGTGTTTGTTGGCCATCTGTATGTCTTCTTTGGTGAAATGTCTATTTAGGTCTTCTGCCCATTTTTTAATTGAATTGTTTATTTTTTTGATATTGAGCTCAATGAACTGTATATTTTGGAGATTAATCCTTTGTTGTTTCATTTGCAAATATTTTCTCCCATTCTGAGGGTTGTCTTTTCATCTTGTTTATGGTTTCCTTTGCTGTGTGAAAGCTTTGAAGTTTAATTAGGTCCCATTTGTTTATTTTTGTTTTTATTTCTATTACTCTAGGGGGTGGGTCAAAAAATATCTTGTCATGGTTTATGTCAAAGAGTGTTTTTCCTATGTTTTCCTCTAAGAGTTTTATAGTGTCTGGTCTTACATTTAGGTCTTTAATCCATTTGGAGTTTATTTTTGTGTATAGTGTTATGTAGTGTTTTAATTTCATTCTTTTACCTGTAGCTGTCCAGTTTTCCCAGCACCACTTATTGAAGAGGCTGTCTTTTCTCCATTATACATTCTTGTCTTCTTTGTCATAAATTAGGTGACCATATGTGCGTGGGTTTATCTCTGGGCTTTCTATTCTGTGGCATTGACCTATATTTCTGGTTTTGTGCCAGTACCATACTGTATCAATTACTGTAGCTTTGTGGTATAGTTTGAAGTTGGGGAGCCTGATTCCTCCAGCTCCGTTTTTCTTTCTCAAGATTGCTTTGGCTGTTCAGGGTCTTTTGTGTTTCCATACAAATTGTAAAATTTTTTGTTCTAATTCTGTGAAGAATGCCACTGGTAGATTGATAGGGATTGCATTGAATCTGTAGATTGCTTTGGGTAGAATAGTCATTTTCATAATATTGATTCTTCCAATCCAAGAACATGGTATATTTCTCCATCTGTTTATGTCATCTTTGATTTCTTTCATCAGTGTTTCAGTTTTCTGAGTACAAGTCTTTCGCCTCCTTAGGTAGTTTTATTCCTAGGTATTTCATTCTTTTTGTTGCAGTGGTGAATGGGATTGTTTCCTTAATTTCACCTTCTGATCTTTCGTTGTTAGTGTATAGGAACACAAGAGATTTCTGTGCATTAATTTTGTATCCTGCAAATTTACCAAATTCATTGATTAGATCTAGTAGTTTTCTGGTGGCATCTTTAGGATTCTCTATGTAGAGTATCATGCCATCTGCAAACAGTGACAGTTTTACTTCTTCTTTTCCGATTTGGATTCCTTTTATTTCTTTTTCTTCTCTGATTGCCGTGGCTAGGACTTCCAAAACTATGTTGAATAAGAGTGGTGAGAGTGGACATCCTGTCTTGTTCCTCATCTTAGTGGAGATGCTTTCAGTTTTTCACCAATGAGTGTGATGTTTACTGTGGGTTTGTCATATATGGCCTTTATTATGTTTAGGTAGGTTCCCTCTATGCCCCATTTTCTGGGGAGCTTTTATCATAACTGGGTGTTGAATTTTGTCAAAAGCTTTTTCTGCATCTATTGAGATGATTAGATGGTTTTTCTCCTTCCATTTGTTAATATGGTGTATCACATTGATTGATTTGCATATATTGAAGAATCCTTGCATTCCTGGGATAAACCCCACTTGATCATGGTGTATGATCCTTTTAATGTGCTGTTGGATTCTGTTTGCTAGTATTTTGTTGAGGATTTTTGCATCTATGTTCATTAGTGATATTAGTCTATAATTTTCTTTTTTTGTGATATCTTTTTCTGGTTTGGGTATCAGGGTGATGGTGGCTTTGTAGAATGAATTTGGGAGTGTTCCTCCCTCTGCAGTTTTTTGGAAGAGTTTGAGAAGGATTGGTGTTAGCTCTTCTCTAATTTTGTGATAGAAGTCGCCTGTGAAGCCATCAGGTCCTGGAGTTTTGTTTGTTGGAAGATTTTAAATTATAGTTTCATTTTCATTACTTGTGATAGGTCTGTCTATATTTTCTAATTCTTCCTGGTTCAGTCTTGGAAAATTGTACCTTTCCAAGAATTTGTCCATTTCTTCATGATTGTCCATTTTATTGGCATACAGTTGTTTGTAGTAGTCTCTTATAATCCTTTGTATTTCTGCAGTGTCAGTTGTGATTTCTCCTTTTTCATTTCTAATTTTATTGTTTTGGGTCCTCTCCCTTTTTTTCTTGATGAGTCTGGCTAAGGGTTTATTAATTTTCTTTATCTTCTCAAAGAATCAGCTTTTAGTTTTATTGTCTTTGCTATTGTTTTTTTCATTTCTATTTCATTTATTTCTGCTCTGATCTTTATGATTTCTTTCATTGTACTGACTTTGGGTTTTCTTTTTTCTTATTTCTCTAGTTGCTATAGGTGTAGGGTTAAGTTGTTTATTTGAGATTTTTCTTGTTTCTTGAGGCGAGATTGAATTGCTATAAACTTCCCTTTTAGAGCTGCTTTTGCCACGTCCCATAGGTTTTGAGTAGTTGTGTTTTCATTGTCATTTGTTTCTATGTATTTTTTAAATTTCTTCTTTGATTTCTTCAGCGATCTCTTGCTAATTTAGTAATGCACTGTGTAGCCTCTATGTATTTGTGGTTTTTACAGTTTTTTTTTTCCTGTGACTGATTTCTAATCTCATAGCATTGTGGTCAGAAAAGATGCTTGATATGATTTCAGTTTTCTTAAATTTTCTGAGGCATGATTTGTGACCCAAGATGTGATCTCTCCTGGAGAATGTTCCACATGCACTTGAGAAGAGAGTGTATTCTGCCACTTTCGGGTGGAATGTTCTATAAATATCAATTAAATCTATCTGGTCTATTGTGTCATTTAAAGCTTGTGTTTCCTTAATTATTTTCTGTTTGGATGACCTGTCCATTAGTGTAAGTGGGGTGTTAAAGTCCCTTACTGTTATTGTGTTACTGTTGATTTCCCCTTTCATGGTTGTTAGCATTTGCTTTATGTATTGAGGTGCTCCTCTGTTGGGTGCATAAACATTTATAATTGTTATATCTTCTTCTTTGATTGCTCCCTTGATCATTATGTAGTGTCCTTCCTTATCTCTTGTAACAGTCTTTATTTTAAAGTCTATTTTATCTGATATGAGTATTGCTACTCCAGCTTTCTTTTGCTTTCCATTTTCATGGAATATCTTTTTCCATCTCTTCACTTTCTGTCTGTATGTGTCCCTAGGTCTGAAGTGGGTCTCTTGTAGACAGCATATATATGGGTCTTGTTTTTGTATCCATTCAACCAGTCTGTGTCTTTTTGTTGGGGCATTTAATTCATTTACATTCAAGGTTATTATAAATACATGTGTTCCTATTACCATTTTCTTAATTGTTTTGGTTTTGCTTTTTGTGGGTCTTTTTCTTCTCTTGTGTTTCCTGCCTAGAGAAGTTTCTTTAACATTTGTTGTAAATCTGGTTTGGTGGTGCTGAATTCTCTTAGCCTTTCCTTGTCTGAAAAGCTTTTCATTTCTCCATTGCATCTGAATGAAATCCTAGCAGGGTAGAGTAATCTTGGTTGTAGCTTTTCCTCTTTCATCACTTTAAGTATATCCTGCCTCTCCTTTCTGGCCTGCAGAGTTACCACTGAAAAATCAGCTGGTAACCTTATGGGGATTCCTTTGTATATTATTATTATTTTTTCCCTTGCTGCTTTCAGTATTTTTTTTTTAATTTAATTTTTGTTAGTTTGATTAATATGTGTCTTGGTGTGTTTCTCCTAGGGTTTATCCTGTATGGGACTCTCTGTGCCTCCTGGATTTGGGTGACTATTTCCTTTCCCATGTTAGAGAAGGTTTCCACTATAATCCCTTCACACATTTTCTCAGACCCTTTCTTTTTCTCTTCTTCTTCTGGGACCCCTATAGTTCGAATGTTGGTGTGTTTAGTGTTGTCCCAGAGTTCTCTGAGATTGTCTCCAATTCTTTTCATTCTTTTTTCTTTATTCTGCTTGTTGGTGGTTATTTCTACCATTTTGTCTTCCAGCTCACCTATTTGTTCTGCCTCAGTTATTCTGTTATTGATTCCTTCTATTGTATTTTTCCTTTCAGTTATTGTGTTGTTCATCTCTGTTTGTTTATTCTTTAGTTCTTCTAGATCTTTGTTGAACATTTCTTGTATTTTCTCAATCCATGCCTCCATTCTATTTCTGAGATTCTGGATCATCTTTACTGTCATTACTCTGAATTCTTTTTCAGGTAGATTGCCTATTTCCTCTTCATTTATTTGGTCTTGTAGGTTTTCACCTTGCTCCTTCATCTGTGACGTATTTTTTTGCTGTCTCATTTTTTTTTATGAGTGGGATTGTGTTCCTGTCTTACTGGTTATTTGGCCTGAGGCTTACAGCACTGCAGTTTGTAGGCTCTTTGGTAGAGCTCGGTCTTGGTGCTGAGGTGAGGACCTCCATGAGACCTCACTCTGATGAATATTCCCTGGAGTCTGAGGTTCTCTGTTAGTCCAGTTGTTAGGGCTCAGAGCTCTCACTGCAGGAGCTTTGGCCTGACCCCCGGCTCATGAACCAAGATCCCGCAAGTCATGCGAGGCCTCAAAAAAAATAAAAATAAAAAGGAGAACAGTAACAAAGTAAAAAATAAAGTTAGAGTAGGAAACTAACAGCTATGTTAGAAAAAAATATAAAAATTAAAATGTAGATGAAACAGCAACTGGAAGGTAAAACAGAACCACAATAGTAAAAAGAGGACAAGAAAAAAAAAAGATGGAAAAAGCCTTGGCTGTGGAGGGTGGGGCCTAAGCAGGAGTGAGGTTTAGGTGGTGGGTGGGGCCTATGCTTTGGACACACAGGGCTGGAGAAGGCCTGGGTGGGTGGTGGTGAGGCTTAGTCTCAACAGAACAGAAGGGACCAAGGCGTGCCTCCCGCCTCTAGTCTCAGAGGATGGGGGCCCCCACCTGGGAGCTCAGCAGGCTCCCGGAGCCCAAGTGGGAGGGGCAACCAACCTCCACTCCTCCCCTGCTTCTCCTGTTCTGGAGGTCTGCTGCTCCCATCTGCCTCTCCTGATCTCCCCAGCCTCCGTCCTATGTCCCCAGGGCTGATGCAGCCTGGAGGGGGCTTTAGGGGGCAGGGGACCAGCCTGGGAGATCATCAGGCTTCCTATGCCCAAGTGGGCAGGGTAACCTCCCTTTGCTCCTTTCCGGCTCCTCTGGTCCTGGAGGACCCCTCCCACCTGCCTCTCCTCTCCTGGCCTCCCTTCTATGCCCCCAGGACCAACCCAGCCCGAGGGGACCTCTGAGGACGTAGGACCCAGCCTGAGAGCCAGGCAGACTACCCCAGCCAATTGGGCAGGGGAAACGCTAGGCCTACTACCCCCCATCCGAGCACCCGAGGGTCCCTCCAGGTGTGGGAACCTCTCCCCTCTCTCCGCCACCCCTCAGTGGTGCCCGTCCTGTCCGGCCTCCACTTCTCCTCCCCCACTCTGTCACCCCATGTCCTACCTCTTCACTTAGGGTTCTTCCCTTCTCCTTGGACATCAGGGTTCCCCACCAGCATCCAGCAGGTGCCCTAGTTTTGGGGAGATGCGAACTCTGTGCCTTCCCACACTGCCATCTTGACCCTGCCATCCCCACCTTTACTTTTTTGTATGTGGATGTTCAGTTGTCCCAGTACCATTTGTTGAAAAGATATCATGCATTTTTCAACTTTTAATTAACATGTATTAATTTTATGATTGAAAACACTAAATGTGATAAAAATTATACAAAACATTTTTCAAATTAAATTTAAATATATGTAGGAGGATAGTGGACTGTCACAGAAATTGAAGGCAGGAAATGATTCAAGGAGAATTGGGAAGGCTAATCTGTCATATGCAAAATAAAACTCAGAGAAATTAGAGAGAGGAGAGACAAACCTGTGGAAGAGCATTTTCAAAGGCTGGATTTGTTTCATTTGAAGAGTAAGTTTGTGAATAATGTGGAGATAAAAGCAGTGAACATGGACTATGCTTTAAAAAAATTTGGTGATGAGAGAATCAGAGTTCAAATGAAAAGAAAAGGTGAGAGGAAGATTCTTTCAGTGTATCTTACAATGTAGAGGAACATGTTTTTTTGAAAAAATAGAAGTTATTAGTTAAGAAAAGATTGAGGATGCAGGAAAAAAGGGGGAATAATTGATTAAAAAATAAGATGTGAGAGAAGGACATCTAATAAGACACAGACTTTTGAGTAGAGCTATGGTTCATATGTGCTAAATGTAAGAAAGTAAAAGGAGAAAGGTTGAATGATAAGTTGAGAAACTGAAAAGGGTGGAAGGGAAGATATGGGAAGAGACAGGAAGGGAAGAAGGTATGTAGCAGGAATGAGTGGGTCAAGGGTAAAAGGGGATGAGTTCTTCAACAGATAAAGAAAATCCTCTTTCCCTAACATGGCATTCTGATGTGATCATTGAGTCCAAGTTTATAAACTTGCCAAGCTGTTGTTTGCTGATTCACCTGTGTACAAGGCATATAGAATGGGAGTTCATCCCAGGTATGTATTTTGCTTATATACTCTGAGACTTAATCAAAATACAAATATATGACTCCTCTGAAAATCAAGACATCTAGCAATCCTGAGCCCACATTGAGGAATAGCAACAATCACTGAGGGGTTCAGGTTATTTGACCCCTTTAGAGAGAGAATCTGATTCATAGTTTGCCTCAGTCCTTACCATTCCCATATAAGTGTGGGCTAGTAATCAATAATTAATAAGTGAAGCATAGAATTATAAGTAGAGTTTATATAAGCAGAGATGATTATCTGCTTATTTATTAGCTATTTAGTTTCACAGTTGAAAAAGAGGAGTGACATGTTCATTTAGTGAAATCTATAATGAAGAAGACTGAGTGAGGAAAGATCATTGCTAATAAACAACCAAATCTGGCTTTATTGTGCTTAGGAATTCAAGGACATTTAACCCAACAATTACAAACCATGAATGGAAATTGAGGGAGTTACCAAAGTAAATACAAAGATGTTTTTAAATTAGAACAGTTCCACTTCTTCTCACCTCTCCTCTATGATAACGAGCAAATAATCAATGCACAAAACCCAAGATCCTCTAATTCCCAGAATGATAACTGGTACAAATGACTATTGCATTTTCACATTTCTGAGAATCTGAGAAAATAAGTGCATTTTCATATAATATTGCTTTTGAGTGTTTGTTCCAAAGTAAGCCTGTTAAAGGTTATAGATCATATCTTTTTAAACAATGCAGGTTATGAATGACCCTGATTTGTGTAAATTTACAACTATCATTATAAGGCTTTTGAACAGTTCCCTAAAGCTGTTCATCTATATGAGCTTGAATAAATCTTTGTTGCTTTCTCACTGTGTTTCAAAGTTTTCACTTCTGAAGTACTGCAAGGTCTTCTTTCCCATCCAGCTGTCTGACAGCCTTCTAGCCACTAGGAAGAGTGGAATGGGACTAACCTGCTTTTTTACTATGGTGCCTATGAAATTTAAAAAGCATTTGATACAGTCACACACTTAAATCTGCTCAGGCACAGAGGACATTACCCACATAGTTCCCTTTGGAAAAGTACACACACGTGAGAAATGTGTCCTACTTCTCCTTCACCCATCGTGTAGAAATAGTGTCATAAACAGAATGGAACACTCGGGGTTGGGGGAAGGGAATCGGAAAGTTGCCAGATTTCTTTTCCTTTGCTTCAGCGTCACATTCTATCTTTTGTGGTGTTTTGTGGTCTAGCTCTACTATTTCTCTCCACTCTGTGGGACCACCCACATGTAGTCTGGTTTTGTCTTTTGATCTTGAATGTGTCCCTTTTTCATAATCTTCCATCTGATCAATTTGGAGGAAGTTGAGAAGAAAGGCACTGGATGCCAGCAAACCTCATTTTCTGAGTATATCTAATTTAGAGTGTCTATAACATGGGCACATGGGAACAGGTATTCTGTATTTTCACATTGCTTTTTAGTCATTTATCCCCATCAGGAATGGATAGACCCACATTTTCCAACTAAGCTCTCCAAAAACACATAAATAGCAAGCTGTTGCTTGAATCTTTACAAAACAATATCAATAACAGCAAAGGAAAGAAGAAAACCACTCTAGCTTTAAAAAATAATGTTTTAGAGTTTTTACTCTAGTTGATGCCAAAGATAAAGGTTAAAAAGAGAAATTTAAATACACACGTACATGTACACAATACACAAGCAAGCATTTGTTTACTGCCTTCTTCTCCACCCACCATTTTCCACAGTGGGGAGGGAGGGGGAAGATCATAAAACCACAGATTCCAATAACGTCTGGTGCTTGCAGCAGCTATTACATTGGGACTGCCCTCATTTCTGTTAAAACTTTGTGTTGTTGTGATGTTTATTTTTATGTTCATCCCAGAATATAATTGGATACTTGAACATATTCATGTTGTTATTGAGGTTGTTTTGGGGGATGAGTGATATAATGTCACTTAATTGCTGGATTTAAAAATAGGGTTGGAGTTGTCTATCAACTTCAAATCAGTAGATATCACTAAGATTTCAATCAGTTGGTGCTAATGGTTATGATAAATAAGGAGGAATGGTTAAGGACTTCTGAGAGGCCAGGTAGAAAATTATAGCAACATTTCACTTCACAGCATGTTGAAGGATTAAAGCATGAAAACTGCCTTACAACATGAGACTTCCTTCTAAAATAATTCACTTTGTCACAGGTGAATTCCAATATTGTAGAAATAAAACTTCAATTCTCCAAACTTCTTTCTCCCTCCCTTTTTTCTTTCTTTTTCCCTTTACTACCTTCTTCCTTTTTTGCTTTCTTACTAACTTGGATTAGTACCCACCTATCTTAGGTTGATAGGATCACTATTTAATAGAGTATTAGTAAATTAATAGAGAATCTTTACCAATACTTTTAAAATAACAGTTCAGATGTTTCTAGAATTTTAAAAGAAATCAAAGAGATTATGAAACATGCCTTCCCTTCTTTTTAAAGAGATGTTTAATCTGAAATCTAGAAGCATTTGTCATCTTCACCAAAATGTAATGAAAACTCTTATTACTAATTTCCAGTGGAATCTCAGTATGCCTTAATATAGGAACTGCATTTGGATGACTATATTCTAAACATTTAAAGTGTTTTAACCACTGATTTTTGACTTGGAGAAGTGAAATCGCTATGTTGTTAGATCAATAAAAGACATTTTATATCATTTAAGTTATTAGAATTAGGTGCTGTTAAAGCAGTCAGCATTATTTACTTTCAGGCAGCTTAGCATCATGGAAAGGTACTGCATTCTCGGTTCCCTTAGGCAACAAGAAGACAATCAAAGGCATAATTCTAAATTGACTTACACAGTGCAAGAAATTGACTGATCTAAAAATTTACTAAGAGGGAGACCAGCACATCTGCCCCTATAGGAAATGATTTTTGCATAGTAAGTGTTGATCTGCATAACCATATGATCATCGCAAACGCTGATTACCAAATCTGAATCATCATTACTTAGCAAACTTCTATAAATACACATGGCACCATGTAATATATTCAGCTGTGCTAAATTAATGACAAAGTCCTTACCCGAAGGAGCTTGGGGGGTCTAAAAACAAAGATTGACACAAAAGACAAAAATGTAGAACACACACTGAGCAGGGGAAAATTTTTAGTGAAGGATTTTTATGGTTTGTGGTAAATGAAGAATTAAGAATTGATACAAAGTTTGCCTTTTGGATTGCTCTCACTACAAACTAAGTGCTGACCTGTGAAAGAACTTCAACATTTTAATTTCTTGACTTAGGAATTTCAAACATGTATTTCTAACTGCATTTTTTTATATCTTCACATGAGTATATTTTAATTCCATAAAATCAACATATCCAAAACTGAACTCATTATCTCTTCTTTGCTGTTTTCTCATTCCTTAAATCAGCTCCTGCCTTGGTTAAAGACACTGTCTTCTTGCAATGATTACCCAAGAAATTTCAGAGATAACTTCTCACCATTTTCCTCCCTCACCTACCACCAAATTCAATTGATTACCAAATTGATACTATGTTCTCCATTTGCTCTTTCTTAGTCCTAATTCAGGTCTTCATATTTTATTTTAGATGATTATTGTGATCTTCTATCATTCTCCTTCCTAATCTACTCCTTAAGTCACTCTTCTAGAGCAAATCTTAGCTACTCTTGGTCCAACCCTTGAGGGCTCTCACTGTAAAGGCAGCATTGCTTCCAATAGCATTTCTGGCTCTTTACCACCCAACCCACACGTCTCTTTCCATTTTTGTTTCCTACTAATACATGTTTACCACACTCTAAAACCGTAACCTCATTTAGCTTCTTTGCATTCATTTATGATACTCTGTCATTTTATACAGTTGTATATCTTTTTTTCTACCTTTTCAAACATTTCAGACCTAGGAAAAAACTCTCTTCTCTTATGAAACTTTCTCCAGTAGCTCAGATGGGATAAATATTGTTCTCCTACATAAATGTACCTTTATGAAATGGCAGAATTTTTATCTAGTAGATATTGGTTGGCTGCCTCTCGAACAATAATACTCCCCTTACACCGACAAGAGCATCCAGATTTGTCCTTCCTCATTTGTTTGGCATGGTAATGTCTGACATTGTTTTATCTGTTTTCTACCATGAGGGGATCAAGCCTGTGGTCAGAGCCAAACTTGAGTAAGGAGACATGAGAGACTCACTTTGATGATACAGTTAGAATTCTTTATCAAGCTCCTTCTAAAATTGGACCCATCCATGGACTAATCTATTATATGAGTTAATTGATTTCCTTTTTGCTTGAGCCAGTGTGTCACATTTGGGTTTTTTGACACATGCACCCCAAAAATCCTATTTGGATTTTCTAATAACTCTTTACTTATAAATATTTTCTCCAGGGTAAATTATAAATTCTTTGAAGACATGGAATGGTTTATTTTTCCTGTGCCTCCTATCATGCATGTCCTGGCATATTGGGTTATCAGTTATTTAAGCAGAGACCACACAGTCATCTGTCAAGAATGCTTCCAGAAAAAAATACTTCAGGGATAGGAGATTGGACTACATGACCTGAGATGCCCCTTCTACCCCTCAGCACTTTTTTTTTTACTCTATTAATTTTAAAAGCTCCCAAAGCATTCCATGCTGCAAAGTTGACTGAGATGGTTAACAGAGTAGAAACAAACAACCAAAAAAAAAAAAACAAAGAAAAAAAGGAGAGAAAAAAGAAAAGAAAAACAAGATATTTTAATTTCCTAGAGCAGTCATAACAAAGTACCACAAACTGGTTGGGTTAAAACAACAGAAATTGATTAACTCCGAATTCTGGAGGATAAAAGTCCATAATCAAGATGTCAGCAGGACCATTCTCCCTCTGAAGTATCTAGGGAAGAATCTGTTCCATGCCTTTCTTTTAGTTTCCAGTGTTTGGCTAACAATCTCGGCGTTCCTTGGCTTGCAGCTGCATAATTCCACATGTCTCTCCTCATGTGGTACTCTCCCTGTGTCTTCACATGGCTGTCTTCTTATAAGGACACCAGTCATCTTGTAGTAGGAGCCTACCCTACTCCAATATGACCTCATTTTAACTTAACTATTTACATCTACATAAACCAAATTTCCAAATGAGGTAGTGTAAGTTAGGACTTCAGCATATTTTATTTGGGGGGGACACAATTCAACTCATAACAAATGCTAGCAGCCAGTGCTTTCTAGGAGGAAGTTTTATAGGGATCTTTGCTCCACAGAGCGGAATAGGATAATTAAGACTCTGAGGGAGAAATCGAAATGATTTAAGGGAAGCAAAGAAAGAAATGACACCCAGTGACCAAAACCATTCTTTAAACAGATACATTTTCCTCCATGATTGGCACTTACCTGTGAAAGAAAACATAATCCCAGTGCATACTGTCTAGCTCTGTCAGGCAAAAAGCGATTCATGTTAACAACATGACCTTACTGGTGAGGAGGTGCTTTTATTCATTTTTGCTCATGAATAAATTAGCTCTTTAAAAAATTCATAGGAGAAAAATACTGCGTGAAGTAGTTTTCACTTTTATGGAGGTTATCTGTTTATCGAGAGGAGGGCATTATGTAATTTTAATGAATGAAATATAGCAATATATTCTTTGGTTTCATAACAAGATTAAAATTGACTCTGAACATATTATAGATCTTCCCTGTTGAAAGGCAAACCCCAAGCCTTTTTTGTCTTCATGGAGGTGTTGTCACAGAACAAATCCGCTTGGAATCAGGCATATCTTGGTTCAGATCCCACCTCCACCAATATAATTGTCATGTGACCTTGGGCAAGATCCTCAACTTCCCCAAACTTCAGTTTCCTAAGCTATAACCTCAAAAGATTGTCCTGATGATTGAATTAAGTAAGTGCATGCAGGACACTTACTGTCTAGCACACAGCATTTAATAAAAGGTGGTCATTGTCATTATCATCATTATTAGAATAGGCTAGAAGAATTTCTATTCAAAAATATTTGTGGCAGAAACAAAAGAAAAAAACCTAAAATATAATATTAGAGAAATTATCAGTTTTGTGGCCTTCTTCTTGCAATTACTTATGTAATCGCATGAGGGACTGGCGTTCAGTTTTCTTCTGGGGAAAAAAAGCATTCGCCTTTCTAGACTATGTAAAGAAGGACTTCTTCAAGGGACTGTTTTTTTTTTTTTTTTCTTTATATCTCTGTTCCTGCCACCCAGTGTTAAATGTAGACTTCTTTTCGAAGCTTACTTCAAAGTGGATAGGCACCAGATAATTCAGAGAGAAACACCATGCTTTTGCACCATAGTAACCTGGATTGACTCTCTACATAGATCCAAGCAGCTGGGTAAATGACTAGTCTGTCATGCAGCCAATATTCTCTCCTCATCTTCCTCCTACCTCCCTGGCCACTTCTTTTCCACTGAAGGCTTCTTATCATCTGTCTGTCATATGTGCTTGACCTCAAAAATTTTTAGCCTCTTTTTTTCTTCTGTTCAACGTTTTCAATGGATGACCCATCCTCTCTGATGGAGTCTTATATCACCCAGGTCGTGATAACAACCAAACCTCTGAGTGAGCCACTTGACTCCTAGATTTTTCTACCTAGTTATGGAAATCAATAGAATGTGAACTTAAGGGATTTATCTATATTGCTCACACTATATCCAGTGTTTACCACAATGCCAAGCATAAAGGAGGGGTTCAGTGAAGACTGTTTAAATAAATAAAATGGAAGAATATTCCACATGTACCACTGACCATTTTTTCTCCAGCCCTGCTCCCTAGTCTTAGTTGTTAATGGCACCATATTTTACAAGGTGCCTAATCTGGAAAATTGGGAACATATTTAGTTCTTTCCCTCCTTCACTTTCTGCATCCAGTCAATCACTAATTCTGTCAATTTTATCTGTTTAAAACTTGTCAAATTGGTCCACTTTATATCTTCATTCAGGTTACCATTTTGTCTTCGTTGCTCTATCAGCCCCTCTCTGGTCTTCCCACCATAGCCATTTTTGAATGGTAACCCCCGCGTGAACTGGAGTGAAATACAAATTCCTCTTCATGGTGTGCACATCCTCTTGAGAACTTTCCCAGCTTCATCTTATAACATTCACTGCTTCCCACTCTTTTTCTAGTCATGATAAATGGCCTCCCATGCTGTTCAACTCTGACCTTCCCTACACTAACATACTTAGCCCTTGTCTCAGAAGGCTCCTCTTGCCAACTCCTTGTTTAACTTTTCCTTGGCCCTTGATTTGAGTTTAGATATCACCTCTTCTGGGAAGCTTACCCTGATTTCCCTCAGCCAAGGCAAATGTAGATGCTGTCACCTTCTCCAGAGCCCAGAGCACACAGTTCTGATGTCATTTAGCATTTAGCATCCTGTATTGCCATTGCTTTTCTCCCCAGGAGATGCTGTAGGCATATTGTATGCCGGGACTGTATTTTATTCATTGATACATTCCCAGCACGTAGGACAATATTTGGCAAATAATCAACACTTAATAAATATTTGTTGAATAAATGTTATGTAGACACAGTGCAAAGTAGCCTTTGGCCAAAGCAGTGATTATAGTATTAGCAAATCTGTGTTAGTTTTTTTTTTTCTTCAGAATGGTTCACTTTGATTTATCTTGAAGTGTTATGCAAGCTAACTAGGTAGGGTAACTAAAAACGACTGTGCTTGACCCTGACTGTAAAAATACCACTGTGCAGACTGCGTTTTTAAAAACCAATATTGAAACTCAAATCATTTCTAGTGGTATCCATATTAGATGCTCTCTACCTACATTCATTAAGTGTTGAAAGAATTTTTTTACATCTTTTCTACAGATTTCTCCTCCAGCTGCTACCATAATAGCTTTCCTTACTTGGTCTGCACTGTTGCTAAATGCAAACACATCAGAATGTGGTACAGAATCCACCTGATTCCAGGAGTAAGCAGTAGTCCTATGAATCATCCATTGACTCATTCACTGTAAGCAGCCATTAGTCTAACCTGGCATTTGTAGGTATATGTGGAGGTTGGTTTGACCCACAGAGCTCTGCCCACACTTCCTACACTTAAGAAAGTTTCAAATTTGGAGGAATTACAGTTAAATAGTACATGCCTCATCATTGTCTCTTCTTCATACACGTATGGAATGGATTTTAAATTCCTGCTACGTCTTTACATGTGAGGTCAGTTATTACATCAGCTGTGATCAAACTGTCCTCTCAGTTTCATTGTTACTCTCTTAGTCCAAGGTCCTGTTAAAATATCACAGTAGACCAAATCCCAAGTATGTATGTATGTATGATGTATTGCATTTTAAGAATTCTTGCACTTAAAGAGTTGTTATTGATCTTTATAAATGTTCCATTATAACATTTTACATATTTCTTTCACCATCAGCATTAACAACAGAGTTGTTTAAAGTAATCCTGGAAGAGCGGCATGACTAACAGTACTGATGGGGCCAGAGATGAGAGAGCCTGGTGTTAACAGACTGAATTGTGTTCTCCCCAAATTCATATGTTGAAGCCCTAACCCCAAATTTGACTGTATTTAGAGGTAGGGTCTTTAAAAAAGTGATAAAGGTTAAACGAGATCTTAAGGTTGGGTCCCTAATTAAATATGACCAGAGAAAATGCCATGTGAAGACACAGCTAACTAGCAGCCATCTGCAAGCCAAGGAAAAGAGGCCTCAGAGGAAAGGAAACTAGCTATTACCTTGATCTTGGACTTCCAGCCTCCAGAACTGTGAGAAAATAAATTTCTGTTGTTTAAGCCTCTTAGTCTGTAGTAATTGGTTATGGCAGCCCAGGCAAACCCAAGATTTAAAACCTACCTGGATCTGAGTCCTGGCCTTTATACTTACAACTGCATGCTGTGGGGGACATGTCTAGTTCCTGAATTTCACTGCTTTATTTGTGAAAAGAGAATAACTAGAAATGCCATCTTTATCAGGTCGTTGTGAGATAAGTCACAAATTAGGGTGATGGTGCTTTGTGCCTTTTGAAAGTGTTACAAAATTATTTTTAGTTATCTTTATCATATTGATATAGACCGAAAAGGAATCTGTATTAGTTTTTCTTTAAATTAAATTCTTGAGTCTTTATTGGGTATCACCAAATTTTTATTTTGTTTTGGGACAACGGTCAGACTAGAGAAAAGAACCTGTGTGTTGCAGTCTCACAAAACTTCCAGTTTTACCAGCTACTACCCATGTTAAATAGGGAGTTACTTAACTTCTCAGAGTCTCAATTTCTTTCTTTGTAAAATGGGTCTGAAAACAACTAGAGCGCATGGGATTATAAGACTAAATCATAACATGTAGCCCCTGACACATGGCTGCATCTAATAAAATCTATGTTGGTAGCATGGGTGTCTCTCAGCTATCTAATTCCCCTTTTGTCCAGCATGTAGGAAACTCTATCCGGACATTCTTGTGTTGCATTCCTTTATTTCTTGGAGGAAATTAACAACAGCAACACAACAGCTAAGAATTAGTGAGAACTCACCATGTCCTAGGCACCATAATAAATGCTTCAACTGGATTAACTTATTAATCTTCACAACTCCCCCATTAGTATACTCACTGTACACTTAAGAAAACTAAAGCCTGGAGTAGGGTTGCAAGATTGAGGGTGGCCAAGTATGGCATGGGATATACTGACACTAAAACACATTCATTGATTATTTGAAATTCACATTTAATTAGGCATACTGTGTTTTATCTGGCAATGCAGCCCAGAAAGGCTAAGTAACTTGCCTAAATTTACATAGGAGCCAGGATTCAAACCCTTGCATATGACTCACACAACCCCAAATCTTATCCTCTATGGATTACTGATTACCTGTGATATTAAGGAGACACCGTTTGTATAGGAGAAAAGAAATTAAGCTGGGAATTACCCTAGCTGATAATTGAAGTATCTTCATAGTTTGGACTGGTTGTAAACAAGGCGCAAAGGCTTCAGGAAAGCTTTGGGCTCTGAACTGAGAACTTAAGGTCCTAATTAGTTGGGCAATCTGCTTTGACATCGAGAGCAGAACAAAGTTTAAAAGCAAAGTTTCTTTTTGCAGAGTTGTTAAAAATATCTTTTTTTCCTCTTGCGTTGGAAAACATTTCCTTGAATTAGAAATAATGCTATGCTAAAATAGCCGTAAGCAAGTTAGAAAATGGCTATTAAGCGTGGTTCTTTGTAGGAGATGGCACTCCATGATCACTTTGCCAGTGAGTTGTAGTGAATTGAAGCCGGAGCTCTGCCCATATGTGGACAGGTCATTAAGTATCTAATCTGGTTCCTTCAGTCCTTACAGTGAAACAGGAGACCTTGTGCTGCACAATAACCTATGGATCTGTTAATTACACCAGTTATGAGGTGTGCATATCATTTACACCTCTCTGTTCCTCTTCCAGGCAGCAAAGAATGTAGCCAAAAAGTAGGCAGAAAATCTGGAAAAAGGCATTTTGTAGGAGGAAAATATTGGATTTAATTAATTTATACAATTTATTTTTCATCACATTTATTTATTTATTTACTTTAAAAGACTGGGGGAGGCTTGACAAATATAACCACCTGCCTGCTGAACATATTCATATTTAAATAAATGAAAGAGAACAAGGGAAGAGCTAAATGAAGCTTAAAATAAAATATAAATTAAAACAATATGTGGTTGGGATGTCTGAGCCAAAAGTGGGATTGAAAACCATCAGTAATTGATTCTTTGGATGATAGAGGATCATAGGTTTAAAAAACACTTAAAGAAATGTTTAACTTTTAACTTCAGAGGTGAAAGTATTGATATCAAGTAACTTAATTTTAAATATGCTTAGAACTGTTGAGATGAGCCCCACTTTATAGATGTGTTTCTAAATTTTTTTTTCCTTTAGATTTTGGAATGTGTTTTATTATAGAAACTAGAAATTATGGTGACTTCTCCAGGTTAGCCCACAAAAGCCTCCTTGATTCTTAATATACATTAACTGATATAACTGACCCAATAAAACAATTTTCTTCGTTCAGAGCTCAGATTTCAACAGGGCCATCCGTATCCGTCTTGCCTTCTTCATGTCTGTTCTCTTGAAGAGCAGCTTGTATAATTTAGCGGTCGCCTTTAGAATAAAATCCAAACTGCTCTCACTCACTTAGGACTCACAATCTGACCCTTCTGCACTCTCCAGCCTCATCTTACTTCCTTCGATTCTGACCAGACTTACTGGTCTTCTCAAATTAGCATAAGATTTTACCTGCCTCAAGGCATTTGCACCTGTTTTCCTCTCTATTTTTGTTTCTTTGCTGTTAACATGGCTGGTTCCTTGTTTCTGAGGCCTTTCCTCATTGTTCTCTATGGAGGTGCACCCTCATTATTCTTCATACTGCAACTGGATTGTTCCCCTCAGAAGACTTATCCACATATCACTTATCCACTTAGCTCTTAGCGCAATTTACCATCTCCTCCGATTAGACTAGAAACTTGTGTAGGCAAGCTCCAGATCCGCATTACCTCTGGACTCCCCGGACTGAACACCATCTGTGGCATTTAGTGGGTGCTAAAATAGATATTTGTTCAAGTGCTCCCTGCTAAACTAACTAATAGCAGCTGAAGCAGGACTCTGAATTCCTTTGGGCACAAGCCAGGGAATCGTCCTGAGAAACTTGTGCCAGTGTTTGGAGGCGGTTCCAAACACTGGAGAGCTTCAGGCTGTCTTTGAGATAGGGGACAGCATTTCTGAATGGCTCTTCACATGTGCCCAGATGCTCATATAATTAATTAAAATGGAAGTGGCTGAGACAGTTTTCTCTGTGGAAAATAAAATGTGTTGGTGGGAGTGTTTATATTTGGAGAGATGATTAGGAGTCTACTACAGAGTCCTGGCTAGGAATGGTGGCATTTTAACTAGGTGGATGGCAGTGGAGATTGAGAAAAGTTAACAAATTCCAGAGTTGTTTAAAAGTTTAAATCAGGAGTTCTCAAACTTCAGCATGATTTACAGATTGCTGGACCCTAAAGTCAGTTTCTGATTTAGGAGGTCTAGAGTGAAGCCTGAGAATTTACAGTTCTAACAAGTTTCCAGGTAATATTTATGTTCCTGGCCAGGGGACTTCACCTTAAGAACCACTATCTAAATTCATGGGATTTATAATAAATTGAGTGTTGGAAATGAAGGAAGAAATAGTAAAAAGAATGATTTCTAGATTTCTGGCTTAAACCATGTTCTTTTCTCCTTCTCCTACACACCTATCCTTCTACACACACACACACACACACACACACACACACACTCCTTGTTCCCAATTACATGTGGCAAACACCCTCAGCAGCTCTTTGTCCTTTTTCTGATGTCAAAGTAAGCTCAATCTCAAAAACAACTATTCCATTTTTTTGAGCATCTGAGGAAGCTTACGGTGAGATCTTACATGGAAAACCCATTATTTCTGATCAGTTCTTATTTGTCTTTGGTTCTAGGGACATTTGAATCCAGGATCTCAAATGCCATGAGCTTACTGCCATCTCTTTTTGTCTCTGTCTCTCTGTAGATACATATCTCTGTTTCTGTCTGTCCATGTCTCTCTCCAAATTCCCATGAAGGAGAATAAGACGCCTAGAGCTTTGAGCTGACATTTCTACTGCATCAAGACCAAAGAGGAAAGAAGAAAGAGAGCTTCCCTTCTTCCCTAAAAATAAATACTAAGGAAGGCTTGTGATTGGTTGGGCTTGAGTCACGGACCTATTCCTGCACCAATCACCGTAACTGGGAAGGTGGGCAATGCCAGTTAACCCAGATGGTGTCATGTTGCCAACACTGTGGACAGAGGAAGGGTAGTCTTGCAAGCCTTTCCAAAAATCCAAGTTTAGATGGGGGAGACATAGTTCTCCTGAGAAAGAGGATTACTGTTACCAGAAGGGAGAAATTAATTCAGAAAAAATAAAGCAGGTATCTGTCTTCAACTTGTAAGCTTTTATTTCTCATAGCACCCTGAAGTAAGTAATAATACTCACTACAGTCTGCAGTTTTATATGTATTTTGAAGTTGATTTAATACATGAATTCTATACTAGGTTCTGGGAGGATAGGAATTACATCTTCTTTGTTCTCATTTGTGTGCCCAGGGCCTGGCAGGGTGACTAACACCTACTAGGTTCTTGATATGACTAATGAATGAATTAATAAAATCCTCACTAATACTTTTCTTCTAGCTGAGTTCCCTATCCTGCCGTAGTATCTCTTCTCACCACCCAGTTCTGTGGCATCTTTTATTTACCCATATTTATTAAAGGTTATTGTGTGAGGATTAACTAAGTGTCCCTAGGACTTCAGAATATTTAAGGCAGAAGTCAACAAAGTTTTTTCTGCAAGGCTCAGATGTTAAATATTTTAGGTTTTACAGACCACATGGGCTCAGGCACAACTACTCAACAACTCTGTAGCATGAAGACAACCATAGACAATGTGTAAATTAATGGGTATGACTGTGTTCCAGTGATACCTGTTTATTGAGACAGGTGGTATGTCAGATTTTGCCTGAGGCCTATTGTCTGCTGACCCCTGATCAGCAGCAAAGCTTTCTGCTTACTTCCTGGGACAGCTCTGAGTCCACCAGTGTATGCACAGCTTCGGCATTTAATGTCATAAGTCTCATTCTAGTGATATCATTATTTTGTTCTTTTCATAATCCTTAACAGATAGGTTTCTGATCCTTTCATTAAGTTTAGTAAAATGGAAAGTGATGTGATGTGAGGAAGAGTGTTATACCTGAAGTGAAAAAGAACTAAGCATGACTGAATGTTTTTGAATGACTAGTAAATGAAGAAAGAAAAGTATCCCTATAGTCTAGAGTTATATTTTCACTATGTAATCATATTAACATAAAATAAGAATCGATTAGCATATCTTCTAAAGAGTGCACAAAATTGAGATACAAAGTTCGCCATGACTCATTTTATTTAGAAAATCAAGTTTAAAGTTTTTGCCCTTCCAGCCCTGTTATAATTGCTTCGAAGAGTGCTTAGATACCTTAAGGTGGAGTTTGAATTTGATTGAGGAAAGGGAAAGGGAAAGGAAAATAGCAATAAGACTTAGAAAGAATGAATTAAACTTGTCTTTTAGGCATTATGTGCTAATACACCATTGGAATATTTCAAATGCTAGTGATGCTAACAGTGATATAGTTTCTGAGGGAACTCATGCTCTAAGACTGATGGTCAATTTTATTATGGAAATCTGAATCACATGATGATATGGGAAGTTTCCAGCTATGAATATTTCACACCCTAGGGATGTTCTTCCCAGCCCAGTGGAGAAAAAGAGATGCCTGTGGTACATGATCACGGCTGTGGAAAGCTTCTAATCATAGGTATGAGAATAGATTGATGCATGAGTAAATACCTGAACTGTCAAAGTGTCTCTTTACTAACTTCAATGGGAACTTATGAATAAGGATGACACACTGGCATTACATATAGTCCAGAGAGAAAGAATTATTCTCAAATTATTCTTAGTTTTTTTTTTTTTTTTTTTCAATTCAATGGCTTATTTAGCCACTAGAGTCATTGCTTCATCCAAATTTGATGAAAAGAAACGAAAGCAATTGCTTAAAATTTAATTTTTCTTTGCATTAGGCCTTTTAAAGTCTTTAGATTTACCAAATTTTAGGAAGTTGAAGGGGCATTACAGTCCAATCCCTTGGCCCTCACTTCGAAGACAGGAATCTCTTTAATTCTTGACAAATGATGTCTACCTTCTGCATGAAAAATGCCAGGCAAAGAACCCATCCTATAACTATCCCCATTTGGGACTTTCTCACTGTGAGAAATTTCCCTTTTGTTTTTATCCTAAATCTACTTGACTATAGGTTCCACCTCTTGTTTTTAACCACTCTCAACTCTCAAGCAGTATTTAGTGTCTTGTGTCTCTTCCACATGAGAGCTCATAAATTAATTGAAGAGAGATACATATACTTCCTATGCTTCTGGGTAAAATGGTTCCATTTTACCTCCCTGTTCTTCATATTAGGTGATTTGCAGTCCTCTCTCCTGCCAAGCTCTTTACATAAGATGTGTTTCCCATTCATCAAGGTTCTGCTTAAAGTGAGAGCCTCAAATCTGGGGAAAATACCTCTGTTACAGTCTGATCTGTGAGAAACATAATGAACGATTTTCTCTGACCAGACATTCTTTTTATAAAGAACTATCTGGCTCACTAAAATGCTATATTTTTGGAGGATGGAGGTCTATATGATATCATTGTTTCTAATAAAACTTTAAAAATTACTTAATTATGTGTAAGTCAGTTGCATAGGATTAAATGAATTAAATCCTCCAGTTCTCATCATTACATGTGTGTATTGTCCTTCTGTCTGCATGCATTTTTAATGTGTGTGTGGTATTGTGTATGTATTCCCCTCCTCCTTTTTTCTTACTCAGTAGTTTTTTAAGAGATCTATGTGGGTAGGTGGATATTAAGTTTGTTGCTTCTAACTACTGCCTAGAACTTTGGGTTGTGCATTTATCCATATTAACATGCCTGCTCTCCCAGTGATGGATATGCTGACTGTCTCTAAGACTCTGATACAGCAAGTAATACTGTGATGAACTTCCCCATCCCTGTGTAAGAATTTGGGGATTGCTGGACCAGAGGGTGTAAATATACTAAGTTGGAATAAATAATGCCAGATTGCTCCTCAGAATGACTACAGTATTCTACCTTCATCTACATGAGGGTCTCTATAACCCCAATATAACCCCAATACCAAATGTCTCACCGACATTTGGTATTTTCCAGGTTTCTAATTTTTGCCAGTTTAAAGAGATATCTTGCTGATACATATTGCTATTTTAATTTTCAATTTCTAGTTACTAATGAATTTGAGCATCTTCCTATGTTTGTTGGTGTTTTTTTAATTTCCTCTTCTGCCAACTGCTTTTTCATTTCCTTTGTATTTATTTTTCCATTAACATTCCTATTTTTTTTCTTGTTAGCTTGAAGGAATTATTAAAATATTTTGAATAATGATTGTTTTTAAACATTGCAAATATCTTCCCTCAATATATCACACATTTCATACTTTTGTCCATTTATAATTATTTGGCTTATAATTTGTTTTTAAAATTTTGTTTAAAATTTCTTTATCCATATCATTCACAATATTTTCCTACATTTTTCCTATTAACTTGATAGATTTTTAATCCATTAAGGTCCAGCTTTGTATGTGTTGTGATCCAATTTTATTTTGTTTCACAAAATGAGCCACTATCCCCCACCCAAGTTAAGAACAAACCATCCTTTCCATGTTGGGTTAAATCATTGATTTACTCCCCAGGTATGCATTTATTTATCTCTGAGTACTCTCTTTTGACCCATTGGTCCATTTGTCTGTTCTTGTGCTAATGCATGACTTTTATTACAATGACCTTGTAGCTTTTCTTCATATTTGGTTGGAAAAGTCTCCCCTTATTTTATTTTTTAATTTTGTCTGAGACATATTTGTATTATTTATTTTCTGTGTAAATTTTAAGTATGTTTATCAAAACATCTAGCTGAAAATAGGAATGGGGTTAAATTAAATTTATACATTAATGAGAGAATTGACATTTTTATACAATTAAATTTACTATTCAAGAAAATAAAATTCCTCTCCACTTATTCAGACCATATTTATATCCTTGTTTTAAAGTTCTTTCAAATAATAATTAAATACTAGTTTTAATCTAATTTCTAGGTATATATACTCAAAGCTGTACTTTTTTTTTTTTTTTTTTTTTTTTTGTGGTACGTGGGCCTCTCACTGTTGTGGCCTCTCCCATTGCGGAGCACAGGCCTCAGACATGCAAGCTCAGTGGCCATGGCTCACGGGCCCAGCCGCTCCGAGGCATGTGGGATCTTTCCGGACTGGGGCATGAACCCGTGTCCCCTGCATCAGCAGGCGGACTCTCAACCACTGTTCCACCAGGGAAGCCCCAAAGCTATACTTTTTAATGATTTTTTTTTCATTTGGTTGTGTTTCACACATTTTGACGTGTACTCTTTTTATTATCATTTAATTATAAATAGCATTGTACCTCATGCCTGAATAAAGCTTTTTACTGTAAGCAGACCACAGCCTTCCTGCAGTTAGGAACATGAGACAGCACTTCAGCACTATACTTGGGGGCCATCTTAAACAGTGAAATCACCAATAAAAAGCACAAAAGAACAAAAACTTTGGCACTAAATACAATGCCAAAGGGACAGTTGTTTACAGTATGGGAGCTGGAACAAGAAGGCAGAGCATTGCCATACTGGCCTCAGCCGATCAGGAAACTCACATTTTTCACCACTTGACACATGACCACAAATGACTGTGAGCATGCTGCAAGTACTGATTTGGAGGATAACAAATAAATTTTAGCAAGTAGGGAAATTTGCAAATATGAAATCCATGAACAAATAGTGAGAATGGACCGTTAGTACAAATTGTCCATAGAAGTATATACATTTCTCTCTATCTCTCTCTCTCTTTCTCTCTGTATTCCCATGCCCCTGAAATTATGATTCTCTCTTACACCTGTAATTTCCCCAAGTTATTTTTTTTTGGAGGGGTGTTGAGGTTTGGGCAGGAGAAGCCAACAGACCATGTTAGTTGAATTGACTAGTACATACATTAAGTCAGTAAGTAAAGTCATCAAGACAGATTACCCTGTTTAGTTGTGGAGGTCTCTAGGTTAAGGGCTTGACAGCAGTGATTGAGGTAGGCAAGTATAATACAGGGAAGGTAGTCCTGGAACTAGCCAGTGGATTACTGACCAAAGACCATCAGGTTAGCAACCAAGATGAGGAGGCAGTCATTACAGGGAAGAAAGAGAAGGGGAAAAGCTGAATATCTAGGTACAGCCTATGAACAGAAATCAGAACCACGTAGAAGGAGGAATCCTAAATTACCCCTATCATATCAAACATCAACTGGGATTGCGCTGAGGGTGTGGATAGGGGAGAGATGCATTTGGTCAGTGCTTACTTCCAGGCCACGGAAATAATTGTGCCTATGGCTTTCCTTACTGTTGTACTTCTTCAGTGATTCACAGTGGGTGGTGGTTGTGTTATTATTTATGAATTGTTTTTACCTAGTGTTGATGACAGTGCTTCTTTCTCTAACCCAATCTAATTCAGTCTAAATTCTCCCAAGGTCACATAGTCTGAATTATTAGGTTCTCCTAAGAGGGCTGAGACCTATGTCGGAGAATCCTAGTGCCTGATCTGGGATCAGATAATCTCTCCAAAGTGTGCTTCTTGTTTACCAAAATGCTTTTACCCTGCTGAATTATCAATATGCTTTCTCTTTCATTGAAAACAAATACAAATGCATCCACTTATAATGCCATTTTTTAGACTATTTTTCCCTCAAGGTAGCTATTGGTATTTTAATTATTTGGATAACTGAGATCAAGCATAAATTTGTATAAATTATTACAGCACCCACCCATGGATAATCCAATATTTTTCTTTAGTTAGCTATTTTTTCTCTTATAAATACAGCCTTCATTTGGCATAATTGAAATAAGTGTGTGGAATAAGAACTGCTGACTGTTTTTAGCAGCTTGTTTTATTAGATTTGTCCACCCAAAATATTTCCAAACAAAATACTACTGTTGTGAAGAGGCTTTTGTTTCTACAATGAAAAGGATTTTGGAAAATTAATATAAGGATCTTCAAAATCAATAGTAATTGCTGTTTGATACCAGATTCAATTCCAGTTAGGTTCAATTTTAGTTTTCCCTGCCACACTGCAAATCCGTATCCCATCTCACCACACTCTGTACAATTTAGTAAAACATAAATCCTCTGAGGGTGGACTCTATACATGGTTATCTTTTCAAATGCATCTTTAACTGCCAGATGGAAGGACATTGTGATCTGAGTATTGTCTTTTAAAATAGGTAAATTTGTTGCAACCACAAATTTAGGTGGCAGTAGAATGACTTGAGCTACCAAACAAGCATGAAAGGACAGTAAAGACAGAGCAGTTTTTCTCTGAAATATTTTGGATAGAATTGTATAAATAAAGGACTTTTTTGCCTAAGCAGTGGATTCACTGTGTCTCAAAGTCCTGCAGGTTATGTTTTCTCTAATATTTCTTGCTCCATTTCTAAGCCGTTTTTAAGGCCTATGTGAAAAGACGTTAACTTTATTTATATGGACAAAAAGAAAAACGCTTTTCATCTCTGAAGCAAGTTGAGCTTTTATATTTCTTTTGCAATGCAAGAAATCATGATAATTTGGATTCTGAATTCATGGAATTGGATTTAGAAAACAATTGGGTTTTGGAACTTGTATCAGTAGAATCAACTGGGAGGACCCAATTTTATCCAATTTGTAGCTTGATTTCATCCAGCAAGACATACTTAAGCATAAAGACCTAAAAGTGGTAGGTGTTGTATTGAAATAGCATTGCACTTAGGATGCAGTGAGGCATAAAGTAATGCTGAATGCTCTACATTCACTAACGCAACATTATTCCAGCATGACACACAATCCAGAGCTTTTGCAATTACAGCTATGACCTCAAATTAGATTTTAAAACATGTATATATGTATATGCATTTAAAAATTTTCCCTTCATTTTATCTCCTAATAGTTTAGAAATGCAAATGCTGTTGGCTTCTTAAAATAACTCTATTCACCCAGAATATCATCCTTCCACTCAATTGACTTTTCTTTAGGCAAAGTCTGGTCTTTTCAGGGATGGGCGGGACCAAAGCTTGGCTTTTAGGGAATGAAGTTAGGGGCCAAGGAGCCCCTGCTTCTGTTACAGTGAAGTTTCACTTACCTGAGATGGTTGAATTGCTTTCTCATTGAGTTGTAGGGATTTTTTCCATATAAATTAAAAGCAAGACTCACATAAGGTTTTTAAAGGCGCAATGACAGTGCCAGCTGGGCTGATAAAAAAGTGCCCCTTCCTCTCCTGTGTCAAGATTAAGTCACAGGGGGCTCTTCACTGCCTCAAGGCTCTAATTCTGAGCGACAAGAGCTCAGGGTGGCATCTTAAAATTTTCTCTGGGCTTTTAGAAGCATTTTCTTTCCCTCAGAAAGTGCTTCACATCACTGGGGGCCCCAGGAGGGGGAGAGCCTCCCCACCTCC
The DNA here is from genome assembly GCF_026419965.1 of Kogia breviceps. NCBI lineage: Eukaryota > Metazoa > Chordata > Mammalia > Artiodactyla > Physeteridae > Kogia > Kogia breviceps. Next base: position 71,377,067 of record NC_081313.1, on the reverse strand, counting down.
ATTGGCTGCATCCCCACAGTACCAGGCCACAAAAGACTTGGACTGACATGCATATTGTCTAAATATGCCCGATGTGTGAGCATTTCATTTGTGCCTTATGTCCCACAGCTTCCTGCCTCCCTTAGAAGATTATATAATCACTTATCTTTTCTATTTTTAAAGCAGATTAATTTGATTTAGTAGAAAGGAGACAAGGGAGAAAAGAAAGGGATAATGGGAGAAAGCCAATATTATTTCTTTCAAAGCAGTTTGGTTTAGAGTCATTTTAATAGGTCTGGAAAATTAGAATTGGAAAAAGAAAATCAATTGTGATGCTGTATTCTAGTTTGGAAGGGAACATAAATCCACACTGGCACCGACTTCCTAGTGGTAGATAATTAGGACTGCTTTGTTCTCTTGTGGGAGAGACAGGGGATTCATTGGTTTCTTACATCTATTATTATTATTGACAAAGTCATGAATACCAAAAATTCTCTTAGGAATACAAGATATGTGCAGGACACATCCATCATGGGAGAAAAGGGTAAGCAGCATGTCTACCTCCTTCATTGTGGGAAAGGCTTCTGTCCTCACCATGGGCATCTCATGGGCCTTTCCCTTCCCTTTCCCACTTGTTGAACATCAGATTAACTCCCTCAATCTGTTCTATCCATGGATATTTCTGAAGATTTTATCCTCAAAAATTACTCTGAAATAGTAAAATAAATGCAATCTATATCTTGGATTTTTATGCAATCTAAAGCTTTAGGAAACTTTTAGTTTTAAATAGACTCTTTTTTGTTCCTTTTGTTTATTTCACTTTGACAATTTCAGAACAAAAGCTAGGTTCATGTGGCTGAGGATACAGAAAATATATTTATGGAGGGTGAAGAAATTGTAACTAGTCGTGGTGAGAGGAATATTCTAGGAGGAACAAAAGAGGGGAAACAAAGACTGAGGGAACTGTACCTTGTCAAAATTACATTCTGTGAAGTTGATAGAAGTGATTTTGAAAAGAAAATGTGAGAAAGAGTGTTGGGGTCATAGGAATAAATGAAGAAATGCTAGAATTGTCCTCTTGGAATGGATACAAAGGAAAATGGTGCAAAACACCTGTATAACTTCTAGGAAGATATACCTGTCAGTAAGGCAAATACTTGGTTATGAGAATCAAAGAGGAGACGTGGTGTAAAATACTGTGGGAAGCTGAGGATAAATTCAAACAGTGTCAAAGACAAATTGCCCCGTGCAGAGTGAAATAGAAGAGGAATGCTTTATTTAAGACTATTGCAATAGGGGAGAGAGATTGGACCCAAATGAACGGTGGGAGAGTTTTTCAATACTGAAGTGAGTTGGTGAAAAAAGTACTGAGGGTGGTTAGGGGGAGGTTGGTAAATGTGATTAGGCCATTTGTGTTTGCTAATTATTGTTTATGAAAGTAGGCTCCTACCCTCTCACAGAGACTGTGAGATTGAGTGCAATCTTTCTTGATTACATTTCAAAAGGTTGGCTCCCAGATCCTTGAGAAAGACAATCCTGGGTTATAAAACTGTCAAGAGGCTAGGAGAAGATTTACATCTCAGGCCTGGGAGAACAAGAATTTGTAATTGCAAGTTTTCTAAGAAAAGAGAGAGAGGTCAAGGCCTATAGTCAAGAAAATAAGGCTTCATTAAGCTGAGGGGAACTTTAAGGCCATTGTATTGGTCAAAAAACACCAAAATTGTGAATGTGGGGAATTCTTCAGACCTAACTTTCATTATACGTATACTTTGTTTTATTGCACTTCGCTTTATTATGCTTTGCAGATAACTGTGGTTTTTACAAATTGAAGGTCTGCAACAACCCTGTGTCAGGCGAATCTATTAGGACCATTTTTCCAATAGCATTTTTTTCACTTTGTCTCTCTGTGTCACATTTTGATACTTCTCATAATATTTCAAACTTTTTTCAGTATTATTATATTTGCTATGGTAGTCTGTGATCAGTGATCTTTGATGTCAGTATTGTAATTATTTGCGGGTGCCTTGAACAGTGCCCGTTTAAGACAGCAAACTTAATTGATAAATGTTGTAGGTGTAGTGATTGCTCCACCAGCCAGTCATTCCCCATCTCTCTCCATCTCCTCAGTCTTCTCTATTCCCTGAGACATAACAGTATTAAAATTAGGTCAATGCGTAACCCTACAATGGCTTCAGTGTGTTCAGTTGAAAGGAAGAATCGCACATAGAAACACAAGAATGATAAAGAAGCAAAATAGCCTTAATGCTGATATGGAGAAAGTTTTAGTGGTGTGGGTCGAAGATCAAACCAGCCACAACATTCCCTTAAGCCAAAGCCTAATCCATAGCAAGGCCCTAACTGTCTTCCATTCTGTGAAGACTAAGAGGTGAGGAACTTGCAGAAAAAAAGTTTGAAGCTAATAGAGGTTGGTTCATGAGGTTGAAGGAAAGAAGCCATCTACATAACATAAAATTGCAAGGTAAAGTAGCAAGTGCTGATGTAGAAGCTGTAGCAAGTTATCCAGAAAAATCTAGCTAAGATAATTAATGACAATAGTTATACTAAACAATAGATTTTCAATGTAGAGAAAACAGGCTTCTATTGGAAGAAGTTGCCATCTAGGACTTTCATAGCTAGGGAGGAAACAACAATGCCTGGCTTCAGAACTTCAAAGGACAGGCTGACTCTCTTGTTAGGGGCTAATGCAGCTGATGACTTTAAGTTGAAGCCAGTGTTCATTTACCATTCAAAAAATCCTGTGGCCCTTAAGAATTATGCTAAATCTACTCTACCTATGCTTTATAAATGTAACAAGTCTGGATGACAGCACATCTGTTGACAACATGGTTTACTGAATATTTTAGCCCCATTCTTGAGAACTACTGCTCACAAAAAAATAAAATAAAATAAGATTCCTTTCAAAATACTACTGCTTATTGACAACGCACTAAGAGCTCTGACAGAATTGTACTCGCGCGACTACCGTTGTTTTCATGTCTGCTAATGCAACATCCATTCTTTAGCCCATGGATCAAGGAGTCATTTTGACTTTCAAGTCTTATTATTTCAGAAGGCTATGGCTGCCATAGATAGTGATTATTCTGATGGATCTGGGCAAAGTCACTTGAAAACCTTCTGAAGAAGATTCACCATTCTAGATGCCTTTAAGAACACTCATGATTCATGGGAAGACGTCAAAATATCGATATTATCAGGAATTTGGAAGCAGTTGATTCCAGCCCTCCTGGATGACTCTGAGAGATTCGAGACTTCAGTGGAGGAAGTCACTGTAGATGTGGTAGAAATAGAAAGAGATCTAGAAGTAGAAGTGTAGTCTGAAAATATGACTGAATTACTGCAATCTCATGATAAAACTTTTAACAGTTGAGGGCTTGCTTCTTATGAATGAGCAAAGAAAGTGGTTTCTTGAGATGAGATCTACTCCTGGTAAAGATGCTGTGAAGATTGTTTAAATGACAACAAAGAATTTAGAATATTGCATGAACTTAGTTAATAAGGCAGGGGCATGGTTTGAGAGATTTGACTATAGTTTTGAAAGTTTTACTGTGGGTGGAACATCAAACAGCACTTCATGCTACAGAGAAATTGTTTGTGAAAGGAAGAGTCAATCTATAAGCCAAACTTCATTGTCATCTTATTTTAAGAAATAGCCATAGCCACCCCAGCTTTCAGCACCACCAGCCTGATCAGTCAGCAGTATTGAGGCAAGAGTCTCCATCAACAGATGTTACCAGTCGCTGAAGACTCAGAAGATGGTTAGTATTTTTAGCAGGAAGGTATTTTTAAATTAAGGTATATACATTGTTTTTTAGACATAATGCTATTGCACACTTAATAGACTACAGTATAGTGTAAACATAACGCTTATATGCGCTGAGAAACAAAAAGAATTCTGTGACTTGCTTTATTATAATATTTGCTTTATTGCAGTGGTCTGGAACAAAACCCACAATATCTCTGAGGTGTGCCTATATATAAAATGGAAATATATGAATCTACTCACTAGGATTGTTCTATGACTTAAATTTATATGTATAAAACACTTAGAAAACTTCCTTGAGATATAACAAATGCTGAGTAAATATAATAGCTAATTATTATTTTTGTTATTATTTCTATTAATTATTTAGGAGAAGATGAAGGCTAGTAAGGTGTATGGTCCAACTCAATGATTAAAATGTATCATTTGTAAATAAACTTTTAGGAACAAGGTAGACGTATGCTAATACATATATATGGAATCTAAAAAAAAAAAAAAAATTGGTTCTGAAGAACCTAGGGGAAGGACAAGAATAAAGATGCAGATGTAGAGAGTGGACTTGAGGACACAGGGAGGGAGAAGGGTAAGCTGGGACGAAGTGAGATTGTGGCATGGACATATATACACTACCACATGTAAAGTAGATAGCTAGTGGGAAGCAGCCGCATAGCACAGGGAGATCAGCTCGGCGCTTTGTGACCACCTAGAGGGGTGGGGTAGGGAGGGTGGGAGGGAGACGCAAGGGGAAGGAGATATGGGGATATATGTATATGTATAGCTGATTCACTTTGTTATAAAGCAGAAACTAACACAGTTGTAGAGCAATTATACTCCAATAAAGATGTTAAAAGAAAAAAAAGAACAAGGTAGAAATTAAGCATCAATAAAAGCTTTTTTAAATGATTTAAGCCATTAGGAGATATTTCACATTACAAGCAGAACAGTGTACTGGGACCAATGTTTACTTTACATCTCCAATTTTTCAACTGCTGAATATCTACTGTGTACATACAGATACAAAAGTATAAAAAGCAAATCTCAGTTTCTGTTTTCAAGGAGGTCAGAGGGGAATAACAGATAGAGGACAGTTACAATCCAACACTGCAAAGGCAATGATAGAAATATGCACATAGTATTTTATTCTCATCGTCAGTGGGAAATAAATTTGTCTGGAATTTTTCTGGGTGGTGGCTCTACTCTGCTGGTAGTAGATTTATATAATGAGAAGATCACAGAGTTCCTGAATAACCTGTAGATGCTTGAAGGCTGGATTTAGTCTTGGATCCTGTGGGTTCAACCTGAAATGCCATTTCACATACCAATATTTGGTTAATGACCTCACTCCATCCCTACAGGGAACATGGTCAAGTTTTACTAGGGGAGCTATTAGGAGGACAGAAATAGTAAGCCCTTTAGTTCAGTACAGTATTCCTCAATATTCCAATGAAATGGAAAAAAAAAAAAAAGAGGAGATTTTTATTACTACATTGGAATCAGACCTACAGAGACCCAGAGCACAAACCCCTTGAACATAAAAATGGTGGAAAGTCTAAGGGAATGAGAGGGAGTAGGAAAGAGAGTCAGAAGTGGACACTCCCTGTCTCAGTGGTAACACTAATAAATATTCCCTCTAACCAAGCTAATATTCCCTTTGCCCAAGCCAATGGCACTGAAAACATTTCCTGGATAAAAGCCACAACTTGTTCTTCTGGTCTCATGGTAATAAGAACAAGAGAATCCGCTGACTGTTCATGTTTTTGCTGTATTTCTGAATGAATGCAAGTTCAGTCATCCTCTAAAGTATATGTGAGATAGGCTCTTCTCTCATCAGCTACAGAAGGAAGAATGTTGCTCACTAAGGAAACACATGCCCTTGGCTAGTCATGTGACACAACTCAATAATAAAAGTACATATGGACCTCCCTACCTCCAGTGTTCCTGAGCCTTTGCAACTAGACACCTGATGAGAGAGGCCAGAAATACTACATTATCTAAAAGAGGCAAGGAAGAAGCTATATTGGTCAGAGATTATGCATAGGAGCTGAAGGTCCATATCCTGTATCCCTGACTCCAGACTGAGGCTAAGCAAGCTTGGAGCCACCCAACACTTAGCTCAAGCTATCTAATCAACAGTGACCTTGCTAACTCATTTATTCCTACCAACACCACCCTCAGTCCTGATTACCTCCGTCACACTGACTGATGGGCAATCTATCACTAACACTAATATGGCTAAGGGGACAGAATAGCTGTACTTGATTATCTGCATAGTGAAATAATCCTCCTTTCGTAGTCTCGGTCTAAATCTTCTTTAACCAAGGAACTTGGCCTTGAATCTCTAACCTCTTATGGAAATACTTTAGACTCGTTCTCAGACTAGAGAACTCCTCAGATTAAACGTCAGAATGCTTTCATTTACCTACCCTTTGTATGATTTTGGCTCCATGCACCTAATTGAAGCCATCCAAAGGGGAGTGGGTGGGGAAAGAAACAACTTGGAGAATGGAAAGGCAGAGAAACCTAAGAGAAATGATCTCTTTTCCTGAAATCTGCAAGTCTCTAAAGTCTGTGCTTTAGCTTAACTCTTGGCTAACAAATACTCCCTCTACATCCAAACTAACAGTGCCAAATGATTAATTGTAAAATACTGAAGAAACCTTCAGCCATAAAAGGAGGCTCTAAAGAATATCTTTGAAGAGAAGGCTAAGAGGAGGGTTTGCCTTACTCTTGCCAGAATATTCAACTCTTGCATTTTCCTTACATCAAAAGCCAAACCTACAAGCTTACTCTGCTGCACCAACATTTGATGCAATGTGAAAGGGTACTTATGGGTGGAAAATTCCAATTTCAAGGACCTAGGTAACATTACTTTAGTGTCACAAATGCACAAGTCTGGATGCTTTACACAGCAGGAATAAAGTTATCTTCCCTGACTTATCCTTCTTTTTCTAGTGTATGCTAGTGTACATGGACATGTTTACACACACACACACACACACACACACACAGACACACAGACACACAGACACACACACACACACACACACACACACACACACTGCAGAGCTAATGCAGTCTCTAGAATGCAGAAGACAAAAGTGCCAAACATGGCCAAGGAAGGCCAGAGAGCACTTTTTTTTTTTTTTTTTAAGATGTTGGAGGTAGGAGTGTATTTATTTATTTATTTATTTATTTTTGCTGTGTTGGGTCTTCGTTTCTGTGCAAGGGCTTTCTCTAGTTGTGGCAAGCGGGGACCACTCTTCATCGCGGTGTGCGGACCTCTCACTATGGTGGCCTCTCTTGTTGCGGAGCACAGGCTCCAGACGCGCAGGCTCAGTAGTTGTCGTTCACAGGCCTAGTTGCTCCGTGGCATGTGGGATCCTTCCAGACCAGGGCTCGAACCCGTGTCCCCTGCATTAGCAGGCAGATTCTCAACCACTGCGCCACCAGGGAAGCCCAGCCAGAGAGCACTTTATCCCAGTGTTCTCCAAGGTGTCACCTTGATTATCTTTTGCTTTTCATTAGAGCTGCTACTAAACCCCTGAAATCCATCTTAATATTTAAGCAGGATGGAGCCCAGATAAACAAGCAAACTAAGAGTGGGGTTCAAAGCAAGCACTCTTCTTTGGGTCTGAGAAATGTTACTCCCTGGTATGTTGTGGGATAATCAAGCTGATAAATTACGTAAGCTTTGAAGAGACCAGTAAGTTTTGCTTCCTTCGAATAGGTTCTAGTTATCAATATTTTTTCTTTCCTTGAATATGGGTGTTTGTTGCTTATCCTTGTCAGTGGGTAGAATATTTTCCAGGAAGGTATTTCTGGTATCTTTAAATCAATATATAATAAATAACATGATATTGTTTATATTCCACATTTGGAACAAATATAGTGTCTATAGTTATTTTCATAGCTCTTTCTGGAAAGGTAGTATCATGTTGATATACAAAGGCAAATTTTTCCTGATTTGTTTAAAAGGAAAAGTGACTTTCTGCAATGAGATGATCAGTTTGGATTAATTGCTATGGTACCTTTAATATTGACTTGGCATCATTCACTAAAAGATGAATATTCTAGTCCATCTTTATATATAGCTTATCATTGAAATAATTTTAGCTTCATCAGTAATGTAAGCTGTTATTTCTTTCTTCACTGCAAGCAGAATGAGAATGATTTTAGGCTGCTCTTTTAACATAAGAAGATGAAAATAAAGGGAGAAAGTTTTCTAATGACAGGAGGTTGTAAGTAAGAGTTTATCTCTGATAGGCTAAATAGAAATTTCATGGGGCAGAACCTGCTGCACAAGCCGAAATTAAACATAACAACTCATGTAGTAGTAGCCCCATAATTCTTCCTCTGGAGAAGTGAAGGGAGTTTTCTACCTTTTAAAAGTTAGAAATTCTAATCGTTTATTTGTGTGCTTAAGTCGTTTATAATAACAGCCCTATTTATTATCTCACATGTAAGGTTGAGCTACCTCCTTCTGGATTGTACTGTGAGTCATAACAACCTCAGCAACTCTGTCTTAAGTAACAAGCTCTGATAGCAAATGTCCACAAAATTAATTATGTTGGAGGAAAATAATAATAATGCAAGAAAGGTACACAGTAAGCCTCCCTTAAAAATGAAGAGGTGTCAAAATCTAATACACAACTATTTTGACAAGTTTCCAAAAAAAAATCAGTAATAGTCATAGGAAGGGCTAATATTGATGATAAGATTGCATTTATCATTGTTGTCTTTCAACACTTTCACTTGTGTAGGATGCTTAAGCAAGAACAATTGCAATGTGAAAGAGGTCGTGATATGTTGATGACGCAAATAGGATGATTTAGACTACTGTAAACCACCTAACTGCTATTTTGCAAGTTAGTTGATGTAACAAATGTGAGATTTGCTGGTATTGATACTCCCTGCATTTCCATCTGCCTTGCAAACCGTAGCAAAACAGTTCTTTTTCCCCAATTTCTTCTCACATGAATAATCTGAGAAAACAAGATTTGGAACAAAGAACGTGCTTATTAACAAAAGGAAAAAAGAGTGACTATTTCCATTAAATATTGTTTATCTTTGCTGTATCCTCACAATGATATTACAAGGGTACTAGCAATTATTGCTTTAACTCATGAGATGAGTGTCTGAATATAAGAATGAATCATCAGCATTTATGAAAGGCTAGTTTAAAATCTCAGTTATTTGTTTTGGATTAAATGGTGTTTTGTGACAAGGATGCATGTTCAGAATCATTCCAGAGCATTGACATTTTTGGTTGGAGTTTGGTGAGAGACCACATAAAATATCTTTATCATCAAGCTGTTAGTCAGACTATTAACTGACTAACTGGTTAATTGGTTACAGTGAAATAAAACAACCCATTCACTCTAAATCTAAAATACAGTTATTTTCAATTTGGTTCCCAATTAAAAGGATTTGATGCTAATTGGTGGCTGTATTAGTGTGCTAGGGCTGCCGTAACAAAATATCACACGTGGGGTAGTTTAAACAACATATATGTATTTTCTCACAGTTCTGGAGGCTAGAAGTCCAAGATCAAGGTGTCAGTAAAAGTATTTTTACCTGAGGTCTCTCTCCTTGGCTTGCCGCCTTCTCCATGTGTCCTCACATGGTCTTTACCTCTGTCTATGTGTCTGTGTGCTAATCTCCTCTTCTTATAAAGAAACCAGTCAGATTGGGTTAGGTCCCATCCTATGGACCACATTTTAACTTCATTACCTCTTGAAAGACCTTATCTACAAATACAGTCACATTCTGAGGTACTGGGGGTTAGACCTTCAACATATGAATTTTGGAGGAACACAATTCAGCCTTGTTCAGTGACTTAGGATTAATTCCTTTTGTTAGCATAACTTGACTTTTTTTCAGCTGTTGGTAATATGGACTTCATTTACATATATGTTCATTAATATCAACATGCTGATAAATAATGAACATAAAACAAATAGTAGGAAGATGTAAGAGAACATTTATTTAACATCTGGGTAAATTAGACTTTGAAACATTTACCCAGTCTCTTAGAATTGCCTTAACCAACTGTTTTTATTGCTTAATTTCTTTTCATTTTTTCTTTCTTTTTTTTTTTTTTTTTTGTGGTACGCGGGCCTCTCACTGCCGCGGCCTCTCCCATTGCGGAGCACAGGCTCGGGACGCGCAGGCTCAGCGGCCATGGCTCACAGGCCCAGCTGCTCCGCGGCATGTGGGATCTTCCCGGACCGGGGCACGAACCCGTGTCCCCTGCATCGGCAGGCGGACTCTCAACTACTGTGCCACCAGGGAAACCCAATTGCTTAATTTCTTGTACAAATATTTGTAAAATTAAATTGACTTAAATTGATTTTATTTTCTTTTGAAATTCTCGTCTACATTTTGTAACAGTACTTGTGGTGATTAAAGGGTCTCTGGAAGATCTAAAAAAAAAGGGTTGAGTGGGCTTCCCTGGTGGCGCAGTGGTTGAGAGTCTGCCTGCCGATGCAGGGGACACGAGTTCGTGCCCCGGTCCGGGAAAATCCCACATGCCGCAGAGCAGCTGGGCCCGTGAGCCATGGCCGCTGAGCCTGCGCGTCCGGAGCCTGTGCTCCGCAACGGGAGAGGCCACAACAGTGAGAGGCCCGCATACCGCAAAAAAAAAAAAAAAAAGGGTTGAAAACGACTATTTGATACAGTGAAATACAGGTTGAATGAAATTGAACTTTTTCTTTCTTTTTGAAAATAAAAACATAATTTGGAAGTATCATTAGTAGAATGATACATCTAGAAAATTCCAGAGCATGCATGTACCAATATATGCTATTAATGGAACTTCTAAAAAGTAACCAGTAGGTGTCTTTGTGAAATTGTAATATGTTTACTAATACGGTTTTACTCATATTTAACAATTGCCAAAGTCTTCTCCAGCTTCTCAAGCTTTCATCCATAACTGAAGCACATCGAGTCTAGGATAAAATCTGGTATCTACTTAATAACACATAGCAATGTAGCATGTCTATCCTAGTTATAAGTGAAAATAATAAAAATATAAACACATATTATGCCATCTGAAATTTCATCTACTCCAAAGGGTTGCTTATAGCTGAAATTGAAATAATGTTCATTCAGACTGCATGGTATTGAAACAGAGAGTAAGCAGTAGATTCAGACAGAAAAAACGAACCAAATAAACATGTAGACATTGAACACTACAAGAATTGTTTTATAATTTTTGAAGGAAGTCTTCCTCTGTCTCTTTATGTCCTAGGAGGAGCAAAACTTCAGCCATTACTCCACACAAAGCATTTTGTTCTTCCAGTTAAGAAGGCAAAACACCATCCATATGTCAAATAGTTTCTACAGCCTTTTTTGGAGTTGTTTGTCTTTCAATTCACCAAAACACATTTTTGGTATGGTTATTACTTTTGGAGTGGGTGATGGGGATAAAGGCTAATGGCTTTGGGATTGCAGTCTAACATTAATCAGGATAGGATTCTTTGAGACTCATTGAAAATGTGCATTTGTTTGCATCACCTTTGCTTTCTTTTTACCATAGAAGAATGGTATTTGATGTTTAGGTATTCAAAGTTAAGAAGAGATGAGACAGATAAAAGTCTGAGAAGATTATAGGAGAAAGAAGAAATGTAGTTCCCTGTAACCAAAAATATAAGGACAATGCTTTCTGCAGGATGAGAGAGAAAAAGAGCCCATCTCTTACCTCGTACAACTGCTATTCTAAATGCTTCCGTTGGTGGAAGGGGGCAATCTTGGGGTTTCAACAGACAGAACCTTACCACTTGGGAAACAAACACACTTGAATACGTAATAGATTTTTGGAGATATTGAATGACTTCTGTTGTGTGATCCCTCCTGTTTCTCCCTTTTGACCAAGCTTGAAACAGCATAAAGGCCTAGAGGGAAACAGTTGTGTTATCAAAACTCATTTCTCAAAGCTGTAGATCAATGTTGTATGTTGGTAATTCCATGAAGATTTGTTGCTGTTAATTGCCACTCAAACTTTCCATTTCACAAGACTGAGAACAGGTATATTCATTTAAAATTTTATTTAGTTCAAGTATTTCATGGTAATTAAACTAATTTTGATGAACAAAATGACAAAATGTGGTAGTTTTAACCAGTTATCTGATAAATTCTATCAGTGCTGATCATTTGAATGATTAAAAGTAATAGGTGTTCAATAAATTGTGTTGAATGGAAAAAATGAACAATTCACAACAAAATACTACCCTTCCTTCAGCAGTAGTTTCCTATTCCTTAAGCCTAAGTATTATGGGTACTTAGCTAAACCTGTTTTTTCATTTGTTTCGTGTAAATAGCCTCTTATGTTTTTAAGATGAGGTGCTGCTATTTAACAGAACTAAATCTAAGAGACAGTAGAAGAACACAGGTTTTGCAATTGTAGTGACTGATTTGAAATTCAGCTCTACCACTTAGTAGTTTGGCAATACTTCGGTGCTTCAGATTTTCCACAGGTGTATAATGCAAACAATAACGGTATTGGAAGGATTAAAGGCCTTACTATATGCAATGCATTTAGAACATTGCCTGGCACATTGAAGATGTTAGCTCTGATTAGCACCCCAGTAGCCTAAAGCTGAACCTTCTTCTTGTATCTATAACTATCATCCCTACCCTTGACCCAATAATTTCTTGACTGCATCTGAGGGAACTTTAGGGCTTGAACTAGAAGAGAGACAGAGGAACAAACATGATTTTCATTGAAATAATTTAATGGAAATTAGTCTTACACACTGCTGAGATATACCTAATGATTACTCCCCAGGCTGATCCATCATCAGTAGTTTGTAACTAGTTTGTTCCTTACCCTAGAGTAAAGCTGAAGGCACTTCTTTCTTTAACAAACTAGACATTAATTAAAGTAAGCGGGGGACTAGAGGGTGTAATTGCTATTGTAAAGTATAATGAATGTTACAAAAGCAGTGAGCTTACTAATAAAAAAATACAATTCTTTTTCCTAAAATATAAAATAGAAGAACATATGTTTATGAAGAAATGTTCTTAACGTCGTAGTAGGAAAAAAAATTACAGAGTCCTCTTCTCTCTTTCTGGCTATTTGATGCTCAAAATAGAGGAAACTTAGGAGCAAACCTTGGTCTTATTCTCAGAAGTTAGGCAGGGTACCAGTCAGATCCACCTAAGTTGATATATTGATTTCTCCTCAAATTGTGTAGCTTTTCCTTTGTATTTTTTTTAAAATCTCACTTCCTGGGTGTCCTATTAATACTGCCCACTTCTTAATTTCCTCCTTTTTTAAATATCAGTTCATTTGCCTTTGCTCAAATTTTGAATATTATTCTTGATTTCTTCCTTAACCCTCATATCCAGTAAGTCACTAGTCATCTTGCTTTGACACCATAATAGCTCTAAATGAGCTATTTCTGTACATTCCTCTGTATTGTGATATTATAGTTAGAAACTTCATCTCTAGAATTAAGTAATCTGTATGTAAACTCTAATTCTGGCATGCGATTTTAGGTCAGTTCCTCATTTTTAAAAGGAGAATGAAAATATTATATATCTCAATAAGTTATTATAAGTATTAATGCTTTAGTACACATAAGGGACTTGATACATTGCCTGCTCCAGAATGCCTCAATACATGATGGCTATCATTGATACTATTGTTGTTTCCATTGTCACCACTCTAGTTAGTTCTTGACTGCTTCTTTTCTGGATCACAACAGTAATCTTTCCACCTTCAGTCTCTCTCATCACGAATTATCCTGTACCACATCATCGGATTCATCTTTCGACTCCATACTGCTTGCCAGATTATGCTCTGTCCCCAAAAAGCCAAATTGTTTGTCTTGATACAATACATCCTCTCCATTCTGCTCTACCCTCTCTAGCACATTCTAACCCTATTCTTACAGTCTTACCTGATATCTTAATTCGAGTGTACACCATTTCCTGAATGTGCTAGGTGCCTTCCTGCTTTTGAACTTTGCTTTTACCATGCTTTCTGTTTGGATGCCTTTTAACCATTGGGAGTTGATAATATTTGTTAATTCTTTAAATGCTACATCAAATAGCACATCTTTCATTGAAACTTCTTTGGGTTCCAAATCAGAAGTGATCCTTTATTGCTGTCCTTCAATTGATCTTCCATAACATCCTATACTTCCCTTGGGTTGCTTATCTTTTTCATTATGTATCATATACTATAGTTGTGGTTGTGCTGGTCACCTCTCCATGACTCCAAAGTAAGCTTCAAATGGGTGGATCCTATGTTCTAAACATTTTTTGACCACCTAGATCAGTGATTCATAGAATATAGAGAGGGTAGTAGTGGTGACATGCAAGATGGTATTAGGTAGTACACAGTTAGGGTCTTCAAGAACATTGAATCACATAGTAAGAAATATATTACTTTTAAAAAATCGTTATAGGGCTTCCCTGGTGGCGCAGTGGTTGAGAATCCGCCTGCCGATGCAGGAGACACGGGTTCGTGCCCTGGTCCGGGAAGATCCCACATGCTGCGGAGCAACTAAGCCCGTGAGCCATGGCTGCTAGGCCTGTGCGTCCGGAGCCTGTGCTCCACAACGGGAGAGGCCACAACAGTGAGAGGCCCGCATACCGCAAAAAAAAAAAAAAAAAAAAAAAAATCGTTATAGTTATATCAAGAAAAAGCCCCCTGTTTGGTGCTGTCTCTAAAACCTCTCTAATAACTATTAAAAATTTTAATAAAACTGAATGGGCTTCAGACTCAGAACCTTCAGAAATCAGCCATCTCTAATTAGCACTTCAATGGTTTTTTGTTTTCATTGTATGCATTTTTCAACTTAACCATACTGACTAAATTACAGTATATCTAGTATGTGTATTTGACACAGTAACTGAAGGCAGTCTAGCAATGTCTAAAGGTTGTTGTGTAGCTCTATCAGAGTGCTCTGCTCATGGTGAACCCTGAGTAGGTGTTGGGTGATTCTCCCATTCTATGTGCTTCAAAAGAGAGTTCTTGTTAAGGGTGGGTGGGCACTAATTCCTATCTTTCATTACCAGCAGAAATAATCCAGTAGTCTCCACTATTATCTTTTTCATCAGTTGAAGTTCCCAGACTGGTCTCCATGCCACTGTTTACAAGCAGATTGATTCCTTTTAGCCTCTTCTACGTAAAAACTACATCACTGCAATGTGTTGGGAAACAGTCATACATTAATGTTAAAATTCTCAGACTTTTCTTTATGCTGCTTGTACAAACCCTGAGACTGACTGAATGAATCTTATCTTCCTTTGCAAAGAGTTGACTGTAATGAGGTTATTTGACACCCAAAAGAAGATTGTTATTACCGTGGACTGAACTGTGTTCCCCCCAAATTCAGATGTTGAGCTATAACCATCAGTGTGATGGTGTTTGGAGATGGGACCTTTAGGAGGTGATTAGGTTCAGATGAGGTCATGAGGGTGGGACTCTCATGATGGGATTAGTGGCCTAATAAGAAGAGACATCAGAGAGTTTGCTCTTCCTCTGCCATGTGAGGGCACAGAGAGATGACCATCTGCAAACCAGGAAAAGCATCTTCACCAGAACCCAGCTGTGCTGGCACCCTGATCTCAGACTTTCAACCTCCAGAACTTGGAGAAAATAAGTAAATTTCTGTTGTTAAAGCCACCCAGTCTATGGCATTTTGTTTTGACAGGTTGAACAGACTAATACAATTATGTAACCTGGCACAATTTTATCAAAAGATGAACAGATCATATCCATAGATGGTTCTAGGACAAGGGACATTTCACAGTTCCTTTGGAAAACATACTGCTATTATGATTCCTCTGCCACCACTTCTGGCAGTTGTGTACACAGCCAGAAAGGTGCTGGCTGCTTCTAACAGCCTGCATAGAGGAAGTCAATTAATGGCCTGAGGACCATTAATGGCCTGAGGCTAAGAATATTTACCTGTTCCCAAAAGAAGAGGATGTAGCTTCTGAAAAATCTACACAAGCATCTAAAAGTGCATATAATACTAAAATTAGGAGAACGTTTCTACTAAATACTAAATGTTGACAATGTTTTTGAAGACCTGAGTACAAAGGGACCAATAATACCATAAGTCATACCTGCATCACAGCAGATCATGAAGTGACTGAAGATGTCAAAGGAAAGGCTGGGTCCTTTGCTGACATGTTTCTTCCTGGCAGATCCAGCATCTTCCTTTGTGTCATTAAGCCACCTACCACTCCATTACCTTTGATTCTTTGTTAATTTTATTCTACCACTACCTGTTTCATTTAGAAAATGTACAGAAATCAAGAACAACAGCAAAAAAATATTTTAACATTGCTGTTGGTCTAGGGATTAAAAGTATTTAGACAAATGATTCTATTTCTTCATTACTGTCAACTCATCAAAAATTCTGCCTTTAATAAATTATTTGAGTGAATGGAAAGAAAATAAACACAGAAGTTAATTTATATATGCTAACAAGAAATCACAGTTTTTTTCCACATTGGTTTTACCATTGAAAGAAGAAGCCTTAAAAAAAACACAAAAAAAGTGTTTAACCAACATATTACTATACCTTCAGCTAAAATATAATTTTGGATAATACATGTGGGAAATACAAAGTGAATCCAAATTTTTGTGTTAGTTCCTGACATTATTAAATATTTGTATGGGTATCAGTATTGACTTGATGATACTTGTGATTTAAAACACTCATTTACATTCCAAACATAAAGTAAAAACAGTAATGAAAGGAAGAATGACATCAGCAAAATGACTGAATAAGACATCCCTGGTGTGAGCTGCCTCACCAACAATGATTTTGCATCAATCCACAATCACAGGAGCTTTGGGATCTAGGTAGGAGAGAGTGACATGATATATATTGAAAACCCTATGGAATCCTACCAAAAAGAAAATCTGTTCGAACTAATAAATGAACTCAGTAAAGTTGCAGAATATAAAACGAACATTCAAAAATTCGTCACATTTCTATACACTAACAACAAAATATCAAAGTGAAATGAAGAAAACAATCCCATTTACAATAGCATTAAAACAATAAAATACTTAGGGATAAGTTTAACCAAGATAGTGAAAGATCTGTATACTGAAAACTGTAAGACATTGATGAAAACAATTGAAGAAGTCACAAATAAATGCAAAGATATCCCATGTTTTTGGATCAGAAGAATTAATATTGCTAAAATATCCATACTACTCAAATCCATCTGTAGTTTCAATGGTCAGAAAATACAAACTCCCAATTATGAGATGAATAATTTCTGTGAACCTGCTATTGAGCATAGTGACTATAGTTAACAATACTGTATTATACACTTGAAAGTCACTAAGATTAAATATTGAATGTTCATACCACAAAAAGTAAACTATAATTATGTGAGGTGATGGGTGTGTTAACTGACCTTATTATGGCAATCATTTCACAATATGTACATGTCTCAAGTCGTCATGTTGTGCACCTTAAACATACAATATTATGTGTCAATTATATCGCAGTAAAGCTGGAAAAAATAATGGGAATAATTTTCAAGTCACAGATCAGATGCAGGGTCTGGGGATTTATTCATGATTGGGACACTTTGCGGTCCCCACTCTGTTTTGTTCTTCCTCCCCGCTAAGAAATTTGTTGGAAACTTTCCCCTAATATTTTGAGGTCATATAATGTGACACAAGGGACTAAAATGAGAAAATCAGATGGAATTGTGTTCATTCTTTTCTTACGGGGATTAAGGAGAATTGGTACATCCAAAAAGCAGACCAAAACTAGTAAACTCAGACTCCAAATGTCAATCAACAGAAGATAATGTTGACAATTTAAAAAATGAAAAATATATTTCTAACTAAAAAAATTAAGTCTGATAGGAGTAACTTGATTGTATAATGCATCATGTGACAGCTGCCACTCTGAAGCTTATCTTTGGGATCTCACAGAATTTTGGAAGCATTTCTCTGATGAGCATTAGTGATGTTAATTGCAGTGGAAACATAGTTTAATGACAACCAACTTTCTTAACACCATAAACACACCTAAAATGGCATATTAGACCAGTCCTGGAGCAAAGGAATGTAAAATCTAAATTATTTCTATCTTTTGCCCACAAGC
The DNA here is from genome assembly GCF_026419965.1 of Kogia breviceps. Classification (NCBI taxonomy): domain Eukaryota; kingdom Metazoa; phylum Chordata; class Mammalia; order Artiodactyla; family Physeteridae; genus Kogia; species Kogia breviceps. The sequence goes on along the minus strand of NC_081313.1, from coordinate 71,359,214 downwards.
AACTTTTAAGAGCTGGCAACTGGTGTTTCAAAGCCTTATTGGTTGTTGTTGTTGCTTTCTGTATTGGTAGATTTTGAATACTGACACTATAATTTATTTTACTAAGAAAATTGATTTAGCTTAAGGTTAAAGATAACCTTCTTCTACTTTAACAATGCTGAAGATGTCACACCTAGCAACAAGAACGTTGCATTACTTTTCAATGGGCAGTATTATTCGACCAAAGCAGAAGTGGCAGAAGTATTTCAACACAGAACGTTCCCCAAGAAGAAGCTAAATTTTGAGGAATCTCCATCTAAAATTACATTAGTGTTCTCAAACTATAAGAAACATGCTAATAGTTGTGTTCATTACTTTTATCTCCTTTGGTTCATTAATTTTATGTTGTTGACTGTGAAAATGACACTGTGCTTCCAGTCTGAAGATTATAAGTCTTCCTTTACAACTTTTTGCATTATCACACTGGTTCAAATTAAATTAAACTACATTCATGGCATATGAGCAAAACTAAGTAAATAAAGTTTGTATTTTATGAATGAACCAAAAGGATTACCAATTAAAAAGAAAAAAGCACTAAAAATTCTTCTGTGGGGAAATATGTTGCCCTCTTCTTAATGAGGCTGCAACCAGGGGCAACAAGACATATTTGATAACATCACATTCAGATCAAGGGAGATTGTGTGCATATAAAACCATAATAATATGATCCTGTTTTATGCACCAAGAGATAGGGTTAGGGTAAGTTAAACAAATCATTAGTCAAGAGCATATTTTGCTAAAGATTGAGATCTTTGGGCACATGGTATCATTTTCTTCATGTCTTTTACAAGCCTGTATCTATGGGGGAAAAAAATGGATATTTTCCCCGTAAGACAGTGAAAGAAATAGGCTGTGGATATGCGTTGTGGATATGCGTCTATGTCCAATCAACAGCATTATGCATAGTAATATGTGGCACAGCTTGTGTAATGAAGTTCCCAGCGTGCAGTCTGGAAAGGTATCCTCCAGTGTGTAGGGTGATTTATTTCCTCTGTCAAGAGGCAGGACAGCCAAGACTTGTCCTTCCCTACTGTACCTGCAGAAATACTCTGTCATCTTGGGAAGTGGTAATGGGTTCGGTGAGACCTGTACAGGGGCATTGTTTTGAAGCCTTCATTTAGCTGGGCTGTTTCCCATGCCTTTTAATTCTGTCACTGAAACATTAAAGGGGATTTCTTCAAAAATAAAGCAATCTCTAGTGAGAAGGCTACCATGTCGTACTATTGCCTTGAAAGCAGTATTTAGAATAATGAATAGAAACACTTTTGCTGTGGTAAAAGTATATAGAAAATGAGAGGAAATAGCTTTGTATATAATTTAACAACTTTCTCTGCAGTCAGGGTGAAAGAAAAACAAGATTTGTGTTTGTTCCTTAAAATTATTGAAGTCTGTACATTTACAGTAGCCATGATTTCTAGTGCTAAAATATAGCTATTAAATACACAGTTTTTCTTGGCTATTTATATTAGATTTTAAATTAGAATTTTAATTTCCTTTTGAACTTTTTAAAATATATGGAAGTTTGTCTAATGATAGTTCTTTTTCCAAACCAGAGCTTTGTTTTTTAAATACATAAAACTAAGTAAGTAAAATGAAAATTTAAAATATAAACTAAACAATTTTTCTTTATCATCTCTAACTATAATAATCATTAAATAGCAAAACATGTTTTATTTTTCAAAAGATTAGAAAATCAAGAGAATAAAACTGAAAAGCAAGTCTCCTAATATTGGAATAAGTTATTTGTTATCAAGATTTTTAATGCAAGTGTTTTAATAAATGCTTTATATTATGTGTTTCCTCACATAATTTTTATTTAGAAAGCCAACATTATTTGTTTTTAGAAAATACGTTTTATGTATCTCTAGCATTTCAGAAACCTGCATTTTGAAGTGCTAGTAAGAATTTCATGTGGGCAACTTACAAGTGGAAATAAGGTGTGATTTGTCTACAGATGAAATACTTATTAGTTCTGAAATTCAAATAGGAATGGAGACAATTTTCCAAAGAGAGAAGAGAGAAATACAGTAATTGTCTTAATGCTCAATTCCAATATTTCTGATGAAAAGTTTATTTGAGACTTCTTTCTAATAAGTTTATCTTAGAGAAGAATGGTAGTTATTTGGCCAAATTCATTGAAGAAGCATAACATCAAAGGTAAGATCTTAGATGGCACTTGCTTGGGTTCAGACTCAGTTGTGTGAAGAATTCCACCACTTTCTAGACAAGTCACCTATGTAAGCATCAGACTCTTTATCTGTAACATAAGAATAATTTCTTGGTTGTTAGGATCCATAACGTTTTAGAAAGTTAAATTAATTTTGTAGAAGTTTTGGCACAGCAACTTGTACCTAGTGAATATGTTTGGTATACATACTACATTCAGTAAGCATGTCTATGTCACTTTAAATTCTGCTACACAGCATTTCTATACTTTGCCACTTGGGCCGCTAGAATGTTTTGCTTTCTATGGGTTCAGATTCTAGGCCGTAAATTCTGCAGAGCTACTGTGGGGATCACTTTGATACTTCTCTAATGTTCTTTCAGGCACTTCAGTCGAGTAATATCTTATTCTGTCTTCAACAGTGATTTATTACTTACCATGTAGGGTTTGATAGGAAACTGTTTCATAGATTAAATCAGCTCCTTCCATTTGGACAGCTCTAGCCATTGTCTTCGAATTATACAAAGAGAATATTTTTTAGCAGTGGTCCTTTATGTCTATGCTTGTAAATGGTTTTTAGTTTAAATCTAAAGGGAGGATGAAGAGCTGGGAAGAGCAGTGAGCTAGACTTATTGGAATTTCTATTGATGCCAACAAGTGTTACTCTAAAATGAAAGAGCTAAAGCATAAAATCAAGAGTGGTTTACTTTACTCTTCAGAACCTACTTTGTCTTTCTCTATACCCTTATTTCTATTGGACTCTTACTTTGGCTAGGAGCTTTTTCACACATTAGCTCATCTAATCCTCACAGTAACCATGTGAATATGTTATTAATCCTGTTTTAAAGGAAACCATGTCTTTGAGAGATTAGGTGGTCACACAGTGATTAGGGAAGAACCAGAACTCAAACCCAGTCTTGCCTCACTCCATGCCAATGCTCTTTACTCAGCTATAAAAACTTCTTCCGTTTCTCTTCTTCCTTCTCGTCCTCTTCTCTCTCTCTGTCTCTGTCTCTTTCTCTCACATATATTCTCCCTTAGGTAATCATGATGTAGAATGGAAAATAAATCCATGTCATTTTATATTTCTTTTTAATCATATTTTAATTGAAAACAATGTTAAATAATCTCTATTGCAATTTCTAAAAAAATATATCACTACTGTTAGTTGAATGTTAGACTCACGTCTTTTCTCTACATTAGTGACCTTCAGAAGAAATCAGCTTCTGTGACAGCGAGATTCAAATTGGAGTCAAATTATTCTCTTATGGTGAACAGAGAGATTAAGATTTTGCATTAATAGCAAAGACAACATTGAGGTTAGGATCTAGAAGATCAAAATCAGGTGTGTGGTCCACAATGAGATACAAAGTATCAGTCAAGCTGTTATGTCAGAATCAGGGACCTGGGAGGACAGAGTTAGGCTGTTACCTAGGTCAGGAAAATCAGGGATTACAATCAAGAAGACAAGAGAAACTATTACAGGTCAAGATCTCATCGGAAGGTATAGCAGGGGAGAGAGAACTCTTGGAAAATCTGTATAACTTCTGTGACCCTTAACTTTCTCATCTTTGAATATGGATATAACTGCTTGACTTGTGGGGATTAGACATACTGTATGAAATACACCTAACAATTCCTGACATGGCTATAACCCAATAAATGGCCCTACAAGGGAAGAAAATCCTAGTGTTTTATATATTTGATTATGACCTTGACTCATAGTTTAAGATTTTCTGTAAAACAGTTGTTCCTCAAACACGAAAGTGTTCTGTTCCACACAGGCTAACATGACAATTCATGTGTCACTGCCCTCCATGTGTGCATGGGTGTCCAGACCCCAAATATCAATGTTAATTTATATAAATGAAGTAAAAGTTTAAAAATGGGATATACACACATACATATAATGAATATACATGCATAACATGAATATATGTATTTCTAAAATTAGATCTATAATATTGTGGTTTCATGACAAAGAAGAGGAATTTGTTTATAGGCTACAATTTCAAGTAAACAAGTTTTTTTTTAAACTCCAAAATGTGAATATTCCTTAACATTATACATGTTGAACATAGATACTGTCTTTGAAACTTAGGGGATAGATGTGAGCTGTGACTAGATGAAAAACAAATAAAATTATGTAAAATAGTATTGGCTAAGCATCTCAAAAAATATCAGCAATAATTCTCTGACTGGTCACTGAATACCCATATAAGTTAAAAACCCAGTATGTTCAAATTCATTCAACTTTTTCTTCTCCAAATAACAACATACCTATATTAAATGTTATCAATATCCTACAGTTTCACTCTTCTCTCATCAGATGTTGGTGATGGAAGGATCAGAGGCAAGGATGATGTAAAGGATAGGAAGAGTCCTGGTTGTCAGAAATTGTCTTTCTAAAATGCATCTGGTCATTTTATTGCAGTGCTGATATTCCTCAGTATCTCCGCATTGCCTATATATAAATGCAAATTCTTTGTCCACCATTTTCAACTTGTTTACTCTTACATGTGAACTTAAATTACAGGCTTACTCACATACCTTCTGAAAAGGGCATGCTCTGCTTTGCATGTGCCATTCTCTGTGCTGAAATGCCCTTCCTCATCTGATGTTGCCCAGCAAACTTTGGCTTATGCTTGAAGACTTAGTTCAAGTGTAATTTCTTTTGTGAGGGTTTCTTTAACTGTCCCCTGCACAATTTATCATTTCTGTGTACCTTTTGCCTCCATTGCCTCCATCCAGTAGTTCATACTTCTGTGTTTCAGCACTTAGCAGAACAGTATCACCCTTATTTGTTTGGTTTTGGTGCCCTAATTGAGATAGTGAGTTGCTTGAAAACTAGGATTCTGTTTTTTTCGTCTCCTTATCCTTAAATCCTAGTACACTGCCTGCCTGGCTTAATACATAGTATAATTCAAGAGGTATGTGTTGAGTAAATGAATTAAAGTGTTCTATGAGACAATTCCATGGTTCACTCAGCCTTGTATTCTCCCTGGAATGTGACCTTAGGGGTGATACAGCATGGTGGTCGCTATCATCTCTTAGGGGATTTTAAGTTCCTGGAAATTAAGATCTGAGAAATTTTCAGGAATGTTAGCATAACACAAATACAGGGTCACATTTTTCATAGGGCTAATGGTATATTTTTTCATTTTAAATTTTAAATTGATAAAACTTATTTAAATATTTTCTCTCTTTGAAAGGAAGTAGTCTGAGTAAATCCCAGGGTATAACGACTGAGTGGTGAGTGGTGTCATGACACAGTCACTTAATTTGTTAATCAACTAAACTCCCCTAGGAACTATGATGGTTAACCATTATACAATTCCAAATTTTTATTCTTAATCATATACCATTTTTAGCTATAATGTAATGTTGATAAAAGACAGAAAACATAACAGAAGATGAAACAAAGATAGATAAGGAGAATATAACTCTACAAAATTATCTAAAGATGGTCTTTATTTGCTTTCATATGATCAGAATTCTAAGTTGCTTTCCTCTTGAGCACAAGCAAGATGTCTCTAGTACTACAAAACCTAATGTTAAAAGAAAAAAAATAGGGGCTTCCGGGGCTTCCCTGGTGGTGCAGTGGTTGAGAGTCCGCCTGCTGATGCAGGGGATACGGGTTCGTGCCCCGGTCCGGGAGGATCCCACATGCCGCGGAGTGGCTGGGCCCGTGAGCCGTGGCCGCTGAGCCTGCGCGTCCGGAGTCTGTGCTCTGCAGCGGGAGAGGCCACGGCAGTGAGAGGCCCGCGTACCGAAAAAAAAAAAAAAAAAAAAGATAGAGTGATGAATATATCTGATTTGTATTTTTATCTACTAAGACAAAGACTCTTAAATATCCATTATGTGTCACTTGTGGGATGTGCTTGCAAACCGCCTAAACTTCCCATCATTTAGAGGGAAAATAACATAAAAATTATATTTTAAAAAGTTTTTAGTTAAAAATATAAAAATTTTAATTTTAAATTCAGCTAAGAATTCTTGTCTATTTTGATTTAAAAAGTTATATTTCAACCTACATGCTAATAGACATTCAGTCTCCCAGTTCAAACGTGATGTGTTATTTTATAAATTTGTTCAAAATCAAGATGTTATTTTTTCATAACACAATTAAAGTAAATTAAATACTATGAATGACTTATTAAGTGGCAAATGTTGAATTTTGTCTTTATATGCTATAAAATTTATCAGAATACGACAATTTTATAATCTTTTCTAACATGCTAATATAAATTTCTTTAATCTTCTTAAAGTAACATTTTTGTCACATTTCATATACAGATAAAATTTAAAAGAGATTTTTTAAAATAACAAGAGAGCTCCTCAAAATTATGAGCTTTTGAGAAAGGAATTTAAGAGAAAATCCCCATATAGTTGAGGGTAGAATTTTAAGGTACATTTCGATTCTGTGCAGAAGTATTCCATTGACTTCCACTCCAAAGGCAACAATGTGTTTGTGGTCTTCTAACTATAGAAGGTTTTCAATTAGACTATAAAAGAGAAGTCACAATTGGTACTCTAAAAATTTCTATTAAAATTTTAAACGTGCACAATGAAGCCATATTGCATAACAGATGCAGTTAAATTTGCTGATGATTCACTCAGGGGATTGCTTTAGGAAGATTAACACCTCAGTGGAATTTGAATCTATCTATCTATCTATCTATGTCCACATATATACCTCTGTGTTCAAATAAACCAGCCAAACTGGCCATTTGCAGCTGTTCACCACACTTGAGCTGCTTATATTTTCAGCAGGGCTTAGAAGCAGGAATGTAATAAGGATATGGCTGATTGGTATGGAATATTTATCCTAAGCCACTGGAAGGCCAATATTTTGTGACTTTCAATGTTATTTTAATTATAATTTCTGAGTATTCCCATAATAAAGAGCAATTTAAGAAAATTCCTAATTATTTCTCTTCCCATTTTATTTCCTACCATATTCTCTAACTCAGGCCCTTTGCCCTACTCTCTCATACTTCTCCAGAAAATTCACGTCCTTGGGGACTTGTGCCTTGTTAGCCGTAATCCCTGTTAAATCCAATATTCTTTCGTTATCCCTGCTGCCTCCATCGTTTATTGGAAAAGGACTTCATTTTCACTTATACCTTAAGGAAACCATAGTTTCTGCATATCAAAGGAGGCTTGCTTATTCTGTTACCAAACCAGAGAACAGCAGAAGTAAAACTTCAGACAAAGAGGATCTCTGAGGCAGTTATATAAGATGACAATATATTTTTCAGTTGGTTGAATATGGTAATAAAGCAAGGAATGAATTTAGCTACAGTACTTTCAAAATATGTCTTGACCTTCTATTTGTCCCCTTTAGTTTTTACTAGACAGTCAAGCATTTTGGTAGAAGATTTCAGTATATTGAAATTTTCAATCTGGGACCCTAGTGGCTATCTTACATTTATATATTTATTTTAGCTCACGACTAACACAGTCCTTACAGAAACTAAGCAAAACTAAACCACAACTGTATCAGGCTTATCTCATATTTCAGAAGATTTCCAAAATGTAGGTGGGTGTTTAGTAGACAGAAAATAAAATAAAAATGTGAAAATCTCAATCTAAATTATGTTTGATTCAAATCATTGCTTGGATGGCTCTTATTTTTTAATGTCAGGTCTCTTGTGCCAAAATGACAGACCAACCCTTTTGCTAACAGCATGTGTTTCAATGGGAGAATTTCTATTTTCTTACAGCCTGAATTCAATGCAGTCTGATCACCAAAGCAAGGTAATACCAGCCCAGCATGCGTGTGATTTAAATACACAAGACTTGCATTTTAAAGAACATTTAATATCCTCTTAGTTGCCCTTAGGTAAAAGAGAGTCCCCAAATCCAGTCTTTTGTGCTTCTGCAGGGATAGAATAATAGAAAATTAAGATGATTCCTCTGACTGTGAACTTCAATCCCAGAGAGCTAGATGAGGAGTACAATCTATTGACCCCGTTCTCTTTTTTTGCTCCTGTACAAGGAGAGCCCAAAAGCAAAATCTGTGGAAAATAGCTAAGTGTTCATCCGTTAGCATTTTAGCATTCAGGTACCACTAATACAAATTCAAAAAATGCTAATAAAGTCTGAAATTTCCCAGTAGGGGAGTAATGGAACACTTTTAAAAAAGGCACTTTCAGTTAATGACTAAGGCATTTTTTGCTAACAGCAATTTTGGCTTCTTATCCCAGGTGGAGAAAAATGCATTAAACAGGAGATTAAAATGTCCTTTCAACTGCTTGGTAATGCCAGCTGCTGCTGCAGGCTAAGGCATCCATGAAGTGGCATTTAGTTGATGGTGGTTCTGTTCCAGGGATGGAGCAAGTACGAAAATCCTGCTGGATGGGGGTCTCTTTAAATATGCTGTATACGCACAAATAGCAAGTGTAGGAGCTGGGCTAGGATGGTAAACTGTACAATCTGTTCATTGCATTTTGGTTGCTAATTAAGAGGTGACGTACAGTATGAATGCAAAGAACCTGTTGAAATTCTGTCAGGCTCTGTCTTTGCTTTCACATGTTTGAATGCTATTTAATAAGGCGTCTTAATTGAAAGCAAAGGAATATATAAAAGTAGAGGACAAATATGTTGGATTAGGATTCTGCGACAATGTGTGTGCGTATTCATGATTTCTAACCCCTCAGTGCTTCTCTCAGAGAGAGCTACTCTACTTTATAAGCACAATATGCAAATTCCGTGATTTTCTTCTTGCTGTAGGGGATAGAACCAGAGTGGAAAGTTGGAAACAGAGCCTGCAAACACAAATGTGAACTTAACAGTGACTCTGACGTAAAGGAAAAGTGGTTTCTCTTGCCAAGAAATACCGTTTTTTATGAGGACTGTTTAAGTAAAGAAGATGGAAAAAAAAAGAGAGGGCACTGTTACTTTTAACAATGTATTGTGTGTGTGTATTTTTATAGTTAAATGCATATTTTCTCTCACTTTATCCTCTGTGTATGAAGCCAGATTAATACCAAACTTTATTTCCTGCAAATTGGCTTCATATAGTAAACATAATGAAGAAAGGAAAAACTAGAGCAAGAGCCAAAGCCATCGGGTCTCTGTGAAGCTGGTAATGCTAGAGGCAAGAGCGCACAGGAAGGTCAGCATGAGGAACTGAGAATTCTATCTCTATGTTTTCGTTTTATTGTTTATATGTAGGGATTAATTAATGAGTTAAAATATGTGAAACATTCTGAATTTTCCTGGCACACAGCAAGTGCTCAAAAGTATTCATTCCGTCTTCCCTGGTGTTTATTATTTAGTCCTTGGAAGTGCCAATAGACTTAGAAAATCTGATCATGGTAAGTTTTCTCCTTAGAATTCTTATTGCCCATGCTTCCCTCTTGAGCTAAAATTATTTGAATTTGTTTTACTTATGCTAATCAAAGACTTCTTCTACCTCTCCAAATGACAGGTAGAAGTTGGCAGTATTTAAGCAACTATATGTACACCCACTTTAACAATCATTTAGCAATAGCTTAAAAAGAAATCTTTTGAGTTTGAAGGTAGCTTTTCATTTCCATTTGTACTGTTCTCATCTTCCCAGTCTCCTCGTTTATTCTGCTCATAGAGTTGAGTAGGACTTCCTCATTTGATACCCAGATCTGTTGACACTCCTCCTTAAATGTCAGCGATGCCTAAGGCCCAAAGACATACAAACTATGGCCTTAGCAGGAGGTTAACCTGGAGCATTTGTCATCACTTGAGCTCCATAAACCCTCTGTTTTGCAGATCTACAGTAGCCTGAATTCACAGTCCGCTGAAATTCAGAGTTAACAATAGGACATTGGAAACAGCCATTCCTTATTATGTAAATAACCAAGGAGTAACTTAAGTAAATAACTTCAGCAAATGTGTTACTCAGTTTTATAAAAATCATCACATCCATAGCAATAAGAACTAATTGGTACCTTATTCAGCATACGAGGTCTGAATTTAGAGACTAGGAAAACTGAATAGTGATTTGTAACTATTTAGGTGACTCTAGAGACAGGGAGGTAGGGATGAAAGATGGGTCGTGTTCACTTCTGGGATTCGATTCAGTCTCTGGAGCCAGGATCCCGATACCTTTATATTATGGTATAATGTTTTTAAACATATCAAATCTTCAAATTGTCAGAAATTCTGTTGCAATGATTCTTCATAGTTTTATCAGTTTTATTATCTTTTGTCAATACTGGACATAGAATTCTCAAGAAATACTACTGCTAGGGCAGTTAAAGGTGAGTGGTACTGCCCTTGGGGCTAAAATCAGGATGAGCTGAGGTGATCCCTCCGGCAGCCTTGAAATGAACGCCCTCACTTTCCAACACTAGAGCGGAGCAGTTGTGCAGAAGGTTCTATGCTGAGATGCTCTCAAATTCTTTCACATATTAGTAAGACTGTAAATATTATTAAAGATTTCAGACTCCTAATCTCTAAGAAAATAAAACCATACCAATACCCTCAATTACAAGTCAACTGTACAATGTTACTTACCGTAAGAATTTAGTTTTCCTTGGTAAATGCCAGTTAAAAACATAGCAATTACATGTTCTTACAGATTACTTGGTGACTATTTCTAAAGTTTGTATGACTTGCCTTCTGATTTTATAAACAAAATAATTTCTTTACCCTATAATTACTGGCTATGTAAATACCTGTCAATAGATGATTGACTCTGGTCATTTCCATTTAATTGAAAGGTCAAGAATGACACATAATACTTTTTTATTTAATGATAATATTTATACCTATAACCACAAAGGTAGTTTAGTATCCAAGACAAATTTATTTTTGCTGTGCACACTGAGATATACAATATGAATTTGATATCATAGACATGTAACATCAAATTCCCCACATGGCAGTTATAAGTGTTAGGTCATTTGTACATAATAATGATATGTAATAAATGCACATAGAAATGTTCCATAAATTATTAATCATGTATAAATTTATTGAATTACTGCATAGATTAGGTTATAATAATGAGTAGGACAAAATCATTTCACAGATTTTTTTATTCAGTTACAAAATACACTTAACTATTTGTTCTCATAATTCTTCTCCTTTGAGTGCGGGAGAGAAAATAGGAAGCAGAGAGGGATAGGACTTAAGATACGTAGTCATCTGTTCCTAGGCGAGTCTGTGGGGATAAAAGGGTGCAATGGAGCAGAAAGACAGAAGAGGTCAGATGGGTTACGTGACAGGAGTAAAGAGCAGGCTAATTGAATTTGCAAATGATATGAAATTGGGAGTTGTCAGGAACACAGGGGGAGATACATTCTGTGAGTGTTGGTAAGTTTGAGTAAATTGATGTTCTGGAACTTTGAACACTTACGCTTTGCATACTTTGGCTCTGCTTTGTTCTTTGCCATAGGGTTTATTAGTTACTCTTCTTACAAATAGCTGATGATTATTCCATTGTACATGCAACAAATATGTACACAAAATGTTTCTGCCCTTTTTTACTCCAAGGAAGGACACAGAGATGAAAATAAATATAATCATTATTTTTATAGCTTTCCTGGCTTGAAAACGCCCCAGAATGTTCCAGTTAAGTGTAGGACACAGCACAATTTGAGTTTCTTTGGATGCAACATGGCTCTTAATTTGAAATTTTTACAAAGATCAATTCAGAGTTCAATCTGAAGGAGAATACTATTGATAATTTTGCAGAGCAAAAGCACCCTTTAAATAGGCTATATCGGGGCTTCCGGGGCTTCCCTGGTGGAGCAGTGGTTGAGAATCTGCCTGCTAATGCAGGGGACAGACCAGGGTTCGAGCCCTGGCCTGGGAGGATCCCACATGCCTTAGAGCAACTAGGCCCGTGAGCCACAACTACTGAGCCTGCGCATCTGGAGCCTCTGCTCCACAACAAGAGTGGCCGCCATAGTGAGAGGCCCGCGCACCGCGATGAAGAGTGGCCCCCGCTTGCCACAACTAGAGAAAAACCCTCGCACAGAAACGAAGACCCAACACAGCAAAAATAAATTAATGAATTAATAAAAAAACTCCTACCCCCAACATCTTCTAAACAAATAAATAAATAGGCTATATAAAAGAGATGGAAAATAGTGCAGTTTTTGGTGTGTTGGTATCTGGAAACTCCCTCACCCTTGTTACCATTACCTTAGGATGGAGAAATACACTTGCACTTCAAAGGGTTTGGCCTCCTTTGCCATATATTAAATGTTTCATTCTTACTTTAATTGAATGTGGCATCATTTTTGAGTGATGCCAGGTGCCTGGCTGTCAGTCCTGGAAGGAGGAGCCCCTTCCCTGCAATGCCTGGTGAATGAGAGGTGGCAGGAGCATGGTCCTTCACTCTCACCCTCATTAACCTTCTCCTGCTTCACCTCTTTTCCACACAGCTCTAGTAGCTCTCAAAAAAAAAAAAAAAAAAAGCTCTGGGAATGAATATAGACCTCATAATACGATATGAAGAAATGTAGGTCATGAAAATTTCAAGCCTGATAGAAATAGTTAATGCTCATTTATGCAGTGACCTATGTTGTTTAATTTATTTATAACTTCTAAATGTTATAACATTCTTTTAAAACTTATCTCCTGTCAGTTTTCTTACAGTGCCCCAGGGAAAATTTTAAACTTGAAAGTTCCAACATTTCAGATTTATCAAAGTGAAAGAATTTCTCAGATTCTCTTTTCATTGGGTTTCATGGATTTTTACATTGGAGAGTTAATATAGCTAAAAAAAAAAATCGCTCCGTTAAAAAAAAAATTACCTCTAGGCTGAGACCATATTTGGAGAGCTTCTGCTCCAAAGCAGTTTTGAGGCTATTTACATAAAAGGAGGAAACTGGAATTATAACTGAAGTTATTTAAATGACAAAATTCACTAAACTTGGTGCTATGATAATGTCTGATGAATATACACATTTTCTAAAGAAAATTAGATAAAATCTCATTCCGTTAAAGCTCTGTCTAGTTTATACTGAAAAAAGCCTTGTTTTAAGGTGTTATTTTAAAAGCGTTTTGCAGACTGTGAACTCAACCATTTTTTAAAAGAAAGATGTTTATTCTTAATAACAGTAAGTGATAGAATTGGTTAAGAGGGGCAAACCATTTCATAGCCAACTTGCCACTGTTGCAGCATTCAGAGCCAAAAATAAAAAATATTGTGGAGAGATATGTCCCAGGACTTAGAAAAAAGTATTCTTTATATATGGAATCACCTGTTTGTGGGTTTAACGTGTCCTTTTAGCAAACCTATACATGCCTTAGAGCTGTAAATTCTTTCAAGTTCAATAGCAGGCCTAACTAAGCACCTTGAAACCTAGAAATTTAGCCAGTGCCTTAAGTATGATTAACAAGCTGAGTTTAGCAAATCATGCTGTCATACTTTCTCATGCACCCATATATATGGGGATCTAAATTACCACTCACTGATTACTATTTAATTAAAGAAGAAAAGTGCAGGTAAATTGTTCCTGTCACTATAAAGTCTATGGACACATTCAGTGACTGTCACTCACCTAAACTAGTCCCTGAGTGATTAGCTAGCTGCAGGCTATATGGAATATATCATTTCTTTCAAAAACAAAGCAAGAAATTTTGGGGGGGTGGGGGAGTATTATATCTGTTGTACATCTCTTTCTCTGTGTAATTGTGTGATTTGGTTATTTTGAGACAATAGCTTAGTGTGAAAATTACACCATGCAGCAATTTTAGCCCACCCACATTTCATGGCATTTGCTGTGTTTTTGCATTGTTCATATTCATATTTAAGACATTTAAAAATATAAGCAAGTAACTTGAAATACAAGCTAGGTGTCTAATGATGAAGAACGTGTTTTCTCCTAAAATATTGGTCCATGCCACTCATCCCCTGCTCCCAAGCATCTCCTCCACTCCTCTGTCTCATATACAGGCTTTGCCTTCAGAGCTCATGTAAGTGTCCTTGCAGTCTGCCCTTGGACTTGATCGATGTGGCTCCTGCTCTGGGCCCTATGCTTTGGAAGACCCCACTATGACCCTCCCTTCACTGTCCCCCTCCTAAGGTAGACAGAATCCATTGGGCTGGCTCAGGGGACAAACCCAGTTGGGATATGTAATCCTCCAATTAGATGACATCTCAGGACCTTGGGACCCCCCTAATTTCCTGCACAAATATACCTGAGAAGGCTCCTCAGGCCTGTGCTAGAGGATCCTCCAGGTCCCTTCTCCTGAGGGCACCAATGTGCTTTTTCCAAAGGGGAGAAGGAGATGGAGGTTGTGTTAAGCAAGCATGAAGATGATGGTCCAGGGGTGGAAAGAAAAGTGGGGGGTGGCTGCTCAGAAGCCTCCACAAAACTCGTGTCCAGCCCATAAAAGGAGTGATCCCGGTATCATTTACCCAGGGAAGTCTTTCCTAACTTCCATGGTAAGGTCAAATGCCTCTATTATTTTTATAAGCCCTTAGACCATTATGTGGCAATCCTTGAACATTTGGTATTTTTTACTTTTTTTGTATGATTATGTACTTAATGTCCACCTAGCTACAAGTCTTTGGCCTCAATTAAGCCAGAAAATGGGTTTGATTATGTTCAGTATTGTATCCTCTTGCCAAATAGATTGGCAGGCTCATTGTAGATGCCTAATCAATATTTGTAATGAACGAATATGAGCTTTCAAACTTTATAACATTTGTCTGAAAACTCGAAGATGAATGAACTTATTGAGTACTTGAGGCTTGATACATGTTTGGCAGATACTTAGAAAAAAGTGTGTTAGTTAACGTTTGTCCAGCCAAGCTGATAATCAGTTTGAGTGAATATTACCTGGTTTGCATGTATATGCTATCAATTATTTATCAGTCATAACTATAAATAATTTTACTCTGCCCTCCTGCCATATCAGTACATTTAACAGAAAAGTCCAGGGGAAGTAATTGGCTTGAGGCATATATGGATCTAGGAGTTCAACTGACAACATAAGAAATCTGTCTCTTTCCATTTCTAGACATTGTGTTGTCTTTGTTCTGTGACAGTCTCTTTCCCCAGCGATTATACTAAAAGTTCCAGGCCTGACTCTCACAGACCTAGTCTGGGTCACACGTGCAACCCTGACCTGTACAGGTCAGGCCATCATAGCAGAGGGATTGAGAAATGAGGATAAAGCATGTTCCCCAAAAGAAAATTAATGGGGTTTTTTTATTGTAATAAAGATACTGAGCAGTTAACACCACAGATACTTATCCACTTTAACTATCAACAGACTCTACAGAACAGAGATTCTTGATTTAAAGTGACTTGATTTAATGACTTGCAGTCAGTTGCTGCTGTGTTATCACAGTTTATCACACACAGAAGAAGGAGTGTGGAAGCATGCCTTCAGAGCTTGCTTCCTGAAGGACTCTGCTCAAGCATCACCAGGGTCTACTCTCAGAGCAGCCCTTCATCACTTCCTCTGAGGGATTAGGAGGGAGAGAGGCTGCTGGATCCAAGGTACAGCCCAGTCAATGTGGTACTGACTGCACTCAGTATTATGGGATTTTGTAAGTTAAACATGGAATATGACCTGAAAAGGGAGCTAGATTTGTACCTTTAGGACACAGACTAGCTCTGTGTGTGTAAAGGTTTAACCATGATGTAGTGTACACTTTCAGGCTCTTGGACACTGTGAAACAGCAAAGTGATGAGGTATCAAAGGATGAAAACGTCAGTGCCAATAAGGATTGGTTCATGGCTTTTAAAGGCTTGTATGACTTGTGTAATAATTAGTGTGCAGGAGATAGCCACAAGTACTGATGATGGCAGCTGCAGAAAACATGGTAGCTTTCTAATTGGAAATTAGCAAAATGACCAAGAATATTCACTCATTCTAATATTTATTAAATATTGATTAGTTTCACCATGTGTGCATTAACTAATGAATTAAACACATGGTTATCAAATACTTAATATACCAGTGCTGGCAATGTATATGTATATTCAACTCCTAATTATGAGGGATCAAGAAAGGCTTTACAGAGATTGCCACCAGGCAGAAAGAGGCATTTCTGTGGGCTAGCAGCTTGAGCAAAGGCACAGAACTGTAACGTACCTCTGAGCATGTAGGGTGGCCAATTCCTTTAGTATGACTGGTGCCCAGTGTGTGAGGCACAATAAGATTGGCCAAGAGGAAAAACAGACAATCATTGAATGCCCTAAATGCTGTATAATGGTTACTTTATTGTAAATGTGTTAAAGAAGCTCTTAATCTGAGGAATGATCAACAGCTTCACATTTTAGAAAGACAATTTTTGTGAAAATATGGAAGACATGTGTGGTGTCCTGACACTAGAAGCAGGGAAACTGGTTAGAACACGACTTCAGGTAAGCTATATTAAGGGCCTGAAGAGAAGTAGTGGTGTGGCTAGAGAGGTGTAGATGACAGATAATTTCTGTAGGTGGGCTTGGTGATTGGTTGGAAGTCGGAGATTGGAAGTATCACTCATCAGATTGAGAATAAGAAAGGGTATAGATTTGGCGGGCAGGATAATGAGGAATGTGTATTGGAATTGTTGTATTGGAGATCCAGAAAAGGCTCAAAGAGAGGTATGGGTCAAAGGTGCTGAAGTGAGTGTCATTAGTGGACAGAGAAATAATGTGCAGCGTGAGTAGAAAGAAAAGAGCAAGCCAAGGAAGAACTTGAGGATCACTAACTGCCAAAACAAGTGTAAAGAGAAAGAACTTCTCATACAAAACTGGAAAGGAGGGCTTCCCTGGTGGCGCAGTGGTTGAGGGTCCGCCTGCCGATGCAGGGGACACAGGTTCGTGCCCCCGTCCGGGAGGATCCCACGTGCTGCGGAGCGGCTGGGCCTGTGAGCCATGGCCGCTGAGCCTGCGCTCCGCAACGGGAGAGACCACAACAGTGAGAGGCCCGCGTACTGCAAAACAAACAAACAAAAAACTGGAAAGGAGAAAGAGGATCAGAAATATCTAACAGCGTGGACACCAAAGAGGTGCCACTGTGTCAAATGCTAAGTGGTCAAGCAGAGAAGCCCTTAAGGAATCCACTGATGTTTGTGCATCCATCGGGAATATTTGCAATAAAAATAAGAAATATGGCCACAAAACAGTATTACTCAACGTTCTGAAATATTCACCTAGTGATCCTAGATTTTCCCCGAAAAACTTCCCTTCCAAAATGTTGTCTACAAAAACCTCTTCAAATTTCTTCTGGGTTCTTATAAATTATATGACCCTAATTGAGATAATCTTCTAATTTTTTGGATCAGAAATTGAGAGATACTACTATATAGACATGCTCTATTGCTGAATAATATTAAATATATGAGAAACTTCACTTTCTACGTCATTCAAATATTAGTTTCATATTATAGCTGTTTCTATGCAGTCTGGGCCCTACTCAGGAGAATTACCTTTTATTATGCCTGTCACATCAATGTCAGTGCAGGTCACCAGGCTCAAGTTAAAATTTGCCTGTCCCTACACGTGTCCATGGAAAATCTAATGTGTTTCCAGGGAATCTGTGAAACACGTTGGATTCCAGGAAATATTTCCAGGGAATCTGTCCCTAGGGGACTTAACATTGTCTGATTCCGAGCCTCTGCTATATCAGTTTAGTTTATGGATCATCTTACTATCCTCCAGTGGTGATATCATTCATGTTTTGTTATTACATACCCACAAATACCACCTAGAATCTTTGTGGACATTGCTGCCTTTGCTAAAGCTTTGGAGAGATGTTAAAAGTTTCTTTTTTTTTTTAGTAGATCTTTATTGGAGTATAATTGTTTCACAATACTGTGTTAGTTTCTGTTGCACAACAAAGCGAATCAGCCATATGCATACACATGTCCCCATGTCCCCTCCCTCTTGCATCTCGCTCCCACCCTCCCTATCCCACCCCTCTAGGTGGTCACAAAGCACCGGGCTGATCTCCCTGGGCTATGCTGCTGCTTCCCACCAGACCACTATTTTACATTCGGTAGTGTATATATGTCGATGCTACTCTCACGTCACCCCAGGTTCGCCCTCCCACCCAAAGTCCTCAAGTCCATTCTCTTTGTCTACCTCTCTATTCCTGCCCTGCAACTAGGTTCACCAGTACCATTTTCTTTTCTTTCTTTTTAGATTCCACATATATGTGTTAGCATATGGTGTTTTTCTCTTTCTGACTTACTTCACTCTGTCTGACAGACCCTAGGTCCATCCACCTCACTACAAATAACTCAATTTCATTTCTCTTTATGGCTAATATTCCATTGTATATACGTGCCACATTCATTATCCATTCATCTGTCGATGGATATAGCCTTTGTCTTTTAAAAGAAAGAGAAAGCCATCACTAGACAGCTTTCTGAAATCGCAGGTTCAGAAGAGATGCTCCCGTGATTGGAAGATGGCTAAAACAACAGAATATGTGTCTCCAGCCTAAGTGGTAGAAGAAATCAAGGGAGAAGATTATTAGGAATGGTTGTTGACTGGGCATGCCAACTAATAATGTTCCCCAAACACAGATATGACTACCTACTCACACGAATCCCAGGAGGTTGAATTGCTATGATTCCCAATTTTACAGAAACTCAGGTAGACTCAGGTAGGTTAATTGAAGCTAAAAGCAAGGAGGCAAAGTCATTTTTAAAGCATTCTTGCTTCTTATTTTAAGTTCCATATACTGGTAACAAGCCACATGTGTGTCCTGACACTGGATAGAAGAAAACCAGCAGTCATCACACAGGCTTGTGCTTCCGCTCAGCTATTCTCTAAATATACTCACACATTCTTGCTTATTTAGCATGTCTATTCCTTCCTCTCTTCTTTTCAAAATTTCATCCTTTGAATTCCCATGTTATTTACAAAATTTTCCTGACCATCCCAATTCTAGTAACTGTTCTCATCTTTAGAAGTCCACGACTTTTAAGTTGTAATAATTTATTTGATATTTGTTATAAATTGTCTTGAAAGTTTGTTTATAGTTTCCATTAGGTATGAAGACTTTCCCCTTGTAAACTTCTTAAAAACAGAGAGGATGGCTGCTCAGAGTTGTAGCTATCCTACTCCTACTTCCTCCTGTCTTTTGTCCACATTCTAACAAGTAAGTGTCATTTAAAATAACAGGGATATAACCTTACTCATGGTAATGTGCAAACAGAATTTCAAATGTAACCTATTTTTCCTAAACCACTATCAGTGTTACAAATAAATATTATGAAACTAAAAGGCATTGGCATCTGATCTTCTGTAGGAATAACCACCCACTCCTGCCTAGGTAAAGCCTTCTAAAACAAGGTTAAGAGGTCAGAGCTCTTTGTCCTTCATGTAATATTTGTTGAACACTTAAAATGTTCTTATGATGTACTAGATATTGAGATTGTAAGGGTAAAAGACAGCCCTGTTCTTTAGGAGCTTATAGTCTAGTGGGAGATGCAGAAAAGTAAACAGGTGATTATATGGCAGCATGGTATATGTCCCCAGCTTTCCTGGAGCCTGTTATTTGTCTCCTTTTCAGCATTATTTCATAGGAGTTTGAAACTCTTCCTTTGTTTCCCACTCTGTATTCTACTTTTTCAGTCTTGGTTCCTAGAATGTGCAAGAATGCATTTTGTTTATGCTATTTTCTAATAGGCAACTTCTAAATAATGACTTTATTTCATCCCCCATACGTGTTTGTTGTAGCATTTTAAAGCGTGTGTAGGCTGCTTCTCAAATAACTATCAATGATCCCCACCTCAGGGTATTCATGCTCTTGTGTAATCCTCCCCTTATATGTGGACTGGACCTAGTGGTGTGCTTATAACAAATAGAATATGACAGAAGTAATGGAATGTCCCTTCTGAGATTGAGTTATAAATGAATGGACTTTCCACCTTCTCTCAGGCTTGTCTAGTGTGTTTTCCCTGGTGATGTAAACTGCTGTGTTGAAAGCTGCTTCGTACTTGGCCGCATTTTTCCTTGACACTATTACTTTTCGTTAGAATCAGGCTGATAGTTTTCTTGAATCTTTGTTCCACTGATTAGCCTCTCTTTAAAACTAATTTTTAAACTAATGCTCAAAGCTTTGAAATATTGAGTTCTTCAAATTTAATTTTCCTCATTTTATTTCTTATTTATACTCTGTAAATAAGTATATATATTTCAAACTGAGACAGACCTTGAAACATAACGTGTCTTTATATAGCTGTGATACACCCACTCAGAAGAAAACAATTCATGAACATGGAGTTTAAAATATATCATAAAATTCACGCTTCATACTGTGCCAATTTAACACAAACATGCCACATCCCTTGCATTAATAACCATAGATGATGACTGACAGAAGAAGTTCATAAGACTGCAACTTAAAATCCATTTATAGATCAGAAAATAATTTGAATAATGAAGTTTAGATATATAGAAGAACCATATCTGCACTTATATACAGATGACCAGAATCTCTAATGCCATATATGATTCATTACACATATGAGGCATTAAGCATTTATGCCCTTTTACTGTTTCCTGTCTTTCAAAGAGGACCAGAATATCCTTTTTAAATATAATTTTTCTTCTAGAAGTTTATTAAAACAATAGTTGGGTAATATTTATGGGATGTGAAAATGATTTTGTTTAATTCTGACTGCTTACAAAATGTCTCTTATTGGTGACTGGCAACTTGTGGGATTATTCAAGCTGACTTAAAAAACCTGATATTTAGAAAACAATATTAAGATTATATGACTCTAAAACAAAATCACTTTGTAGATTGTGAAATCTGGTAATGCTGCTCACTCATCAGCTCTAAAAGAAGAGTTTACATATATAGAAATAGATAATCAGCATTCTTAATAGGTGCTATTATACAATCTATCACATAGCAACAATAATATTATGAGAAACCAAATTATACTTATTTTTTATTCTCAACTTCTCTGAATGATTTCCCAACCTATGTCACTAAATACTGTTTTGAAGAGTCCATCAGTTTTCAAGCTTTTCCCAAAGTTGATGCAAGGAACACGATTGTTTTATTTATTTTATCCCTATGTATCTTATATTAGGAAAGTACATTTTTTAAGGTATAATATTAAAATACTAATGCTGGGCAAATAGACTAAAGTATCATTTAAAGGTTAGCCATAATCTGAGATAGCACTAAATTATTGGACAGAAAATTGAAATATTGTGCCTGCTAGAAGAGAATCAGGACAAAAGATTGACCTCACTCTGCTTGGCAAGTTATGTGTAAGAAAAAGATCATGTCTGGTCCCTCTGTATTACATACTGCCCCGCAACAGCAGAGAATGTTTTGCAAATTTTTTCTTCTCATGTATTATCAGCAGGTCCCTTTGGAAAATAAAATAATGCCTAATTCTTTTAAAAAAATAAAGGTTATCCATATAAAATAAAATAAAAGTTATTTGTGACGATTTCCTTCAGGAGATCATCTTTGTTCCAGTGCACATGACTCTAACTAGAATTTGGAGAGGCCAGGTGACACAGTAGGAAAATATCTGAACTGCAACTCAGGAGATAAGTCACAAATTGGAAAATTCTGAAAGGTTACATAATAGGTGAACATTCTTTGCAAGGGTATTTTTGTCTATTCATTTTAAATGGTACATTATTCAAGCAGAAATATTCCCCAAGAATTTAAGATCCTACAAAAATTAACAAACATCCTTGGTATTATTGTTTGTTCTTTTCTCTCTCTCTCTTTTTTTTTTTTTTTGCTTCTTACTTAATAGGCCCAAACTTTATTATAAGTGGGAAATAGTTTATAAACTATATTATGCTTTTATTACTATTAAGTACTTATTATAGGATAATAAATAAATTGGTTATTTGTTCACAAAAAGTTTTTCCTGTATTTCCTATACAAACTGCTTATCTAAATTTGACTACCTCCCTTCAGGTAGCTGTGCCTGGATTTGCTCACAATGAACCAATGTGGTTTGCTCAGAGTGGGTGTGAGCAAATGTGATGCATTCCACTTTCAGGCATGGCCCTCTAATGAGAGCCAGCCCATGCTTGTTCTTTTTTGCCAGCTCAAGGCAGACCAGCCTGGAGAACTTGGGGTCCATACACTGAAGGACACATGGGCAAGACAGAAGCAAGACAGAATCATACGTGCAGGAAAACTGCCCATGGATTATAAACATTGTTTGAACTTTCCTGAGCAAGAGATAACTTTACCATGTTAAGTCACTGAGATTTTAATCCAGGAGCTATATTTTAGTTTTCAAATCAATAATTTAGTTGAAGTATAAATTATATAAAGGAAAATTAACCCTTTTGTGTATAGTTTTTGAGTTTTGGCAACTGTATGTAGGCACTACTACACAATCAAGATACAGACTGTTCTATCACCTCCCCCAAATCACTCGTGTTCTTTGTAGCCAATATGTCTGATCACTGCAATCCCTGGCAGCCACCGATCTGTTTTATTTGTCTAATTTTGCCTTATCTGAAATGTAAAATTAATGGTATCATACAGTATGTAGACCTTTGAGGTTTTTTCCCATAAACATTTTGTATCCATCAATGACATTGCATGTATCAAGTATTTATCCCTTTTTTTTTTTTTTTGATGAGCAGTATTACATTTTATGGATGTATCAGTTTGTTTAACCTTTCACCTGTTGGAGGGCATTTGGGTTATTTCCAGTTTGGGGCATTTATGAATAAAGCCACTGTAAACATTCACTTACAAATTTTTATGTGAACATACATTTTCACATCTTCTGAATAAATACCCAAGCATGGAATTACTGGGTGAGTGTATGTACAGCTTTATAAGAAACTGCTGAATTTTTCTGTGAAGTATTTGTACAAGTTTTTATTCTTGTCAGTAATGTATGAGTTCTAGTTGCTCTGCATCATTGCAAACAGCACTTGCTACTGTCAACTTTTTGTTTTGTTTGACCATTCTTTTAAGTGTGTAGTAGTATTTTGTATTAGTTTCTGCTGCTGCATGACATTACCACAAACCTAGCACCTTAAAGCAACATAAATTTATTATCTCAGAGGTCCTGTAGGTCAGAAGGCTGGGCACAGTTTAGCTAGGTGCTCTACTTAGGATCTCAAAAGACTGAAATCAGGTATCAGTAGGACTGCAAATTCTTCATCTGAGGCTCTGGGTCCTCTTACAAGCCCATTTAGGTCATTGGTAGAATACAGTTTTTTGCATTGGGGACTGAGGTCCCCATTTCCTCCATGGCTGTTGGCCTTAGCTCCTAGATATCTCCGGCACAGGCCCTCTCACAAAATGGCAGTTTAATTATTCTTTGAAGCCAATACGAGCATGTCTCTTTGATTTCATCCGTCTCTGACCACTAAACCCTCTTTTAAGAGATTACTTATTTGCATTAGGCCCACCAAGATAATCTTCCTTTGATTAGCTCAAAATCAACTGATGAGAGATCTTAATTATACCTGCAAAATCCCTTCCCCTTTGCCTTATAATGTAACCCAATCATGAGAGTGATAGCCTATCATAGTCACAAGCTCCACCCACACTAATAGAGAGGGGAATGTATTGTACAAGGGCAGGGTCATTGAAGGACCATTTTAGAATCCTTCTTACAAGGTAGCTCATTTTCTTTTCATTTGCATTTCCCTATGACTAATGATATTGAGCATCTTTTAATATACTTATTTGCCAACTTTATATCTTCTTCAGTGAAGTGTCTGTTGAAATATTTTATCCATTATTATTGGTTTGTTTGTTTGTTTATAATTGAGTTTTAAGAGTTCTTACACATTCTAGATGCAAGCTCTTTATCAGATAAGTGTTTTACACATATATTCTCCCTCCTGTGCCTTGTCTTTTCATCCTCTAAACATTATTTTTTGAAGAGCAAAATTTTTGATTTTAATAAAGTCTATTTTATCATATTTTTTCTTTTATGCTTCATGCTTATGGTGTTATATTTAAGAAACACTTGTCTAACTCAAGTTCACAAAGATTTTCTCCTACGCTTTATCTAGAATTTTTCTAGTTTTAGGTTTTACATTTAGGTCTATGATTCTTTTTAGTTAATTTTGTTTAGGGTACAAGGTATACTTGAGGTTAATTATTTTGGTAATGAATATCCAATAGTTTCCAGCATCACTTGTGAAAAGACCATCCATTCTCCATAGCCTTTGCAACTTTGCCAAAAAATCAATTCACCATACAACTGTTTGTCTATTTCTGGACTCTATTCTTCACAGTTGATTTACGTTTCTATTCTTTCTCCAATGTAATACTATTTTTATACTGTAGTTTAAAAGTAACTAAAAGTCAGATAATATAAGCTGCCCAACTTTATGCTTCTTTTTCATATTTAGTGGTCTTTCAACGTTAAGTATAATGTTAGCTGTAAGTTTAATTTTTTTAGATGCCCTTGAATAGATTGAAGAAGTTCCTCTCTATTCCTAGCTTGCTGAAAATTTTTATTATGAACAGGTATTGTATTTTTGTAAACAATTCTTCTGCATTGATTGAGATGATCATAAGTTTGTTTTCTCTTCTTTACTCTGTTGATATGATAGAATTGCTTTGATTTATCATGATGTAGTAACATTTTTATATACTGCTGGATTCAAATTTTTGCATATTTTTGCATCTATGTTCATGAGGGATATTGGACTGTAGGTTTGTTTTCTTGCAAAGGCACTATTTGATTTTGGTTTCAGGCTAATGCCAGCTTCATAAAATATGTTGAGAAACATTCACTTCTCTTCTACTTTATGGAAAATTTTGCATTGAATTGGCATTATTTCCTCCTTAAATGTTTGGTAAAAATTGCCAGTGAGGCCATCTAGTGAACCTATCTAGGGTTTTCTTTGTTGGAAGGTTTTAACTACAAATTCAATTACTTTGGTAGATTTAAGACTATTTAGGTTATCTGTTTTTCTTGAGTGAGCTTAGGTTTTTGGCGTCTTTCAGGGAATTTATCCCATTTCACCAATATTAATGGGCATAAAATTGTTCTTGGAATTCCCTTATTATTATTCTAATACCTGTGGGTTCTTTAGTGATCTCATTTCTTCCATACCTGATATTGGTAATTATGTCTTCTCTCTTTTTTCTTGCCAAGTCTGACCAGAGATTTGTCCATATTATTATTTTTTTTAAAGAATCAACTTTTTGGTTTTAATGATTCTCTCTATTGCATTTTTTGTTTTCAGTATTACTCCTTTATGCCCTTATCTTTATTATTTCCTTCTTTATGTTTACTTTTGTTTTCATTTACTCTTCTTTTTCTAGTTCAGTAACATATAAACTTTGATTTCAGACTCTTGTTCTTTTCTAAAGTAAACATTTAAAACTGTATATTTCCCTTGAAGTATTGAGTTAGCTACATTCCAAGAATTTTGATACATGGTGCTTTTATTTCCATTTAATTTAGAATATTTTGAGACTTCCTCTTTAGCCCATGATGAATATAGATGTGTGTTGTTTAATTTCCAAATGTGTGAGTATTTTCCATACTTACTTTTCATATTAATTTCTTGTTAAATTATGGTTGAAGTCAATACTTTGTAACATACATTCTTCAGAAAATGACTTAATCTGCATCATCAATGACTATGATCTTCTTTTCACGTGTCCTTTCATGGAAAGGTTGTACACTAAATCAAGCTGGATGTTCTTAAAGTTAGAATCTATTCAGGACTTCGTAGTTCTAGGTACTATTCTAAACACTTTCATTTGGGAATATTTTCATCTTTTTAACAAGCTTAGGAGGAAGTTAATACTATCCATACATCACAGATGTGTTAAAGCTCACATTTGAACCTCTAAACTCTTTAGGATAGCAAGTTAGGAAGGGCATATGTTTATAAATAAAAGGAAAGGAGATTTTAATGAATGTGAATTGTATACAGTAGTAGATTCATTACGTATGGAGATATATTTAATCTATGTAAATTATATATTTCAAATTTATTTTACGTTTACTGATATTTGTTTTCAGAGCTATAAATTTAAATACCCTTAATGACCACTCATATCTGATAAGTATGTAGTTCTTGATTAAATAGCCATTTTGCTGAAATAGTATTTGTAAGTAAATTTTTCACTGACCAAATGAAAATTAAAAGTTAAATACTATAGTACTCTAGAGATAGGCCTCTACATTTATTTATCAATAAATAAAAGTGTCTTATTCAATTATAACTTGTCAAGGAATATAATTATAAATTTGTGAGATCTTGGCAGTGTCAAAATGTTTCTGGAGTTACATATTTTCATAACTCTAATAGATCTCCAAACCTAATCTCATCTTGAAGCCAGAAAATATACTAAAGTCTTTGTGGTTACTTTGATTTGTGGACTATTTGTCCCTCTGCAAGTTTTGTAACTAGCAGCAAATCTCGTGGCTCCATTCTAGGGCCAAACCTCATTCTGGCATGCTACCATAGTTCAGTCATTTCTTTGAGAAGATGTGTTCTACTATTCAACCAAATACCTTTCAAGTGAATGCTGGTAATAACAACTAGGAATAAAGGGAGAATATCCCATATTAATTTATACTACATAATTGTACATTAGCTACTATTGTATTAAGTCTCATAGTGTTTTCCTGAGGTGCATTTTTTATATTAGGGTGCCTCCTTCTTGAAATCGAGTTAAAATTTGTCATATTTTTTCCTCCCTTCTTTTCAACCATACTTAGGCCAGGAGGCCATTTGTTATAGAAGATTTTACACATCCCGGGCATGATTCAGAAAGAAAATGTAAATCATTTTTTTGCTGATTTTCTAGGCTCAGCTTTTTTCTATTATCCCAGTAATCCCACAGCATTTACAAATCTCTGGGCATGAAAGTAGTAAACAAGCGTAGTGTTTGAGATACCATATTCATGAAATAAAAATAAATTCATTTATTATATAGTTAGTAAATTTAGTTAATATCAACTGTAAACACAAATATTAGGTCATTGATATAATAGTCCTATATTTCATTCCATTATTTTATATACATCTTTGTTTGATTTTAATGAGTTCACGCATAATTTTGCATACCAATTTATCATCTGTCATTACTTTGTAAGCATTTGCTATGTTGTTTGCACAGCTATCATTTTTACAGAATACATAAAACTTTATCTAGTGAATGTCCTATAATTTACGTTTCTTGTTGTTAGACATTTCATTATCTATTGGGTTGGCCAAAAGGTTCATTTGGTTTTTTCTGTAAAATGGCTCCAGTAGCACTTAGTTGTCTTTAACTTCATTCAAAATAATTTTGTTAGACTGTATTGTGACAGCTGTCATATCAGCGTGCACTGAAAAAAAAACCTCATCAAAATTGGTGAATTTTTGTGTAGCCATTTTAATATTGAAGATGAAAGAAAAAAGCAACATTTTCGGCATATTATGCTTTATTATTTCAAGAAAGATAAAAATGCAGCTGAAATGCAAAAAAGATTTGTGCCGTGTATGGAGAAGGTGCTGTGACTGATTGAACGTGACAAAAGTGGTTTGCGAAGTTTCATGCTGGAGATTTCCTGCTGTACGATGCTCCATGGTTGGGTAGACCAGTTGAAGTCGATAGCGGTCAAATCAAGACATTAGTTGAGAACAATCAATGTTATAGCACGTGGGAGATAGCCGACATACTCAAAATATCCAAATCAAGCATTGAAAATCATTTGCACCAACTTGGTTATGTTCATCTCTTTGGTGTTTGGGTTCCACATAAGTTAAGCGGACAAAAGCCTTCTTGACCATATTTCAGCATGCAGTTCTCTACTTAAACATAACAAAAATGTTCCATTTTTAAAACAAATTGTGATGGACAATGAAAAGTGGATACTATACAATAGTGGATACTGTGGAACGGAAGAGATCTTGGGGCAAGCGAAATGAACCATCACCAACCACACCAAAGGCCGTGTTCATCCAAAGAAGGTGATGTTGTGTATATGGTGGGATTGGAAGGGAGTCCTCTATTATGAGCTCTTTCCAGAAAACCAAACAACTAATTCCAACAAGAATTGCTCCCATTTAGAGCAACTGAAAGCAGCCCTCGATGAAAAGTGTCTGGAATTATTCAACAGAAAACGCATCATCTTCCATCAGGATAACCCAAGACCGCGTGTTTCTTTGATGAACAGGTAAAAAACTGTTACAGCTTGGCTGGGAAGTTCTGATTCATCCACCATATTCACCAGACATTACACCTTCAGCTTTCCATTTATTTGGGTCTTTACAAAATTCTCTTAATGGAAAAAATTTAAATTCCCTGGAAGACTGTAAAAGACACCTGGAACAGTTCTTTGCTTAAAAAGATAAAAAAAAGTTTTGGGAAGATGGAATTATGAAGCAGCCTGAAAAGTGGCAGAGGGTAGGGGAACAAAATGGTGAATACGTTGTTCAATAAAGTTCTTGGTGAAAATGAAAAATGTGTTTTTTATTTTTACTTTAAAAACCAAAGGAACCTTTTGGCACACCCAATATTTTTGCATAGGAAACTATCCCCCAAAATAATAGCTTAAAAGGTAATTATTTTGTTTAACCCTGATTTTGTAGGTCAAGAATTGAAACAGGGTACCTCAGGGACATCTTATTTCTGATCCATAGAGTCTGGGGCCTTTGTCAGTATTGCTCAGAGGTGCCTAGTCAGCCACTCTATGGCAGTTTTTTTTACATCAGTCCACTCCACACCTGACCTGATCAGCAGTAAATCGTTCCCAGGTCAATCCTTACACTGCAGTGGATACTGATTTGCCTTCCACTCCTGAAATGCTGCTTCCACCCCCACCACCTCAGGGCTTACTGAGATGCCTCATCTATTCACATGGTACCCATACAGTGTGACTTCAGACCAAATAACCTAATTTCATGATAAATGAGGTGTTACAATAGACACTAGTATATGGTATGTTACTGGCCTTAACGTATATTCCTCACCCAGAAGCAGCTGGCTGAAAAGAATATTGGAAAATGCTTATCTGAGGTACCAACTCTGGAATTTGTCCTCTGTCCTCCATGATCTGATATATTTACTAAATGTATGGTCATCATCAGGTACTGTGAACTTAATAGAATAATATTTGGGTTTTGAGAAAGGGAGCTGAGGTATTATTAGCCCTTTTCGTCACTGTACCTTGTGGCTCAATTGTGGAATTGTTGATTCTCACCTCCATGGTCTTGCATTCTGCCCAGATGTGAGATTCTGTTTTCCATGTGTATTCTTTTTGCCAGGGTATACATTTCAAGTTCCACTGCACTTGCTGCTCTGAACACCATATCATATTTCTACTCCTATATCCACGTGTCATGGGGTTAACTTCTCTGATTTCACCATCAGTGACAGTCATTTTTCCTCTAGTATTGTTGAAATATTCTGGTAAAGTCTCTTCCATTTAATGCAAAGTTAGATCCTACAAAAGGCAAGTAAGAACTGTATATGGCAAAGTGGAACGCAGAGAAAAGAGAAAGGAATGCTTTTTGTATTTCCCCCCATTTTACCTGTGACTCTCAAGGCTTTTGATTAAAAATGGCAGCTAGCCTTTGAGAAAAACTGATCTCGTTTACAGTTCCATCAGGAATATGCAAGAATGCCTGTTTCACTGCACCCTTGCCACCAATGAGTGTCAAAAAATGCTTGGTAGACAAAAATACCGTTGCCTTAATCTAAAATATTTTAGTACTAATATGATTAGACATTTTGCATATGTTTAGTGGACATTCTTAAAGCTTTTTCTTTGAATGAATGTAATGTCATTTGCCCAACCATTTTATTGGGGCATTCTAGACATCTTCAACATACAGCAAGAACTGGCTTTGAGAACTACTTTGCTTACCACTCAGAGAATGAAACACACACACAGACATATAGACAGATACACATTTGCAGATGGTTAATAGTTCCTGAAATATTACATGTCTTATCTACATTTCATCTCTCATAAACAGTAGTTAACTTTTATAAGATTATTACATAATGTTATAATCATCTGATTAATAGTAGAGGAACAAAAAAATACATACTTTTTAAATAAAAGTAAAGGTAAAGCAAAATGAGGAAAAGCTACACAACATATTAGTAAATTTAAAAGCACATAACATAAAATCAGAATTTCTTGGTCTCTGAGCTACACCTTAGAAGTACATGAGGCACATTAGGAAGATGAATCAGAGTGTTATGTACTATTTTATAAATCCTGCTTATGAGTGACCTAAATACAGCTGTTCCCAAGTGACCTGAGAGAGTCAGCTTCCAAGGGGTGGTAAAGTTACAGCCATGCAACAGCTTGAGCTGGGGGACAGTTACATCAGTAGTTCTTAAAAACCTTGCCATGGGAGGGCCAGCATGATTGTAGGGGGCAAAGACTGTAAATATAGCCTGGGTCTTACTGTCTCTGGAAACACATCATGAATCAACACAACACTCTTCTGGAGCTGACTTCCTCGTAATGTGCCTCCAGGTTATCAGTCCTTAGAAACATGGAGCCACAAGATGACATTTAACTTTGAACTCTCTTCTTTGAATTTAGCAAAGCAAGTGCTAATGAGGTGCAGAAGCTAGGATAATAATTGCAAAAATATTAGTTAGTACTCTTGCAGTTTCCAGCAGAGGCTAGTGAAGTTACCAAAGAGCAAGAATGCACGTTTGATCATAAGCTAATCGAAGAATCCTTCTTGACTTTTTAAAGTAACCAAAAGTAATGAAAAATTAGGGGTTTAAATGGCAAAGCAAATTTGAGGAACTTAATAGCTGCTAAAGATATTTAGACTTAAAATATCATTTAAAAAATAGTTTTCCTTTCCTCCAACTCCAAGAACATGGTATTGGTACTAGTATTATGGTATTTCCCATATACTGCCATATATTATATTATGATCAGTTCCTTACCAGATTGTATGTTTTGTGGGAATCAGGTCTAGGGTCCACGAGACAGTCACTTCTATAGTCACTGTTGCATTTTGAATATGTCCTGATCTGGGCTAAATAGATGAGTACCACATTCATTAATTACTACCATTTAAGAAAACAAACAGCAAGGTTGTTTTGTTTTGTTTTTTAACTACCATTTAAGAAAACAAACAACAAGGTTGTTTTGTTTTATTTTTTTACCAACTAAACTACTTCCATATACTTCTATATACTTGTGTAAAGTACTTCATAAATTTTAAGAAGCTATAAATACTTTGGAAATCACCATTCTTACTTGTACATTTGAAGGATAATTTGTTAAATCATCAGAAATATAAGAATCTGAATATAAAATGGGTTTAACCATGTCTTCTATTGTGAAAAAGTGAGAATGCAATCAAACATATATTTTAATATATAAGGTCTAACATTATATTTGTCTGAAATATTTCACAATAAAATTAATTTAAAAAGAGATTTGAATATGACATTTTCAAGCCAATTTTTTTATTTTAACAAATATAAAGAATATAGCTGCAGTCTTTGTACTATTCTGGATGATAAAGGAAGAAGACATTTGACATTTGGAATTTTGAATTAGGCAATAAGGTTTTCGTGGCACTAATTATAAAGTAGGTTGTTATATGATTTTAATTCCAAAGCATGTGTTACCTGTTGCTCTTTTAATGTCTGTGGCTTGGTAGTACTTTGAGGAGGGTGAAAAGACCAAATTGTAAAGATAAAAAACAAAAACAAAAAACAG
The DNA here is from genome assembly GCF_026419965.1 of Kogia breviceps. NCBI lineage: Eukaryota > Metazoa > Chordata > Mammalia > Artiodactyla > Physeteridae > Kogia > Kogia breviceps. The sequence goes on along the minus strand of NC_081313.1, from coordinate 71,327,445 downwards.
TCCTAGCTGTTTTACCGATGTGTATTAACACTGAAATTTTTCTTTTTCTTTTTTTTTAAAAATTATCACCCTGTCAAAATTAAATGTGCAATCCACAGGAAATTTAAATGCTAGTTAAAATATTTCAATATAGTTAAAGTCTCTTTGAATTTCCAGATGCATTATTTCTTCAGTAAATTTTATAAAATGAAAAATTAATTTTTTGTATTTTACACTATTTACTCACTTTGGGTCTATCATCCTAATAGTAGTGTTTGGTACTTCTTGGCTATTTTGTTAAACAAGAGCTTTTCTTTATTTTAAATTCTCTAACACAGGATTTTTTTTCCTAATTCAAGCAAAATATCTGAATTTTTTGCCTGTTACCTGCATCTTTTTGTTCTACTTGTGTCTGTGTTTGAAGTTAAATGTCTATACCATATTACCTATATCTAAATGGTCTGATGGAAGTGAAATAGGACTTTGTAACTTCAAAGAATAGTATAAGAGACGGGTAAAGAACAGGGTAACAGAAATTCAGAAGGAAACAGATTGTTCTCCCTCAGGGAAAGGAAAAAAAAAAATTGCAAAAGAACTGGTCTCTTTTTTTAATCTCTAGGATGAAAACGGTAACCATAGAAATAACAATAAAACTTAGGCTTCCTTGTCAGAGAATATCTCCTGGTGAATGACAATCCTCGATACTATTTTTAGATCTCTGACCTTATAGCCATTCCCAATATTTTAGAATTTCTAGAAGGAATACACCTGTGCCATTCATGGACTAGCAATTTGGCCTGAAAATTGAAGCAGGGCTAAAAATTTGAACTTCTTACAGAAATAGAATATATGATACAAAGCGTAAGAGTCAGCTTACTATAGGGTATGGGAGAGAAGAAGAATGGGTTGAGACTCAGTCCTCACTCATATCTTTACCCGTTTCGTTCTTTCCGTTCATAAGGCATAAAAACTCCTTGACTAGTTTAAGAGAAAACTTAGTGGAAGAACAGAAAATTAGCTTATGAAATTTAGGAAAACAAGTAACCGAGACTTAAAAGCAGGAACTAAACTACAGCAACAGAATTTTGTACACTTTTCTTTCTAGAATGCTATCTTACTGAGAGTTTACTCCACTGACTCTTGGTCTTGGGGTTTTTATCTACCAAACATCCTGGAAGAGAGTCTGAAGGGATCAAGTCAAATCAGGTGACTACTCCTGAATCAATTTTCTGTGACCAACCTCAAGTTCAGGAAGGATGAATAAAACCAATCAGAGGAACTCCGCTACCCGCACCCCCTACTTGGGAGACAGTTCCCAGGGAAGGGGGAAACATTTGTGCAGGGCCATCATTTTAAAAGGCACTGCCAGGATATCCATATGATTAGGGTCAACATTCAAAACTACCATGCTCAGGTCATAAATTACTAAACAGACTTGAGTATAGCAAAACCAGTGACTCCACTGCTAAAGAAAATCATTCATTTATCCACTCATTAATTTATTTACACATTAAGCATTTATTATGAAAGAGACATTATACTATATAATTAGGATATAAAAATGAATGAGATACAACCTTAGGTTTTAAAAGTTTACGGTTTACTGAAAAGAACAAAACTTGCATGTATTAAAAATAAACATAAAATCTTCAATGATAAGAATAATTAAAAATGCTAAGCAGTGAATTTAAGTTTGAGGGGAACAGAATGCATTTTATGTATTCATATTCTCCTAAATTCAGTGTGACCAGGACTCTCCCAGGATCCATATTTAAAGCAAGCATAGCAGATCCTGTCTCTTGCATCTGTGTCTGTGTTCATATGCTATGGGTTTCCTGCCTCTCTCTGTTGCACTCATGTCACTTTTATTTTCAAATGAAAGGCCTTGGTTTTCAGATTAGATTTAAGTGTCCTCCCAAAGATCTCTCTGATTTCCATATCACGCCCGCCTGCAAATTATCGGTGCCTAAAATTTCCCTATTGCACAGTTGTATCTGCTGTCCCCAAGAAGAGAGCAGAAATGAACAATACCATGATAACAGTATTTTTTTTCTTCAGTTTTGTTCAGAGCTTACATGGTAAGAAAAAGTAGAATGCAAAGGAAGTTTTTTAATCTCTTTCTTATGTCCAGCATGACGCCGACCTGAGGCCTGTGCAGGGATTAACAGATGTAAAAGCTGAATGCATTTTTTCATAAATACAACGTTTTGATTTTTTAAAAAGTTGTTAGGCTTGTTTCCAGCTTCTGCAATTAGAAATATGAATGTAATATAGCTGGTTTGCATTTACTGCAATAATTTAATTCCTGTTTAAAGAGGAGTGTTCCATATATTTGAAATCATGCAGTGAAGTATCAATACTTTCATATTCAGACACATGTGTATTTTCTTATTCAGTAATGATTTTGTGTCTACAAGACAATGTCTCTGTATAATAAGAAACATATATTTTACTTAAACATCTGATGTTATGTAAAATCACCTGATGTCAAAATACTTACCTACCCTGATTTGAAAAGGATAGCTCTAGAGAAACTATATATAAATAATAAATAAACATAAGGGTTTTAATAAAAGGAATTGAAGGTTGGTATGTATTCAGTTATACAGTTGTCCCTCTATATCAGTGGGTTCAGTGCCCGTGGAGTCAACCAACAGTGGATTGAAAATATTACAAAAAAAATCCGGAAATTTCCAAAAAGCAAATCTTGAATTTGCTGCATTGCCAGCAACTATTTACATAGCATTTACATTGTATTTACAACTATTTACATAGCATTTACATTGTATTAGGTATTACAAGTAAACTAGAGATGATTTAAAGCATACAGGAATGAGTATACATAGGTTATACACAAATAGTAAAACATTTTATGTAAGAGGATTTTGGTGTCCTCAGGGGATACTGGAACAAATCCCCCACAGATACTGAGGGACAACTGTAGGTGTTGTGAAATGATCATCATGCTAAATCCAGTTAACATCCATCACCACACATAGTTGCAGATTTTTTTCTTATGATGAGAACTTTTAAGATCTACTCTATTAGCAACTTTCAGATATATAGTACAGTACTATTTACTTCAGTCACAGTGCTATATGTTGTGTCCCCATGACTTATTTATTTTATAACAAGAAGTTTGTACCTTTTGCCACCTTCACCCATTTCTCCTTTGTCTTTAATTTTAATCATTATGAATTTTAAGTTTAATTTTAATCATCATCTTTAATTTGAGGGGAACATCCATGAATAAATATAATAGGTAATTATGTAGGGGAAGACAGTACAATGTGAGGAGGCAGAGGGTGAGTCCTGAAGTCAGACTGTAGGGCATTGCTTAATTTCTCAGTGTCTCATTTTCCTCACCCATAAATAAGAATTATAGTAACACCCACTTCCTATGGCCCTTGTGGACCTAAATGGAATAATACATATAAAGTGCTCAAGACAGTACCTGTCATATAAAAAGCAGTCATGAATATTAGCTATGACTATTATATTCTATGAGGCAATTGGAATAATTTTTAGAAATATTTTTTCATTGACATAAGTCTTAGTTGTCACCATTTTAAACTCTTCAATATACATTCATTTAGCAAATATTTTTCCAGTACATATATTATGACTATTAGACTATATTATGTACTTTATTAGATATTGGTGACACAAAGATGGTTGCTCCATTCAGAGAGCTTAAGAACTAAACTAGGGATGCAGTTTGTGACAAAAAATCTATTACAATATCATAACTGGAATGGTGGAAGTAGGCATGGGATGCCACTGGGATACATGAGAGATAGTGATATCTCAAATCTCCCTGTGTGTAAGTAACCAGAAAGGCTTCAGAGAGAAGATGCCATGAGCTGAGTCTTTAAATCTTGCAGTGTGTTCACCCAAATGTTGGCTGGGAGAAAGGTTGAAATCTAAGTGGGTGAAACATCACGGGCAAGAGGGATAAAGCATTGTAGTGAACTTTGGGAATTGTAAATAATTTTCTAAAAATTAAGGTACAAAAAGATGGAGACAGATAAAGCTCGATATTTGAGCAGAGTCGTTTCTTGTGCAGTCTTAACTGCCGTGCCAAGAAATCTGAGCTTGGAGACCATACGTACCTGGTACAGTGAGACTTATTTAGAAAGTTAAATTCAGTGAATTTAGTTTACTTATTGATTATATTTATTTTTATCCTCTATCTCCTCTCACTAGAATGTAAACTCAAGAAAGACAAAGATTCTCATCTTTGTCCCCCAGCATTGAGTCGTGCCTGACACATGACAGATGTTCAGTAGATATTTGCTGAATAAATTGAAATTTCAACAGTCCAGGTAAAAGGAAATGAGAGTCTGAATGAAAGTAGTATTATTGAAGCCCCCAAAAAATATATTTTAAAGAGCACAAATATCAGAATTTATGACTGATTAGATAATGGTGAAGAAACCAGAGATTTTTTAGCAAATGCTCAGTGTCCAAATTGAATATTATATCAGTTCCTGAAAGGGTTATTTAAGAGGAGAAAAGTCTGGTGTGAGGAGGAAGGTGGTCAGGGCATATAGGAGTTTAGTTTTTGACTAGTTGTTCTCGAGGGACATACAGGTGGGGAACTTACAGATGTCCAGGAAGTACTTAGGTATATGGTTCTCAATATTATTATGGTTATATTTAACAAATTTGTGAATATATTTAAATCCAACATCTGAATGAACATCCAGCATCTCCAACCAGGTAGCAGTAACTGCTGAATGTCTAGTACTGTGTATTTTTTCCCTATTTCCCTTACCCCTTTCCACTCTTCTGACCCCTTTGCTCTGCTTACTCTACTTATGTCTTTAACATATATATATATGTATTATATATTAATTATTAATATATATTACTCTGGCTAATGTGCTCTGACTATAACTTGAATTATTGCTATCCCAGGTGTAAAGAATGTATTACGTCTAGTAGTAAATCAGAGATGATAAAATTAAAGGTTTTTAGACAATTGGCTATCTTTTCTGAGCTTGTTCTGATATAAATGTTAGATGTTTTAAAAAACATTTTACACTTTAAAGCATTTTGGTAAAATTTTCTTTTGCACAGAAACACAGGATTATCCATTCAGCATGTGTATTTTTTATTTGACTCTGATACATTCTAATAAATCAATTGCATGGGCCCTAGTTGAACCAGCTCCTTTTGGATCTAAGTGTCTCTGCCATAACGAACACTGTACTTTGTAAGGGAATATAGGAATTTATATTTGTATAGGAATTTTAAATGCATGACGCTTATTGATCCTCCTAATCACTGTGTGAAACTGGAGTATGGGAGATTATCATCTCTGTGCTATAGAAGAGGAATTTAGGTGGTAGCTGATTCACCCAGCAAACAATAGAAAAGCAGGTCTCAAAGCCAGGGGCAGCTGAATACGAGTCTACTATCTTTTCCCCTGCACTTACTGCCTCTTCATCCATCTCCTACCCAGAGGCCTTACCCAGGTGGTCACTAGGCATGAACTGCAAGAGAGATAATATGTCTGGACAAAATTAGCATTGATTGCAGATGTTAACGAGCAACCACAAAACATATGAAATGAAGAATACTTAAAGTTGCATAAGATTAAACTTGTGCTGCTATATTGCAAAATGCATCCCAGAATAACTCTCATATTCTGTACAGGAGTTATTTCAAAACCTTCCTAGCTTCCAAAGCCTCTACCACAACATCAGCCAAAATTCAGAGATCCAATGGAAGCCATAAGCCCCCTACCCCCACCCCACTACCCGCTTATCTGTACCCACATATGCTTCATTCTTTCCCCAAGATCTCACATAAAATGTTACTGCTCTTCCATCCAGTGTTAATAACATGCCTTGTGGCCTGGATTCGTCAACTTACACCTACTCAGAGATTATATTCTTTTAATTATATTCTTTTAATTATACTCAAGTCTATCCAATATTGAAGCAAATAAATGAATAAACAAATAATCATGGATAAAACTAAAATGCTGCTCTGTAAATCTTGTATGCCTTATAAGCTGCTGAATTTCTTTCATGCTCTAGTCATGTCTATAAAAAGGAGTCTGTCTGTCCTTCACTTCCTAACCTCTCTATTTTCCAGGCCACTGACTACACTATTCTGTTTTAGTGTGGTTGACCAATAACCACCTAATTGCCAAGTCTGATAGACTTTTATTTTCAGTACTTTTTTTCTGTCCTCATTTTACCTGATTTTAATGTCACTTCTGACTGTAACTATATTCCCTTTAAAATAAATTTCTCTCACTGCTTCCCTAAATGTTCTCTTTTCTTACACTTTTAATAATTATTATTTAGGTTGCTTCTCTTTTGCTGGTTATTCTTTATTTGTTGGTGTCCTTCAGAGTTCCATCCTCAACTCTGTTCTCATCTTCTCTTATGACTTCACTTCCATCTATATGTTGGTGACTTCCAAGTTCCTTCTGTCATCATGCATCACTCTGTTCAACATCACACATATCTCACTTTCTACTGAATACTTTCACTTCTGTGTGACACTGGCATCTCGAGTTCAATATGCTTAAATTAATTTTATGATTCTTCCCAAGCACCCACCTCCTGTAAACTTCTCCTTGTCCTATATTTTTATCTTGTTGCATGGCACCACCATCCATCCAGTCTTCCAACCCATATGCTGAGAATCATTCTTAGCTCTACCAACACTTTTATCCCATCCCTAAACCTGTAAGGCTCTTAATTCTTTCCATCCTACTTCTTAAATATCTCTCAAATCCACTGAAGTTTCTCCAGCTCAGAAGCCACTGCCTTATTTTAGATCTGCATTATTTCCCAAGTGTATTATTTCAGTGGTTCTTCCAACCCATTCTCCATACTGCAGTTAACAAGCTTTCTAAAACTTATCTCTTTTATGCTACGTTCCTATAAACAAACTTTCAGAGATTTTGTTCCCTTCAAATTACAGTCCATTTTTTAAAAACTGAGTTCACAGGACTTTGGGAGATTTAGTTGCTGACGTACTTCTCCAGCCATTGGTCTGTTGCTCCTTCATTTGGTCAATTCTTGTGCATCCTTAAAATCTTTGCTGAGATATCACTTCACTTATTACAGGTAGTTTTCCCTCATTCCTCTGTTTTAGGTTAGGGGCCTGTCCTCTGTGCTCCCTCACATTTCCATGTTTAAATTTAACGGTATTTATCGTATATCGTATCGCCTCTTTATCTCTCTTTACTGTTAGCTCCTTTTGCTTGGTGAACCCAGAATGTGCCACGAGATAAAAATTTGTGAGATGCCTGAATATAATGTATATTTAGTGGGGGCATACTGCCTTACAAGCACTACTCTAGGCATTGAATATACAATTGTGAAAAATACAAAGTCCCTGCCCTCAGAGAGCTTACATTCCAGTCGGGATAATAAATAAATAAACTTGTATTCTAAATGGTTAAAAAAGTAGAGTCATTAAAAAAACCTCTATCCAGTTCTTTTTTGTAACAACCAGAAAGACAGCTATTCTTCAAATTGCAGATTTTATTTGTAGTACCAAAATTTCTGATTAAGTGTAAAAATTATACTAAGCTGGAAGTTTTATCTATAAACCTCATATCAAACTTCAGAATGTCTCCAAATGTGTATGATTTAATGTAAGTATGATGATCATCTGATAAAACTCATAGAAAATACTGTAAACAATTCCAATTACATTGGCTTAAAACATTTAAAATCAAACTTTGCATATAAAATTTATTTCAGAAATCTCAAACCATAAAGTATGCAAAGAAAATGGGCTATGAATGGATGAGAGTCTAAAAAAGTGTCTAATTTCTAATTCCAGCTGCAAGGAAAAGAATGTCAACTATGTTAGACTGTGGCTGTGTCTGCATCCACAAACTGATTTGAAAAATGATTGAATTCATTTAAATGGCCAGTTATTTTGACAAAACCAACAACCAAAAGGGCCAAATCTAGTCAATACCTGGTTGTTTGCATTCTGCCTACTTGCCCCCTCAGTTTGGTTCTTATGTGTAGATAGTCTGTGTATCAAGAATTCAGGGTGGGCCACTAATGTCATTTTGTGAAAACAACACGATACCAAATAAGAGTGTTTTCTGGCCATTTGCTCTTGGCCACCCACGTGTCTGAGAATGCGGTACGCTGGGCTCAGTACCTTAGGACTTCATATTTTGTCTCATCTTCTGAAGGTGTGGGAAGAAATAGTTTGATTGAAAAGTAGTCAACCTGGTGGTTATGGAAGCATAGTTACCATAGAAGCTTGTTGTCAATCCAAGGATCAACTAGCAAGGGCTGCTACCTAAGGACCCAGCAATTTGTACTTTTCTTTAATTAACCTGACTGGTCTATTAGATAGAAACATTTACTCAAAAGCATAGACTTGCATAAAATTTTTTCTTAAAGTGAAGTGACTTTGCTTTTGAATTGCATTTGTTTCTGTAACAATTCCCCAGCTTTAGTTTCTGTCAAATAAAAGACCAACTAGTATTTTTCTAAATACAAACACCAACAAATATGCTTACTGCAATTACTATAGCTGCCTTTTTACTATTGTTAGGAGATATTGAAGGCTTAATTGCTTGTATTTCTTGTAATGCTGATTAAAAACAAAAATGAACACATACAATTCAATGAGGACTGTGAGAAAAACAGTGTACGGCTGAACGTGTAGTCTTATGGTCCCACTGATCCTCTGCCGGGGTTATTACAATATTAATGAATAAAAGTACAAAATGTATACTGAGGATACTATATACTACTATTTTAGTTTACTTTAACGATGTCTGTTCCTTACACCTAATCAGTACATCTTATTGCTCAACCACGTCCAAAAGTAAAAATTTATGGTTGGAACCTAATACATATTTGATCCTATCCTACCAGGCAGGTCAAAAGTCTTTTTGGTGAAACAGGTATGAAATAGATGTGCCATTATCATTACAAATTTAAGTTGCCCTGACTAATCATTCCGTGCGGTTTAGAGATGGAAATAGTATAGATGGCAGAACTAGAAGAGGAGGTGTTAATTCATTTGCTCATTCTTAGCCATTTACATTGGGAAGAAATGACTGGAAAAACAATCATTTATTATTCTTTAGGAGACCCGAGTCAGCAAAATCACCTGCACATGGTTGAGAGAGGGGTCCCTCATAGTGCAGATTTTGTGTTTGATTTTACAGAGAACTCAAAAGCCAGTAGCTGTGGATGGCATTTATATTTAGTAAGAGTGCAATATACTCGTTTGAAGTTGGGAGATGAGTATTTATTGAAACAGCTGGCAAATCAGCAAGAAAATGCTGATTTTGAAAAAACTATTCTTCTTCTGTGGAATCAGACCTACTGTATTTAGCAACACTATTATAATTGAACACAAAAACTGCATTAAAATACCATTAAGAAGGAGACAGAAATCCAGAAAAATAAGAGAATTCTAAGTTAAAAGCTGTCACAGCAGTCCTGAGTCAGCTCTTTTAAGAATAAATGCACAAATGCACAAATGATCTTTCAAGTGTGACACCAGATGAACCCACTGGACTCTATTTCCCCACCACTTGTAGCCACTGTCAAATGTAACCAACACATTTTTCCGGGCTGACCTACCTACCCATAGCTCATCTATCTCTAAACTCAGGAGCACCGATTCCATCCTTTCATGGAATTAAAACACCAGGAAATTGGATGAAATTTAATTTCAGCCTGACACAAATAGAGCTTAACCTTTCCCTGAAAATAATCTATGTATTAGTAAAGGACATTCCGTAACTCCAACCAATCCTCGTGCCACCACTTAGAAACACAGACTGTACTCTTGTACAGACATAAGGAAACCGAAGGATCACTAGGTTAGGTTTTTTTTCTAAGGAGAATACTGGGAACTGCTTAATTTATGGAACTTACTGAAGGTCACAAAATTGGTTTGTGGCTGAAACCAAATCTTATGACTTTCAATCCAGTGTCCTTTCGACCACACTCTTTGCCCTCTCTAGGTTGTCAGTGATGGTTGTTGCTATGTTTAAAATAAAGGTAGACTTTGTCCCAACCCTGGCCCTTAAAGGCAACTAGGAGGAAGGACAGGAGTGGGTATAAACAGTAGGACATTTTGTGAAGCACTTAACTGTTACTATTTTCTCCTCCTGCATTTAATAATGACAGCAGTCAAGTAGGGTTCGTCTGCCTCCCCGCACAGGCCAGGAAAGTCCTGTGGCAGGCCACTGAGCAGTTTCCAGAGCAACAGGCCATTTCTGTGCCTTCTGCTACCCTGGAAAAACTAGGAAAATATAGGCCATGCAGAAGTGCAAGATGCAGATGCCTGAGAGTTCTCCTCGTGTAGCTCAGCTCTGAACCAGACCCATCTTTTTGCTTCTTTTAATATTTATTTATTTTATTTATTTATTTTCCTTATTTTTTGTTTTGGCTGTGTTGGGTCTTAGTTGCGGCACATGGGATCTTTGTTGAGGCACACGACATCTTTTCGTTATGGAGCGTGGGCTCTTCGGGTTTCTCTCGAGTTGTGGCGCGCAGGCTTCTCTCTAGTTGTGGCATGCGGGGTTTCTTTGTCTGGTTGTGGCACGTGGACTCCAGGGCACGAGGGCTCTCTCTTTGAGGTGCGCAAGCTCAATAGCTGTGGCGCGAGATCTCAATAGTTGCCCTGCGGCATGTGGGCTCTTAGTTCCCTGACCAGGGTTCGAACCCGCGTCCCCTGCATTGGAAGGCGATTCTTTACCACTGGACCACCAGGGAAGTCCAACCAGCTCCATTTTAACACCAGAAGTCCATCTGATTATTACTCAGAAATGTGCTAATGGTTTTTCTGCTAAAAAAAAAAAAAGTTAGAAACTCTCTGGAGATCCAATTGAATTTCACCTTTATGTATACAGGCTAAGATAAATCTCATTCTGACTTGTATAAAGTATACCTCATTCTAGATTTTTTTTTGGGGGGGGGGCGGGGTACATGGGCCTCTCACTGTTGTGGCCTCTCCCGTCGCAGAGCACAGGCTCCGGACGCGCAGGCTCAGCGGCCATGGCTCACGGGCCCAGCCGCTCCGCGGCATGTGGGATCTTCCCGGACCGGGGCACGAACCCGTGTCCCCTGCATTGGCAGGCAGATTCTCAACCACTGCGCCACCAGGGAAGCCCCTGGATCTAACTTTTGATAACTGTCTGTGGAATATCAACTGCTTAGGAGGGCATTGGCTTCCCAGGATGCAACACTGGAAAGTCCATGTGGCTTGACAATACCAATCTCTACCTAGATCCTAATCTCTGTTAGAACTTAGGAGACTGTACAGGTGGTACCAATGGGTTCCAAGAGGCTACTTTTTCCAGGCTTATTCCTCAAAAGTGCAATCCTGCCGCTTCCCACACCCTCAAGATTAGAGGTGGGTTTATCTAGAACATAGATCCCTAGCCCTCACAAAATCCAATCATTTTTCACCTTTAGAGAGACTAGAATTTACTGATTAAGATTCCTACATGACCCTGGGAAGTTTAGCAGGTAAGAAACAGAAAATTTGAGAACTTACTCCTGAGTTGAGAGCTCAGTGAATGTTCTTGTGGTTGAAATTTTAAACCTAACTTAAACTTGGGAATATTCAAGTTCATACCTTCTTGACAAAGCATGACCTCCCTTTCTTCATGGAGAAAAATTCTAAAAACGTCAAAAGTTACTTTTTAAATCATTTTAATTGCAAATTAATTCAAAACATAAGGGTGAAATGTCTCTGAAATTGCACATAGCCACTAATACTAGAAGGAAGAAGATGGAAACAACTTCTTTTAGACTTCATCAAACCATAAATATCCAATCTTCTTTTGGAAAATTTGGAAGGTGGTGTGCATAAATTCTTATGGTTCCTTATTTTTTTTAAATATGAAATAGAATTGAGGAGAACTTTGTATTGAATGTTTGTAGTAAAAACCTCAAATTTCCTCTAGAGAGGTGTTTTCATTTCCTTTCCTATTCTGCTTTATGCTAATATATTTTTATTCTGCTAACCATATGTATTATTAAGAGAACCATTAATAAATCTTTGTAAGAAACATGGCTTTGGTCTTACCAAATTCTGGGGATGAGTCTGTGGTTTTTACCATGGATTGCCTACAACCTTTGTTGGGTCAAGTTTGGTTAGAAGTCTAAACAATCCTGAGCCATTACTACATTATTTTTTAATAGTCCCATATCAGTGATATTGAACATTTCTATACTTGGATTTCAGGCATATTGATTTACCTGACAGGCTCGGTATACTCTTCCAATCTATCGTTTAGTAAGTTTTGTCTACCTTTACTTAATAGCATTTATTTTGGCATTTCATTTTTCTTTTAGCGGTTTCTTTATGGATTTTTTGAAGGAACGTTTTTAGCGAACACTTGGCATTGAATGTAATGTTACTTTTATAATTTTGTTGAGAAACAACATTAATTGAGTGCTCATTCCACACAGAATATGCAAAAGCTTTATATCTGTTGAGCTTTTGCATTTGGGAACTTTTTGCACAGAATTCTAAGCCCAATAATAGCTTCTTTCCAAAGGCAAATGTTCTATACCTTTTGTTGCCCTTTCCCATTTCTCCCCCATGATGCCACCTGGCCATACTCCACAAAATTTCCTCCAAATATTTTGAGTAAATACATATTGCAGTTAAAAACAATATGCAAGTCCAGGGGAAGATGCTTCTATGAGAAGCAGTGCTATATTTCACCTGCTTATAAGTGCAGAAGTTGTCATAGGTAAAGACACCAGGACATCTTTATTGTTCCATATACCAGTCTGCTCTGCTCCACTTGTATATGAGAGGATCATGAGACCAATTCTTTAAACTATATGATCTTAAACTCCTAAGATCAATATCTGAACGATATAAAGCTTGAAGGTTAAAGAAAGATCTACATATGCTATATATACATGCATGCAGTGATTACTTGCATGAAATGTTTTACTAGACAGCTTTGGGATGGGAGTATAAGAAAGCCTGATTTCTATGCTTCTTTGGGATAAAATGAATATGGAAAAGTAGGTTGAGCTTGGAAGTGTTGATGCTAAAACTTCACTGTACCTTACTGATGCAGTTTCAGTCTACACTGGCCCCAAGCAAATCTGGCTTTCCCAACAGCCCAACAAACCCATGAATAGAGCAATGAGGAAACAAATATATAAATAAAGTGACTAACAAATACATACATATATACATTTTGGCTAAAAAAAATTGGTGTTGAAAAAAGGAGCATTCACATTGTGCTAGGATATAACCATGCTCCTGGTTTCACCCAGGCTGGTTTCTTTGCTGCTCTCTGGGTGGGGAGGGAGGTAGTCCTAGGTCCTAACTGTGTCAGTTCAGGTCTTTCAAGAAACAATGGCTGACAAGCTGGAATAAGTCTGTGGAGTTTGAAGGGAGAGAGAGCAGAAGAGAGGGCAAGACTTGCATCTGGGTACAATGCACATCTGACATTTGTGAAAGGAGAATGGGAAGAAAGGCCAGCTGGACAGGAAACAGTTTAGATTCATTGCGGTTCTGAGATATGTTCAGCCAGGCCAATGAGGAGTCCCCTAACAAAGGCTTCTCACTAGAGCCCAACACTGGGCATGAATGACCAGGCTCTGGTACACACACTTGCTTAGTCATGGGTTGGGGGAAGCATGGACTCGGCATTAACAACACGGTGGATCTAGAGGTGCTACAGCTGGAGGGTGTCAGCTAGCTACACCCACAGCATGTTCTCTTGGGGAGAGCTTAGTGGCATATGTTCATGCCCATATATCCTTGAATATCGATAAAGTGTGAATCTTTGTTGGGGCCTAAAGTTCACCAAAGTGTCTTAAAATGAATCTTCCATTGGAACACTTGTTGCTAGATTCATCCCCCTTCTCTGTGCAAATATCTTTGAGATTAGTCCTTCCAAGCTTACATTGTTCTTCTAATTCTTAAAATTTCTTTTGTTTTAATTTTGAATCCTCTAAGTCTCTTTTAAGAAAACAAAATAAGTAACAATAATAAAATATGTTCCTTTGTAACATCCTCCCCACAATAATGCTATTCCAGAGTTTCAATTCTTTATACTGTATATCTTTTTGAGGAAACATATCTCTAAGTCCCATCTTCTGTTGCCTTTTCTCTTATGTTGGTATTGCAATTAAGAGCTATGTAACTTTTATTTTGCGGGAAGATAACTATGACCTCTGGAAAAACTGGAGTTAATTCCAAACATTATAATAACTTTGGGAAGGAATTTTCGACTTTCTTTTTGCTTCCCATATGTTATTAGTTAAGGTAATTAATGCTAGTTGCCACAACAGACAAACTTCAAAATCTTCGTATCTTAACAAAAGTTACCAGCATAGTTTTGCGGAGTGTTCTTTGTCATTTGGTAACTCAATGATCCAGGTTTCTTGCATTTTGTCATGTCCCCTTATCATCATATGACTTATAAATTGGTTGTAGCAGGAAAAAAGAGTAGGAAGCATACTGGCTCTTAAATGCTCTGAACAAGAAGTGACATATGACTTTCACTCACATTCTCATCTGCTAGAACTTACTTCTATGTCCCCAGCCCAGCTGAAAAGGATGCTGGGAAATATAAATAAGCACAGTGACCTTTGTTGAGCACTATTTGTTTTTGCACACCTTGCCAACTTTATTCTCACTCCAGCCTGGGGTGACTGTTTCATATATGAAGCAGTACACATGCATATATTCTCTTCTTTACCAGGAAAGAAAGGACAAATATTTGTAGAAAGAATGAGATGTTTCTAGACATACCTTTACTTTAAAATAATCATCCAAACGTCATGTGTTTCTTGATGCAAATATTATTCTTTATGTTTTCAAAGTTTTTGGTATTTCTCCTTTTTTCCAAATGTCTTATTTGAAGGACGTTATTCGAAGAACTAGAATCAAGAGGAACATGCAACAAGAGTAGAAAAAAATTAAATGGTTATCTTTAAAATATATTAATCCACACCTAAAGACATGCAAATAAGTAAGTGGATTTTATCTAAAAATAAATGATTACATTCTGTCTATTATAAAAATAGAGCATAATGTGATCGTTTTAGTCTTGTCATTAGAACAAATTTTTAAAGATTGCTTATTTCATAGCAGATGAAAAATCCAGGGTTTCCCTGGTGGCACAGTGGTTGAGAGTCTGCCTGCCGATGCAGGGGACACGGGTTCGTGCCCCGGTCTGGGAAGATCCCACATGCCGCAGAGCGGCTGGGCCCGTGAGCCATGGCTGCTGAGCCTGCATGTCCAGAGCCTGTGCTCCGCAATGGGAGAGGCCACAACAGTGAGAGGCCCGCATACCGCAAAAAAAAAAAAAAAAAAAAAAAAAAAAATCCATTTTACTGAGTGTATTAGTTTCCTATTGCTGCTTTAACAAATTACTGCAAATATAGTGACTTAAAAAAACACAAATGTATTCTCTTACAGTTAGGGAGGTAAGAAGTCTGAAGTGAGTCTTACAGGGCTTAAATTAAGATGTTGTCAGGGCTGGTTTCTTCTATGGAAAAAGTCCATATCTTTCCTTTTCCAACTTCTAGAGACCTCCATCATTCTTTGGCTCATGGTGTCATCTCACCAGTCTGTGTTTCTGCCTTTTTATCATGTTCTCTGTCTTGGACCCTCCTGCTTCCCTCCTATAAGGACCCTTGTGATAATTTTAGGCCCACCCAGTTAATCTAGGATAATCTCCTTATTCTCAACATTCTTAACCATGTCTGCAAAGTCCTTTTTGCCATGTAAGGTAACATATTCATAGGTTCCAGGGATTAAGATGTGGACATCTTGGGGGCCGGGGCAGGGGGATTATTCAGCCTATCATACTGAGTCATCTGTAATCTTCCTTACGTACTTTACATTCTTATCAATAGCCCATGCTTATCAATCAGCTGGATGATACAATAGGTTTATCTCCATGAAACTAAATGACTGATACAGTAGCAAAATCTTCAACATTAACCAACTATGAATTGGTTAATGAATGCCTACTAAACAGGTGGTATTGATAATGTGAGAAGAGTTGAGCAAATGTTTATAGAGGTCCAGGAACCTTTTGGGAACAAAGAGATCAAAACCTCTACCACTTCCCTGTTGGGGCTAAAAGTTCTATCTTCTTTGATAGATTCTGGCAACTAGACCACAGAGATCCACAGGTCGGATAGATTCCCCAGTGGCACCATATTCTCGGTGGCAACATATTAGGGGCAATAAAAATCTTGCCTTATAGAGAGGGACTTAATTTTTAATTTAAATCACAAATATCTCCAGACTTGATGACATATAAACTCAGTAATGTAAGACTATCTTAATAGACCTGATTCTTTCCTGGATATTAATGTGATTTTTCCAAACCTGAACCTGGTTTTTCCTTTTAAGTGTCACATACTCTGATATATTCTATGACCTAATTGTTACCATTGTAGTGATGTTGCTGTAGAACTACTCTGAAATCTTTTAAGCAATGTAATGGAATTATAATGGCCTTATAATGGGCTCCCCAGAATTTCTTTTTACTGTTGTAATGCTGTCATAATGGCATTGTAAGGGGTCCTCCGTAAACATATACTGAAATAATTTTGCCACCATCATGACACTGAAATGAGTCCCCATAGAGTTTATTTGAAATTGTTTTGCTCTTCTAATGGCATTAATAATGCAGTCTTCACAGATTTAACAGGGAAATTGTTTGACCATCATAATGTGTTCTTCATAGACTTACAATAAAATTGCTTACCAGTGTAATGTGGTTTCCATTAACTTGCACTAAAATCATTTTCCTACCATAATGGCATTATAATAAGGTATCCATGAACTTGGACTACCAAAGTTTGGTTCTCTTGATGGCTTCATAGCAGCATTGCTACTAAGACAGTTAAAATAATATTGATGCTTTGTTGTATCGTAAGCAAAGACTGTAAGTAATGCATGTCTACTTTTCACACTTAAGTATCTTGGTTTTTCCTTTAAAAGTAATGTCCTCACCGCAATATACTTTATAAAACAAGAGCAATCACTTTTCAAATAACCAGATGAAAGAACCCTAGATTCTTAGGTCGCGAGATCTCATCTTATGCACTTTCTATATAAATTCGAGTGGTTTTTTTTAATTAACTTGACTGTTTTTTCTTTTCCTTTTTAAAAAAGTGTGATATGTCATTTCCTCTTGATCCTTCAAAATTATTATTTTTTATAAATCCTATTTTATGAGATTGCAATGAAGTACAACCATTACTCTCTAGTCCTTAGTATGAGTATGCTAAAGTATATGATGTTTATAACCCTTGGTCCCTTTTATTTACAAGAGACAGCACAAACATAGAAAACTTACTAGCAATAAATGGATACAGTATAAAGACAGATTCAAGGCATGTAATAAATAGAGTGGATTAAATATTTACTGGATGCACAGACCCAGTGTTACATTATTTGGATGTGCAGGGAGAATAAAAGGTGTGATGTTGAGGGAGTTTTATGTTTGTATAGTGTGCAATTAGGTTACCACAATGCAACTTCACAAACAGCTTTTTGGGATCCATGATTTGTCATGATATCATTTGTCATCATAACAGATGATTTGCCAGCCTGGAAAATTTTAATCAGTCCTTCTCTGAATTAGCAATAGCATAGTGAAGATATACATGGTTTCAGGAAGCACAACATGTTGTGCTTGTATTATTATGGATTTGATTTCTATTGTCATTAAAATCCTACTGTGTTCTCAGTCTCATTTCCTTTAGGCACACCCATTAGTTCTCATAGCAGAAAGAAAGCCTGTGTAATTAGATATGAAATACATGGGGACCACTGCACATGATTTAGATAGAACTTCAATTATTTTTAGAAAAAGCAAATGGCTGTTTTATACAAGCCACCAGCCATGTCTTTGTCTTGGTGTAAAGAGAAAATTGCCTTGGAGGAGTTCTTTTTTTGGCTCTTGAATGTCTCTGTAAGGTCAACTCTTCAATTATAAGGCAAGTATGTATTATTGTCTTGGAAAAAAAGAGGATAACAAGATGTCCATTTTGGTAAGAATTGTCTCTCTGATATGCACTTAATAGGTAATGATAATCACTGAAGAGGAGTTGAAAAAAATTGTATAGGGGTAAAGGAACCTTTTGGGAACAAGGGAATCAAGACCTAAACCACTTTCCTTTTGAAGTTCAATCCTAGCCCACCATCTTTGTTGATTAAGATGGTCAGCCAACAGGTTCACAGGAGGAAGAGATTCCCAAGGAGCATCTCAGTGGGGTTGTACCACATGGGGTGCCTGGAGTGGTAACTGAGTTCAGTGTTGAGACATTTATGGTCATGGGCTGGTGGACAAAGGCAGTGAAGTGTGTGTGTCTAAAGCTTGTATCCTCTCCCAGTGCTGTGTGTGCTTTGAAACAATATACATTATTTAATAGGAATAGAATAATAATAATATTACTGTATCAGAGATTTTTCTTTGTGCCTTACATGGATTGTTTCAAAACAACTTTACAATACATATCTTACCCATGGGAAAGCTGAGAGGATACATGAATTGACCAAGTTCCCACAGCTCTTAAGTGGTTGAGCCAGAGATTACCTTAACCAGTTTGACTCTTGTGTCTACCTATTTTTGCACTGTAACATTTTGGGATCCCAAGCTTGGGGCACCCTCATCCCTAGCACACTGATACAGTCGGGTTTTACTTTCAGGGCTGAGATCAAAGGTGGTAGGAATGATTTCAGAACTGGAACATATGCTTAGAGTAATATAAGGAAACATTTGGGAAATAAACTTCCTGCCCTTTAGACCCTGAGACCTGAAAAAGTATTGCCAGGACACTAGGGACATCAGAGCAGCAGATGAATTTAGCATACCAGTGTGTGGGTCCACATGTGTTTGCAGTGGACTGAGGAACTCGCTACCATTGAATCGATGAGATTTTCTAGTTCTTTCTCCTGAGTGTGAAGCAGAACTGATCCCCTTGGAATGAGAAAGTCTCCAGAGTTCTTGAAATATTCAGGGAGTTGGAAGAGTTCCAAGAGAGATACTTGAGTTCCTGCTAATAGGCATATGAAGGCTCTAGAGATTAATTTGAATACTAAAATAAGAACTGACCTCATTTATATCACAAGCTCATGAAACAGGCCATTTTGCATATTCTGCAAAGACCTATGGATTAACATATACTAGCCAGATTTCATATAATAAAAATGCAACCAGTGATTATCTCAGAATTCCTTAATAAAAGCCACTGGCTTTTACGGCCAAGGTTGGGTAATAGATTTATGAATAAAATAAAAACAAATCACAGGGTCGGAGGATGCTAACAAAATGATATCAGGATAAAGTTAAGAAAATAACTGTGTCTAAAATATAATACGGCTATCACCTAGCTGACATTTAAAATGGCAAAAACAAACATTTATGATTCTTAGCATTCTATCATTTCACTGTTGCAAAAAGATTAATGTCAACACTAAGGACATCATCATTCTTCAGCATTAACAAGGGGTCTTATAGGTCAATGGAAAGAATATTCAGATTGGCTATCAGATAGGGGATATATTAGAACCTACCTCATAGGTTTGTTGTGAGGATGAAATGAGATCATTCACCTATAGCATTTAACATAGCACTTGACACATGGTAAGCATCCAACAGATGGTGGCTCTTATTCAGTTTTTATTGTTGTGTTATCGTTGTTATTTGCCAGTAAACCACGTGGCTTCAGACAGGTCATGTAATTTCTCTGGGTCTTAAGTGGGCTATCTTCAAGATGGGAGAATTAAATTAGGCAACTTCTAAGCCCTTCTTAATATTCAAATTGTTTCAATATATGCTGGTAGAATTCTGATGGCAGTTTTTTCTTCAGACTTCTTTAAGATAGCTCACAACTATGTAGGCACAGATAGTAGAACTACTGTGAAAATTTGATTTAAAAATAAGAGAGTTATTTAGACCAGTTGTGAGAGAGGCACTTGGAGTGACCCGCTAGACAGCAAAGATGAGGACTCCAAGTGTAAGAATTATTGTGGACCTTTAGAAAAAAAAAAAAAGGGACTTCCCTGGTGGTCCGGTGGTAAAGAATCCGCCTTCCAATGCAGGCGACACGGGTTCGATTCCTGGTGAGGGAACTAAGATCCCACGTGCCGCGGGGCAACTAAGCCCAGGTACAACAACTACTGAGCTCGCGTGCCTCAGCTAGAGCCCCCGTGCGGCAAACTAATGAGCCCACGCACCCTGGAGCCTGAGAGCCACAACTAGAGAAGGGAAAACCCGCACACCACAACTAGAGAGAAGCCCGTGCACCACAACGAAGAGCCCACGCACCGCAATGAAGGATCCAACGTGCCGCAACTAAGACCCAATGCAGCCAAAGATAACTAAATAAATAATAAATAAATCTTAAGAAAAGGAAAAAAAACCTGGTGGTTAAATAGCAAGAATTACTGCCAAACGCTGGGTAATCATGGAACAGGTTACTCTGTAACCTCTCAAGACCCCAGAATGCAACATTATCAGCAGAATCCACTTGAAATAAAAATATATTTAAGGTTAGTAATACCAGTTATATGACGAATTGTGGGACATCAGAACTCTTTAAGAGGACGTCTTTAGAGATATTTTGATATGAAGAGGAAATGGTTTGTCAGCCAACATTATTTACTGAGATAATTTGAGCAAAGAGCTCTCAAAGTGCTACAGAAGAGCAAAAAATTAAGCTTAGTAAGGATCAGACATCCAGACAAACATTATGTAAGCTGAGTTCAATGGAAACTGAAAACTAGAGCTAATTAATTCTATGGCTTAAAGGGCAGAAAGTGAGATACAGTAAAGTACAGGCACAGCTCTTGGTCTTGAAAACTGCCAAAGCTTTCTGGCTTATAATTATTATTCTCCTATTTTGATATAACCTCATTATTCTGACAGGTAGAGCAAGTCTTTGACAAAAGTGGCATGAGAAAAATTGGTGTTTGACTTTTTGACAAAATTGAAACTTTAGACTTTGTTCACGTACTCTTCAAAAGTGACATAAACCTGTAGACATGCTCTTCTCCATGTAGAGGTGCCTAAGAAAATTATGAGATATGGCAGGATGAGATGGTAGCATTAGTGATGAAATGTCTCCATCTTGGTCCTGAAAATTCCTAGAGTTGCTCTGTGTCGTACAATTTTTCCCTTCCTTTTATTCTTGAAGCCACCTCTTTATCCTCTCTCCATGCTTAAGCTGTGACTCACAACAAAAATATACTGACTTAACAATACATCACCTGCCCATACTGTCTTTTCTCTCAGTTCTTTGTGTCATTTAGTCCATTCCTTAGTCATCTCTTCTTATTCATCTCAACTATTATTACTCATCTCAAGATTTATGTTTTCTGAACATAAGAAATAATGTTGAAAGAGCATGGAATATCTTAAGGAACGACTTTATAGCCCTTCAATGAGTTATTACAACTCACAGTTTAGTTAGCATGAGCATTTCTGCTTCTCAAACATAAATAAATAGCTATTCATTTAACATGCCATTAAGTAGCCCTAAGTGTTCAAACTCTATACTTTGTTTGAAAAGTTTACTGTACCCTTCTCTTCAATGAGAATATAAATCATTCATACTTAGAAGCTTTTTTTCAGGATAAATTCCCTAGAATTTTAATTGAGGTATAAATATATATACAATGAAGGGGAAAAGTGTGTAAGCCTGAAGTGTGTAGCTCAATTGATACCCATGGTATATATAAGTGTGTATACCTTGGCAGTAGTTAAATGGACACACACACACACACACACACACACACACACACACACACACTATAAAACATTTTGGCTACACTGGAAGGTTCTCTGTGTACCTTCACAGTCAATACCAGCATCCACCCACCTCTCACTCCTCCTTCCGCAAAGAGATAACTGCTATTTTGACTTCTGCCATCATTGATTAGGTTTCCTTGTTCCTGTACATCACATAAATGGAATCATATAATAGTTGTTTTTGTGTCTGGCTTCATTCACTCATCATTATATCTGTGGTAGCCACCCAAATTGTTATATGAAGGAGAAAATTAGTTTCGTGACTGTGTAGTATTCCATTGTATGAATATAACAAACTATATTGATTCAGTGCACTGTTAATGGACATTTGAGCTGTTTTGAGTTTTGGGCCATTAAGAATAAAGTTGGACTAAGCATTCATGTTCAGATCTTTGTGTGAGCACAGTTTTATTTTTCTTAGGTTTATGTCTCAGAATGGAAATTCTGGGTCATAGAGTGCTATATGTATAGCTTTACTAGATTAGATATTGACAGATAGTCTTACAAAGTGGCAGAAGCAATTTAAATTCCCACCAACATATAAGAATTCCACTTGCTGCAATTCCTTCCCAACACTAGATATTGTGAGTATTTTAATTTTAGCTCTTCTGGTACATGTGTAGTGTTGTATATTCTTATGTAACTGTAATGTGAATTTCCATGATTTATGACACTAAATTCAAAAATTTGTAATTGAAATTTTGTGCTTCTATAGAATAAGCTACCAGCTTCCATGGCAGATATGGTACAATTATTTACAAAATATTACCAAAATATTACCACACTGAATTCAATGGGAGTTAAGAACTGGGTTTTAATTCTAGGTCTGCCAGTAACTGATAGAGTGATTTTGGACAGTTCATTTTTCTTTACTGGTTCTTGGGTTCCTCACTTATTAATTAAGAGTTTACTTGTGTTGCTGTACACTAGCTGTACATTCTAACATATATGGTTTAGTAAATATTTTATTCTCTGTCCTAGTCTGCATCTCTGGCCAGGGAAGGCCCCTGACTCTGTACTCAGTGGAGAGAAAGACACATGTAGACAAACTAAGCATTGTTTTCTAGGTCATTTTTTCATCAGTTGTCAGATTCCTTTGGATTCATTTATATTTTTAATTCTTTTCCTTAGCAGAAGCTGAGAGGGTCTGGTGGTCTGAGTTACTACTTATCATTTGAAGGATTTTTTTCCTGTAAGATTCCCGAAGAAATTCCTTCTTGGTCCTCTTGGTAGAGGGACTTCACTCCAGAGCCAACATCTCTCTCTCTCTCTCTCTCTCTCTCTCTCTCTCTCTCATTAGTGCTGACACAGCTCTCCTGTCAGATCTAAATCTTAAAAAGGGTTATGACCTCACCAAAGTAAATGGCTTCCTTTCTGCTTCAGGGAAATTCCATAGTTCAGGAGTATTGGGGCACATCATGTGGTCACAGGAACAAAAATTAATTTTTTATTACATATAGTTTAGGCATTTATGATCCAAATTAATGTAAGAGTCTTCACTTTTATCTGTGTTTGAACTGGGGCTACAAAGATGAGTTCTCTTTTTCCTTTTGGTCTAAATCCAAACCAATGGTTATTGATGACCTAAACTATAGATTTTGTTTTTCTGTTAAGATTGTCTTAATTCTACATAAATAAATGATTCCATTGGAGACTGTGATTTGTAGTGCCAAAATTAATACTAAATGTAAAGTTAGCCTCTTGTAAAAGCTGCATTAACTCTTCAAAGCCATTTGATCTCTAGTTCCTGTAGTGAAGTCATTATTTACATGGAAATGAACCCAGTACATCACTGATCTATAAATACTGCAAGCATTAAACCTACACCAGGTGTTATGATATTCCTGAGAATACAATAATTTAAAATAAAGATAAGTCATCTTTCTATGCCCTTGCAGGCTTAGAATCTTGTGGATGTCATTATGCAAAGTTCTTAAATTCCAAGTCTTATACATCCAAGAACCTGAACTTTGTGGCTAAATAGAGAAATCAAAGTTTAGAAAATGACTAGACATTCAAAAGGACCCTTCAACTACAGGTAGAAGAATTAGTTTCAAGCATCCATTTCTTCTACAAATATTGTTTTACTTCATTTGATTTAACTGGTCTTGTTCTAAGCCCCGAGGAATCAAGAGTAAATGAGACAGATGTGCCTTTTGTCCTCTAGAGTTTCTGACCCGTGGCTATCAACACAGTTTTAATCTTCATATGAATGTTTATGCTCATGTGGAACCTCCTCCTAGGGAGCCCGGGACCTGGCTCTTCTTTCCCTTCTAAAACTGTAAACATGGTTGTGTGTGTGTGTGTGTGTGTGTGTGTGTGTGTGTGTGTGGTGTGTGTGTTTGTGTGTGTGTTTACTTGGGATTATTTACTTTGTCAAGAGTATTTGCAGCTTGGATTCACTTTGTTATACAGCAGAAACTAACGCACCATTGTAAAGCAGTTACATACTCCAATAAAGATGTTTAAAAGAAAAAGAAAAAGTATATGCAGCTTGGAGGGAAATGGAATGAGAAAATAACTCTCACATCTTAAATATGCCCCATCAAGCTTGCATATTAATTACAACCTGCTCCACTATATCCCATGTAGACCAGTATATTTAGCTAGTAGATTAGAGTTGGAAACTTGAGTTTGCATTCCAGCTCTACCATTCAATACCTAAGTGACCCTGGTCAACTTATTTCTTATCTCTGAGTTTGAATAATCTCATCTGTAAAATGGGGATAATAATTCCCAATTGCATTGCCTAGGAGATTCAGGGCAGTTCTTTTAATTATGTAGTATTAGCACCTTTCTATGTAATAAAAGGAGTTTGTACTACAGTTACTTCCTATGCTCACGGCCATTGACAACTGGGAGTGAAGAAAGAGGAGTGATGTCTGCTCACAACCCCTTATACATCATCACCTTCCTTATTCTTTGCCAGTCATCATTTGTTCAAAACATCATTTACCAGGGATCAAATCATGCTTTGAGTGTAAGTATAGTATCTGGTTGGCTGGGCACATATACATGCAGAAGTATACCTTTTTTCATGGAGGAAGGGCTTCCACAAAGTTCCCTCAACCATGCTTTGCTCCACCTTGGGATATTTCCTTTCCCTATGTGTCAGTTATCCCATTTCACTAATGAGGCATGGATAAGCTAAATGATATCACCCAGGCACGAATAATAATTAGATGGCAGAGCCGGAATTGGAACCCATTAGATGGCTTTACTTCCAGGTCTGTTCTCATGTCATTGAACAAGGCTTCTGCTTCGTTTCAGATTTCTTATTTCCAGTTGATGTTTTGTTGTCTGAAATTTCACAGATTAGCACTTTGACCCCTTAAAAACAGGTTTAAGTGATTGTAGCACTCTTGCCTCAGTGCATTTTTATTTTTACTTAATCAATTCATCAAGACCTTCTATTGTTAGCAGGAGAAACACAGAGACCAAGAACTTTCACAACAACTCCAAACACTCAATTATTCATTGGGATCTGTAGTGTTTTACAGAAGCAAAATAGACATGAGCAGAATTATCATGATTTAACAAGTGAGCTTCTCTAGATCTGAGCATAAGTGGAATATGCCTGTGCTATGAGAGCAAAAATATGAAATCTGATTTTATCATTTTTTTTTCCCATAAGAAATTTTATTTTCCATATGCATCTAGTTTGTCTGTATCTGTCTATGTAAATTAGGACTAAATTCATCAGAAGTAGACAGTTCAGGTGTGGTAATTGACACCATGAAGTCATCAGAAAACTTTCCTTTCTGTCTTTTTCTGCTTCATCATCCTCAGTGTGTATCTTCCATCCTCATGGTCCAAGGTGGCTGCTAGAGGTCCAGTCCTCATGTCAGTATTTCAGGCAGCAGGAAAGAGCACAGTGGGAAGGGCAGAAGAGTGTTTGCAAGCTGCCTGTTTTCCTTTTAAATAAGTTCTTCGGCAAGTCCTGCACAATAACTTCTGCTTATGTCACTTTGCCTATATCTTATTCTCCTGACCATTCTTAGTTGTATAGAGATGAAAGCTTCTATTTTGTTAACAATCACCCCATTCCTCTTTGCCATTCTGTCTCCGTCCCCACCTCTCAGAAAACCAAAGCTAGCAGTTATACATATATTCCTACATTTCTCTAGAATTATACAAATAATTGATATACATGTTGTTGTTAGTGATCAGAATTAGATCATACTATACAAAATATTCTTCAGCTTAATTTTTTAACCTAATCCAGGTTCGCTTCATATAGATGTCCTCATTCTTTTAAATAGCTGCTTCAAATTCTTTAGTCACAAATATTTCACAAAGAAGACAACCTTTGCTGATTAAGATGTCCAGAAGGGCAGCAAAATCAGCTTGATTAAGTACTGAAGACAGCTAAAAAAACCAAGAGACTGAATGATGGAGAGAAAGTTAGAGGGTTTAGGGTCAAGCACATTAAGTGGGTTAACATGGCTAGCTAAGGACACAGAGCATGCTCAGAGTATGACTGCAGCATTTTTAGGACAGAGGGGGCACTTTTTAGCATAGCTTCTTATGCCACAAAATCCCTAAAGATGCCATTTATGCCATCTGGCTTTGTTGTTCCTCTCAATCAGCATCTTTAGACATTTCTACTATTCATTTTTTCCCTTTTCAAAACATCTCTCCAATCAAATCACCATCTAATTTCTAAATTCTGAAAAAAAAAGAGTTTAAAAAAAATTTAAAACTTTGCCCTTAAACCACTTTCTCTAGTTATTAATCCACCTGTTGATAGCCTTTCTTTCAGTTTTGAGTTCGAGCATTATTTTTGTCCTTTCACACATTTTTCCTTGCCTTTATTCGGCCCTCTTGCCCCTTTTCCTTCTTTTTCCATGATTTTCCTCACCTTCTTGTGCTTTTCAGATAATTACCTATTGAAACACAAACCAGCATATAGGCTTTCATCTTGAGTTTGCATAAGTGTTTAGAACTTAACATGGAAAGGAGCTGTGTTAGAGTCTGAATCTCCAGGTTTGCTGTCGCTCCTTCCAAAATTTGAGCCTCATGCCTTGAACTGCTCCCTTTCCCAACGATGCCCTATCCATGAAGCCCAGATGTACATCATGAGCATGGTGAATAAGTGAAGAAAGTAAGTAAAAAAAAGCAAAGCTGACTCTGAAAGAAACTAAAAGAACATTTCCTCTGTAACATAAACCTGTAGGTATCCCAGCATGCAGGGCAAACAAAACTGATCCAGAAACAAACACCAAGCTGCTCCGTTTCTTTTGCTCAGTTTCTTTTCAGCTAATCCAAGCTTGAAGTGTTTTCCCTCCCTTTGTGTTTTGTGGACTGGGTAAATAGGGAAGCAGTGAAGATGTTCACTGAGAAGGCTTCATGTATCAATGTGTTCGTTCATCTTTCTATTTTCTGGTCTCCTCATTTTGTAATGAGGCTAATTGGAGGTGCCAGGAAATCAGGGGGCTGGTTCTGAGAGCATCTAACTGCATAACTACTTGCTTTTCTTGTCTTTGACACCACTTTTACTAAGGAACATGACCAATATTTACAAAATAATGTGACAACACTAGTAAGAATATTGTTCTCAGAGAATCTCATATATGGAAGTAATTTGTATGTGAGGAAACTGAAGGGTAAAACTGTTTGCCCCAACTCATATTATTGTTGGCAAAGCCAGAAGCAAACTCTTGTCCATCGTGCAACTCCCCTCACTCTGACCTTGGCTACAGGCTGCTCCAAATGTTGAACTGATGGATGTAGCTAAACCTTACCTTATTTCCAAGAAAAAAATTTAATCACCTAACATTTTATGGGATGCTGATCACACACCAGAAACCATTGTGCAAGATGTTGTCATGCTTTCATTTACTCCATGAATATTTATCCAGGGACATTTATGCATGAGTCAGAGAGGGTCCTTGTCCTCACGGAGCTTATATCTGAGGGGTGTGTGTGTGTGCGTGTTGACAGAGGGTGAGGGAAAGTGGAGAGTGGAAGAACAATAAAAGCAAGTAAATCCACCATTATATCTCATAGTGTTTTACGTTAAATGAACATCCGAGATAGGATAGAGAACAGTGTGGAAGATGAGGGAAGAGAGCTACTTTATACTATTGCATTTAATTCTAACATCAAGTCTATGAGACAGGAACTAGTATTCTGTCTAATATGCAGATAAAGTTCACCCATCTTGGGCGGGAAGGAGTCAGCTCTAAGCCCAGGTCTGCCTCACTCCAGAGTTGTGCTCTAGTCATTATGCCCATTTGCCTCTAAATGACAATGTCATGGGAAAAAAAAAAAAAAATTTCCTTGAATTTTTATTCAAAGTAGCAACTGTTAAATGAGAAAATACACTAGATTAGTTCTGATGATTACGTATCTGAACAGTGAGCTGAGTTGCTTAATGGGGTTAAGGCTCATGACATCAAAACTTGAGTTATTTCATCTTGAGACTGGCGGGAAAAGAGACCAAATAAAAATGCATTATTGGATTTATCTGGTTCCTCTTTTCAAGGATCAAAGAATCAGCTAATAGGTACACAATTCTTGAAGCCGTGCAAGGTCAGCAGCTAATAAAGACATCTACTATTTAATCATGGATCAGACCACTTGACTTTGCTTGTATCACTGATACCAGCCATTACTGGCTGAGTACCAGCAGAGTACTCAGTACAACATGAAATAAGAGAGGTTGGGGGATCTGTTAATTGCATCTTGTCTCAGCTGTAGGAGGTACACTCCTCCAAAATCAGTCCCTTCCAATTATTGCAGGTTGCAGCTGGCATGGTAAACCCAGGGTTGTTTTTGCCCAATGAAAGAGTCTAATTTTATCACAGAATCATAGGACTGGCAAGACCTTGAGAGGTCAGCGGAGGCATTCAGGCAAGACTGCACTGAGTGAATATATCTAATCCTATTTTAAACCATCTCCAGAGGGGAGATTCCATGATTTCTCTTGAAAGCCAATGCCAGTTTTAAGCAACGTTTTCTGTAGCAGTCTTACATCCTTAGTGATTTATTTTAAATTCACAGGGTTCATAATGCTAGTTTATACTATCTCTATTTTCCCTCTTAGTTTTTTAAAAGCATCGTATCGCTTATTAGCTTAATATTCCTAAATTGAACACTTATTCTATGGTAGCGTTAAGAATTCCAAAGAAAAATGACTTTGAAGGACTTCCGACCCAGCTCCCACTTTCTCCCTTGTTCCCTTGCGCTGAGCATGCTGGCCATTTTCTATCCTCAAACGTGCCCAGCTTATTTCTTACTCAGGGCTTTTGCACTTGCTATTTGATCCTGTGCCTGTGACAGTCTGCACTAAATCTTCCTGTAAAGGGCCCCTTCTCCTCAGAACAGCCATCCCTGATCGACCTATTTAAAGTCTCCTCAGAGCATGTATGTCTCTAAAATTATCTTATTTATTCCCTAGTTGGCACAGTTGTTGCTTGTCTCCTTCCAAAAGAATGTTTGAACTGTGTGACTGGGCCTCACCTGACGTTTTTGTTCTAACCATTGTAATTCCAGTGTCTAAAACAGGCATAGCATAAGCATTTGATAAATATTTGCTGAAGAAATGAACGAACGGATATTTGCATAGCAATAGAGCAGTGTAAAATATTTATTAAGTCTGTGTCCTCAGGGAACGCCTAGAGTGGTCTGTTCTGAGAGGATGTACAGTGTGCTTACAGGAACTTTAAAGTCAGACCATGTGGCTTCAAGTCCCAGATCCAGCACTTAATAAACTGTGAAACTTTGGGCAAGTTACTTAAATTCTCTTAGTTTTAGTTTTGTAATCTGTGAGATGGTAACAATAAAACTGACCTCCCTTGTCAGCTGTTGAGATGAATGGGTTATTTTACCTATTAATTTACTTTTTGAAACAATAGTTATTGAGCACCTACTGTGTGCCAGACACTGATTTCGGAGCTGAGAGCACAAAAGTGATCAGTTGATAAAAATCTCTCCACTCAAAGCTTACACTTCGGTGTACACAATACATGTTTCTTAATTATTTTAAGAACTGGCTTCTGAATTTAACCTGCAGTGGGATTAAATTTGGACTCTGGTCAGTGTGCTGGTACAGGCTCTTCATTCAATAGTCAGTATGTATTTACTAAGTGCCTATTATGTTTCCAAGAATAATTATCCAGTTAATAATGGTGTATTGGGAGGGTCCTTAGGTCTATGTATAAGAGGGCATGTCCAGTCTCAAGTACAAATAGATTGCTTGTATTTGACACCTACAGTGCATAAAGAGATCTATAGAGCAGGGCAAAAAAACATATTTGTTTAATATTGTTTGTATGTATTTCAGAAAGACTATCAACCAAAAAACAGGTGACTATTTCTTTGGGCTTTTGATAAAGAAAGGCTTTTTTTCTGGAAATAGGGGTGTTTCTTAATCAGTGTACCATTTGCATTGGTGATGTTACACTTAGACTAAGACCTTGATTTTTTTTTTTTTAAAGCTATCTTTTACCAGTAATCCATTCTCATTTTGGAATGTTTTTTAAAAGAGAGATAAGCAGCCAAGAGAAACCTTTATTAATATATTAAGAGGTTTACACAAACATGTATTCACACGTATGTTTTTTAAACAGGTGAGTTTCTGTTTCCAAAGTTTACCTTTCTATTTACCAATATATGGTGACTACATTCTATGTCAACAAATATACAGACTCCCCTTCATTTTTAATGACTGCACAAGATCTGTGCATGAATGTATCATATTTGTTCAATCCTCTTGTACATTTAGGTTGCTTGCAGTTGTTTTGCTATTGTAAAAATATTGATATAAATGTACCTAGCAAAACACCTTTTGTAGTTGTTTGATTTCCTTAGGATATATTTTAAAAGAATTACTACACCTAAGAGGAATGTACATATCAATGGGTTTGATTATATGATACCGAATTCTTAACTTATGTAGTAATAAACCAAATGAAATGGAAAATGTGAAGCTTGGGAAATATTTGCAAGACATACATAGTATAAAAGCATGATCGTTCGAGCCACCCTGCCAGAGTTCAGCTTCTTTACCTGCTAGTTCTGTGAGCTGGGGAAAGTTACTTACCTCTGTGTGCGCTGATTTCCTCATCTGTAAAAATAGGGATAATAATAGTACCCAACCTTAAGGGAAATTGCGAGGAGTAAATATAAAATATCCTGAACTGTGCATGACACCAAAGAATGGTTATGTAAAAGTTTGTTAATAAACATGTCAGAGAGAGACCTTCAAGATGGCAGAGGAGTAAGACGTGGAGATCACCTTCCTCCCCACAAATACATCAGAAATACATCTACATGTGGAACAACTCCTACAGAACACCTACTGAATGCCGGCAGAGGACCTCAGACTTCTCCAAAGATGCCCTCAGGTGACGTACACGCAGAGGCAGAGCCAAATCCAAAGCTGAACCACAGGAGCTGTGTGAAAAAAGAAGAGAAAGGGAAATATCTCCCACCAGCCTCAGGAGCAGCGGATTTAATCTCCACAATCAACCTGATGTGCCCTGCATCTCTGGAATACCTGGATAGACAATGAATCGTCCCAGAATTGAGGCGGTGGACTTTGGGAGCAACGGTAGACTTGGGGATTGCTTTTGGCATCTAATTTGGTTCTGATTTTATGTTTATAATTTAGAGTTTATTATCACTGGTAGACTTCTTTATTGATTTGGTTGCTCTCTTCCTTTTTTTTTTGTAGATTTTGTTTTCCCTTTTTCTGTTTCTGTGAGTGTGTATGTGTATGCTTCCTTGTGTGATTTTGTCTGTATAGCTTTGCTTTTACCATTTGTCCTAGGGTTCCGTCTGTACATTTTGTTTTGTTTTGTTTTGGTTTTGTATAGTTTTTAGCACTTGTTATCATTGGTGGATTTGTTTTTTGGTTTGGATGCTCTTTTCTTTCTTTCCTTTTTTTATTATTTTAAATTTTTTTTAAATTTTTAACAATTTTTAAAATTTTTAATTTGAATAACTTTATTTCATTTTTTTTCTTTCTTTCTTTTTTTCTCCCTTTTCTTCTGAGCTGTGTGGCTGACAGGGTCTTGGTGCTCTGGCCAGGTGTAAGGCCTGTGTCTCTGAGGTGGGAGAGGTGAGTTCAGGACATTGGTCCACCAGAGATCTCCCATCTCCATGTAATATCAAATGGTGAAAGCTCTCCCAGAGATCTCCATCTCAACGCTAAGACCCAACTCCAATCAACAAACAGCATGCTACAGTGCTGGACACCCTATGCCAAACAACTAGCAAGACAGGAACTCAAACCCACCCATTAGCAGAGGGGCTGCGTAAAATCATAATAAGATCACAGACACCCCAAAACACACCACTGGATGCGGTCCCACCCACCAGAAAGACAAGATGCAGCCTCATCCACCAGAACACAGGCACCAGTCCCCTCCACCAGGAGGCCTACACAACCCACTGAACCAACCTTAGCCACTGGGGGCAGACACCATAAACAACGGGAACTAGGAAACTGCAGCCTGCACAAAGGAGACCCCAAACACAGTAAGTTAAGCAGAATGAGAAAACAGAGAAACACACAGCAGCTGAAGGAGAAAGGTAAAAACCCATCAGACCAAACAAATGAAGAGGAAATAGGCAGTCAACCTGAAAAATAATTCAGAGTAATGATAGTAAAGATGATCCAAAATCCTGGAAACAGAATAGAGAACATGCAAGAAATGTTTAACAAGGACCTAGAAGAACTAAAGAGGAAACAAGCAATGATGAACAACACAATAAATGAAGTTAAAAATACTCTAGGACTTCCCTGGTGGCGCAGTGGCTGAGAGTCCACCTGCCGATGCAGGGGACACGGGTTTGTGCTCCAGTCCGGGAAGATCCCACATTCCGTGGAGCAGCTGGGCCCGTGAGCCATGGCCACTGAGCCTGCATGTCCAGAGCCTGTGCTCTGCAACGGGAGAGGCCACAACAGTGAGAGGCCCGTGTACAGCAAAAAAAAAACAAAAACAAACAAACAAAAAATCTCTAGATGGGATCAATAGCAGAATAACTGTAGCAGAAGAATGGATAAGTGACCTGGAAGATAAAATAGTGGAAATAACTACCGTAAAGCAGAATAAAGAGAGAAGAATTGAGGACAGTCTCAGAGACCTCTGGGACAACATTAAATGCACCAGCATTCGAATTATAGGGGTCCCAGAAGAAGAAGAGAAAAGGAAGGGGCTGAGAAAATATTTGAAGAGATTATAGTTGAAAACTTGCCTTATATGGGAAACGAAATAGTCAATCAAGTCCAGGAAGTGCAAAGAGTCCGATACAGGAAAATCCAAGGAGAAACATGCCAAGACACATATTAATCAAACTATCAAAAATTAAATGCAAAGAAAAAATATTAAAAGCAGCAAGGAAAAAACAACAAATAACATACAGGAGAATCCCCATAAGGTTAACATCTGATCTTTCAGCAGAAACTCTGCAGGCCACAAGGGAATGGCAGAACATATTTAAAATGATGAAAGGGAAAAGCATACAACCAAGACTACTCTAACCAGCAAAGATCTCATGCAGATTTGATGGAGAAATCAAAACCTTTGCAGACAAGCAAAAACTAAGAGAATTCAGCATGACCAGTTTCACAAACAGCTTTACAACAAATGTTAAAGGAACTTCTCTGTGTAGGAAACACAAAAGAAGGAAAAGACCTACAATAACAAACCCAAAACAATTAAGAAAATGGTAATAAGAACATACATATCGATAACTACCTTAAATGTAAATGGATTGAATGCTCCAACCAAAAGACATAGACTGGCTGAATGGATACAAACACAAGACCCATATATATGCTGTCTACAAGAGACCCACTTCAGATCTAGGGACACATACAGACTGAAAGTGAGGGTATGGAAAAAGATATTCCATGCAAATGGAAATCAAAAGAAAGCTGGAGTAGCAATTCTCATATCGGACAAAACAGACTTTAAAATATAGACTATTACAAGAGACAAAGAATGACACTACTTAATGATCAAGGATTGATCCAAGAAGAAGATATAACAATTGTAAATATTTATGCACTCAACATAGGAGCACCTCAATACATAAGGCAAATGTTAACAGCCATAAACGCGGGAATTGACAGTAACACAGTCATAGTAGGGGACTTTAACACCCCACTTTCACCAATGGACAGATCATCCAAAATGAAAATAAATAAGGAAACACAAGCTTTAAATGATACATTAAACAACATGGACTTAATTGATATTTATAGGAGATTCCATCCAAGAACAGCAGATTACACTTTCTTCTCAAGTGCTCATGGAACATTCTCCAGGAGAGATCATATCTTGGGTCACAAATCAAGCCTTGGTAAATTTAAGAAAATTGAAATTGGATCAAGTATCTTTTCCAACCATGCTATGAGACTACACATCAATTACAGGGAAAAATCTATAAAAAATACAAACACGTGGAGGCTAATTAATACACTACTAAATAACCAAGAGATCACTGAAGAAATCAAAGAGGAAATCAAAAAATACCTAGAAACAAATGACAATGAAAACATGATAACCCAAAACCGATGGGATGCAGCAAAAGCAGTTCTAAGAGGGAAGTTTATCTCAGTACAATACTACCTCAAGAAACAAGAAACATCTCAAATAAACAACCTAACCTTACACCTAAAGCAATTAGAGAAAGAAGAACAAAAAACCACCAAAGTTAACAGAAGGAAAGAAATCATAAAGATCAGATCAGAAATAAATGAAAAAGAAATGAAAGAAAGAACAGCAAAGATCAATAAAACTAAAAGCTGGTTCTTTGAGAAGATAAACAAAATTGATAAACCATTAGCCAGACTCATCAAGAAGAAAAGGAAGAAGCCTCAAATCAATAGAATTAGAAATGAAAAAGGAGAAGTAACAACTGACACTGCAGATATACAAAAGATCATAAGAGATAACAACAGGCAACTATATGTAATAAAATGTACAACCTGGAAGAAATGGACAAATTCTTAGAAAAGCACAACCATCTGAGACTGAACCAGGAAGAAATAGAAAATATAAACAGTCCAATCACAAGCACTGAAATTGAGACTGTGATTAAAAATATTCCAACAAAAGCCCAGGACCAGATGGCTTCACAGGCGAATTCTATCAAACATTTAGAGAAGAGCTAACACCTACCCTTCACAAAATCTTCCAAAATATAGCAGAGGGAGGAACACTCCCAAACTCATTCTATGAGGCCACCATCACCCTGATACCAAAGCCAGACAAAGACGTCACAAAGAAAGAAAACTACAGACCAATATCAGTAATGAACATAGATGCAAAAATTCTCAACAACATACTAACAAACAGAATCCAACAGCACATTAAAAGGATCATACACCATGATCAGGTGAGGTTTATTCCAGAGATGCAAGGATTCTTCAATATACGCAAATCAATCAATGTGATAAACCGTATTCACAAATTGAATGAGAAAAACCATATGATCATCTCAATAGATGCAGAAAAAGCTTTCAACAAAATTTAACACCCATTTATGATAAAAACCCTCCAGAAAGTAGGCATAGAGGGAACTTACCTCAACATAATAAAGGCCATATATGACAAACCCACAGCCAACATCTTTCTCAATGGTGAAAAACTGAAACTGTTTCCTCTAAGGTCAGGAGCAAGACAAGGTTGTCCACTCTCACCACTGTTATTCAACATAGGTTTGGAAGTTTTAGCAATAAGAGAAGAAGAAAACATAAAAGGAATCCAAATCAGAAAAGAAGAAGTAAAGCTGTCACTGTTTGCAGATGACATGATACTATACATAAAGAATCCTAAAGATGCTACCAGAAAACTACTAGAGCTAATCAATGAATTTGGTAAACTAGCAGGATACAAAATTAATGCACAGAAATCTTTTGCATTCCTATACACTAATGATGCAAAATCTGAAAGAGAAATTAAGGAAACACTCCCATTTTTACCATTGCAATGAATAGAATAAAATACCTAGGAATAAACCTACCTAAGGAGACAAAAGACCTGTATGCAGAAAACTATGAGACACTGATGAAAGAAATTAAAGATGATAGCAACAAATGGAGAGATATACCATGTTCTTGGATTGGAAGAATCAACATGGTGAAAATGACTATACCACCCAAAGCAATCTACAGATTCAATGCAATCCCCATCAAATTAGCAATGGCATTTTTCACAAAAGTAGAACAAAAAATTTCACAGTTTATTAGGAAACACAAAAGACCCCGAATAGCCAAAGAAAACTTGAGAAAGAAAAATGGAGCTGGAGGAATCAGGCTCCCTGACTTCAGACTATATTACAAAGCTACAGTAATCAAGACAGCATGGTATTGGCACAAAAACAGAAATATAGATCAATTGGAACAGGATAGGAAGTCCAGAGATAAACCCACGCACATATGGTCACCTTATTTTTTTTTTTTATTATTATTTTTTTTTTTGTGGTATGCGGGCCTCACTGTTGTGGCCTCTCCCGTTGTGGAGCACAGGCTCCGGACACGCAGGCTCAGCGGCCATGGCTCACGGGCCCAGCCGCTCCGCGGCATGTGGGATCTTCCCAGACCGGGGCACGAACCCGTGTCCCCTGCATCGGCAGGCGGATTCTCAACCACTGCGCCACCAGGGAAGCCCCTGGTCATCTTATTTTTGGTAAAGGAGGCAAGAATATACAATGGAGAAAAGTCAGCCTCTTCAATAAGTGGTGCTGGGAAAACTGGACAGCTACATGTAAAAGAATGAAATTAGAATACTCCCTAACACCATACACAAAGATAAACTCAAAATGGATTAAAGACATAAATGTAAGGCCAGACACTATCAAACTCTTAGAGGAAAACATAGGCAGAACACTCTATGACATAAATAACACCCACCTCCTAGAGAAATGGAAATAGAAACAAAAATAAACAAATGGGACCTAATGAAACTTAAAAGCTTTTGCACAGCAAAGGAAACCATAAACAAGACGAAAAGAGAACCCTCAGAATGGGAGAAAATATTTGCAAATGAAGCAAGTGACAAAGGATTAATCTCCAAAATTTACAAGTAGCTCATGCAGCTCAATATCAAAAAAGCAAATAATCCAATCCAAAAATGGGCAGAAGACCTAAATAGACATTTCTCCAAAGCAGATATACAGATTGCCAACAAACATATGAAAGGATGCTCAACATCACTAATCATTAGAGAAACGCACATCGAAACTACAATGAGGCATCACTTCACACCAGTCAGAATGGCCATTGTCAAAAAATCTACAAACAATAAATGCTAGAGAGGGTGTGGAGAAAAGGGAACTCTCTTGTACTGTTGGTGGGAATGTAAATTGATACAGCCACTATGGAGAATAGTATGGAGGTTCCTTAAAAAACTAAAAATAGAACTCCCATATGAGCCAGCAATCCCACTACTGTGCATATACCCTGAGAAAACCATATTTCAAAAAGAGTCATGTACCAAAATGTTCATTAGAGTTCTATTTACAATAGCCAGGACATGGAAGCCACCTAAGTGTCCTTCGACAGATGAATGGATGAATAAGATGTGCCTCACATATACAATGAATATTACTCAGCCATAAAAAGAAACAAAATTGAGTTATTTGTAGTGAGGTGGATGGACCTAGAGTCTGTCATACAGTGAAGTAAGTCAGAAAGAAAAAAACAAACACTGTATGCTAACACATATATATGGAATCTAAAAAAAAAAAAAAAAAAAGGTCCTGAAGAACCTTGGGGCAGGACAGGAATAAAGACACAGACATAGAGAATGGACTTGAGGACATGGGGAGAGGGAAGGGTAAGCTGCAACGAAATGAGAGAGTGGCAGGGACATATAAACACTAGCAAATGTAAAATAGATAGCTAATGGGAAGCAGCCGCATAGCACAGGGAGATCAGATGGCGCTTTGTGACCACCTAGAGGGGTGGGATGGGGGGATGGGAGGGAGACGCAAGAGGGAGGAGATATGGGGATATATGTATATGTATAGCTGATTCACTTTGTTATAAAGCAGAAACTAACATACCATTGTAAAGCAATTATACTCCAATAAAGATGTAAAAAACAAAACAAAAAAACACCTTTATTGAGAACTTTGACATAGAAATATTGTACGTATTTAAGTTATACAACCTGCTGCTTTGATATATGTATAAATTGTGGAAAGATCATCAAATCAAGCTAATTAACATATCCATCATTTCTACAAGTTACTGATTTGTTTGTTAGTGTGTGTATGTTGAGAAGATTTAAGATCTTTCTACTTAGCAAATTTCAAGTAGTGAGCCCTTTGCTTTTGTATGGTGGGATCAGAGAACTTTTACTCCTGTCTTTGACTGCAAACTTTCCAACAAAGAATTGGAGTTTTTTCACAAACTGGCTGTTAGATTTTAGTTATTTTATGTATGTATAGATGTATTTGAGGAGAATTATGAGTGTATATAATTTTGTGTGGTCAAATCTATCAATCACTCCTATTGTGATCTCTCCATTGATTTTTTTCTGAAAGAAATGAGCTGTCACTTTGATATTCTTCACTTGCACATCATGATAGTGAAACAAAAGTGATAGTGAAAATTCTGTATCCTTAGTGTTAATAAATCTCCCTTTATACTTTCTTCCAAAAAAATAAAAAATAAACGTGTCAGCAATGTGTAACTTCCGAAATATCTGAAGAGTTTAGACATCAGTTAAGATTAACCCTTATAATAAGATTAATGCTTAATACCTGAGCAATAAACAAACTAAGGAATGTAAGAGTAATCACACAGGAAGTATACAGATAGCTATTTAATATATTAAAAGATGTTTACCGTGTTTCAAAATCAAAAACACAAAAGTTAAATCCAAAAACTATATTTTGGCCTATCTAATTAACAAATATTAAACAAAGTGAGAATTAACCAATACTAAGATCTTCTAAACTCATTTGGATAGCAGTATAAATTGATTAATGCATTTGGAAAATAACTTGGAAAATAATTATTATTATGTTAAATATGTTAAAAGCTTCAAAACCGGTTCATCCGTTTGATTCTGTAACTCTATTTCTGAGAATATACTTAAGGATATAATCCAAAAGTGCACAAAGATGTTTATTAGGATGGCACATATAATATGGAGCCAAACAACAAAGTGGTTAATAGGCAAGATAAAACCCATTTTTAATTCTCCCTCGACCATGAACTAGCCATTAGTTTGAGACAAATGTTTAATCTCTTTTTTTTTTTTTTTTTTTTTTTTGTGGTACGCGGGCCTCTCACTGTTGTGGCCTCTCCCATTGCGGAGCGCAGGCTCCGGACGCGCAGGCTCAGCGGCCATGGCTCACGGGCCCAGCCGCTCTGCAGCATGTGGGATCTTCCCGTACCGGGGCACGAACCCGTGTCCCCTGCATCAGCAGGCGGATTCTCAACCACTGCGCCACCAGGGAAGCCCTTAATCTCTTTTAACTGAATTATTTCACCTGAAAATCAAGATAATATCTAGCATAATGGATTTGTTATAAGGAGTACACAGTGCCTGGCACAAAGCAAAATCTCATGAAATGATTGCAATTGCTATTAATAATGGCTCCAAAAGTTAGATAACATAAAGAATTGTAGAGACATAAATTACCATATATTTTTTCAAATATTTTAAAGACATATATAATGTCATGAACATTCTAATGGATATAACATTTTGTTCTAACTGGGATTCAAAAGCAAATCTATTGTATAAACTTAACTGTGTAAAGCCATATACATTTAGAAGGTAAATAATGTCAAATGATCGTTATTTCCATATGGTAGAATTATCATTTTATTCTCTGTGTGTGTGTATATATATATATATATATATATATATATATATATATATATATAAAATTTCTGTAATTGCTAAGTTTTCTGTAGTATGGACATGGTACTCTTACATCCAGAAAACAGGTATTTATATTAATAAAACAAACTCAAGTAAAAATGTTTTATGGTTACAGTAATATACAAATAAGAATATAATAGGTATAATTTCTTTGGTTAAGGATTTGGTTTTTCCTCTTATTCTAACATCTTCCTATCATCAAATATTTATTATGTGTTCCCAGGCACTTAGAACTTGCTAGAGGCAAGCCTGAATAAGTCCCTATTCTCAAGGTATTGACACATAGAGATTATCTCACCAATAACACTTGCTAAGTAAGGCAAAAGAAATTTACGCATGTTCATGGTGACTTTTGAATACATTCAGAATGATAGTAAATATTTCAGAGTAGATTTTTATGCCCATTGGTATACGTGGATGAAATTCATTAAAAGTTTAACATGTAAAAGTGGTAACAGACTAGAATGTAACAGTTTGTCCATAAAAATGAAAAACTCAAACTTTCAAGTTACTATGAAGTTTTAGTTGTGGAGTACAGAAGTGTATACACTGGGCAGAGTGAGAGGTTTTGCTATTTGTCAATATACAAATAACTAGTAGTTAACATTTTCCATGAAATAAGAAGAATCACCATGTCTACCTGTGTTATCCAAAAAACTTCCATCTTTACTTAGCTTTGCTTGTGAAGTTGGCTGGAGTGTGCTAAGCAAATTGATTAGTTGATTTGTTTTGGTTCTTATTGGTTATTGATCAGGATCTTCCCAGAAATCGAGAGGCCACAACAGTGAGAGGCCCGCGTACCACACACACACACACACACACACAAAAGTATACAGAGGCTTCAGTGGCGTGACATTCCCTGTTACATTAGAATTTGATAAAGATGATTCTGGAATCTTCTTTTAATCAGTTCTCATCACTGTTTGAATAGGACACACATAGTCTTACCATCATATACAGTGAAAGAAGTGAGTTACTCTTTGGAAATAAGGGGACAGTACATAGTTACTTGTCATAGTGGTAAACAAATATTTATGAAAGTAGAATCTTAGCATTTAAAACTCTTTCAAATTAATATTTCAAATACATAAGCAAGACAGGCTCATTATATAAAATTGGAAAATATGAAAATTAGAAAGAAGAAAAACTATCACATTTCCAACACCTATGGACAGATACTTGGACAATTTGTTAAATTCCCTCCCATTTTTCAGCAACGCCCCCCCAAACATACACACAAGCAACTATAACTATTTTTCATATTAAATACATCTAAAGAAAACACCTGTCTCTCTGCTTCATTTCTTTTTTTCTAAATTCTTTATATTATATT
Source organism: Kogia breviceps (assembly GCF_026419965.1). Classification (NCBI taxonomy): domain Eukaryota; kingdom Metazoa; phylum Chordata; class Mammalia; order Artiodactyla; family Physeteridae; genus Kogia; species Kogia breviceps. Next base: position 71,286,500 of record NC_081313.1, on the reverse strand, counting down.
CAGAAGAATTTGAAACATTAACCCTCTGGTTCTTTTCACACCTCTTCTAATAGACATACAAGCTATGCATCCCATCTGATTAGCAGGTGAAAATTTTATTTAACCCCCAAAATAGAAGTGATCATAATGTACAGCCTTTCAGTGGTTCTGCCCCATCCTAGATAAGTGTCATTATCTTTAAAATAAGGAAAGTAATAGCACCAACTTCCAAAGTTTTGTTATAAGAATTAAATGAATTGAAACATGTGAAGGAATTAGAACAATGACAGGTGGATAGTATGAGTTCAACAAATACTAGCTATTATTATTGTTGGTGTCATTGTTATTGTTATTTTCTTTCACATGGTCTCTGTGGTTTTATAGAAAGTAACAGGGCAAAAAAAGTAGGAAAAATGGAACCACATCATTATCAGCCAAAGCAAAGATAGCAAAGCAACAGAGCTGTGGTTTTTTCTTCTATATTTTTATCACAGTATAAGGGGAAAATCATTATATACACGCATTGAGAAACAAACCCTCTTTGTGAGTATGCATGGAAAGAGTGGGCTGTATGACTGCAAAATATTTTAAAATATTATGTAAATGCAATATAACAAATTATCATAAGTATTGTGAAACCTCTCAAGATAATTATTTCTCATGATCATTGTGTAACCAAAGCTAATATTTGCTATTCAACAGAAGAGTGAAATAAATAACTTCATGGAATTTGTAGTATCTTAATTAATCTAATTTTGTGTGTAAAATATATGAGTCAACTTGGCGAGGATCAAATGCAATTTTATTTATCAATTTAAAATTTAAAAATCCAGTTGACTATTTTAAAATTGTATAAAAGTAAAAAGAAACAAAAAAAAGGATTACTGCTTTGAAAGGCATCCTTTCTGCTTTTCCTACTCAAAAATGGCTCTGATTAAAATTTTTAGCTTTGGCAAGCAGTTATCCAAAAATATGATCAAATGATAAATGGATGAGAAATTCGTGACTAAAACCCAGCTTTATGCTGTGCTTTCTAAGTAATATTTTTCAACCAAATTTGAGTAATTATTTGTACAATGCAGACTGATGTGACTAATATTTGAGCAGTCTATTAAAAACACAAAGTGGGGAAAATGCTCATATTATAGGGATCCAAAGAACAAAGGGAAATTCACAATTAAATTCCTTTAAATTTCTTCTGCTTATCACACTGTCACAGGTTGAGTTTCTCAGTAAGCAGACTGTGAGGTTCAGGATGCTAATTGAGAAGAGCTCTGAATATTATCACCTGGGCAGGGAAAGGATGCTGAGGGAGAAGTCGAAGTGTATCACAGGCCTTATGTCATCTTTGGTTGGCCTTACTGGAGGCTATGGGGCTAAAATGGCCCTTCACTGTTCCCCCATGTTGAGCCAAAAGTGGCCAACCCTCCATCAGATGTGGGATGTTGGTCTCCCCCCATAAGGTCATGGCCTTGAACGAGGCAGCTCTGCCCAGCTTAGGCAATTTCTTAAAGGGGCTTACAGCTAAAGGTTTTCTGACAATAGCATGCCCAGTAGCTGGACAACAAGCTCTTCCTTAAAGGATGAACTGGGCAGAACTTCATGGTCTGGACAAAATGGCCACCGTGTACTCTATCATGCTTATTTAGACAAGTAGTGTAATTTCAGAGTAAACCTTCAAGGGAAGTTTTGTGAACCATTTTTTTCTCACTCCTCTCTCCCACCTGATTTCGTCAAATTAATTCATAATTGTCCTTGAGACAAAATTTCTGCATCACCTCTTTCAGGAAGCCTTCATCACCCAAACAGACATGTGTATATTATTTCTACTAATTTTTATTTTGGAATTGGCTTTTAATGTATCACCTTTCCTTAAAATGGAGAGCTTCATTAGAGCAGGGCTTTTGTCTTGAGTATGTTTCTATCTTAACTGTCTACCACAGAATCTGCATTTTAATAGTCATTCAATTAAATGTTTATTGAATGAATGAATGAATTTTTCTTGTGTCTGTTGGCTCCATCATCTTAATCCCTGCTAATCCTTCCCACATAGCAGAATTAATAGAAGATGTTCTCCTTACCACAACTTGCAAGCTCTGTTTTTAAAAGAACAAAGTTTGTCTTTATCACCAGTGTATCACCAGGGTCCTGGCTTAAAGGAGTTTAATAGTCATTGAGTGGATGAGTGTTGATTTAATAGCTCTGGAGGTGACAATAATGGAGTCTGTATACAAGGAATTACATGATTTGGATATTTGTTGTACTTAGTGTTGGAGGTTTTAGTAAATCTCAGAAAAAAATTGACATCAAAATTTTAATATTATTAAGTAATAAAATACAGCATTTTATCACTTTACTGAACATTTGTCACAAATTGTACCATATAATACTCTTGTTGAAGTTTATTTAGAAATGTCTGATTCCTATTTCTATAGTCGCAAACAATGCCTGTCCTCATACAGACAACAAACATGTTATAGTAGTCTGAAAGTTGTGTGGTATAATTGTAGTATATCACTTAACTCTAGTAATTGTATGGAACATGTATTATTTTCATTCTCATTTTCTAGATAAGAAAAATTAAGGCTCCAGGGAGTTTAGAAAGTTACCCCATGCCCTCACCTAATGAGTGGCAAAACTGGGATTCAAGCTGATTTATCAACTTTCAAAAAAGTATACTTTAATACCACCACTAACCAGCAGTGCTTTAGAAATCTACAGATATTTTGGGATATGCACATAATTTTATCTCCGGGATTTGTGAGGAGTAAAACATGGCTTAAAAAAATACAAGAACTGGTTGTAGTATGTTGTATGAAAGACATGTCACACACTGCATTTTCCGAAGATGGCCACAACTGTAGATTCTGATCCCACGTGCTCTTCTGCAGTGTGACCTTGCTACTCCCCATCAAATTACAGTCTTTTTCTCTTCCTCTGGAATCTGGTCTGGCCTTAGTGACTCTTGAAACCAATACAATGAGATAGGAAGTACAGTGCATGACCTCTAAGGCTGGGTCAGGGGAGCCTTGAGGCTTCTTCTTGGCCTCCTGGACCACTCACCCTCTGGCTGTTCCCTCTCCAGTTGCTCCCTTTTGGATTCCACAAATCGTTTTTTTAAGAGGCCCAAACTACATGGAGAGGCCACAGGACACGCTCTGTTGATAGTCATGGCTGAGCCCAGACATGGAGTTATCCCATCCAGGAAACATACATAAATGAAGCAGCTTCCAGATTTTTCTACCCTCTAGCAACACTAGTCACCTCCAGCCATTTGAGTTTCCTGATGAAGGCCCCAGGCATAATCAAGTATAGATAAGGCATATCCAGTCTGTCCTGTCTTGGCCCATAGATTTTTTGAGCCTAATAAAGTGGTTGTTGTTTTATGATACTAAAATTGGGTGGTTTTTGTTACAAAGGAGCTATCAGACATATTAGTACTAGTGATTTTATTTTCTATTACTCAAGTCTTAGTGAGTTACCTGATTCTACCTGCCAAAGATCAAAATAGTAGTTCCAAAATTCCATAAAATGCTACTCCTGAATGAATACTTACTATCATACAAATCTGATTCTTGAAAACAAAAATTTCAAAGTTATTTTAATTAATAATGGAAAAGACGTAATGATTAGGTCACTCAAATTACTGAATACTGGACACTTCCTCCATTTCCCACTCCAACTCCTCAAACTGGGAAATTTAACAACTTTAGAATGAAAAGTTTTATTAGTCTTTCCTAATAACTACCTAACTGGCTAGTGACTATTAATACTTTATAGGTGTGGCAATACAGACACAAACTCTACAGGACTTGATTTACTTCAGATTTATGATAATGCAAATAGTAATACTTGACTTAAATTCTGCTGTTTAAATTTGTAGACCCAAATAATTCACTCTGAACTCAAAGAGATTTTTAGTTAATTAACTACTACTATAGAGTATGTGATGGTTAGTTTTATGTGTCATCTTGACTGGGCTTAGAGATGTCCAGATAGCTTGTAAAACATTATTTATGAGTTTGTCTATGAGGGACTCTCTGGAAGAGATTAGTATTTGAATCCCTAGACAGAGTAAAGAAGATTGTCTTTAAGGATAGAAGACATAATCCAATCCACTGAGGATGTGGATGGAAGCAAAAGGTGGAGGAAGGGCAAGTTTGCTTTCTCTGCTTGAGCTGAGACATCCATCCTCTCCTACCTCCATTCTCAGGCTTTCACATTCAGACCAAGATTTACACTACTGGCCCCTTGGTTCCAAGACCTTTGAACTGAGACTTAACAACATCAGCTCCCGTCGTCTTCAGGCCTTCTGACTTGGACTGAATTACATTACACTACTGACTTTCCTGGTTCTACAGCTTTCACCAGGCAGATCATGGGAATTCTTGGTCTCCAAAATCAGTGAGCCAATTCCTATAACAAACAAACAAACAGATAAATAGCCTTTTTGTTCTATTTCTCTGGAGAAACCTGATTAATACAGGGTTCTCATATCAGAGTTCTCATAATAAGTTTTAGCACAATAATTTCTTTATTGCTGTGTCATTTTCCCCTATCATATAGATTGTCCCTAAACAATTTTAGTCATAAACAATGTGGCCCAAGTAGACACGGGTTAGAGATTATAGTCTCTAGCTTCTAATTGTCATCCTTGACTAGAATGAAATATAGATAGATTTTATTCCTCCCTGTAGAATACATGTTTTGAGTGCTGGGGAAAAGCAAAGAGCCTATAACTTCTGGAAATAATTTTTTTTACAATGCAACTGTCCGTATATAATATTCCCTAAGATAGTTTGGTCATAACTGTCTTCATCGGTCTTATCAACATTTGAAGATTGTGATTTTTTTTTTGTTACATATGATTAGCCCTTGGATCCCATCTGTTCTTCTACATTCCAAACATGTTATATGCTTATATGCATATATGTGTGTGTGGGTATATGTACAAATATATGTGAATAATTATGCAAACCATATAGTACAACAGGTAATTTATCTTTATCTCTATATCTAGAATTTCATAAAACACATTGAAATAAATATTAAAAAACAGAACTAGGAATAGTCAGCATAAATCTATTAAGATTCTTTGTATAGCGAATGGCATGTTTGTTTATATCAGCGTTTTCTTTAATATTTTATTGCTTAGTGCAAAGCAAAAGAATGACTTAAATATATGTTTCTTCAAATGGTAAAACCAATCATTAATTAAGTGCCATTTGCCTTCGCTTTATACGGCTTCTTGGTTCTGAATACATGCTAAAATGAAATTTTTGATGCATTGATTTCTATTTTTCTTTTACTCCAAGAAGTCAGATTAATAAGAGCCTTTAGCTGATGGGAAATAAGTCAAGCCCTGGATGTAGTTAACATTCAAATTAAAAGAACAATTTGGCAATTGATCTGCCATTAGGAAGAAAAAATGGACAGGAAAAAATCCAGGGCCTGGAAACAAATTTGTCTTCCTTAAATGCTCACTTTCAAGTGTGTCTGGTTTCTAGCCCAGTTTGTATCAGAAGGGATCAATTTTTCCCCCTTTTCCCTGTTCTACTTTTGCACAGGTATTGTCTGAATCCCAGAGTGAGCAGCAATACATCATCCTCCTTCAACATCTGCTAGAGCCCCCTCTCCTCCTAATCTGCCCAGATCCCCAAAGCCTTTTCCACCTGCTATAGAGCCAAATGCTCATTATAGCACACAGCTACGCCCTTCGCTGTCTTTCCTCCCAGATCCTCAAGGTTAACGTGGAACAATGACTATTATTAAGTGGGGGCTTTAGGAATATAAAAGCAGACCAGGCAAGGAGAAAGGGGGAGGGGTGGCAGAAGCACTGGGTAGGATGCCAGGAGAGCTGGCAGGAAAGAGCTGCTAGAAAGCTGTGGCCAATTTTCCAGTCGAAACATGAGTCACTGAACAGAGATGCCCTAGAAATAAATAGCTTCCCTGTTCATTGCCCAGTACAAGCAGAGACCACACCCTCCAGTGGTTTTCTGTTAGGGCACTTTGGGGTATGGCTTTGAGCAGCTAGTGGAGAAATGGAGATAAAAATGGTTAGTTCTGAGGGGGCTGGCAAGTCTAGAAGTTGTGTTTACTGCTTGGCCAACTGTAAATTGTAAGCAATTGGAAGTTGTTCTGTCTCCTCTTCTTTTTTCTTCAAACCACGAACCTGTTCCTTCTGTTTGCATCATCAGACCAGCCACCGATGGAAAATTTGAGGCTCATTAGATTAAACTGCTTAGAAAACAGAGAAATTCAGAAATCTCTCTGATACTCTGTATTCATCTTATATTATCATGGGACCTGAAAAAAATATAAAAAGGAATCTAATCATGGGGGGCGGGGAGGGGGGAGTAGGGGGAAGAGGCAGCTTTAATTTAAGTTTCCTGCCTTTAGCAGCTGTGTACCTCACTCCCAGATGCCATACTTGGTGCAATTTCCTTTGAGTTTTTTAGGAGATATTTTAAGAAGTGAAGTGCTGTTTCCTCAGTGACATTCGTGGGGATGATCTTGATAAACCACATGAATGCCGGCTGGCCTCTTGCCCTAGACATACTCTCCTGTTGATGGACTTTTGGGCAACGTCTCCAGCAGGATCAAGTCACTCCTGTTGCTCACTCCAGTTCCTGGAAAAAGTATAAAACCACAGATTCCCCCAAAGGCTACCTAGTAAAATTTTCTTACCTTCGCAACCCTGAGCCCTAAGGGAGTTTGTCACTCTCCTATGGCCACACAGTGTGCTGATCTAAATAAAGCAGAGGCCACCTACTTCTATGACTCCTCTAGCCAAGAGACTGGAGGGGTTGAATGAGCTCTCGTTAAGAAAAACAGTTAAGTGTAAAACTGCCTGGGCTGATAGAGAAGGAGCTTCTAACGTGCTCTGTGAAATGACAGTGCACCTAAACTGTCAGACTTCCACTTAGAAGATTACTATGCTTCCCTTTTCTTTTTTTTTCAATCCAAGTTTGAAAGTTACAACTTATTTTGGATAGACAGCTTTTTAAAAACTAGTAAGAAAGGAGGGTTAAAAGTTCCTCATTTTCACTTGGATTGATCAAGATACTAGATCTTTGCTGTGGGTTTGTAGAGGATAGAAAAGTAACTAAAGTTTAACTAAATGATGGACATTTCAGAAACAGTTTTTCAACAGCATTATTGAGATATCGGTGACATTAAAAATTGTATGTATTTAAGGTTTGATGTTTTGATATACATATACATTCTGAAATGATCACCACAATCAAGCTAATTAGCATATCCATCACACCTTGTGTGGGTGTGGTGAGAAGACTTAAGATCTATCTTAGCAAATTTAAGTATACGGTATAGTATTGTTAACTATAATCACCATGCTGTATAGTAGATCTCCAGAACTTTTTGATTTTACACAGCTGAAGCTCTGTACCCTTTCACCAGCATCTTTCCATTTTCCCTTCCCCTAGGATCCTGACAATCACCATCGTACTCTGCTTCTATAAGTTTGACTATTTTAGATTCTACACATAAGAGAAATCATACAGTATTTGTCTTTCTATGTCTTGCTTATTTTACTTGGCATAATGTCTTCCAGCTTAATTCATGTTGTAAATGACAGGATTTTCTTCTTTTTGAAGACTGAATAGTAGTCCATTGTGTGTGTATATATATATGTATATATTTCACATTTTCTTTATCCATTTATCCACTGAAGGACATTTTGGCATTTATGTTGTTTCCATATGTTGGGTATTGTGAATAATGCTTCAATGAACATAGCATTGAAGGTCTAAAATCTAAACCTTATCCTAGACATTGTGTGTGTGTGTATATATATATATATATATATATATATATATATATATATATGCCTCTACCCCTATTGCTTTACTACCTCCATTTCAAGATTGAGAAGCAGTAAGTAAATGTTAGCATGGAATACTTTATGTAAGTGTAGCTTTATATGGAAGTTAGGGAAAAATAGTTTTTTATTTAGGGAAATCTTAAAAGCATTTGATACTATAGAAGCATGATCCTAGCTCTTTCATTGGCTTATGTAGTAATACTAAGCAAGTATTATTTTACCTCCCTGGCTCTTTTGTTCTCTTATGAAAAGAGGGTAGCAATACTATTTTACCTACCTCATAGAGTTATTGTGAGGATTAAGTGAGTTAGTTTGGGAAGATGCTAGGAACATAGCAAAAGATCAATGAACTTCAACTGGTATTAGTCTATTCTAAGACATTTGCAAGGTGCTTAAAATTTTTCCAAACAACTGTTTCTTTGCTCCTTCGTTTTCTTCTTTCATTTCTTCCTGCTTGTTTATTACTATTCAAACCATATAGTCAGTAGGATTCTGCTTTGAAACTTTATAAAGTTTCAAAATCTTAAATTAGACTACAATTGAATATTATTCTGTAAATACTCCACAAGGGGTGGGAGAGGGAATCAATGACTGCATCTTAATCAGCTTGGGCTCCCATAACAAAATACTATAGACTGAGTGGCTTAAACAATGGAAATTTATTTTCCCACATTTCCGGAGGAGATTGAAAGCTCTCTGGTGTCTCTTCTTATTAGGGCACTAATCCCATCATGAGGGCACTACCCTCATGACCTCCTCTAAACCTAGTTATCTCCCAAAGGCCCCATCTTTAAATACCATCACACTGGGAGCTACGGCTTCAAATATGAATTTAGGAGGGACACAATTCAGTCCATAGCAGACTCTTGTTTTAAAATCTGAGACCTGATTTTATCAGATTGATAACAAGGTTTTCAATGGAACCAATAAGCCTTGATCACCAAGATTCCACATTGTAAGGCATTTTGATATTACAACTGCAACTTACAGTTTGATTAGTTCTATACATTATTTTGGCGAAATTCTTCTTTTTTTTCCACAAGAAGTCCCTTCAGACTCCTCTATTAAGTGTTAAGCACAATTACCAGTCTGACACAAATTCTGGACTTTTCTCTCCACTGTTTGTTTTCTTAATCTTTCTTTAGCTAGCTTTATCCTATCTATCCATCTGCCCCCTCCTCACCTAGGGCTTACCTTATCCTATTGTCTTAGTCGATGTAATCTGAGTCTCCCCTTTAGCAGCTCTGGAAATCTTGCCTTTATTTAGACCCCTTATTATTACACCTCTTGTCTTGTTGCTTTTTCTCAGAACTCTGCATTTCGGATTTCTTGACCACTTCTCTTTTCAACTTTTTAGGAAACCTCCGCTTTCCTGACACTTTCTTTCCAGATTCTCCTCCAGTGCTTCTCACCATGCCTTCTCTAGTTTCTCCTGCTCCTCCTACAAACCTAAAATCTAGGCATTTCCATAAGGCCTCTTGCCTTCATCCCTATTCCCAATGATTTTAGTGAAATCATCCACTTTTGAAAGTTTTACTTTCACCTTTATGAAGATGACATCGGACTCTTTTTCCTTGCTCTGACTTTGTAACTCCAGACTGTCAGACTCAGGGCATTATCAGGAGCCCCAGGCTTGAGGGAAGATCAGGCCTAGGAACTGGGAACATCGGAAGGACAGGGCAGGGAGGAAGGAGATGTGAAGTTTTTATTGGTGACAGAACACTTAAATAACAAAGACAGTTCTCTTTGATAACGGTCTTAGCTGATTCATGATCTGGCCACTGATGTTATTTAACACTTTTAACTACTCCTTCCAGGAGAAAAAACTCATACGCCCTCTGCTTCCCTGTGTCACAGTCACACTGCTGCAGCTGACTCACTTTTCCAGCTGCCACTTGGATGTTTCCTAAACAGTACGTGTGTACAGTTAATTTTACCATATTTGTCTTATTTTTTTTACCATCCCCATATTTTACGTTAGTAGTTTAATCTCTCTGCCAGAAATCCAAGCTCAAATCTTCTCAGTGACCCTGCATTCTCCTAGATTCACACATATTTAATGGTCATCATGCTGTCTGATTCTCCTGGAATTTCTCTTGTGTCCAACACCTCCATTTAATGTCCTTATTGTGTTTAGAGTTTTATTTTACTTTACCCATTTTACTGTATTCTCTCCCTAAATGACACCTCTCCTTCTGGTCATTCTATCTTGCCTGCTCATTCCTGTCTCCTAGTTCATTGTTGTAAGCCACTCCTTTTCTCATATCTTCATCCTCTTCAACGGGTCCTCACTGCCTATCCAACAAACCCTAAGGCTTTACCTTGGCTTTCAAGCCCTTCAACAGATCAGGTTGTACCTAATTTTTATGCACCCAGAAGTTCCCTTCCATCACCCTACACTGTTAAATTATACTTACCATTCTTGAATGAATTTGGTTAATCACGCCTTGGTGATGCTGCTGCCTTCATGTGGTCAAAAGGCTTCTCCACTTTTCCCAATTGTTGAAATGTTCTTTCCTTCAAAGGGCAATCCAGATGTCAACCTTAGATGAAATCTTCCCTTTTTCTACCTGCCAAAACTTTTTTAGTTACATACACATACACACAGACACAAAGACACACACATTTTAAAACTTAAATTTCTTATGGTATTTGACCTTATGCTACAGTTATTTTTATCCCCTCCTTATCTCCTCTAATATATTAGATATATCTTTGTGTCCAGAACCAGATCTTATTTTTACCTTCCTCCTTCTCCACCACCAAATAAAACTGCCTGGCTACATAAATATCTGTTCAATTAATGTAGATTAAATCTTGATAAATATCTTTTGAATAAATGTAAAATAAAATAATTAAATTACTACTAAGGAAAATTCTGGACTTTAATTACTAGGTGTTACTTCTTAGGTGCTAGATTATTTAAAATAATTATGATAGAGGAAACAGCCTGTAGTTTTCTGAATACATTTTATTGGTGGAATGACATGATATGGGCAGCTGCATCCTTCTGTTTCTAAAAATCTCCATGTTTGCATGTAACATGGGTAACTATAATTTTGTTTGCATGGCTATACATAGCTGCATTAGGAGGAATGAAATTTTGAATAGCAAAATAACTTTTTTAAAAAAATAAGAGAATATGGCTAAAATTTAGTCATATTTAATCTGTAATGGAATCATATCAATCAGTTAATGTCATAACATTAATCTGGTGTATACGGTTCATTTAATGAAGACAATAAAAATTAAAGAGTCTATATTGAATAATTGTTTTTGGCAATAAATAAGATTATTTCTAAAAACAAATGTTAATAAAAACTTTCTGCTACTTAATAATTTAATAAGCCATATGTAAGGCAAAGTTTGTTTTGTTCTGTTTTGAGACAGGAAATTTTTATTATCAAAACCAATTTCCTTAATAGAAATTACAAAGTCTTTATCTTCCCTCAATTCCACCAAAGTCCGAGAAATTTCTAGTATTATGAAGGAATAACTATGTAGAAAGTTTGGGGCTTAAACATGCATTAAAACCTTGTAAGAAAAGCCAGTTATTTCATGGTATTCAGGAGATACATCATCAGCAAAACACACATTATAAAGATCTATATTTAGTAATTTTTTAAAAGAGAGAAGAGAAGCTGGATGATGTCAGGGCAGCTGTGGGTGGCCATGCTTGGGAGAGCCCATGAAAGGCCTCGGTCTACTGCAGGGAGGTTTCAGTATGGGTGACAGGATATTTCCATGTGTGTTTCCTTTCAGTTGATACCTTCCGGTAAAGCTTCCTGTGTGCCACCAGAGCACTCACCTCCACCACCCACAGCAGTTTCTTGATTTGAATTGGGTTTCATAGAGTGGGGGGTCATGGGAATATGGTTCAACACCCAGATATCTGAGAACGTAGTGAAGCCCTGATTATTGAATTCAAAGATTCTCATCATGGCCAAAAAAAGTTTTCATCAAGAAAAAACAAAACTCCATAGAACTTAAACATATGACTTTAGATCCTTAAGTTGGAAAGGATATTTATTCTAACTTTGTGATTTTTGCAGATGAGGAAATGAGACTGAGTAAAGGTAAATAACTTCCTCAAGGTAGAATCACAAGGTGAACATAGGTTTCCTGACTTTTAGTCAGAGTTTGACTTCTCTAAAGAAAATTATCACCTTAATATCAAGCACTTGAATGTCACATTTAATACAGTTAGTGAAAACTACATTTTTCCCTAGCTCCTTACTGAAAGAGCAAGAACATGTCAAATTAAAATGGGCCATAACTTGTTTATGTATGATTTAGTTCTTAGAACCCCCAAAAGATTATGTAAATATTATTTATATAGAATAGATGTAATTTCTAAATGCTAAAATTATAAATGATGGAATGAGATGAAATATATTTAAATTGCTATTGGAAGTTATTGGGATAAGCCTCACACAACTATAAAACATCCTCTAAAAACTGACTTGTTTTTCCTTACATGTTATTTTCCCTAATGTGTTCATGTAGGGTGAAAAAGAGTTAGTGGAAATTATCTTTGTCATACACTTGAAAAGGCAGAGAGGCAAATCAGAAAAAGGATAGATTTAAATTATTTTTAAATTTTTCTCCTATGTGCCTTTGTTTAAACATCCTCAGGCCAGCTGAGATCAATCATTAAATAAACTTCTATCTTAATACAAGGAAGGCAAAGTGATTTTCAACTTCAGTATTGCCTTGATTTGTGCATAAATATCCTTTAGTCAAAGGAAATGAAAAAGAGTGTAGAATATGTTATTGAAATATACCTACCTCATCAGTAATCAGTAGTTGTTAAGAAATTGATGACCTTCTGGGTTATGACTATATCTTGTCACTATAATGGTTACCTATTAGGGGTCTAAGTCTCTCCTTAGAAAAACATATAGTTGGTATAGGCTAAAGGAAAGAATCCAGACTTTCAAATATAAGCCCAAGAAATTTGTGAAAAGTTATAGTCAAATATCTTACTAGCCAAATTAGCTGGAGTAGAGAGTTCTGAAAGAGATATCCAGTATGAACTGGAGTGGGCAAAAATTAGAAAGAGGGGAAATGTCATTTTCATAAGACATAAAAGCCTGAGGATTGAGCCAGTGGAAAAGAGGGAATAAAATGTCGTTGTGAAAGAATGGTTACTAGAAGCTGCAGAACAACAGAGAAAAGAATGATTAAAAACCTAGTGTGTATCAGTTTACATTCCCACCAACAGTGCAAGAGGGTTCCCTTTTCTCCACACCCTCTCCAGCATTTATTGTTTGTAGATTTTTTGATGATGGCCATTCTGACAGGTGTGAGGTGATATGTCACTGTAGTTTTGATTTGCGTTTCTCTAACAATTAGTGATGTTGAGCATCCTTTCATGTGTTTGTTCGCAATCTGTATATCTGCTTTGGAGAAATGTCTGTTTAGGTCTTCTGCCCATTTTTGGATTGGGTTGTTTGCTTTTTTGATATTGAGCTGCATGAGCTGCTTGTAAAATTTGGAGATTAATCCTTTGTCAGTTGTTTCATTTGCAAATATTTTCTCCCATTCTGAGGGTTGTCTTTTCGTCTTGTTTATGGTTTCCTTTGCTGTGCAAAAGCTTTTAAGTTTCGGAATGTAAATTGATACAGCCACTATGGAGAACAGTATGGAGGTTCCTTAAAAAACTAAGAATGGAACTACCATACAACCCAGCATTCCCACTACTGGGCATATACCCTGAGAAAACCATAATTCAAAAAGAGTCATGTACTACAATGTTATTTGCAGCTCTATTTACAGTAGCCAGGACATGGAAGCAACCTAAGTGTCCATCAGCAGATGAATGGATAAAGAAGATGTGGCACATATATACAATGGAATATTACTCAGCCATGAAAAGAAACGAAACTGAATTATTTGTAGTGAGGTGGATGGACCTAGAGACTATCATACAGAGTCAATTAAGTCAGAAAGAGAAAAATAAATACCATATGCTAACACATATATATGAAATCTGAAAAAAAAAATGGTTCTGAAGAACCTAGGGGTAGGACAGGAATAAAGATGCAGGCGTACAGAATGGACTTGAGGACACAGCAAGGGGGAAGGGTAAGCTTGGACGAAGTGAGAGAGTGGCATGGACTTATATATACTACCAAATGTAAAATAACTAGTGGGAAGCAGCCGCATAGCACAGGGAGATCAGCTTGGTGCTTTGTGACCACCTAGAGGGATGGGATAGGAAGGGTGGGAGGGAGACGCAAGAGGGAGGAGATATGGGGATATATGTATATGTATAGCCGATTCACTTTGTTATACAAGAGAAACTAACACACCATTGTAAAGCAATTATACTCCAATAAAGATGCTAAAAAACAAAAAACCTAGTGCCTGTAGGCCTAGAAAGCAATAATGATGAAAATCTTTCTGGTCAAGCAAATAGGAATAGTCATTTTATAGCATGGTCCTGGCAGAATATTAGGGAATTAGATTTTGTTCTCGATATCATAATAGAAATGAGGGGAAAAAAAGATACAGGGACAGTTCAGAGGTGTTCACAATAAAAGTTCTCAAGGTCTCATCCAACTAATTCATAAAACTCAGTAATCCTCACGTACATTCAGCTATTATTCCCTCATCCCTGCTGCTCCACACCCACACACACACCTGCTACCACTAATTTCTTTGCAGGCATCTGTGAGGGTAAATTAAATAACCAGAGCTTTTTGACATCTTGAGACAGTCAAACCACTCTCTAAGACACATGAAATGATACCTACACTGTAAAGCAGTATAAACCTTAACTATTTAACTCAATTTGGCCCCCAAATTGCATCTAATCACTTATATCTCAGTAATCTTGATGATAGTTATAGATGGATAGATGACAGATAGATAGATGATAGATAGATGATAGATAGATAGGAAGAAAGAAAATATTACCTTAGAACAACGAAATGCTTTTTGCCTAGTTAATACTTACCCCTTTCTAAGTAAAGTCCTACATCTTGAGAAAGGCAAGATTTTCATCTCACCTTCCCTTCAAAGCAGTATATGCGTCCATCAAAAGATTTTTCTAAAGAAAAAGAATTCTCCACATACAGTATAATGTAAAATTCATTGTGCTTAGGGATTACATTTGTTAAATTCAAAAGAAGAAGGGTGCTTGGCACTTGTGCATTATTGGAAATTCCCCAAACGCAGACAACAAAAGCTCAGTCAGTTTAATCAAATTATCAGCTTTTCCTCAGTCTGTGTTTAGTCTGTGTTTGTCTAATGTCCGGGTGCATATTTTCTACTTAAGAAAATCAATAAATCTGCTGCTGTAAAAAAAGGCACATTTCAAATGTAGTATACAGCGTATTGCACTATCTGATCCAGCAATCTGTCTGCCTCTGCCCCACAGAAGGAGTGAACAGGAAATATGCCTGACGAGCTTATGAGATGGTTTAGAAACTCATGTATGAAGGTGAAAAAAATGATACCATTTGAGGGGTGCACCCCATTCACTTTTGATGTAGAAGGAGGGCATGAAATGTATACCTGAAACTTCTTTCTGCTGTTTTGAATGGTTTTAAGAATTAGGAGCAGAATTAATATGATCTTAGCAATGAAGTCACTAAAATAGATTTCTTAGGTAGAATATTTATTCTTGTAATATTCTTTCATTAACATAATTACTACTTCTCTGTTTATCTTGAGGTCTGACAGCATCTCTTCCTTTCTTATGGGTTTTTGTTCTGTAAATATTTGAGTTGTCAGTCTAATATATGATTCACAGTTGTTCCAACCGTGAGAAATGATCATTTCACTACAGGAACAGTTCCTCATGTCCAAGTTGCTCTCAGGTTCTCTGTTGTTGTCTCTTTATTTGCAGCAATACTTCATACATAAACCAGCACAAACCATTGTTTACATAAATCGTCTAAAGTATTAATACTTTTGATAAATAAGGAGTTTACATTTGTTTTATAAAGATCACCTCACTAATAAAACAAATCATAGCCCAGGTTTTTCTTCGACCCAGACAGAAAAATTCAGAATTTTGATAGTAAGAATTTAATTCATTTCCATGGATTAAATCTGACTGTATTAGAATTAGTGCATGTTCTCACCTGGAAGTGTGGAATAAATAGTAAATAAAATTTGAAAGGATATAAAGAAGAGGGACATTTTGGGAACAAGATACATTTTCTCCTGTTTATTGAGATATATAAACTTATCAGAAAATAGATGCTACTTAATAACAACCAACAAATGATGGACTGCCACACCTAAGTTATTATATTAGGGCTTTTTGACCTAAAGATCTGTTCACCACTAATCCTTGAAATGAGCTTCTAATGATACAAATCTTTAACCTCATAACCAGCACTGATGGCTCTAAATAAGTTGGTTTAGGTAATGACAGTACACTGGTTTGCTTGCTAAAGAAATGTCATTTACTCTTCTCCCTCTGTGCTTTTTTGGCAGTGAGAAGATAGGGGGAAATTGTAAAATTCACGTTCCAATAAGTTTTTCAAATATTAATCATTGCCTAGGTAATTCATGACATTTTCATTGATGTGTGTGTTTATGCTCATAGGGGGAAATCAGTGAGCAAGTCGCGGGGAAGAGAAAGACCACTTAGAACAGCAACCAGAATTAGTTCTCAATAAAGAGAAATTCTGTTTAGCTAACTCCCCACTCCCACACTTGATAGCAAATATTTGCTTTGTTTATTATAAAAATGCAAAAGTCACCATTGTCAAATAACTTTCTTGCTTATTTCTAATGATTCTGGGGGAATATTTTGATTTTTGGTACAAAACTCTTTGGATGTGGTTTGCTGTTTTTCCCCTCCTGTTGTTTATGTGAAGAATTTCTAGTCAGGGTAAGAAAAGGTGTTGCTTGTGCAGAGAATTCGCTTAGTGAAGCAGGCTAATAGGCTGACCAGTCATTAACTAAAACACAGCTGGGAAGAGGCTATAATCCCCCAATTTCCTTCACAAATGCAGTAAATAAATATTCAAATGAAGCAGTGCACACATTTGCATATGTTTTAAACAAAAGCCCAGCTGAAGATTTGGTTTAAAAGCTCAGCTACTGTTCCTCCCTTTTCTACCTACAATTCCTCTACCTGAAGAGCTTGTATTTTACAAATGTCCCCATACTTCTCCCAAAATATCAGTCCCTTTTACTTCAAGAGTTATCTTAGAAATCTTCTCTCTTGCTGCCCCCCATTAGCTCTCTCACTGAACCCCATTTTAACAGGAATAAAAGTCTCCTATCAAGTTGTCTCCTTTTTTTTTTCGGTGTTTTAAATTTGAACATCTTTAATGTGTAATATGCCATTGGCACTCTGTGTTCTGCTGCTTCATGAATAGAACTCTATTTTTTTGGACCCCGGAGCAGGTAATACTTAGGAAATAAAACTTTGAGGCTTGACCATGGTACAACTGATTTGTTAACGCCATGGCTTTAGGAAGCAGACTCAAATCATCTTCCTAAATTCTTAGTCTGTCCTCTGAGATTTCAAGCAAGTGATGCAACATAGGATGCTGTTCGGTTAATTATTCCTTAGAATGAGCCTCAATATTGTTACAAATTCCCCATTCTGCTGCTTTCCCTCTCCTGCTCTTATTCCATGATTGCAATTTCTGGAGTTAGATTCTAGGGCACACCTGACCTTAGGCTCTTCTGGGTTGCTTATCCTGAAGCGGTGTGAGTCCCTCCCAAGGTGAAGAAATATAATTAGAAGAAAAAAAGATCATTCAGTGAGGAGCCTAAGGTAGGACACAGGGGGTTACTTTCTAGGGGAAAAAAATAGATTGAAAAAAATATTTTAAAGTGATTCTGAAAAGAAAAAGAGGAAAAAAATAGAGTTCTGCAGTCAAAGAAAGAAGCATATGAAAAATTAGCAAGGTAAATTAACTTTCACTTGTTTTCAATCCTGCTTGTGACTCTAGCAAGTTTGCCTCACCCCTCTTCCCCAGTGGAGAAAGAAAAGTAAGTAGATAGAAGCCAAATGCCCAAGGAGTTTCTAGGTTAAAGTGAATTTGTGCTTTTTCTTCTAGTTGTAAGAAGTGGACTATAATTATTATACACATGTATAAAGACATATACAATGATATATATAATATATAGCCTGCATGTATACATATATATTTGCATGCTATATATATGTTTGCATTCATTTGGAAAACACTGACTCTCAGCAAAGTGAGGTACATAGGTTTGAAATCTGTGAATCTTGGGTTAGTTATAGAAAATCTAAATTAGAATTTGGGCCTTTAATATTCTATTCTAAAATAGGTAATAGAGGAATTATTTTTGCCAAGCTGTATTTAAATGCACGCAAGGAATCTCTATTAGTGCCTTGTTAGTTACTTGCTATACAACATCCTGACGTGTTTTAATTCTGCTATACTTAGGAGCAAGTGTAGCTTAAACAATAAAGCTTTCGAGAGCTGAGATAATAAAAGATTTTTTTCCTTCTCATTCAATCACGTTTACAAAGCATACTCGTAGGGAGAAAGTCACTATCATATAAATGATAATGCTTTGTATTTTTAACAAAACCATGTCAGTGTATTTGGTGTTACCCATTTTTTACAAGTAAATTTTTTGTTCCTGAATAAAATAAAAGCGTTAATACTAGGAGGCTAGTTCAAACATACGCTCTAGCTGATATTATCAAAGTACAAAAGGCACTTATAAGAATCAAGTTGTGTGAATTGTGCTGTGTATCTATGAGCATTATTTTGTAGAGGCTTCAAAGTTTTCAAAATGCATATAAAACATGGCAAAATAACAATTGGGATTTCTCTGGTTTTTATCTACTTTTTTTTTTTTTTTTTTTTTTTAAACACATTTCCTTAACAGGTTGTTAATCTTTTTTTCCCCCCCCTCTGGTCAAGTCACATGGGACAAAACACTGAGTAACCTTATTTGATCACACAAAGGCTTGACAAGATAAAGTGCCCAGAGGAGCACCTGTTGAATTTAAATACAGCTTCTTTTTGTTTATTTGCCTGCTATTCCAGTTGAACTTTTCATGAAAAATGGTACATCCCCATTTTGTTTTATCATCCTCAAAGCTTCTGAAAGCTTACTTAAAGGTTCTAGTAAAGTCTGAATATGTATTCATCCATAGCCACTTTAGTGTAGCTCCTCCATAAATTAATAAATATTGGAGATGCTCCCTAAAAACGAATGATAATAATATCATTTCTCCTTTGTATAGGAGATAAATTACATTTTTCAAATAAGTTTCAAACGAATTATCTCTTTTGATTATCACGTTATTTTCTGTTGTTATTACTCTATTTGTTGGTCTAAGCACAAAAAGTTATTTTATAATTGCTTTTTTCCCTATTTTTTCTTTTCATTATTGTAAAGGCTCCAAGTCACATGAAATTGTGGTGTTGTGTATTGGGTTAATGCTTCCTAATCAGCTTTCATATCAAAGATGCTGGAATTCATGCAAGTAATCATAAGCTCTGAAGTGATGAAATCTAGCAGAGAGAGAGTGAGCACTTCAGGCATCGTGGCAGGGAGACTTTTATCATCCATTCTGTCTGAGTAAACGCAGTGTGTCCAGCAGTCCAGTCTGAGGTCATGGCTGCCCCAGAATTTGAGTGGTTGGGGATATTTTGGGATGCTTTCATTAGAAGGTACAGAGTATAGTTAAGAAACAAGCTTGGGGCGCCAGCATATGATTATGGCAAGACGGGCTGACCACTGGGAAATTGCTGAGCCAACAGGTCAGGGAGTCGGGTTGACCTCCTCTGGGGCCAAATCCACAGAGAGCCACCACCCAGCACACCTTCTGAGGGATAATCTGAAGCACTCAGTGTTCCAAATACTCATCTGAGCAACAGATGTTTTTGTAAGACAAAAGTATTGTACATTTTCAAAGGCTCTGTGTGTGAATCTTCTTGCCTTTCTATTTTTAAAGGTGCTTGTATCCAAGAAATATTCCTTATATTTACTTTAGAATGATCAAGCATCCTTGCTGTCTGCTTCCTTGGTGGGCGTGTGGGATGGTAGTTGTAGAAGGGCCCTAACCACAATGCTAGAGTCATACACTTCACAGGCTGCAAGTTACCAAGAGCTTGTTCAGAGAACTATTATATAAAGCAGGTATTTTTTAGACTTCTTGTATTTAATGACATTGAATGCTTCTGGATAAAATCTTTCCGATTTCAATTTGTGGTTAACAAAATATTTCTTTTCTTCTTGTGCTTCATGCTTCTTATTAAAGCACCCAAACTCGATGTTTTTTTTTTTTTTTTTCCTTCTTGATTTTCAAGCATCCTATTTACACAAAGCATGGAAAAGAGTTAAAATGAGAGAGAATTTAGAGAAGGTGTCATTTGATAACCATGACAACTCAGAAGGCAATAAGAAGAAATTTGGAATCTAATATTTGTTTTATGAGCAATAGAAAACCTAGCAATTGAAGCAACAGTCCTCTGTCGCCTGGCATAGTCAGGCGACAGAGGACTATGGTTGAAATAGAATAAATCTGAAGAAAATGGGAAAATGTTAATCTGATAAGTTGGAAAGAAAAATATATAACAAAAATCCACTAATGTCACTTTTTATCATCTTACAACATCTCACAGAGTTTTCCTATTTGAAAACAGAGTATGATCCACTGGTGCCCACATGCCCAACTGTTCTCCACCCTCACTTCCTCTCCTATCCTTAATACATATGAAACATCCCTTCATGATATTTTGATTGGGTAATAGTGTGTACGTTTTCTTGAAAGAATAGGAAAAAATGAAATAAAATGCTAAGCAAGATAAAGGAATAATGATAGACTCTAAAACAATTGTGTTAACACATTGACTCTTAGGGTGTCAGGGAGTTCAGTTTAATTCAGTTTGATTTTAGGTAAATGTCTTTTGAGTTTTTATGAATCAAAATTAATCTTTTACGTTTGTATACTACAAGAAGCCAAAGGTGTATTATATATCAACCAGAACAGACGAAGTTCAGATCTTCAGTGACTGTGATTGTCAGGTTTCTGCTGAAAATACAACATATCAACAATAATGGAAATTCAAGTTCCTACAGAAAAAGGAAATTTATAAGAAACCAGGCCCCACTTACCACTTCATAGCTTGTCTTCATTTGAGTACATGTGTATGTGTATGTGTGTGTTTCTTTATGTGCACGTCCTTTTCCTGGCCAAACATTTGCCTCTTCTCTAATTTATTTCCTCCCTTATCGTTTCTTTCCCTTTCCTCTTTTAAATATATCCTAAGGTCTTCTTCAGCAAGTCCAGGCCATCTGTCCTCACCATACTAAATAAGCATTCGTGGACACATGGCTGCCTCCTCCAGACTGACAAAGGCTCTTTAGCATAGCTGAGAGAGATGACCCAACAGCAGTGATAAAGAGGCCTAAAAATATTTAAAGTACAAAAAAAAAAAAAAAAAAATAGCAAGACCCACCAACTTTCTCTTTACTTGACTCCCCCTTTTTTCTTAAGTTTATTTTATGTTTTACCATTGGAATCTGCCCTAACAGAATGCATTTGCATAATTGCCTGCCAAATTAGATGTAAGCTTATTTTTAAAGTTAAAGAATTCTTATATCAGAGAAGAGAAATTAATAAAAAAAAAAAACAACACCAACGAAAACAACCTTTAACTTCCTTTTAAGCCATGGTTGCGTATATTCCCCTGTAGTATAATTGGCAAACGTTTAAAAGACAGAAAGGTGATTATGTGTAAGAAGCACCCCTGAAATTTCCACTTCTATAGTAGATATGAGGGGATTGGTAGATATATATTTTTAGCAGTTTAATAAGAATGCACTCAATGAGCAGCTACGCTTTCAAATAACTCACATAAATTGTAAGGCATAATAGGACACAGAGTTTTTAAAAAGAATATTCAATGGATTAAAATTTTACGTAAAGACTGACTCTCTTTTCTTTTCCAGTTGACCAGTCCTTGATTTTTTGCATGCTCTATAGAAAATTGACTTGTTTTATTCCCAATGAATACTTTCTTCTTACATAAGTTTGTTAGTTTATTAAAGCATTTTATCTAATGAAAAATATTTTAATTGGATGTAAATTATCACTTTATTTTTTCACAACAGATGCTGTGTGAATTACACGAACTTATATGAATTTCTGAGCTACTCATAAGTATTCAGAAAACTGCTGAAACCTGTTAACTGAATAGAAGATAAGACATTCCTATCCTCTTTATGGACTAAACCTTGCTTATGTAAAATGCATTAGGCATTTTTTTCCCTGAAACTTAAGAAATTATGTATAAGCCAGTGTTTCTTCATTCTTACACCTGTACTATATATACTTCCACCTATCCTAAGTATAGCCCAAAATGATATCTTCTAGAACTAGTTACAAAATGGCTGAACACGACCTGTCATGTGCTTTATGTTAAAGAAAAAACTTTGCTCCACATTGCTGTTATCTATATAGACCATCATAAATCTTTTCTTAGAGTGCTTCTGGCTTACTTCCAGTTATTACTAGTTAATTTGCTGAAAAAAATCTGTTTCTTTAAAAATGTCTACAGTAAAAAAATTTTAACAAAATGTATTTTTATAATTTCTAGAAAGAAAAGAATATTTTTTAGATGGTCCTTAAATTATGATGGCACAAACAACAAGATATCCTTTTGATGCAACAAAACAAAAGTTAGGCAGAAAAATTATCATCTCATCTCTTTGAAACACAAGCCAGGATTTTCAGTTTTACAAACCCTCTTTGAAAAATCTTGGTATACATGCTATTAGAACTGGTCTTATGAGAGCGTGTGTGTGTGTGTATGTGTGTGTGTGTGTGTGTGTGTGTGTGTGTGTGTGTGTGTGTGTGTGTGTGTAGTGGGTAGAAACAACGAGGTGGGAAAGAAGGAACTGAGCTTGGTGATAAATTTCATTAAGCAGTAGGTGTTCATCAGTGTGTGTCTTACAGTGTTCAGTGTTTTTTATAGAATGTTTTCCCCCTTCAAAAAAAAGTCTAGTGGGTGTTCAGTGGGTTCTTTTGTTGTTCAGTCTGTTAATTAGAATTTTGCAACAAGTCTTAAATGAGGAACAAAGTATGGTAGAAAGGTCTTACTTTAAAATTTAGAAAATGTGAATGCCAAAATCAAAGTCAGAATTATAAACATGAGTGGAAAAATACCAAAGGATTTTATATGTTTGAAAAGAAAAAGCACAGCACCCTCTGAGAAATATAAAGCTAGAATTAGAGATGTGTTCGGGAACTGATTTGGGAAGAAAGCAGGATCAAGCAAGCAGAACTCTGTACAGATAGTAGATAAAATGCCCATACATTTACAGTTTCATTTTGGCTGACAGGGGGAGAGCAAATTATAGTTCTAACTCAAGAGTTTTCCAAATCCTGGATAAATGGGTAGAAATCAAGGAACTGCTTCATCTTTACTATACCAAACCTTTGGGGTTTTTTTTAATGGAAGAAAAGAAGTTGGGAAGAAAGACCAGGGAGTAGAAACATCTGGCTCTGAGGGCCAGTCCAACCCTCCCTAATATGACTTAAGATGCAAGCTACAAGTGTAAGGCATTTCTTGTACATTTTTGGGCCCCATTGATGAATTTCTTCCATAATTCTTTTCAGTTTATTGTGTCAAATTCGTATGAATATTAATGGATAAAGAATTTGAACCATACATCTTCTGTATGTTTTAAGTTTTATACAAGAAAAATAATTGGCTGAGAACTTATAGATAATCCAATTGAAAATAAGCCCCAAATTAGTGAAGGAACAATTGCATTCTGTGGGAAGCAACATAGAATAATGGAATAATACAGACATTAAACCACAAGACCTAAATCATAAATTCTTACTCCACCTCTTACTAGGTATATGTCCCTTATCAAATTACCCACTTCTCTGAGCCTCAGCCTCCTCTTCTGTAATCAGGGGATAGTAATAGCTTCATCATGGACTGATTATGAATACGAAACATGATGATATACGTAAAGTGTCCAAAAGAGGTTTGGTGCCATAGTGGGTGCTCCGAAAATGTAAAGTCCCCAACCTCTGCCTACCTCAACCTGGACTATGTGGTACATGATCAGTTTAATCACCAAAAAAAAATGATTGCTTAAGAATTTTCTGGAACAATCAGATACTTTTAGTATTGAAGTCAACAGTCTTCTTAATAAAGACTATGATCAATGTAAAGTGGATTTTCATATTTTAAAGATGTATGTGGGTAACTCTAGTAGGGGAGTTTTCTTTAAAAAAAATCCCCTATTGAAAGCCATGACTATCTTGAGTTCTAATAAGGTATCAAAACTACTATTTCAGTGACAAATTCCCTTGAATTCATGTATCCTATTCCATGGATTCACAGAGAGAACAGTATGAATATGGAATATAAGCTATTCATATAATACTTAGAGTTTTGATATTGTCACAGTTGAAAAAATTTTATAAATATACAGATTTGGGTAAAAGGGGGATTATTATTATTTTACAGAATGATCACTGAACTTCTCTCAATATTTGGCAATGAAAACTGAATTCAAATTATTTCAAATTTAGATACTTGTGTTAAGTATTGTGATAAATTAATAAATCATCAAAATAAAGCAATTTTGAAATTAATACATATATTTAATTTGGGGAAATATGAGTTTATTTCTAAACAGTTATTTTAAACTTTTTTTAAACTTGTTTTTAAAAAGTGAAATTAATGCATTCTATTACCTTTAAAAATCTCTTTTACAGACTCTCTACATTGGTACATATAACGTAGATGGAACTGACAACTAGTAAATCTTATGCAAAACCACTACTCTATAGAAAAATTGATATTCTGCAAATGAGAAAAATAACCTTTTTGAAAAAATTATACCATACCATAATGCTTCATAAAATTTTAAAAGTTCTTTTCTGTGGCTTGAGAAAAGGAATTTACTTCTGGTCAGTAGTATAAAGAATACACTTTGCCACTATTTAGATTTTTCTGGAAGTCATTTTGTTCTTCCAACAAGTAAGTATATAAGTGTGGAGTTTATTGTAGTAATTCTGGAGAAAGAGTGTGAACAAATATAATGGTGTTATTTGTCATAACTTAAAAATTGATAAATGTCCATTTTTAGCTGATTACAATGTCTTCTTTTTTACTTTAAACACATGAACATGTATGTATGCACACATAGGCACACACACGCGCACACACACACTCCCTTTTTATGCATTTAACTCTGCTCAAAGAAACACTACTGAAGCTATTTTTCCGGGCTGATCTCAGAAATCAACAGAGAAACATAGCAGAGTTGCTTTAACATTACTTGTCTTCTATTTTACCTGTATTACAAGGGGTTCAAATATTTTTGGAGCCTAGAAAAACCTAGTAGAATTGACATCACTTCACAAAGATTCCATAAGGCCAACATCTAACTTTGCTTTCCACTAACAGCAGAAACAGTTTAAATTACTGTGGAAACAGAAGCACAGATACTTTGCCAGAATCTGTTCTATAAAGTAATAGTAATTACTTTCTCTTGTTGTCAGACAGGAGAATACCACATAAGTAAAGGAGAAAGTTGCTGAAAGGGAAAAGGATAGGGTGTGAAGTATACAAAGAGAAAGGCTAATTCAAGGGAAAATAAAAGGGGTCTGCCTGACAAGGAATATTTTTTTCATAAAACTTTGGCTTTTTTACAAGATAAGTTAAAGAAATTGTTTCTGGCTAGTTCAAGTAGTAAAACAGTTCATTTGGATTGGTCTAAGTGTGCATTTGAGTTTCTGTCTAGAGAACATAGTTTGACTGTAAACCCATGATTTTGCACTTGTTTCTAGCCAGGACAGAAACAGTCTATCTCATTTTGGTGAAGAGGTTTGAAGCATTATCTTCATTATAACCTCTGATTCTACAAAAAGATAAAGAATGGTGTTCTTTTTTTAACATGTGTGTTTATTTTTTTAAATTGAAACTTAAATTTGCATACTGTTATATGTCAAACATATTTCCATAAAGAATCGTCTTCTTTGAATTTCTCCAAATCACACTGTGAGGGTGACCAGGACAGTATAGTTTATACTGAGATAAAAGCTCCCAAACGCAGTAGATTAGCGTAACAATAGTGTACTTCTTGCTAGTATTACATGTTCATCACAGGACAACTTGGAACTCTGTTCTACATCTTCTCACTCCAGGCAAATGATGCTTCTACCATCTGGAAAGTTGCTGGTTGCCCTGGCAGGAGAAGGGAACAACAGCAAATTGAACTTTTCTTTTAAAGGATCCATCTTGAAATGACACCTGTCACTTCTCACATTTCATTAACCAAAGCAAGTCATAAGGACATGTGTTTCATGTCAGGAGGACAGGGAAATGCAATTTTGCCATGTGACCAAGAGAAGGGTAACTAGTGACCAATCACACGAGACAAACCAACCAGTGAGAAGGCTGAATTTTGTCTATTTTAATTGTTGTTTATAATCCCTTTCATTGTAATAATTATGGGAAACCTACATTGATTAATGTGGTCACAATTAATGAGTAATTTATCCTTTATAGTTTTGTTTAAGACAAAAAAATAGTTTCCTATGTATCCATTTCCCTGAAATGTTTTTTCCACCAAAGAACAGCCACTGGAAAATTATTGGACTTGTAAAAACTTAACTATTACAATAAGCAACCTAGAGTCTCAGTACATGAGTCTCAGTATACACAGTATAACAGTGCTATGGATATCATTTTTTCAGTTTATTTTGTATGCTCTTTTCTGTCTTTCTGTGTGGAAAGTCAGGGCTCCTGCTTTATCCAAAAATGTCCTTGGATTGACATCGCCACTATGGCTCCAATTGTTATTGCTGTGCTGTTGCCAACGCAGCCAAAATATAGACCTGGGTTCAAAGTAGTAACTGGGTGTGTAAGAGGGTGGTCGCTTCTACTCTCATGAATACAGCTGCTCTGAATGTGACAAATACCATTATCATCATGGGTCTTGTTACGTCAAACCACAAGGTGCTATCTGAACAAATGCTTGGTGTTACTGTCAGATTCTTGGATGTGTCACATTTTTCTTTGGATCTTTGGGTTATTGTAACAGCTGTTTGTAAACATTGTAAAGCCCACATTAGGTACAGAATTGGTAAGAAAATTTTGACCCGAATGTCTGCCCTCTGAACCATCATAAGGAATGCAGCATGTCTGCTGACATTTAAAGCAGTAGATTTAAATAGCAACCAGGATCAACTTCCAGCTGAATAAGTCAATAAGCATTTTCAGTTTCTGGCTCCCTCTGGGTCAGTTTTCTTTCACTGGCTGAGCTGAGAAAGTCCAAGGGTGTTCAGACCTTAAATGACAAAAGGGTAGCAAATAGGTATTTCCTACAAACTTTTGTCTTGGCGGTATTTTTCACTGAGTCTAATATATCCCCTTCGATAGTTAAAAGTTACCAGTGCTTGTTGAATAGCAGTCTTTTTCTTTGGAAACAGGGACACGGGCAGCTTTAGAATTTGTCATGCTCTGATCTCTTTCATTCTGAAAATACCCCATGCTATTTTACGTAGTGGTAATGAGTTAGATATTTCTAGTGCTTGCCTGGGTAAGCAGTCATGAGGGCTGTTGTAATAAATAAATAGTAAGAGCACACTGCTCTGATAATAGCAACTTTCATTGAAGGATGTGAATGTGCCTTGCAGAAGAGTGATACAGAATCCTTAGAAAGGCTTTTATTAGCAGAAATGTAATACAACAGTTTTAAATGGAGCAGTAAGCCAGAATGGAGAAAGCATCTCTGACATTGTGTTTCTAGTATCAGTTGTAATTTTGGACACCCAGGCTCTCAACCCAAGCAGTTGAGAAGCGAAGGAAAATTCCCCTACAGAAATGCACTTATAGCACATTGAATATTATGAAAAATCTTGACCTTAGGATTTTTGGATTTTGAAGACAGCACATATCCACCAACAAATTGTATCAGACAGTCACCTATGGAAGAATTCAACTGCTATATCCAGTTGGAATTTTACGTAGGATTAAAAATAAGATTCTTACAATAATAGTCATCCATCCATCTATCCTTCTCAGGATAATTACATATGTTATAGCTATGACCCCAAAAGTTCAAGAAGTTTCCATCAAGCTTGCTTAATTACAGTAAACTATCCATATAGGTATATATACTTTTATTACATGTGTACATATACAAAGGGTTGTAACAACAGAGATATTTTATAATTTCTAAAATAAGTACGTTCTTAAATAAAATGAAGCTTCTTACTTTAAAAAAATTGGGGTCATAATTAAAGTTAGGATTAAATACATCACCATGAGAGTAAGGTAACTTAGGTGCATGCTGGGTGACAGGACAAGTCAAACTAGATTTAAGTTCACTATGGATAATTGAGAATTGACTGAATGTGAGGTGTATGATTTCATTTTGAAGTGAAGGCGAGTCCATGATGTTTGGACAAATTGAGATTTGTTCTAAACTACACACACACACACACACACACACACACACACACACACACACACACAATCTCAAACTGAAACTGGCAAAGTTGTGTTCTGCTGTTTTATATTGTGATGCTGTTTGTGAGATTTCTCACTTTGTTCACATGCTGCTTTGAAATAAAGATGGCACTTTCATTAGGGCACATGTCCTATATTTCTTTGTGAATCAAAACTGAAAATGAAGGCTAGGAATAGTGCCCGAGATCTCTTATGTATGTTTTGTCATGAAAATTATTCTTTGTCAAGGCTGGTCCTATATAATGGGGGGAAAAGTGTATTTCTGGGGCACTAAAGTGCCCCAGAAATAATAGGGTTTATAGAAAGTGCTGATCTATAGATTTTACTCTCTTTCATCTATTGTTACAAGTTTTCTAGACTAGAGCTGTAAGTGCTATGGACTATAGTGTAATAAGGATATCAATATGTTACATATCCTCTATATCATGCAAGCAAATATCCATCCTATCAAGGTATTTTGTTCATAGAATTTTCTATAGAAATAATGTTACAAATGGTCCTTACGTTTCTAAGTTCACAGGAAACAGATAAAAACAAATCTTGAACTTGTATGTTACATTTAGTGTGCGTGCTCCCCTCCTAGGTGCCCCATCTCCTGGTCAGAAATGTCAGTCTTCTAAAAAGGTTGATCCCAGCTTTGTTAGTAGAAAATTAACTGAGAGTGCCAATTTCCACTAATTCATGAAAGTGTGCATGACCGTTAATCCTTTAAATTCCCAAAGGTTGAGTAGAGTAATTGTTACCCAAATAAATCATGAATTTGTAGAATCTTAATACAAGATAATAAACGGAAGTAAAAAACGTTCAGATAGTGTGTTAAGGATGTACTTTTCAGCCAGCACGTGGATGGGCAGATCATATCAGTGTAGACTTGTTTCTGGATCTTTTTGTCTATAATGCTCACTATGTGGGCACCATTTTTATTTTTAACTTTTTGTACCAGAGAATCTCTAAAAAGTCCCATTTGTCTTCATTGTAGTTCCCATTTCAGCAGCTGAAAGGCACTGGTGTGTGGGAAAAGCGTGGCAGGAAAGAAGGTATTGTGTACATTGATTTGGGGTAAATCAGAAACCCTGGGTATTTGCATTCAACTCGGGACTTTCTGGAGATAGTGCCTTAACTGGAACACTGTGAGACATTCAGCCTTTGTGGAAGGCAGTTGAGAAAACATTGAAGCCCCTCAAATCATACCATTTGGGTGGCCTTTTCTACCCTTTATTTGTAACTCAAATATTCATTTTTCTAATTTCTAAGTGAAATAGATGAAGTTTGTAAATCATAAGCCTGGCTTTCATAGCCATAGTCCTAACACTCATTAATCCTGTGTTCTGAGGAAAATCACTTCATCGCTTTGGATCTCAGTTCTCTCATGAGTCAAATGGCATCGTGATACTAGCTGTGCTCTGTGCTGGTGGAGACATGACAGACTATTCGATGCTAACATGCTTAGACAGTGTTAGGAACATTATGCAAAGTTAACATGTTTTAATAAAACTAGGAAAAGGAACAAAACGCAGCATTAAATATTTTTCTCTAACTCTATATTAGAACTAATTTCTTATAGAAATCAAGGTCAAGATTTAGGGAAGTCAATATATCACTACTTTCTTAAACTGAAAATAAGATGCAGTTTCACATTTTATAAAGTAATTGTTGGGATACCTTTATGCAGCTGCTTGCTTTCCACCTTTCAGAATGCCAGAGAGTGCAAGGTACTTCTCAGGATCCTTCAACACCCAAGACAAAAGTTTTTTCTCCCTTTTATGGTCTGTGTCTTTTTCCTTTATACTTGGGGTACCAGTCTTATTCTAGGTAAAGATTCAAAGATATTTGAGCATATGCGATAAACTAAACTAAAATTAAACTAAAACTGAACTAAAATTAAAAATACGGTTTTAATTTTATATCAGACAAAGCACTTATTAGAGTGCTTGGTTTTATTTTGGAACCCAAGAAACAGCCTTTGGTAACTTCAAGATGTAGGTAAGGAAATATATCGAGGATTGGGTCCTGTGTAAAACAGATTAAAATGGAGACGGGAAAGAGTAAAGATTTCTGTATCATTGTCACTGCGGTCCGTTTATACCCGCAGTCTATGAAGCATTAGGAAATACAAGCCACAGTGCCATTAACTCACCTAGACATTTCTACTTTACCCAAAGAGATGGTATGGTGCAAAACCAAACACTGTATGACTAGTTTCTATAGATTGCAATTGCACAGACTTGGGTCTATGACATGTGTCATATTATATGCCTAATGGATAGCTCCATTTGATAAAAATCTGAATTAATTACAGTTTTCAATACTCATTCTCCAAAATATCTCACAATGGATAATATTATTTCTAAAATGTAAAGCATGATATGTTTCCACCAATTAGAAGCAGATTTTAAAATATGTATTTATAATGTATGTTCAATGTATTACATATATTGATATACACATATGGAAATACACATATGCATATTCATATATAATTAATAATCTCAAACCTTCTCAATATTATTGTATCACAAAGTCAGTTTTCTCCTGGATTTATGTTAATTTTGTATTTTAAAATTATTCTTATTCTCTTTATCCATGAAGAGTTCTGGTAACTCTATAAAATATCCAGACATTTAATACACACTGACTTATTGGACATTAAAGTGACTTGAGTGCCGAAACCCAATACTTGGGAATGTAGCAGACCTAAGGCCACCTTTGAATCAGTGCGTTGTTCACAGCTTCAGCAGAAAGCATACTGGACAAGGTGGGTTCCATTATGTCCCTTGCTAAGTAATTCAGCTCAGGGAGTCACAGAAGAATCCACTGACTTCCAAAATGAAAATAATGGAGGTGAAAGAGTAAGTCAGAAATCTGGGTGTCCTCCTGACTCCTGACTCTCCATCACCCACACTTCTAATCAACAACACCAAGTCTATCTCTTAAACTCCTTTTATATTCATGAGTTTTCTTTAGCACACCCCCTCCAGTCACCATTATTTCTCCCCTGAATCACTGAAATAGTTTCTTATCATCTAGCTCCCCTGAAATTAATTTTCCACATTGCAGTAAATATAATCATCCAAATATTCAAATAATATCAAATCTCTCCCCTACCGAAAAGTCTCTTATACTGCTTTCCTGAACCCTAAGAACAAATGGATCAGTTTGTTTTGTTTGTTCATATTCGACCTTGTCTTTCATGTGGCTAGTTTTCTTCAACTACCTCAAGATTCTTGGATGTGTAGTCACACTTATGAATGAGGGGCTATATTGGATAGTCAAGGTAGCTGGCATGTATACTGTTTGCTCTTGTTTAGGACTGTTTCCCATGAGGCCTCTCAGCTGAGTGATAAGGCTGACTGAAGGTTCTATATAAGTTGGGAAGTCAGGGGGATATTTTGACAACCAGTCTCTTTGAAGTACCCCTGGGAAAAAAGCAGGTTTCAGAACAGGAACCTCCTTCAGGCCTGGTACATTACACTACCAAAAGGAAGTGCTCTTCTGCCTGTCATCTTACATCTATATTTCCTGTGTCTGTGTGCAACCTAGAGTTAGGCTGAGGCCTGTTATACTTCTGTCTTAGACCCCAGCATCTTCAGAAGATAACTTTCTTAGGAACATCATCCATATGTTCACCTGATTTTGAGAATAATTCTTGGCTTCAGCCACAGGGAATAAGCATTTGCTGCCAAACCATAGCTCTATTTACATCTGTGTTGGGGGAAGAGCTCAACTTTCCCAGTTGTTTGGAAAGTAGACTCCTAAATATTGACCAAGGATTGCCCCCTGGCTTATCCGTATTTGTTGATTCACCTTGAAGATCTCTGGTGACTTTTATTAAATTTAATCTTTCATTTCCCTACCAATCACATGTCATTTGTTTTCTGTCCTCCCAGAATTTTTATAAAATTTTGATTCACTGGTGATACATTTCTTGTTTTCCAGAGTGTCATGGTGTCATTCATTTTAATTTATCAATTCTATTAATTCAAGGAGACTTCGAGAGAAAGAAAATACAGGCACATATGAGTTTTCAGTTATCACATTTTTAAAGTCAATTGAAGTTATAGTAATTAATAGGAATTAGCTAAATTCTATATATTTTTGAACTCTACTAACAACTAGGAGTTTATTGATAAATGATTCAGTGAAGATTTGAAAACTATCATAATCTACCCATAGGAATTGATTATTTTAAGGGATCCAAGATGGTTTAAAAAAAGAAGAAACCAGAAATATCAAATGTGTGGGGTCTTTCTTTTCAAAATGGCTACAAAATATTACTGATGGACACCAAACATTTAATCCTCACTGAAATCTAGTCTTAGAAATTAGTCTACAGATTGTATATACATTTCACACAGAAATTCCATTAAATCTGTCTGAGGAGCTAACCCATGGGACCAGCAAAAAATGGTTCTGTGGTAAGAAATTACTTTTAACTAAAGGTTAAATAAAATTGTACCAATGTTATTTTAAACTGATTACTCAAGACAGTGATTCCTGTTTAATGGCCCTTAGTTCAATTTGCTGTCTGCTTTTTTTCTGCTTTAAAAAAAAAAAAACCTTCAGTACCCCTTTATTTCTTGATGGGCATATATTCGTTTCTGTTCACCTCTGCTTCTCCCACTCTCTCCATAGTCATACCCCTTTGTCCAGGATCTATCAGTGGTTGTCTTAGCCTTCACAGAGATCTGTGTGTATGGGAAACCACCTTATTCTTTCATCCATCCCTCCTGTGATTATCTTTTATCTCATCACCATTCATTGTGAGCAGTAAATACAGACTTGGTTAGATGTTTCATTCATGGATCTTAACTTTGTAGACGAAAATTGTAAATGGTAAATGACAAAAGTGTAATGATAATTTAAATTACTCAAGACTAAAATTTCCTGAAGGTAATTATTATTTCTATTACTGATCTATCTGTCCAAAATATCTTGCAAAATATACATATCATTCATTATAGAGGGTCTACATCTTCTATCTTGAAGGGAAATAGTTCTGTCTCAAAACAGTATAAAAAGTGGTGCATAAATACAACTGTTTAAACATTTTCTATCCAATCTATCTGTGCAAATATCTAGTTTAAGTTAAGCATGCACCTAATAATGCCTTTTCATTAGAGTTGTAATTAAAACACACTTTGAAATTTCAGCCATGAATATAGTGATAATCAACTTTTCTCTCTACTAGTATTAATAATAACAGCTCTCACATATTTTTCTCTGTTCCTAAAACCAAACTTGCTTCCCAGTTTACCATTATAGTGTATTTTGGAAAATCATTTCAATAGTTAAGTATTTTAGGTAAAATGAGTATCTCTAACATACATACAAATATGTTTACCCAGAGAGGTTTAAAATTCAACAATAGGTAAATTTTAACAACACTAGGCAAAATAGATTGAAAAGGAAGGTTTTAGTTTTCAATCATTCTGAAGATTTTTCAGATGGAATTTAATTCAAGAACTGAGGGCACATTTTATTTTTTAAAAACCTAGCTCTACCTCAAACATTTTCATGAGAAGTTGGCTATTAATATTGACTGGATTTCTCTATACAATAATTTGGTCTCAGAGAGTTCACATAACCTGACAATTTAGGATGCCTAAAATTCAGAAATATTAAATATTACTCAAAGCTATCAGATGACTGAAAAATAGAAATTATAATTAATATTAAAATAAGCAGGGCTTCCCTGGTGGTGCAGTGGTTGAGAGTCTGCCTGCCGATGCAGGGGACACGGGTTCGAGCCCCTGTCCGGGAAGATCCCACATGCCGCAGAGTGGCTGGGCCCATGAGCCATGGCCTCTGAGCCTGCACGTCCGGAGCCTGTGCTCTGCAACGGGAGAGGCCACAGCAATGAGAGGCCCACGTACCGCAAAAAAAAAAAAAAAAAAGCAATTCATCAGGACTACACACTTTAAGAGTTTTGGGAGTCATGGTCACAAATCCAACAGCCAATATCTGTATATTTCTAGTAAGTAAAGCATTATATAGAGTTCTGGAGAAAGATACAGAGAAGCCAGGAATAATTCTTCATTTGAAGAGATTAGCACTTAAAATGAAAGATAGAATTCTATAATATTGTTAATCACAGAAAGAGCAGAGGTAAATTCCGTGGTGTTAAGAATTTTTCAGGTATTACGAGTTTGCTTTAAACTTCTCTACAAGAGAACTTCTATTTCTTAAACCTTTGTAACTACACAATGAAGGTATAAGTTGTTTTCAAATTTCATATATAACCTAAATAAAACTGAATTTATGCTTCCCACTTTAAGGTCAATCTCAATATAGAATCACACCAAAAAGAACACAAATCAGAGGAAAATAGTTTAGAAATAAATTGATTTCCATCATCTCTTAAGAAGGCAATGAAGGCACAGCACATTGCGTAATGTAAAACTTCATTAGACCACTCTTCGCCTAGCGCGTTCCTCAGAATCTCACACATCAAACAACTGTTAGTATTTTTTTTTTCTTTTTAAAAAGTACCAGGTGCTTTTTAAATAAACTTTTGAATGATTTTAGATTTTAGAAATACTGCAAAGGTAATATAGAGAGTTCCCTATGCTCCTCATGCAATTTTCCCTAATGTTCACATCTTACACTGCCATGTGGTACATTTGTGAAAACTAAGAAGTCAACACTGATACATTACTATTAACTAAACTCAAGACTTCATTTGAATTTCACCAGTTTTTATGCTAATGTTCTTTTCTCTCCCATGATTGATTCCAGGATACTACCTTGTATTTGGTCACTGTGTCTCCTTCCTTCGTTTTTTCTGAAGATCTGTGGCATTTTTTTCCATCTTTTTAATGTTTCTGAGGAGTACTGGTCAGGTATTTTGTAGAATATCCCTCCACATGGGCTTGTCTGGTCTTTTTCTCATGTTTAGTCTG
This sequence comes from Kogia breviceps, assembly GCF_026419965.1. Lineage (NCBI taxonomy): Eukaryota > Metazoa > Chordata > Mammalia > Artiodactyla > Physeteridae > Kogia > Kogia breviceps. The sequence goes on along the minus strand of NC_081313.1, from coordinate 71,251,311 downwards.
GGGTTATGGTTTTAGAGAAGAATAACACATAGGTGAATTTCCTTCCTCATCACAAAATGTCAGGGTGTTCTTGTCACCATGTGACAAGTCTTGGTGATGTTAACATTGACCATTTGGTTAAGGCAATATTTGCTTGGCTTCTCCACTGTAAAGTTACTAGGTTTTCCATTTCCATACTCCATTGTTCTTTGGATATGAGTCACTGAAGGTGCATGTGTCGTGATAGAGTAGGAGGTTGGAGAAATAAGTTCCACCTCCTGGTGGGGGCGGATCTGCATTTGTATTTGGAATTTTTTTTGTGAATAACATTTGTCTCTTCTCCCCCATATATTTATCTATTTTATTACTTGTTTATATCAGTATGCATATACATGTTTTATACTTTGGATTATAATCTAATATAATTGTACTGAGTTGAATAGAGCTCCCAGAGATTCATGTCCACTTGATTCTGTGAATGTGACTTTATTTGGAAATAGGTTCTTTGCCGATGTAATCAAGTTAAAATGACGTCTTGCTGGATTAAGATGGACCCTAAATCCAATGTCACTGATCTCCTTACAAGAAGGAGGAAACTTAAGAAATAGAGATTAGCATGCTCACAGGCATGAACACCTTGACGGAGGCAGAGATTAGACTGATACGTCTTACAAGTAGAAATGCCAAGGATGGCTGACAACCACCAGAATCTAGGAAGTGGCAAGGAAGCACCCTCCCCTAGAGCCTTCAGAGAGAGCTTGGCTTTGCCAACACCTTTATTTCCAATGATTTCTGGACTCCTGAACTGGTAGAGAATAAATTTCTGTTGTTTTAAGCCACCCAGTTTGTGGTAATTTGTTATGGCAACCCTAGGAAGCCAGTGCAACCATGCTATTTATTTTGTTGTTCAACTTGCTCCAGGTTTGGTCATTGGGAGATCTTTCAGGTTGGCTCTTGTATTCCTTTGACATGCTCCATCACATGCTGGATAGTCACTTTTCTTTTCTCTTTTGCTAAGCTTCTCCAGCTTCATCACCCCTTGTGTGTGTGTGTGCGCGCGCACACACACACACACACACACACGTATATTTTTTTCCTCCAGGTATTGCCTTCTTTTATTTTTAGGTGCTAAAGACTGAACTTTCCTCCTGATCTCTCTCTTGTCCTCTCTACCTTTCACCCAGGGACCTCTTAACTGACCAAATAAGTAAACATGCCACTTAGAAGGGAATGTGAGGGGGCCAGTAAAAAGATGCTATATAAGTAGTGTGTCTTTCACTGTCTTTTTTTCCATATTTGACATGTAATCAATAGGTCCTCTATTTAACTCATTATCATTCTTATTACTAAATTTTAATTAATATTTACTGATAGCCTTCTCTTTCCAAAAACACCATAAATAAATGTTAACTAGTGTAAAATTTGGAGGGTAACAGATTTTGAAATTATTATATGTCCTGAAAGCAAACAACAAAAAACATGTAGCAAAATTACTATGGGACACACATAAAAATCAAAGAGAAATTAAGCAAAGTAAAATTTTCTCTTTCTACAGGACTGATATTTAGACCAAGAATTCCAATCAGTGATTTATTATGGAATTTTATTAGCACAATTATCTTGTAGCAAAACACATAGATGAAATATTTACTTCTTTTGTATTGCTATCCAATTAACAACACAACAGATAGATTTTATTCAGTCTGTAGATAATTAGCAAATTAAGCACCAGGGGAATAATCCACAAACTAGACAATTACATAAATTAACTAAAAATCCCTCCATCCTGAGATTCTTCTTGATAAATGGAAAAGTAAATAATTCTCCAAATTTCATCTTCCCAATATAGGAACTAAATATTACAATAGGTTTACTCATATTTCATGAGCATGTCATCACTGTTTTATGACTCCTAAGAAGATCAGCATAGCAATGATAGGGACTAAAAAAGAGGTAAAAAACTAATAGGAACCAAATTGCAAATTAGAATAAAGGTTTAATTTTTCATGATTCAGTGCATACTCTTTATTCAGAAGTTATTCCTATTTTTTTTTTATTTTCCGTTTTGGGTTTTTTGCTCAAATGGTCTCACTTACAGAGCCTTATTCTAACCCACTCTGAGGTGGTATGTCTCATGCATAACTATACTATCAGAAGCTCAGAGAGCACTATTTCTCTTTAATTTCTTACATACGAATGGCTAAACTTGAGAGTGAAAGTCACTTATTCAATAGATGCCCATAAAACTTTATTAAATTCTTCAGAATCTTTAGAGTTTCTTACAAGTCTAACTTGGTGATCCACCCTGATTCTCAAATTAATGTACTTATTTTGAGACTTCATATATGGTATAATATCATTGTCTCAAATCTCTGTTCATAATATTATTAATGATAAAGTAATATCTCTAAAGGATGTTTCTATAGATCACTGCATAAAAATGTACAAATATGACATTCATTTAACGTGGAAGCACAGGGAATTTTCCTAAAATATTATATGAGTCCAATATGTTGGTAGTGTGTGTTATGGCCACCCAGTGTATGCACTGCTAACCTTGCATACAGAGAAAAAAGGATGACAAATTGTATTTGAAGACACTTTAGTATCAAAAAATGAAGAAACATGTACCAGAGAAGTTGCCAGAATGCAGTACAAGAAAATGCCTTATATATGGTATATAAACGTCTAAAAAGTTTAGGTTGTGTTCCAGTAACCTGGAAAATAATTATCAAATAATTATCAAATAATTATCAAAAATAACTACATACTACTTCAAAGTTGTGATTCATTCTCTTATAGCTGATGACCTGGTGTCAGGTATAACCTTAACCCTTAAGATACCAGATATTCACATTACCCCAAGACAAGGCTGAACATACATACTATCTTCCTAAAATGACGAATTCCAAATGAGGAGTAGGGAAGAATCATAAAGTATAGCGTATTTGAGGTCTGTGGTATATTTTGTTATTGTTCCCCATTATCCAGTCTCTTCTCTCTTAGGAGTATGTATCACCCCCCACCCTTACCATGCCTTGCTTTAGGTAGTACTATCCTAGCCCTTGTCAGTCTTAGCCATGTGACTTGGCTTTGGCCAATGGATGTGACTTATACCCTCTGGGAGGAAGCTTTAACTGTGCTTCATGGTGTGGTTGGGCTTCTTGCTTCTGTCTTCTGCTAGAAGAATGGCATATCCCAGATAGTGGCTGCTCCTTCAGCCTGGATGCTAGAATGAAAAGACATGTGGAGAAAGCGGAGCTAACTTGCAAACCCGAAAGCAAGAAATTGAAGTTTTAGTTTCTGTTGTAAGTTACTAAGATTATGGAATTGCTTGTTAAAGCACTACATGTTGACTAATACAAATGCAAGAGGTAATTCTATACTCACTCTTGATCTTTTAATCATCCAGGCCCCTCTATCAACTTACTGTCCCTCTGAGTAAATATAAATTAATGAACATTGTTGCTTGCAGACTTAATATGGTAATACCTTCTGATTTGCACCCACGGATTTATCTTTTAGACTCCTTTGCCCTTGGTTACGGTGGCTATTGAACCATTTAAGACTTTACACTGTCATTGGATAGTCCTCCCTCAAATGTGGGGCTTTTATGCTGAACTGCTTGGTTTTGGACTTTCTATTTGAATCTGCCTTTATTTATAGACTATTCTGGAGGAGTAATACCACAACTGACATTTAAGTGTGTTAAACCTCTGCTCCTGCCAGGCATAAAACCAGAATTCTACCCGGCCTGGTGCTTTCCTCTTATTAAAAGTACAGGAGGGTCACTCAACAGTAGAAAAGACCATCTACCTCATCAAAGTTTAAGGCAGATTCCAAAGGCAGTGTACATCAAACGGAGGAGCTCAGTGTGCAAAAGGCAGTTAGTAAAGGTTTCTAAGTCATGGAATGATATAATCACACTTGTTTTTAAATGGATAACTCTAGAAGCAAAATGGTGCAAAACAGTGGTGTAGAAAAAAAAAAAAATAGTGGCAGGAAAATAGGTAGTTGTTGCAAGCTGTGGAGTTCAGGCAAAGCAGGAGGTCCTGAAGGCAATAGTGTAAGACCATAGTAGTGAAGGCAGAAAGGCAAACACAGATTTGGAAAATTTGCAATGTAATCGCAACAAATGAAATAAATTCAACATGGCAGGGTAACATTTTTGCTTTAATTAAATATATTGCACATTTGACAATATAACAAATGGCAAAGTGATTTGATTCAAGAGATACTATGTAGATGACATGGTGTTATTAATCAACCATTTGGTAGAGTGTGTGAAGCAAACACCGTGAGAAAAGAAAGAGAAAATAACTCCACTCATTTAGAAAGAGAAAATACAAAAAGGAGAGAAAAGGGGCTGAAAAGTGATTAAAACTGCTGAACCACACACCTGATGTGATGGAGGCAGTCCTCAATGAGACACTCTAGCTTTTAAAAATGGAAATGACATGTTTCCTTTGCTCATAAAGGAATTTACCTAATTTGACTTCATTATAGGCACTGTGAAAAATAAGTTCACCCCATAAATTTCAATGTGGGACTTTGATTAAATAAAAGTATTATTACCTACATTTGATGACTGAGTTGTTAAATATTAATAAGTCAGTCCAGTAACTCAGCCAGCAGAGGTTAGTAGCATTTGGAAAAGAACGTTCTGATTTCTCTTTAGAGGCCCACAGGTCTGAAAAAAAGACTGGTGTTAAAGTCTTTTAGGTTAGAGTCAAATCCTTTTGGGTTCAAACATTTGTGACATGAACACCAGTGAAGATCAAGATCTTAAGGATAAGAAAATAGTGAGTCAAAATGTAGAGGTTTTTAGACTAGTAATCACAGTCAGCAAAGTTTAACATTCTGATTCTCTGATTAAGGGAGATACTGACTCATTAATTATACAGAGCAACTCTGAATACAGTTTTCACACATTTCTTTATTCTAACCCATTTCTTCTCCCTAAGTGAGGAATGAACACAAAATGTGGAGTTAAAAGTCCTTCCTCACATAAAGAAAGGAAGGAAGGAGGAAAGGAAAGGAAAGGGAAAAGGGGAAAGGGAAAAGAGAAAGAAAATTTCTACTTATACAATTACACTGTAAATACTAGTTCCAGTGTTAAATATTCTTGTTCTGAATGTGGCCTTTGATCACTTAATAGTTGAAATTTTCTTTCCTTTTTTTCAAAAGCAAAATGAAAATCTCAAGTTTAACTTGGTAGGAAATAAGAGAACTATATTTTACACAAAATAAGGATGATATTCAGAATTGTAATCTAGACACTGTTTCTAATTAGCTCTTTGTTGATCATTCTGATGATGCCCTGAAGGAAGGAGGTAAAATTCACCACAGAAAGAACCGCCTTGACTGTAGGAAACCCCTGCCGTCCTTGGGGCTTCTCACAGCAGCTCCCTGGCTTGATGCAGGACAAAGTCATTTTCCGGTATGATTGTCTAGAAAGAGTCACTTTTACCAAACTAGGGTGGGAATTACAGAAAGTAATATTGCACTACTTAGATATCGCACTCTTGTATAAAGGTAAAATAATTATAAGAAATGTGTTATTAAGAAATGAATAGATTTTTATAGATAAATAAAATGGTCTTCATAGAAGATACAAATATAACCAAATCTCCCCTTTTTTTATTTCTAATATGTCCATAACATTTTCCTAAAGAGAAAAACAGTTCCCAACTATTGTCTAAAAGGATGGCAGAGAAAAATCAAATTCCCAAGTGTTCGAAGAATTTCTGTATTCTCTCACCTAATGGGTTAGGACCCAGGAATGGTGTTTTCTGTCAGTCAGATCCATAGGCAGCCTTTCTGGAGAGGCACACTGCCAGAAGTTAGGGTGTGCAAACAAGGAGCATGGACTGCAACTACTGCAGCTCTCGGATTCAAAAAATGGCTCAGTACGACCAATCTCCTGTGTCTAGTGTCAGAAATATAACATTGAGGATGGCCTCATCATCCCAGCTCCTGACATGGTCAATAACGTCATGGCTGGAAGACGAAAAGAAGAGATGCAAAAATTGGCTTGGGTGCTAAGAGGGTAGATCTCATACTAAGTGTTCTTACCACAAAAACAGAACAAAACAAAACACATTGACACAAGGAAACTTTTTGGAGACAATGGATTTATTACCTTGATTGTGGTGATAGTATCATGGATGTATGCATATGTCCAAACTCACCAAATTGTATATATAAATATGGGCAGTTTTTGTATATCAGTTATACTGCCATAAAGCTAAAAAATGGCTTTTACCCAATTCTGTGGGTATAAGAGAGAGAGCAGGAGCGCAATGCTCATCTCCAGTTGACACACTCCTTGTTTGCTAATACAGAAGATATACTTTGCTACTAAGTAGAGTCACAGTCATTTACTGTGTAGGGTACAGGAAGAGGAATGAACATGTCTCTCCGTGACAGTGTGCTCCCCAATCCCAAAACCATATGATACATCATGCTGATAATTCTGCTATGGATATAAAACCCACACGTAAGTACAAAAGTTTCAGAATGAAAGAAACAAAATATAATCTTTCCTTTGTCCCCACACTAAGCCATTCCTTGAGTCCATAACTGTATATTGGCATTTTTCTTCTAGCAATGGCGCCAGTAGGACTTTTACCCCATTGCCAAACAGAGCCATAAGCTGAGCACTGGCCACAATACCACAAATCTGCCTTCACTTACACTTGGTCTCTAAGAATTATCCAGATGATCACAAGGAAAGAGGAGGAACAATAATAATAACTTGACTGAATAAATTTTTAAAGAACCAAGTAGAGGGAAAAAAATATCTGTGCCATCCCTGATATAGAACACCGACACAAAAGTGGATTCTGAAAACAGCAGCTATTTTTTTGCAAAGAAACGAAGAAAGCAGAGTAGCTGGGAAACAGAAACTGAACTGATTAAACCGTGTTAAAGAACAACTTAAGTCATCATTGAAAATAATTAAGTAGTAAAAATTAATGGTTTAGACAATCAGTTAATAAAATAGGAAACAGGATTGAGAAACACATGAAATGTGGAGATTATTAACTTCACGAGATAAAAAAGAGATAAAATGGACCTCCCTGGTGGCGCAGTGGTTGAGAGTCCTCCTGCCGATGCAGGGGACACGGGTTCGTGCCCCGGTCCGGGAAGATCCCACATGCAGCGCAGCGGCTGGGCCTGTGAGCCATGGCCGCTGAGCCTGCGCGTCCGGAGCCTGTGCTCCGCAACGGGAGAGGCCACAACGGTGAGAGGCCCGCGTAGCGAGAAAAAAAAAAAAAAAAAGAGAGAGATAAAATGACAGAAATGGTAGACAATGAAGGATTATCACCATTTTAAAAACGTCTAATGAAATTATATCTGGGCAATGATAGACAACACAATTAACATCACAAATTGAGATACCCAGAAATCGTATATCTCATGAAGGAAGTATACAACACCAGGTAGGGAGAATTCTTGCTAAAAACTCAAACTAAAGTGATTGAGCCTCATGATCTAATTTCCAATATGCAGGGTACAAAGGAACTTATAAAGATGCAGTAAGAAAAATCTAATCATGAGGAATTCTACAAAAGAAGTAGTCCAGTATTTTCAGCAAATAAACTGGAGAGAAAAAGAAAAGTTGACAGTAGATTAGAAAAGACTTGAGAGACATAACAACCAAATCTAAATCTAAACTGAATCTAAAGTTGGTATAAAGTCAATGTTAGAACATATGAAAGGTTAGCCTCAGAATGCTTAAAGCAAAACCGTAATACATAAATGTCATGCAAAACTAAACTGTCATTCATGTATTGGCTGGAGTGAAGGGATAGGGGATTAGGGAGGAGGGGAAGCTTTTTTCTCTTCTGTAGGTCTGAATCCTATTTGCCTAACACTCCTGGCCTATTTCCATTTCCCAGATCACACAAAAGTAGAAGTCACTGAGGCAGAGGTTTAATTCGGGTAGGGGGAGGGTTAATGAAGGTGAGCTGGATGTCTTTATGGCAGTGAGGTAAGAACAATATCACTGCTTTTAAATTGACAAACAAATGAGTTTCATGGACTAGTGAGATACTAATTTAAATTGTGAGTTCCCTCCTTGGACAGACAGTGCCGGATCAGCTAACTCAAATGAGAAATTCAGATACTCTGAATATACCATGCTGAAAAGAAAGAACTTTGTAAAAGACCTCACAGTGGGCATGTCACCAAGTCAAATTTATAAATACATAGAAGAATCAAATGATGGCTCAAATGGAACTCTTTGAGAGATGAGAAATTATGCATAGGTGGATTATAGGCCCTGCCATGTGCTAAACGTGTATGCCAAGATTAACCTTTTGTTGGGAGAGTCCTCCCAAGTGAGTTTCTTTACTTTAATAACTTTGAAGTTTAACTTATAAGGGCAACGTAATTTAACTCATGATCTTCTTGTTCCAGAAGTGCTGGGTAGATGAGTATGCTGAGTTCTAAGGTTTAGCATCAGGAAGCAGACTAGAATACAGATATAATCTGATTCTTCTGCGAAGACCTTCTGTCAGGATGATAGTTTGGTTGCTATCTCTATCTTTCTCCTTGTGTGATTTCTCAGTTGGTTTAAAAACATGGCAGGAAATGTGCAGCTACCTCCTCAAATACTAACCTATGTGAAGACAAAAGAAAAATTTCTTCATTTAATTATACTTTCAGATAATTGACTACACCAAAATACACCATTCCTAACAGGACCATTAAGAGCCTTGACCAGAAATCATTCACCAAAGTACTCTTCAAAGGGAATGCTGTGCTAGAAAATAACTAGTAAAACCAATAAAAGAAATTAAAGATAAGAAATAAAGAGAATTAGGGGATGCTCAGTTTATAATAAAGCCTCATTCATTAAACATATTTATTGATAACATGCCATGCTAGGCAAACAAAATTCAGTGTTGAACAGACGTATGGGTATTTGCTCCTGTAGAGTTAAAATTCTAACTAAACAGAAATACTAAAACAAAACAAAAATAAAACAGAAACACCAAGAGAGGAGGATGCTATATTCTTCTATATATCTGAATTGAGAAACAGAAACAATATAAAACTAGCTGGAACAAAAAGAGTAATGTGTTGAAGGAACAGAGGGAGGAATTGCTCTTTGTCTTACTGAGACTACATGATATTTCAGTTCTGAAACTTTCTGCTGAGCAATTTCAGGTTGTGTTCCTCTTTCCTTCCCCAGACCGTCCCTATTTCAGTATATGGATGGTAGACAAAGAGCATCCCAGCCCCGCATTCTTAACACCAGCACCCAACAGAGATTAGCTATTCTCTTTGAACCATGATTCCCAATTGACACCCATCAAAGTCTGTTTGATCCCCTAAGTTAGGGGATCACCACACAACCAATCAGCAGTGGCAGCGGGTGGGTGGGGGGAGAGCAGAATCATATGATATTAACATGAGAGTTAGCTCACTTGGCAGACTTTGCTGCTTGCCTATGCGGTATCTTTTCTCTGCATCTTTATGATTTTTGTATAGGGCAACAATGATTTAGTGTGGGGCAACAATGTTCCCAGATAAAATACAACATTCCTTAGCCTCTCTTATGAATAAAAATGCCATTTGACAAAGTTCTGGCACAATGAAATATAAGTAGAATTTTCCAGTGAAGCTTTGGAAAAAAGCTTTTACAGGGAAAGACTTAGAAGGCCTTTTAATATTCATTTTCCTCAGGATTCAGATACAATGCTGGCAGTGTCTAGCCATCTTACAAGCAGAGGGAATGACAAGGCCAATGGCAAAAGATTATGCTAAACTCAGCTGAGTGAAAAATGTGAAGGAGGAGACCAAGTCCTTTAGGTCCTGGAAAAGCTACCATAAGAGTCCTGGGGTTCTCATCTTCAGAATATGGTGATATGACAGAAATAAACGTTTTGTTTACTTATGCCACTGTGAACTGAGTTTTCAGCTACATGCAGCCAAATGACTTAAATAGTGCCCCTTTGTGATCAGTTTGTGATGCCTAGCTATATCAGAGAAGTGGATTTTCATGGGTTAAGCAATCCAAGAAAACTTACTTTCAACAACTAGTGGGACAAGCAATGGTAATCAAAATACAAAAAGAAAAACAGGGCTGTCAAATATATAGATAAAATCAGTGAAAAATTAAAAGAGCAGGGAGAGGCATTGTGCAAAAACACAGTATTTTTTTAAAATTGAAGTATAGTTGATTTACAATATTGTGTTAGCTGCAAGTACACGGCAAAGTGATTCAGTTATACATGTTATTCAGATTATTTTCCATTATAGGTTATTACAAGATATTGAATATAGTTCCCTGTGCTATACAGTAAATCTTTGTTGCTTATCTTTTTTTTTTTTTTTTTTCCGGTACGCGGGCCTCTCACTGTCGCGGCCTCTCGCGTTGCGGAGCACAGGCTCCGGACGCGCAGGCTCTGTGGCCATGGCTCACGGGCCCAGCCGCTCCGCGGCATGCGGGATCTTCCCGGACCGGGGCACGAACCCGTGTCTCCTGCACCGGCAGGTGGACTCCCAACCACTGCGCTACCAGGGAAGCCCCTACTTATCTATTTTATAAGTAGTAGTTTGTATCTGTTAATCCCATACTCCTAATTTATCCCTCTCCTCCTCCCCTTTCCCTTTGGTAACCGTAAGTTTGTTTTCTATGTGTGTGAGTCTGTTTCTGTTTTGTATATAGATTCACTTGTATTATTTTTTAGATTCCACATATAATTGATATCATATAACATTTGTCATTCTCTGACTTTTGATGATAGTCATTCTGATCAGTGTGAGGTGATACCTCCTTGTGGTTTTGGTTTGCATTTCTCTAATAATTAGCAATGTGGAGGGAGCATCTTTTCATCTGCCCCTTGGCCATCTGTATGTCTTCTTTGAAGAAATGTCTATTTAGGTCTTCTGCCCATTTTTTGATTGGGTTGTTTGTTTTTTTGATATTGAGTTGTATGAGCTGTTCGTATATTTTGGTTCTTAAATTACCTTGTCGGGTGCATCTTTTGTGAATATTTTCACCCATTCCATAGGTTGTCTGTTCATTTTGTTGATGGTTTCCTTTGCTGTGTGAAAGCTTTTAAGTTTCATTAGGTCCCATTTGTTTATATTTACTTTTATTTCCTTTGCCTTCAGAGAATGATCTAAGAAAATATTCCTATGATTTATGTCCAAGAATGTTTTGTATGTCCTCTCCTAGGAGTTTTATGGTGTTATGTCTTATATTTAGGTCTTTGAGTTTACTTATGTATATGGTATGAGAGAGTGTTCTAATTTCATTGATTTACATATAGCTATCCAGCTAACATAGTATTCTTTATATGCCATAAAAATTTAGACCAATATACATAATTGTGGAATAATGCCTTAAATTAGTCAACATAATGTAAACATCAAAAGGAATTATAACTTAATCTAACTAGTAAAAATATGCAATAGATGATGAAGAGCTGTACGTATATAAAGATGAATGGAAATAAAGTACAAATAATAAAAAATATCAGATTGAATTAGGGGGAAAATGCTAGCTACATTTAAGATATGGATTCAGGACAAAATAAATCCAGGAAGTTAAAAATAAAATAATGACAAATATTTATTAATAAACTTTGTAGAAAGCCATGATATGAGTGTTAGTATTATTATTAAACAAATTAGAAGTTAATGCAAAAAACACTATATCAACTAAAGTCTATTATTTATTATTTAGGTTTGAAAAATTATAAAGTCCAAACATTAACAAACACCCATGCACCAAACAATATAATACCCAAAAGTATGAGGCAAACATTTTCAGGAATATAGTATTTGTCAAAAACAACAGAAAGTTTTACTGTTCTTATAATCAGTCTGTGACAAATTCACTATGCAAAAATCAATGGAAGCTCTAGAGGAAATTAATTGTTAGGGAGAAGAATGGCTTTAGTGTGATATAGGTTTCAGTCTGAATCCTGGATCCAAGTCAAATGCTGTACATTTCTGAAGCCTCAAAAATTTGTTTTTGAAATTAAAGAAGAATAAGGAATAGGGGAAAAGGAAATGAGATGAAGAGGAGTTGCAGAGGAGGAGAAGGAAGAAAAATAAGAGAAGGAAAATTTTAATCCGGGTCCTGTATTATGGCCATTATATGCCTTATTTTATTATATCTTCATATTTGCCTATCCCCATTTAACAGAAGAATGAGCACACTCTCAGAGGTAAATAATTTTCCCAAGATCATACAAAGGATTTTTGTTTGTTTGCCTTGTATTTAATGTTATCATATTTTCTCTTTCTGATATTTGAAATTTACTTTTTAGGACTACTCTACTTGTTTAAAAAAATCAATAGAAATTGATTTTATACTTTTGGGAAAACAAGAGTTTTAGGTGTGAGTGTGATAAGCTTCATGATTAATGAGTCGAAATGGCATATTTTCATTTGTTTAAAACTAGATTGATATTAACAATCAGTATGCATTTTTAATAGTCATACACTTGAATCTGAATATTTTGAGAGAAACTATTTCTATAGTTATTTGCTTTTGTTTTCCGACTTCAGAAGCATGAAATACAGAGAGGGAAATAGCTTGAAATAAATAAAAAGTAGTTCAGGTTACACACAAATTATACGATTCAGGCTAAAATATATTTGAGATAGGAATCTTTTCACTTTCACAAAAGTAAGCATAAGCATTTGAAATCTTTTAAAGCATTATTCTCTTCAAACATTTTGAAACAAAAAAATTTGCCTTTTGATAGGAACTATGTGTTTCATTATAAAGATGGAACATAGTGTTCTGGCTTACATATTCTCTGCAGAAGGAGGTCCTTTTTTGTACTGAATTTTTAGCATATAGTAAAGATCCAGATTGTAAAAAATTAATTTCAGGCATGACAGACTGGGAGTATATATTGAACAGATCTGGGAACAGAAATGATGCAAATGCTTTTCTTCCAGCTTCTGAAAATTATGTAATGGACCAGAATTTCAGGATAGACTTCTGTTTGAGTGAAACATGGACTCTTAATCAAAGGAGGGTACCAAAAATGACTTTTGGAAAGCAAAAGTATAAGGTAGTTTCCCACAAATGGTAGTTCCATTGACATTGATTCTGGAGATATCATTACAGCTAAGCACCAGGATACTCACATATATTTTAATTATTAGTGAGGGTAATAGATCTATGCTAGAAAACATTTCTCCTGAATGAGCAAGAGTAGTAAAGGAAATTGACTCATGAAACGAAGAAGACCAGTGATGCATTAAGAGCTAGAAATAAAAATCAATGGAATTGTTTTAACTCTTCACTACGTTGCTATAACATTTTAAAGTATTACACACTTTGTTGGTTCACAATGATGTTAACATTTACATGCCTATACATCGATATTATTTATTGTTTATACCTCAAAAAAATATGACTACTGATAAATAGGCTGATAAAAAATACTCAAAAGATGTGTGCCTTCCTATCATTAAACCATTTAAAATATGACAGTTGCATAGAGTACAATAGAATAGTGCTAGATGCTTGTTAGTATGAAATTTTTACCATAATGTTTTTTGATAAATGACAACTATACTCAGAAAAACTAATAAAAGACTAGGAATTTGAATACATGAAGAAATGAATTTACTTATATCTGTATACATATAACTAGAATTAGGAGGATAAAACATAAATAATAGAGCAGATAGATGGGCTTTTAGAAAGGTTCTGTTAAACCAATCAGCTTACAAGTTGCCTACAAATTCAATTCAATTCAGTTCAATGCAGCTAGACAAATGTTTATCAAGAGCATAGTACGGGGACTTCCCTGGTGGTGCAGTGGTTAATAATCTGCCTGCCAATGCAGAGGACCCAGGTTTGATCCCTGGTCTGGGAAGATCCCACATGCCACGGAGCAACAAGCCCATGCGCCACAACTACTGAAGCCCACACACCCTAGAGCTCACTCGCCGCAACTACCGAAGCCCGCGCACTCTAGGGCCCGCGTACCCCAACTACTGAGCCCATGTGCTGCAACTACTGGAGCCCCTGGGCCTAGAGCCTGTGCTCCACAACAAGAGAAGCCACCGCAGTGAGAAGCCCACGCACCACAACGAAGAGTAGCCCCCTCTCTCTGCAACTAGAGAAAGCCCGTGCGCAGCAACAGAGACCCAACACAGCCAAAAATAAGTAAATAAATAAATAATAGATTTTAAAATAAATTTTTTAAAAAGGGCATGGTACGTGCTAGATTTTCCCTCCAACAATTTCTGGGAAGGGAAGAAATACTTCATCCCACACACATACAAACACAAAAAGACGTGACAAAGTCACATTATTCCAAAAGAACAAACAAAATGCTGTCGCAATTTATGGGGATCTAAAAAGTCTGAAGTGTCAGGAAGACCTTGTGGCAGGGCTGGCATTTGAGATTGTACTGTTAAAAAGGGTAAGAATTCAACAAGGAGAGTTACGGGGTGGGGTGGACATAATTTAAGGATGAAGGCCAGTATAAGTCTACCCTTGTAAAACTGCCTATGATAAAACTCTATAAAGTCATTAACTCACTTTGACTCAATAGGTAGAAGGCAAAGGATCTATAAGAGAGAGGAAGTGATACTCAGTTATCCAAACACTCAGGAGACCCTCAGTAGCCAGGGCTCATGAATGAGCAGCTTGTGTAAAATGGACTTTGATTTCTTATCTCTATCTATCATCTATTTTTCTATATATCAATTCCTATTTTTCAAGTATTATATATGTATAAAGTAGCACCTACCTTTGTCTATAGCATTGTAGTTATAGTTACATATATGTGTGTGTATATTTTACAGAAGCCTGCTGTTCTCAAAATAACACTCCCAGATGTCATGCCCAAAGTAATTATAATGCTTCAAAGCTCACTCTGTAAAATACTTTCAAAGAAATTTTCCAAAAGGACCCTGCCTAAAACTCACACCTTTAAGTTAATGTATAAGTGAAATTCTGTACCACAAAGACTCTCAATTTAAATATAAATTCTCATCTCTCTCACTATCTGAAAGAAGTCACCCCAAAGGACAAGATTTGAATTATGGACAAGCTAGATCAAAAGAAAAAATAAATGAACAGAAATGTGAGATATTAGTAAGAGAGAAAGAGAGAGAGAGGGAGATTGACAGAGAGAAAGTGTGTGTGTGTGTGTGTGTGTGTGTGTGTGTGTGTGTGTGTGTTTGTAACTGGACAAGTTGGTTCTATATTCTGCTTATAACCAAAATATTTTCTGTATTTTTAACCACAAAAAAATGTATTTTTAAAATTTGAAATTATGGATAATGCTTTAAGTTCCTATTGTTTCCTCATCTTCAGTATACATTTCTGAATAAATAATGTATCTTCCTCACTAATTAGATTTTAATTTCTCTAGTGTATTTTAAGTACATGTAAGCTGAAATCTTTATTTCAAAGTAAACACGAATTTAAAAAAAAAAAAAAAACAACACCCTCTTTTTGCCCTTACAATTTTCTACTATTTCAGATGGAATAGTAAATTGGCATATACTATTTGGTGGTAATAGAAGTTCATACCTGTTCTTGAATGACTGTCTCCTTCTCCACTTAGGATATACTATTCTCATATTACTTCATTTTCCTGATAGTACTCCTTTACATTCACGTCTACATCTGCTTATACACTGCCTCCTCCAAGAAGCTGCCCAAAATAAAACAAAATAATAATAATAATTAATAACAGCTAGATCTCTCATACTGCTTTTATACGACAGACCCTGAGCTAAATGCTTTGCATCTCTTATCCCTTTTAATACTTTCAGAAATCCTCTGAGGGAGGCATTTGTAGATTAGGAAATTGAGGCTCTGCATGGATCAAGTAACATTCAGGTGTGTCAGATTCCAAAGAGCAGCATGCTGTTTGTGTTTTTTATCTCATCCTTTTACTTGTGCATATGTGCAAATATGTGTGTGCAAATATATTCTAATATATGTATGAATGTGTGTATATATGTGCAAGTATGTCTATATATAAAACATATACACACATACTTGAAGCTAGTTTTATATATATATATAAGATTGAAGCTAGTTTTATACATATATATGTATATATGTATATATATATATATATATATATATATATATATATATATCTGCCCCAAGATTGGATCGTAAAGTGGGTAAGGGCAATGATAAAGTCTTATTTATAGTCTTTGCAGTCTTCATAGTGTCTTTGCCTTTCCTTCATTAACACCATGCCCGGTTCATAGTAGTTACTCAATAAATTGTTATTGATTGAATAAATAACACAACAATAAATTTGTCTGGAGAACTGTACTGAATAGAGTTACAAGTGCTGTACAGTCTTATAATATTTTCATTCACTAATTCCCTCACAGCTGCTTTTTACTAAGAATAATATTTTCTATTCATTTCATTTCCCCCCACTTCTATATTTTAAATTTTGTTTTAAGGAAATTTGACTATTATTAAGAATAATATGTTCCAAAAATGTCAAGTTTGATTTTGAGTAGTAAAAATGATTATAGATTAACAATTTTATCACAAATCACCTTTTATATTAGGAAAAGTAAAAAAGAAATATCTTTAGGGATCTTCTTTTTCAGTTGATACTAATTAGATTTCTTTAAACCAAGTTTAAAGCTCACACTGTTCTGGCTTGGTAGTGCCAAGTGATAATCCAATGTGACATACATTTCCTATAGCAATAACATTTTGGCAGATAAACTCCCCAATGAGAAACAACCATTTCTATGCTTAGATGAATTTTGTGATAGAACACAAATGTAAAAAAAAAAAAAAATAACAGAATTAAAAAATACTCCATCGTGTAATAAAGCCCTATTCCATGTTTACGGGAAGTGCCGAAATCCATAGAAGGTAGAAACAGTGAGCATATAATAAACACTACATCATAGATTCCTCATTGTCCTTGGAAGGTTGATAGAATCACTGATTATTATTTACATTGAAATTCATTCCTAGAAATCTTGTATCCTTTCCCTTCATTATGCAATGCTGTCTTGGACCTGGGATTCTAGAAATGTGGAAATTATAACACTTTGACATACCATGTAAATGAGGTATCGCTGTAACATGCTATTTAAATAAAGTTTGGAACAAACATTCAGTAGGGAAGTTTGGAAAACTTATAACGAGATTACCTTCTAACTTTTTTTATAAGAGTATTCTTGTATTCCCCCCCAGCCATCTTTTAATTCCAACAAGAAGGTACAGTGTGCCAATTTAGCTCTCTGGCAGCAAAGCCACACATTGTATTCTTGTGGCAATTAGTCAGGAGCTGAGCCTGTCGTTTGAGCCTCTCCTTCTTTTCTTTATGAAGATAATATTTGACTTGGAGGATCTTTGTCTTCCTGATGGAAAGACCTGAATTGGATATTATCAGTCTCAATCAACACGATATCTCCCATCATCAGTTCTGAAATTGAGGCTAGTATTGGATAGATAGTAGAAGTTTCCACATTAGTCTATGCACTTTATTCATTTTCTACATGTTATTTTCACAATTAATTGCAAGACCTGGACAACTGGATGTCTGTGGAAAGCTTTAGGAGAGACCTAATTTAAAAGTTTCTTTTAAAAAATGTAACCTTATCTTTAAAAGATCATGGCTGTCACAACACAAATGATTGGCCACAGTAGGGATGCTACCTGTGGACCTGGAAGAAAAAGATACAACAAAATAAAAATACAACATCCTTGGAAATTAAGTCAATATCTTTAGAACTATATTGTTCATAGGTGAATCTATTTGCTAATGGGTTAGAGACAGAACTATTTAGAAATTAATAAGATGTAGGTTACAAGTATAATTAAAAATTCAGACTCCCTTATTTTACAATCTCTGCCAGACAGGCTAGATCTCACCCCAAATATGCATTTATTAAAATATGTCTTCATCTTTCTACTGTACAAGAGCTGCTAGCAAAAAGTGTCATAGAGGCATTCGCTAGTTTCCATCGCAGTGTCCAGTTGGTGGCACCCAGAACTCTACATTTCTAATGCTTCCTAAACTTTTAGAATTCCAGTCACATCCTCCTATTCCTTCTCTTAAGTTTTCCCTTTTTACTTCTTTTCCATACTTCTTACTATAAATGAGTATTTAATGTGAAATTTCTTTCTGTAAAAAAAAATTATTTAAATCTAATAGAATAAAGTTCCACCAGGCTAAAGACCAGAGAGAGCAAAGAAGTATCCACAGAAGAATCTGGAAAGGGAGGCCCAGACAGTCCCCTCCCTCAAGAAAAGCCAATGCATCTCCTCAGAAACTATTTCAGTCACCATGTGTTCTCTAAATAGCCTTCTGAAGAATTTCCCAAGGAGATTTCTTCCCAGGGCACTTGGGAAAGGTTCCCTCCAGTAGGGTGGGTTTGGGAAGGAGTAGATGAAAGAGACCATTAGGTCACGTTACTAAAGATAGCCTGCCATGTACGTTAATCCTGACAGAAAAATAAATCAATAAATAAATCATAATGAAACAGTAGCAAGCTTTCTGAATAACAGTAGCAAGTTTTCAAATTCAAGTCTGGCTATTGCACTGCCAATACATATTTACATCAGATTTTAGAAAGTTACAGCTTTATTTATAAATAGCCTACCTTCTAATGTTTTCACTCCTGAAACTATTTCCCAAAATAGTGCCTTATCTCTTTCGAAATTTGTGACCTTTCTTATTTACATGAATAGAGAAGTAAAAGACAAATTATTAACATTTCCATAGCTCTTAGGTATTTTCAGTGTAGAAAGCCACTTGTCAGTTTTATTTGCCCAAGTATTTTAAATTGATGAGCCGTTTTGGAGGAAAGCAATAGAATCTAAGTTTAGTCTCCATTTGTGCTCTTTGCCAGTTTCCAGCAGAGCTGGCTAAGGGGAAGCTGAAGGGTGCTGATTTAAAAATCAGAGTGGATAGGTTAAGTGGTTGTACATTCTTAACAGAGAGTTCACCAAAACACATTTAATTTCTTGTATTTACTATTACTTAATAAGTGTAGGCTTAATTGTGCCTGTATGTTTGTTTTATTGAAATGTATTAAAAGTTCACATATATTTAAATGAAATGTTTCCACATGGTATTATCAGCCAAATCTAATTTCTAGCTGTTAATTCTTCAGTTTTTGTTTTGCTTTTATTATATCTCTGTTCAAAGATATAACATTAGATGCAGCCGCTTTTTATTGTTTTGTTTTATGGGCATAAGTTGAAAATTTTGAACACTTTTATATTAGGTAATTGCTATTTTCAAAGGTGGAAATATATCCCTGTAGCTCTGCCTGCAAATTTCTGAACAGTCATAAACAGAGCTACTGTACACTGAACACACTTTCCAATGAGAGATTTTAAAATTACACTTATTCTTTTAGTCCGACAAGTGGTTATATTTTTATGTTTCCTGGGGACAAGGGGAAATCATCTCTTTCTCCACAAATGCTCACAACAAAGTATTGGTTCATTTTTGCCTCTCTTTTGTGGTAGTTTGCATCTAAAAAAAAACTTATTATAAGGTGGCTCCTAGATTTTTACCCACTGACGACATGTTACAGGTTTAGTGAAAGTACTGACAAATTATGTAATAACTCCATCTGATTTTTTAACATAAAGTTTTTTTAAATTTTTAAGTCACAAGTCCTGAATACAATTTCTTTTATAACCTCTTGCCTGTGTATACTAGGAAGCCATTTTATTATACCTACATCTATTTGATTAAATTCATTTTTATTTTTCAGGAAAATGTCACACCCTTAAACAATGTTCAGTGAAATGAATTCTAGCACCTTTCCATTAAGATCAGGGGAGCTTACCACTGAAAAGCTCACGTTTCACTCCTTTACTTTTAATAGCTCAGAATTGTGTTCTACCAGTATTACTTGAAATTGGATGAATATTAAATTGTCTCTGGAATTTTTTTTCTTTTGATAAAATTTAATTAATGAAATCACTATCATTTCATCCTCCACTATAAGATTGTAAAAAGAGAGAATTAAGATATAAGACCTTTAGAGATCTTAAGTTTTGCAAATTCCACATTAAAATAATCAGATGATAACAGATTTTAATAGCTGCCTTCAAGTCTCCACTTACGGCAGTTCATTCTAAGATTAGAAATTATAAGTCAGAAAATGTTAATAATTACTACCGTGATGCTTTGCCATTAAACCAAATATATGAATGAAAATCATACAATTTTAGTACTAATTCTACACAATAAAAAATGAATTGAAATAACTGACTTTCAAAGAAATGTGATCAGTTGGAAATCAATTTAGAAAGAAACATGATTTAAATGACTAACTGGAAAAATGTGTACAGCAAATATGACAAGCAAAGAGTTAAAATCCAATGACACAAAGAACTAATTGATTCATATGAAAAATACTGACTGAAAATACTATCTGGAAAAGCGAAAAGATAATATGAGGAAAAGAATCACACATACTGACAGTGAGTGCATGTGTGTTGTATGTGAACACATAAAAGAAACAAAAACATAAACAAGAATCTGCAGAAGTAAGTACTCCCTAGGAAGAGGGTGGGGGGGAGAAAGGAGAATAGAAGACATTTCAATTATAGTTAAAACATTCTGTTTCAAAAATAAATGAATAAATAAATGAAGCTAATATTGTAAAATTGCTAACATTTGTCAAATTTTGCCAGTGGGTTCAGGAGGGCTTATTATTTTCTGTACCTTTCTTATGTTTCTTATGTTTAATATAACTTGTGATTTGAAAATAACCATCAAAGAATTTACAAAAGAAATTATAAAAATGACCAATAATAAATAAAATAACCATTAATGAGTTTTTCAACATGCTAAATAAGAGACAATTAAAGGAATGATAAAAACAGGCAAAAGGTTATCAGATATTTTAAAATGTAGGATACTGAGTGTTAGTATGGGTAAGATGACAAAGTCACATTCATACAATGCTGTGGGAGTGTAAATTGGTGTAACCTTTCTGAAAATCCATTTGGCAGTAGGTATAAAGAGCATGAAAATGTTCAGCTCATTTTGATCCAGTAATTCAATGTCTGGGAATCTAGCCTAAAGACAAAAGACAAATGTGAAAAAAATACATAGGCACAAATTATTTATTTATTTATCTATTAATGAATATTTATAGACCCCTATTATGTGTCCAACATTGTATTAGCCACTTAGTCTGTAATAGGCATCAAGACAGACAGGTCTCCATAGAGTTTTTCCATTGAAGTATTTTTCTAATTACAGGAAATTGAATACATCTTAACTATGCAACAACAGGAGATTATATATACATATAACATCGAATTATAATTATATGTATGACATATATAATGATAATTTTTTCTAGAAAATAATCACATTTATTGAACAGTTACCATGTATGAGGATCTATTTTAATCATGATTACACATATCATCTCATTTAATTCTCACAACAATCCCATGAATCCATGTATTAATTTCCTATTCTTGCTGTAACAAATTATCAAAACCTTAGTGATTTAAAACAACACAAGTTTCTTCTCTTACAGTTTACTGGGTCTCACTGGACTAAACTCAAGGTGTTGGCAAGGCTATATTCCTTCTGGAGGCTTCAAGGAATAATCCATTTTCTTCCATTTTCTAGATGCTTTCTAAACTTCCTTCCTCATTTGTGGCACCATTTCTCCATCTTCAAAGGCAGGAAGGTCAGACTGAGTCTTCTCAGACTACCATATCTCCGGTTCTTTCTCTCTTGCCTCTCCTACTTATGACAACTTTTGTGGTCACATTGGGGTTCCACCTGGATAATTCAGTATAAACTACCCATCTCATAGCTGATTAGCAAACTTAATTCCATCTTTAATATTAATTCCCCTTTACCATGAAACCTAGCATATTCATAGGTTCTGGGGATTAGGGCGTGGACATCTTTAGAAAGCCATATTCTACCTCACACATGTAGGTACTATTTTTATCCTCATTTTAGATAAAATAAACAGAGGGAACATGTGTTCATTATTTTGCCCAAAGGTGATACAGTTATTAGTGAGGAATCTAATATTCAAACCTAGCAAAGCAACCCAAAACCTGGGCCCTTAATCACTATGTCATACTTCATAAGCAAATTGCTGATGCTAAATCTCCTATAATAAAATAGAAATGTTTCAAAAAAGAGATGAGAATCTATTCCATGTTAATAGCATTTATCTCTCAGTACTGAGTATATGGGTTACTTTTATTCTGCTTCTTTACATGTTTTTATAAATTTTCCATTTTCTTCGATCACCACAGTTACATACTGTTCTGTTGTCAGCTCCTTCAATATGTGGTTCTGGGTTCTAGCTGACCAACGTAATGTTGTGTGCATTCTGGAAGGTGGAAGCAAAACAGTCAGTACACCCTAGTGGTCATCATCAGTTAGAGGCAATGAGAGGCAGATACAGAGCTGTAGGTTCTTTCCAGCTTTTCCCCTCTCCCCTATGTCTAGCTCTCCTGCCTGACCAACACATCTATTGGCCAACAGCAGCCCTGGGCTTACCACCACATGCTTTGATGTGAACTAACAGAGGCAACAGCCATGAAGAGCCAATAACCTTCCACGGATTTCTACACCTGCCTCCCCCTCCCTTCGTGACCCAGATTCTCAGCTGAATGTGCACAGCTTCCAGATTTCCACGTAGGACCAACTCGTTAACCTGGGTCAGGGCTGGCTAGTTAGTGTCCTCTGGTATTATGACTGCTTTTTTTTGGACTTATACATTCTCAGCTTCTCTCACAGTTGTTGAAGTTCTGATTCCTCTTACCCATTTCTTTTTCCTAATATGCACAGTACTTCTGCATACCTGATTGAATTCTGACTGTTACAACTATTGGCACCAGAACTGGGTTTCTTTGTCATAAAAACTAAAACATGTGGCAATCACTTTGACACTGGTGATAGAAAGACACTGCAAGGACCTAAAGAGTCTGTTAGTGCAGACAAGAAGGACAATATAGAAACTATTATTGGAAGTTGGAGGAAGGAGGCTTAAGTTATGTACTGGCAGAAATATTATCTTACCTGTGGAAATGCGGTAAATAGACAGTGTACCTAAGGAACTCATTGATCTGGCTAAGGAGAATGTTGAAAGTGCTAACTGGCTTCATCTAACTACATGTGGTAGATATGAGAAAAGAAAGATAAACTTAGGAAGGAAGTATTTAGTATTTTAGCACAATTTAGAGGGAGTATAGAGGGTCAAGGACAGTTAACCACGTAGACTAGGGTTCACAAAGTAAGAAATGGACTCAGGGTACTGACCAAATCCAGGGACCTACTAGTAGAATATCATCTCAGTTTAAAGATGGGGTTGAGAATGCAGCTCTAACCCTTTGTTGAGACTAAAGGTTGATTTAATGATATGCCTCACAGACCCTCTCCACTAGACCTTAAAAAAAAAAAAAAAAAGCTAGTAAATCTGTCTCTTAGACCCTTTCACCCTTTCTACTGACTCTCAGCCCAGGATAGAGAGTGACCTGTTTCAAAGAGATTTGTGGGAAGTATAAACATCAGTAACATTCCTGAGAAAGCCAATTATGTTGGTGGAAGGACTGACAAATTGAATTAAATGGAAGGGAGTTAGTTCAAAATAAAAATATCATAGGCTTTCCAAACTTTCTGTGGGTGAAGAGCAACCTAAGAAAGTTAAACAGCTGCGATCCTGGGCCATTTCCTGTGGAAAGGAAGGATGAGTCCAAGTGTAGATCCAGTAGGTTGGAGAGTGGAGTTTAAAACCGTAGGAAAGGGCTTCCCTGGCGGCGCAGTGGTTGGGAGTCCGCCTGCCGATGCAGGGGACACGGGTTTGTGCCCCAGTCTGGGAGGATCCTGCATGCTGCGGAGCGGCTGGGCCCATGGGCCATGGCCGCTGAGCCTGTGCTCCGCAACGGGAGAGGCCACAGCAGTGAGAGGCCCGCAAACCGCAGAGAAAAAAACAAAACAAAACCATAGGAAACATATGTATATGTATAGCTGATTCACTTTGCTGTACAGTAAAACTGACACAACATTATAAAACAACTATACTCCAATAAAATTTAAAAAAATTAAAAACTAGTAAACCTAATGGCAAGGGCAAATATATATATATATATATACATATATATATTTTTGTTTGTTTGTTTGTTTGTTTTTTTAACAAAAACATAGGAAACAATTCCCAGGGAGCACGATTGGGCTCCAATTTCTAATTAAGGAACTGGCATCGTTGTCCTAGCTGGATTTCAGAACTGCTATGGACTGGTGACTACTACTGACTTCTCATTCCCTCCTTTTGTGTTTTTTTTTTTTTTTGCGGTATGCGGGCCTCTCACTGTTGTGGCATCTCCCGTTGCGGAGCACAGGCTCCGGACGCACAGGCCCAGCGGCCATGGCTCACGGGCTTAGTTGCTCCGCGGCATGTGGGATCTTCCCAGACCAGGGCACGAACCCGTGTCTCCTGCATCGGCAGGCGGATTCTCAACCACTGCGCCACCAGGGAAGCCCTCATTCCCTCCTTTTGAATGGGAATGTGCACTGAAGTTTTCCCGATACCACGTACACCTTAAGACCATCTTGCTATGAGGATCTCCAAGCTAACTACATAGAGAGGCTGAAGTGAAAATGGAGTTGCCAGCGAGCCCCTAACTGTGTCAGGCACCCCAGCCCAGGGGCCAGTGCCTGCAAGAGCATTGTGGAGAAGAAGCACTAGCAATTCTAGTGACAGGCAGAAAGAACGGAGGCCCCAGGCAAATCATCTCAGCCATGTCTAGCTGTTTGAGCCACCTCGGCTGAGACCCAGACATCATGTAGAGAAGATAAGCCATCTTTGCTATGCCCTGACTGAATTCATGACCCACCAAAGTATAAACAAAATAAAATGTTGCTTTTTTCACTAAATTTTGGGATGGAATAAATCCATAACTGAAATAATATACAAGATATAATTGAAAAAAATATGTATTACTTTTGTAACCTGTACAAACAAAAAATAGATTGTGAATGTCTTCTTTTCCCATTGTCTAACTTGGTAATTTAAATTTTAAAACTTGGAGGGGCAGGGCTTCTTGGTGGCACAGTGGTTAAGAATCTGCCTGCCAATGCAGGGGACACAGGTTTGAGGCCTGGTCTGGAAAGATCCCACATGCCGCGGAGCAACTAAGCCTGTGTGCCACAACTACTGAGCCTGCTCTCTAGAGCCTGCATGCCACATCTGTTGAAGCCCGTGTGCCTAGAGCCCGTGCTCCGCAACAAGAGAAGACACTGCAATGAGAAGCCTGTGCACCACAACGAAGAGTAGCCCCCACTCGCCACAACTAGAGAAAGCCCACGTGCAGCAACGAAGACCCAACACAGCCAAAAATAAAAACAAATAAATTTATTTTGAAAAAAAAACAAAAAAAACTTGGAGGGATAGACATATTAATATTATGAATCAAAGGGTATCAATACATCTGTAATTCAAATACTATCTCCCCATTAGCATTTCTATGTGGCCTCAGGTTGGAAATTGCCTTCCTCTCCTCTTTATCCCCACAACTCTTTTTTTAAAAAAATTCTTTTTTATTGAAGTATAGTTTATTTACAATGTTGTGTTAGTTTCTGGTGTACAGCAAAATGATTCAGTTATATGTATACATATATTCTTTTTCATTATAGGTTATTACAAGATATTGAATATATTTCCCTGTGCTATACAGTATGACCTTGTTGTTTATCTGTTTTACGTATAGTAGTGTGTATCTGCTAATCCCAAATTCCTGATTTAGCCTTCCCCCTGCTTTCCCCTTTGGTAACCGCAAGTTTGTTTTCTATGTCTTTGAGTCTGTTTCTGTTTTTTAAATAAGTTCACTTGTATCATATTTTAGATTCCACATATAAGTGATATCATATAATATTTGCTTTTCTCTGTCTGACTTACTTCACTTAGTATGATAATCTCTAGGTCCATCCATGTTCCTGCAAATGGCATTATTTCATTCTTTTTTATGGATGAGTAGTATTCCATTGTATGTATGTGTGTAGATATAGATAGATAGATAGATAGGTATCACATCTTCTTTATAACTTCTTTATAACCCATAACTCTTAATTATCTGCACCATCCATCTGGCATTCCCTGTAAACTGCCTTGTGATATGGGTATAAAATATTTCATATTACATTACAAAGGTTAAGGTACTAGGTACTAATGTATTTCAGAAGATAGACATATAAGGTATTGTTCCTGTCCTCAGAGAACCTGAAGTCTTACAAGCTATTCAGACTACTTGTATAAGTAAATATATTACTGTTACAGAAGATTGACAAAACTTTGTTCCATATGGAAATTCAGAGTATTAAAAGGGACTAAGGAAAGAGCCTCTTTGCTAGAGGATATAAAAAAGTATATATGTAGGAAATATAGCTGAGATGAAACTGGGATTACGGAGGCTTTTGGCCCAGAGTAGACTCGAAAGTCCTCAAGAGCAGGAACACCATGATTCTCACAAATTCCTCAAGCATCTGTCAAAGAGTTTTGAAAATTATAGAAGCTCAATAACTGTTTGTTGAACAAATTATGGGATGGATTTCCAATTTGTGTGTACTACATTGTGGAAAAGAATCACTTGATCATCTTTTGTTCTGGGATGGTAATTTGACAGTATATTTTTACTACCAATTTCTGTGGGATGCAGAGAAGCTTGCATATAAAGCCCTTGTGACAGTTTCAGATAAAGAAATGCTAAAAGTATAAATTATTATTAAATGAAAAAGAGGACGAAATTCACTGATATTTCTCATGCAGCAACGATTTTGCCATATACCTAGAATAACAAGGGCAAATAGCTTCGACATGAAAGTCCATGCCATTTGTTCAAGATATTTTGACAGGTTCTACATTTTCTCATGATGTTATAAATTGTAATGTTTATAACCATCAGCAGATGACCTCATTGAGGTAAATGAGAACAGAAGAGAGACAGAAAGAAAATCTAATTCAGAATAGAGTTGTAAAAACAAAAGATTAGAATAAGGTCCTTTATGTCACTGAGATAAATTGTTACACCCTTTTATGTTCTACATCATGGACTTCTAACACATTCACAACTTGTATGTGTCATATGGGCATGAGCTATTTCTCATCCTCCCACTCATACTTCCTTCCTAATAGCAAGTTGTTCCAAAATATCTTGTCAGCAAGCCTTTGCTGCTGCTTGAAGACAAACTCGATTCTGAAACCCTTTGCTCTTTGCAAAAGAAAGAAAAATAATCTTGTTTTATTTCCAGTGTTAGAATCTAAATCAGTAGCATAGATAAAAGTTTAGTATTTTATGAGTGTTTAAATTAAATGCATCTAAAACACAATACCTATTCTTGATAAGATTTAAACTGTAAAATGGATTCTGCATAGGTATAAAACATTCCTCAAATTCTTGGTTTTCTTGATTTTTTTAAAATCCTTTTTTCATACAATCTGTTTATATCTTCTAGTCAAACAGAACTATTAAGAATTATGGTTTGTTCAACACATTTCAGAGGAAAATCTCAATTAATAGAGTCAATACAACCAAATTTTTTTAAACCATAGATTGGTTTTTAAAGAATTCACCAACCCCAGCTCCAACTTCCTTGAAAATTACAAAAGACTTGTGATAAAACCAGCCCAGAAATTGAACATGGCTTAATCTGGCCACTGCTTAGGCCTCAGAGAAATCCATAGCCCCACCCTCAAACTTCTACAGTGGATAAAATGTCTCAGCCAAGTCAGCCCTCGTTGCCTAGTGTTTGACCCTGGTGTCCAGCTCAGATATGTGACCAAGGAGTAAAAGGTAGAACCAGTAAACTATCACCATGTGCTGACTGATGCCCACACTCTACAGCTGCAATATTGGAGCTGGAGGTGCCAATGCAAGGACATCAGCCAGCTGGGAATAGAACATGCTTCTGTAGTGTTCATAAGATATCTCTGGCCCACAAATAAATGGTAGTAAGGGGACAGAAAAGCTATTCATTCATTCATACACATACACACACATTAAACGCTTTTTGTGACTGAAGGTGAAGGCAAGTTGAGCAATCAGTGCTGAAATCGATGGGAAGAGACGGTGGTTAATGTACAAGGTGTAATATTGTAAAGGGTAAGAGTATCCTTTATCTGAGGCGAGAAGGGAGGAGAACTGGATGATTTAAAAAGAAATTCTGACATGGACAGAATGAACAGAAGATAACTCGGATGGCAATAAAGTCATTCTAATTGTAGAACAAAGGGAAGGTACAGCATTGCTTTGCAGCATGAGCGTGTTAGAAAACTTTGGAGAAAACACTGAATGGCAATGTGACGGGGAGGATTCTTACAAAGTCAAATCAGAGGTTCTGTGAGCTACAGGCTCCTCTGAAGTGGGTTAGGATATACAGGTATATAGTAGACATAGATGATTTTAGATTCACAACCTTCTGCAACAGTGCTTAGGAGCTTGAAAATCAAGTTGGAGGAAATGGTCAGTAGAATGTCATTCAGGTCCAGAGAGATAGAAGAGCTGGCGTGGTAGAAGATAATGAGTAAATATGTAAGGGAGAAGTGATTAAGGAGACCATTTTAAGATTATGGGCATTTCGTGATCCGAAAAAAACAATGAGCTTCCATAGTTTTTGCATTAGCAAGTAATGAGTTCAACATTTGGGAGGGTGTTTATCCCATCACTGAGCCTTAGGTTCTCCCTGAGGTTAACTCCATTTTCGACCTCCAACAAATCCCTAAGACTCAAACGTACTTGACAGTTACTCCATCTTTGATCACCACCCCATCACTGAGTTCAGTTCTTAGGCCTCTATCCCATTCCTGACACATGACTGGTCCTAGTCTTAAATAACCAGTACCTAAATCTGGGTCTCACACTAAGGTGAAAGTAAATGTTAGGGACAGAGTAAACTCCAGGGTTAGAGGTTAGAGATGAATGTCAAGAATGTGATGATGGTGATGAAGTAATCCATTAGGCTGGATAACAAAAAAGTTGTGGGTTACCTACTGCATACATTAATTTTTATAAAAACAGTCCTTTTCATACTGTAAATTCAATTTATTTTAGAAAAGGAATACATCTAGACATTAAAATATTTACATATGAAAATAGTCAAGTAAATATATCGTGAATCTATGGTAATCTAGCAAGTTATTCACAGCACTGTACAAGATTGGCTATTGGGTCTTGGATGTTTAAGGTGGCAATTTAAACCATAAGGCACATGGTGAACACAGAGGCTCTCAGAAATGGTTTGAAACAATGGTATAAAAGTTTCATTGAGAAAAAACGGTGTGCACTGCCTTCTCCTCTTTCCCTAAAAGTTGTTTAGTGAAGTGTCATGAGGAAAATAATAAAATCACAGGTAGAGCCAAGTTCCTGTAAAGGGAGAGTAATGCAAAAGTCTTTGATGGTGTAGAAAAATGAATTCATAAGATCAGAGGAAGAGATGAGAATAAAGGGGCAGTCAAAGTTGAAGTGTGCCTAAGGAATAAGGTGTGAGTTGGATAGGAATCAGCATATCAGAGGGTAAAGCGGAGAATATTTGACTGTCACCTTCGGTGATGACTAGAGTAAAGGAATGACAGATATTGGAGTTGGGGAATAAACTAGAAGGCCACAGTAGAACAGGAAACAGGATATGTAGGCTTTGCTGTTGGCAGAATTTGAAGCTTTTCGAAACCCCAGAGGCCTGACTGGGGACTGGGGCGTTGGTGTGATCTTGTAAACTTGCTTCCTCTGCTTGGCTCTGCTGCTGATGACAGCTTCGCGGTGGAAGAGTGGTTGCTGCGGTACTGCCCCTCAGCACACAGCCTTCTACATGCTCAGCTCTCAAGGAAAACAGAGACCTTAGGTGCAGGAGAGCCTAGGCCTCCTTGCTCCAGGAATTATGTTGAAATGACTAAGCTATGGGAAGTCAAATAAATTGGCAGTTAATGGGTGAAGTGAAGATTTGCAAACTATAGCACTATATCTAGTTGCAGAAATCAGAGCCTGAAATAGTCAGGACAGTATTGCACAATTGCTGACTCAGGAGGGCCTCAACTATTTCCTTCTACCAAATAGAAAAAGCAGCATCTAGTTTTCTTCCTTAAACTAAAACATGCGTTGTAGGAATGCCTTTCGTGCTGATCATTCTACTCTTCTTTTGTTTTAGAACATCACATTATGGTATAATTTAAAGAGTCATAGATAAGAGGGTAAGAGTCTCCATGCCCTTAAGTTACTAAATTATATGACCTTTCCATGTTACAGTGACATCAGTAATGGGATGATCCATGTAACTTTTGGGGGGTCAACATGATCGTATCTGCATTAGAAAGATGATTTTGACTCTAGGGTGGAGGGTGGATTGGTAAGAGCTTATAGGAAGAACATAGTGGAACTAAATCAAGAAACTAGCATCAAAATCTAGTGAGAATTCACGGTCTAAAAGGAGAGAGAATATGCTTAGCAGGACCAAAGTTTGATGACAAATTGGATATGAGGGAAAGAATGAAGTAGAGGGAGGAAGGTAACTAGGATGAAAGCAGGATCTTTGGTTTGAGTGGTGATGCCCTTTCTTAGAGAGGGAACATAAGAAGGTGAGCATGTGTGAAGGGAAAGATGCCAAATTTACTTTTAGGCACATTGATTTTGGATATTCACTTTAAGACATACTGGAGACATCCGGCAGGCATAAAGATGAACAGTTCTGAAGATATATGTATGCAGAATGTACACAGTTGGTGAGAAGATCACCCAGAAAAAAGACCTCTGAGGCTCAGACAACATGATTTCATTTTAATATGTTTGAAACTTTAAACTACAGTTGAACAAGGAACAGCAGACTAAGAACTATCTTTACGTAAAACTTCATTTGAAAACGAAATTACTGTACGCAAACAACTGGCATTTAATGGATTCGTTTACTCACAGTCATTTGTGCATTTAAATGTTTACTTACCAGAGAAAGAGGAGCCACATATCCTTGTTTGTATGTGTGTGTCCTTGTGCACATGTGAGAGTGTGCAACCAAAAATATTGTGTATGTATGTTTGTGTATACATAAAATTCTTGTGGATAAACACATGCGAGGAATTACCAAAAAAATTGTTCTTAAGGACTAAGGGGAACAGTAGTTTTTGGAGGATGAGAAAGGAAATGTTTGTTGTGTAGGTATGTTGCTTTGCTTATAGTTCTGCTTCTAGTGGGGTGTAAAGTTAAGGTCACCCAAAGAATCCCTATTCAGTCATATAAATGCTAGAAAACATGCTTCCCCAGGGAGAGATCTTCTCAACAGCAAATAATCCTCAAATAATTTAATTGTAAATTCTAGTTCATATGTATGTAGTGTGTGTGTGTGTACACAAACTACACACATCACACACACACACACACACACACGCATAATTTTTTACCTAGTGGGAGGAAAAGCAATTTTTAAGAGAATGATGATTATACTAAAACACTTGAAGAATTATAATCAAAAACTAAAATAAATGAATTTGGGTTAAATAATCAACAGAAAACTTGCATGTGTTTCCTATAATGATATGAGTTTCAAAAATTTGATTAATTGTGCATAAGCTTAATGTGTCAATTTTGATAAATTGGATAACTTACTGAAAATAATATTAAAAACTCTAATTTCTTATTCTCTGTATTTTATCTATGGTCATTATATATTCTTGACATTTATGCTAAACTCACATTTATATGGAAGGACAGTTCTATCATCCTTTTCTTAAGCCCAGGCCACTTACTGAATTTTATGCTTGAAGTTGCCTAAAAACTGTTCAGAATTCCTCTATAAAGAAATAGACTTTTCTAATGCAAACAAGTTGTTTATTTAAATAGTTGAAGAGTTTTAGGGGTCCAATAAATGACAGACCCATATTTGTCTCTTTATTCTGAGTTTTTATATAAACAAAAACTGGCAAATGAAGCTCAAAATATTAACTTTACTACTAGTAAAGTTTATCAGAGAGAATGACTTTTGATCTGTGACCAAATGAGTTAGCTAAATTAATCAGATTTGATTGGATAAGAACAGATGCCCCGACAGGGATACAGCTGTTCTCACGAGCTTAACCATAGTGCAGAGAGCAGAAAAGAATTCATGCACCAGGCAGACAGTTTGGCTCTGAAAAAGGCCACCGGGGCCTAAGTCAAGTACATTTAGCTTTTTGTCACAAACTTACCTCTCAGGTAAGTCACTCCACTTTCAGAGAAGAAGGGAGAAAAAGAGGAAGGAGAGAAATTGAAAGTATCCTTCTCAGACTTTTCATTTCTAGGGAAGTAGAGCAGAAATTTGCTTCCCTCTTTGAAAACACGGGCAGAGTAAAATGGATCCCTACTTCACAGGTAATAAGTAACAAGGATGCTCCATCACTTTCAGTGTATACAAAGCCCCTTGTATTAAGCCAGATGATAGAAATTAGTATAATGTTACGGAGAATGGGGTCAATTCTATAGTTACAAAAATGTTCAGTTTCAGTTTCTTTTTCTTTTCATTGCTCTAGCTGGTTTAAGGAAATGAATGATTCTCATCTTGTCTGAGAGAACCAGAGAATCTTTATTTGTTCTCATTTAAACCCTATAATCCTAATAAGTATTTTAATGGACATATTTATCAAATTTCATTTTTCACATATCTATAATATTTAATGCACTTATAGAAATGTTCTACTATTAATTTACCTGCCCCTACTTTATTCTGTATATTCTGTTTAGGAGAGTCATTACAAACAAACTTAAATGCATTTTTTTTTAGTTATAATTGACATATAACATTGTATTCGTTTTAGGTGTACAGCATAATGATTTGATATATGTGTATATTTTGAACTGATTACCACAATGTTTACTTAAAATCCATCACCACAGTTACAATTTTTTCTTCTTGTGGTGAGAACATTTAAGATTTACTCTTTTACCAATTTTCAAACATACAATACTGCATTTTTAACTATAGTCACAATGCTGTATATTACATCATCAGGACTTATTTATTTTACAACTAGAAGTTTGAAACTTTTGACTACCTTCAACCCTTGTCTCTAGCAATCACCAATCTGATCTTTGTATCTGAGTTTGATATTTTTTTTCAGATTCCACATATAAGTGAGATCATATAGTATTTGTCTTTCTCTGTGTGATTTATTTCATTTAGCATATGCCCTTGAGGCCCATCCACATCACAAGTGGCAGGATTTCCTTCTTTTTATGACCAAATAGTATTCCATTGCAAGGCATACCTGTCAGCTTGATTGTTGAGCCAATCTATTTCTCCAATAGCATTTGCTCACTTCGTGTCTCTGTGTCACATTTCGGTAATTCTCAAAATATTTCAAACCCTCCACCAGGAAAAAAAGTTACAACTCGCTGAGATGATGGTTAGCCTTTTTTAACAATAAAGTATTTTTAAATTAAAGTATGTACATTTTTAGACATAATGCTATTGCATACTTAACAGACTACAATATATTGTAAACATAACTTCTTTTGATTGTTTCTTCTTCCAGTTTTATTGATATATAATTGACATATAGCACATAGTATAAGTTTAAGGTATACAGCATAATGATTAAAAAAAAAATTTTTTTAAGTGTAGTTGATTTACAATGTTGTGTTAATTTCTGCTGTAGAGCAAAGTGATTCAGTTATACATATATACATTCTTTTTTATATTCTTTTCCATTATGGTTTATCACAGAATATTGAATATAGTTTCCTGTGCTATAAATTAGGACCTTGTTAGTTATCCATTCTATATATATCAGTTTGCACCTGCTAACCCCAAATTCCCACTTCATCTCTCCTAAACCCCTCTCCCCATTGGCAACCACATGTCTGTTCTCTATGCCTGTGAGTCTGTTTCTTGTTTCAGACAAGTTCATTTCTGTCATATTTTAGATTCCATGTATAAGTGATATCATATGGTATTTGCCATTCTTTTTCTGACTTACTTAGTACGATAATCTCTAAGTCCATCTGTGTTGCTGCAAATGGCATTATTTCATTCTTTTTTATGGCTGAGTAATAGTCCATTGTAGGTATATATACCATGTCTTCTTAAACCAATCATCCAGTTGATGGGCACCTGGGTTGTTTCCATGTTTGGGCCATTGTAAATAGTGCTGCTGCTATGAACATAGGGGTGCATGTATCTTTTTGAATTACAGTTTTGTCTGGATATATGACTGGGTTTGCTGGATCATATGGCAACTCTATTTTTAGTTTTTTAAAGAGCCTCCATACTGCTTTCTGTAGTCGCTGCACCAATTTACATTCCCACCAATGGTGTTGTAGGGCTCTCTTTTCTCCACACCCTCTCAGCATTTGCTATTTGTAGACTTTTTCATGATGGCCATTTTGACCAGTGTGAGGTGGTACCTCATTGTAGTTTTGATTGGCATTTCTCTAGTAATTAGCAATATGGAGGATCTTTTCATGTGCCTCTTGGCCATCTGTATGTCTTCTTTGGAGAAATGTATACTCAGGTCTTCTACCTTTTTTCAAATGGGTTATTTGTTTTTTTGTTGTCGAGTTGTATGAGCTGTCTGTATATTTTGGAAATTAAGCCATTTGTCGGTCTCATCATTTGCAAATATTTTCTCCCATTCCATAGGTTTTCTTTTCATTTTGTTTATGGTTTCCTTTGCTGTGCAAAAACTTGTAAGTTTGATTAGGCCCCATTTGTTTATTTTCGCTTTTATTTCTTTTGCCTTGGGAGACTGACCTAAGAAAACATTGGTAAGATTTATGTCAGAGAATGTTTTGCCTATGTTCTCTTCTAGGAGGTTTATGGTGTCATGTTTTATATTTAAGTCTTTAAGTCATTTTGAGTTTATTTTTGTGTATGGTGTGAGGGTGTGTTCTAAATTCATTGATTTACATGCAGCTGTCCAACTTTCCCAACACCACTTGCTGAAGAGACTTTTTTCCCATTGTATATTCTTGTCTCCTTTGTCAAAGATTAATTGACCATAGGTGTGTGGGTTTATTTCTGGGCTTTCTATTCTGTTCCACTGATCCATATAAACATAACTTTTATATGCACTAGGAAACAAAAAAAATACATATGACTTTACTGTGATATTTGCTTTACTGCAGTGGTCTGGAACAGAACTTGCAATATCTTGGAGGTAGGACTGTACACAGACACCACATTTTCTTTATCCATTCAACCACTGAAGGACACTTAGGCTGTTACCATGTCTTGACTATTACAAACGATACTGCGATGAACACGGGGGTATCTTTTAAAGTTTGTGATTTTATTTTCTTTGGATGAATACTCAGAAGTGGAATTGCTGGATCATATGGTAGCTCTATTTTCAAACTTTTGAGGAAACTCCATGCTATTTCCATAGTGGCTTCACCAATTTACATTTCCACCAATGATGAACAAGAGTTCCTTTTTCTCTACATTCTTACCAGTATTTGTTATTTCTTGTCTTTTTGATTATAGCCATTCTGACAGGTGTGAGGTGATAACCTCACTGTGGTTTTGAGGTAAATTTCTCTGATGATTGTGATGTTGAGCACTTTTTCATGTACTTGTTAGCCATTTGTATGTCTTCTCTGGGAAAATTCCTTTTAAGATACACTGCCCATTTTTTAATCAGATTGTTCATTTGTTTGTTTGTTTGTTTTCTGTTAAGTTGTATGAATTTTTATGTATTTTGGATAGTAATCCCTTATCAGATATATGACTTGCAAATATTTTCTCCCATTTGGTAGATTACCTTTTCATTTTGTCAATGGTTTCCCTTGCTGTATAGAAGCTTTTTAGTATGATATAGTCCCACTTGTTTATATTTGCATTTGTTGCCTTTGCTTTGGTGTCAAAGCCAAAAGATCATTGCCAAGACTGATGTTAAGGATTTATGTTTTCTTCTAGGAGTTGTATGGTTTCAGATCTTGTGTTCAAGTCTTTAAACCATTTTGAATTGATTTTTATGTGTGGTGTAGGACAGTGGTCCAGTTTCATTCTTTTGCATCTGCTGACCAGTTTTCCCAACACCATTTACTGAAGAGACTATTCTTTCCCCATCGTATATTCTTGGCTCTTTTGTCAAATGCATTCTTTATAAGGTCTTTATCCAAGAGAGTTGACACTCTGACTAATGGTCACTAGAATGATAATTTTTTCTTTGCACGAATGGAAGATAGCGGTGTGTTACGGAGGGTCTATTTGAGACAAAGAGACAAATCAAAAGAGTTTGGATAGAAGATAGTTAGCTTTGAAGTAGATGGTTAAAAACAATGTATATACTTAAAGATACCTAAAAATAAGCAATATAATTATATTTACCTCAGTTTCTAAAGATTTATTCTAATTAGTAAGTGTAGAAATTGCACTATTCAAAATGTCTAACAGGTTGTTCCTCCTGTGAATGTTATTGGATTTAATATTATTACTATTATGTGAAACTTGAAACTCTACCACCAAAGAAAAGAAAAATGCCAGGAAAAATTTAGTTTTGTGATTTAATCACACAGTTAACATATAAATTTATGATGCTAAAAAGGTAATATTATTATGCATCAGTGCATTGGCCATATTAACATTTCTATTAAAGTTAAAATTTTTCATAAGATTGATTTAGCTTTTAATCACTACATTTAATTTAGAAACTTAGAAGAAATGAGTGATGATCACTCATGCCTTTGGATTTCATGAAAGTGGGGATAACATTTAATCAGTTTGTTCACCAAAGTATTCTTTAAAGTTTTGCTGAATGCATGACTAGATTAACAAACTGGAGACAGCTGAAAATATAAAAAATGTCAGTATCAGTCTTCTTGGAAGGCTTTGTTAGTTTATAATGTGGCTGAAAATTCCTGACCTTTTCAAGAGAAAGAGAAACATACAGGTCTCCTTCATAACTGTCTTATGTCTAAAGATGCTAGATTTTTATGGAGCATTTGAAAGCATTTTTTTCTTTAAATAGAACAAATTTGGCTTTAACATATGAAATGGTGTCTTAGAAAGTTCTCTTATTCTTTATTCGTAAAAGATATTTTAAATAGATCAGGGAGTGTAGTGATAACCCTCATTAAGCATGGAATAATGACGTGTTGACCTGCTCTTATGGCAAACAGAGAAATTTTCATTTGTACTTTAATTTGTCTAGATTAGCAATGAACAATAAGAGAAAAAAAAAAAAAAGAACAAGAAAGGCAATACTGATTTCTCCAGGCTCTGAGATTAGGAACAGATAGAATGATTATTTAATATAAATTGGGAGATTTCCTACCTTTTAAGATAGAAAAGATGTTGGAAGTATAACTATAATGACCCTGGGGTAATTTGTAATTTAAAGCAATTCAGAAAATGGGACAAATTATGTAGCAAAATAGTAAGAAATAAGATTCTTAGTTTATTTGCTTTTGAGCCATGTAATTTTATTAAGTGACTCAATTTCTCTGTACTTAGTTCCATCATTTATAAAATGAGGATGAGAAGAGTGCTATTTCATAAGGGCTATTGTAAGGATTAAATAAGACTATTTAAATAAGGGACTAGTACTATGCCTGGCAAATGGTAGGTGCCCAATAAGTATCAGCACCCCTTTTTGTTTCCTCAGAAACATGGGGAATTTTTGAAGAAAACCAGCTTACTCTCCTGCTAGGAAAGCACTTAAAGGAACATGAAGCTAAGCAATCTTATCAGAGTTTTCTAATCTTTAGCATCTATCGGAAAGATGCTAAAGCAATCCTATGAAAGGTTTTGATTT
Source organism: Kogia breviceps (assembly GCF_026419965.1). Lineage (NCBI taxonomy): Eukaryota > Metazoa > Chordata > Mammalia > Artiodactyla > Physeteridae > Kogia > Kogia breviceps. The sequence goes on along the minus strand of NC_081313.1, from coordinate 71,213,628 downwards.
AAATAGAGATGTTAAAAAGGCCAATGCACTGATCCATAACAACATTGCCTTTTTAGTATCTACTGAGTTGTGTTTGGAAAAAGTGAGAGATACAGAATTTCCCACAGACCTAATTTTCTCTAGCCAAGCCTCACACTAAGGGTTTGACTGGTATGGGTGGATAAGGAAAAAAATCATCACTGAAGATCTCTGTCAAGAGACTCTGGGCACAGATGACAAGCCTTTGGTCTAACAAGCTCCCCACCTGATTATTATAAACATTAAGGCTTGAGATGCACTGGTCTCCAGGATAATTTTCCTGAGTCCTGAAGTAGCCCATTATTTTTTTTTTTGAAGGATAAACTACTCAGTGAGCTGTTACCATTGGAAAAACCTCACACTCTTCTCACTTTTTTCCTTAGGGTCCAATATTCCTATGATATAATTCTAAATAACAAACAAATGGGGAGAAAGATTGTTTTCAGTGCTTGAACCATTAACAGGCTCATCCTACCTTTTTCCTTATCTTGCCAGGGTGGTCCCCTTGGGTAGCTGTGGGGGGAGAGTTCAGGGAGAACTGAGCTGATTCCCAAAGTGGATTCAAACCATAAGCTACAGACACAGACTAGGCTGGGTTAAAATCAAAATGAAATAAAGACAGAGTTATTGAGATTGATGTAGGTTGAGGATTCTTGCCTTCTCTTCATTTCCAGCAAGAATGTACCTTTCTTGTACAGTTGATGGATAGGCTTCATGACTTGGAGACTTCATTCTATTTTTTAACTGTTGGTTGGCTGTTACTATTTTACCAATTCCCAGATCCATTCTTGTGCCATTAATAATGCCAAAGAGCAGCTGTGTTAAAGCTGAGGCTGTCTCCCAATTTTACCAGCCTTTGAGGTCACAAGTATAAGTAGTTCAAAGGGATTCTGCTCCCTTCAAGGTCTGATGTTTCCCACACCTGTTATACTGTTAGGGCAGTTCTCAACTTCATTTCCTAATATAAACATTTTACATTCATTTCTGTGGTTGTTCTTTCTTCTGTTTTTCCAATGGATGTTGTCATTCTCTTTTCTTTCTATTCATCTAACTTAACCTCTCTGACTAAAATTTCTTTCCAGGATCACATCACACACTCTTAATATTTATATGAATCTCATCTAATGGTTCAAACAAAAAGCTGCTCCTGCCTTGTAAGATCAGCCCTGGAGGTTTCCTCTTGAGTAAAGTAACATCAGCTCCTTCTCCAGCTGTTCTGGTGTATTTCCGACTCTAGATAAAGTTTTCCATTGTCATTATTTTAAGATTTCCAAGTTTCATCCCCTAAGAGAAGGAAGAAGTAAAACAGAAAAACAGAGCCAGGAACAATAAGAACACACAGGAACAAACAAGTAAGCAGCTTTCAGGTTGCACCAAATATGACACCAGTGCCCTGATCTAGTGTTCATGAGTTTGATATCAATTATGACATTTTGATGTTCTAAATCAAAGATATGGCTAAGATCACAGTTACTGTGGAGACCTCAGAAAGAATTGCTGACCTTCAGTGAGTTCTTTATAGCATCAATGAAAGACACATAAAAAAGAAAGGCATTTAAGAGGTCCAATATTTCATTCAGAGAATTTCTTTTTACTAAGGTTTAGTGAGATCCAGATTATAGGTTTTTTTGTGCCTGATATGAATAGTTCCTTATTATTAATATTAAATACAATTTAATATTAAAGAATTTGTAATATTATCAAATACTTTTGTTTGTCAATGTACTTTGCCATTATTCCCAAGGTTTTCTTATTTAGTTGTTAATTTGAATCAATTTATAAAAGGGATCAATCAGGGGCTTCCCTGGTGGCGCAGTGGTTGAGAGTCCGCCTGCTGATGCAGGGGACACGGGTTCATGCCCCGCTCTGGGAAGATCCCACATGCCGCGAAGCGGCTGGGCCCGTGAGCCATGGCCGCTGAGCCTGCGCGTCCGGAGTCTGTGCTCCGCAACGGGAGAGGCCACAACAGTGAGAGGCCCGCGTACCGGGGGAAAAAAAAAAAAAAAAGCGATCAATCAATGTCACGGGTACAGAAAAAGTGAGTTAATTCTGCTTATGTAAGCAGCCGTATTTGGACTTTACAGCATTTTAAACTGAGAGAAATGTTACTCACTGTAAGTTAGGTTTCAACCAGGAGTGCACTGCCATTGGCTGTTGGCTCTTACAAACTACTACAAATATGTATCTTAGAAGAGAGACAGAAGTTAGGGGCAAAAATCCAAAACGAACAAATATAACTCTCAGAGAATAAGTGGTACAATGTGCAAGCAAAGTTCTAGTACTCTTCCTTTGCCCATCCAGAAACTGATGTTTCTGACTCAATCACCTTACCTAAATGAGGGCTTCTTACTTTTATATATACAATTTTAGAGGGAGAGAGATGGTTCCTCCTAACCACTAAACTTTCAGGAAAAATGTCCCTATAAAAATATATCTGACATATTTTATCTTTCCCTACCTTCCACATAGATCTTGATGAATATAACACACAAACACACACACACAGAGTGCACACACAATATTGTATTTGTTTTCTACTGATGCATAACAAGCTACCACAAACTTGGCACCTTAAACACATATGTATCATCTCACAGTTTCTGTGGGAGAGGAGTTTGGGCTCGCCTAAGCTTGCTCTTCTGGTCTGAGTCTCATATGGCTTCTATCAAGATGTCAGCAGGGCTGGGTTCTAATCTGGAAGGTTGACTGGGGGGGAATCCACTTCCAAACTCATTCAGGTTTAGGCAGAATTCATTTCTTTGAGGCTGTATGACTGAGGCCTGCAGGTCCTACAGGCTGTCTGTACTTCGTGCCACCTGGGCCTCTCCATAGGTACTTCACAACGTGACTGCTTCTTTAAGGCAAGCAGAAGAATGAGAGTGGAGCATTTTGAAATTCTCTAGGCTCTGGTCTTAATAAACGTATGGAGAGATTACTACTTGTCAGAAGGCCACATCAAGGAGAGAGAACTTTATTCGGTGTTTTCTTGCAGCCACTCTGAAACTAGGAATTGTAAAGACTCTGGCACTGTGGTCATCTCTCTCTGCATCATTTGCCTGTATATTCTGGGACTCAAAGAAGGACTTGTATAAATTGCTGCGCATAAGTTTCAGTTCGAGTTTCAGTCCATTGATTAATCCTTTACCTCCTGAGATGAGACTCCCTAGGACTTCCAACTTATAACATCTGTAAAGGGGTATAGCAGCCCCTCACTTCTCCGATATTACTCAGCCTCCACACCCACCCACCCCAGGTTATTTCATCCATTCCAAGTCCATAAAGACAATCTATACACCAAAGATTCCTAGAACTATCTAACTAAAGCCCAGAGTTCTCTTTCCATCTTTAATCCTACATCACAATTGACTCCCCAATATTTTACTAAGATTATTGCAGATATTTGAATCTGGACAGTTCAAACCTTATTCATCACCATTCTCCCCACTCACTTGCTTCCACCCATTCTTGCCTGATCCTCTTCTTCCTCTCATTAAAATAGCAGCATCACCCACTCAATGGCTCAATTCACCAATGTGGGACTCCTTTGCTCTTTCTTCTTCCTCACCATTTACAACTTAACATATGCTAGTGATTCAACTTCCCAATATTTAGAATTAAGATCCATGAACCCATCACTCAAATTAAGAAATATAAGTTACTGTTACTTTCTGTTGAATTCCACTTGGTGCTTGCTTTGTAGAACATCTCACTTCCTCCTCATTCCCCCAGATCTAATTACTATTCCAAATTTTGTATTACTCATTGCCATGTTCTTCTTCATATGTATCCTCCAACAAAATAATGGTTATATTTGTCTGGTTTTGAATGCTATAAAAACGGTATGCTAACATAGGCTTTCTTCAACAACCTGATTTTTTCACTTGACACTATTCCTTGAGATTTATCCATATTGTTGCACGTAGGGATAGTTAACTTGGAACTTGTATAGGATACATTTTATAAATATATAACAGTTTATTTATACATTTGCCTAACAATAGTCATTTGTGTCTTAATTTTTCTTTTACTATTATCTTCAATTCACATGTCATGAACAGGAATCTTAAAAGTCCATTATTTAAAAGTCCAGTCTACTTCTTATTAAAAGAAGTAGAATTTCTGGATTGTAATACATGCAAATTTCCAAGCTTAATAGTTAAGGTCAAATTATTTTTCGGTGTACAGATAAAAATTTAAACTCCCTCTTGGAGTGTTTAAGAGTTCCAGTTGCTCTGTATCCTGACCAACACTTGATTTTTAAAGATATTTATTTTTGTCAATATGGTGGGTATAAAATAGTATTTCACTGTGGTTCAATTTTCATTTTTCTGAAATTTAATGTAGGTGGATATATTTTAGTTTATTTTTGGCCATTTGTTTTCCCTTCTGTAAAATTTATGTGTATGTATTTTTGTGCATTTTTCTATGTTGTTTGCTATTTCTTAGTGAATTTTATAGTGAAGTTCTTTATACTGTATGTGGATGACATTTTTCAGTTATAGGTGTGCAAATGTTATTCTCCCAGTTTGTGGCTTTTTTGTATTTATTTGTAATCAACAGAAAACTTTTCTTTCCTTTGATCAACAGAAGTTCTCAATTTTAATGTAAATAAAATCATGATTACTTTTTATACTAAGTGATTTTTTTTCTTATATAAGAAATCCATTCACTTCCCCAAAGTCATAAAAATATCCTACAATTTCTCATAAAAATTTAAAATATTCAGCTTTTAAGTTTTAACTGATGTAGAATTGATTTTTGTATATGGTGTGATATAAAAGACAAATTCTTTTTTTTTTTTTTAAATAGTTGGAAACTCAGTTACCATTGATTGCACAATGTGTCAGTTTCCCTGCTTTAGATCGTGTTGCTATACATTGGTGGGTCTATTTCTTGGCTCTCTTTTGTTTGTATATTTTCTATCCTTGAGGCAAAAATCACACTCTTAAATGCTATGGCTTTATCATAAGTCTGGATATCCAGTAGAGTAAATTCACTTCCCTTTGCTTCAAGAATGTTCTGACCATATTTTTCTCTTTCCTATATATATATATATATTTTTTTTTTTTTAATTGCCATAATCTATGAAAAATCCTGTTGAGGTTTTGATTAGATTTGTGTTGAAGGTATTTGCAAATAATTGACAACTTTACTATACTGAATCTCCATGTTCTTGAATATGGTATACTTTATATATGTTAACTTGCTAAACTCTAATTAATTTTAATAATCATCTTTTGCATTTATCTTACAAATAATGTCATTTGCTATTTCTTCCTTTCCAATATGTGAGACTTTTATTTATTTATTTATGTTTTACGGAGAACTCAGAACATCTAGTGTAAAGTGAATGGAAGCAGTGATAACTTGCCAATAGTTTGTCATTGTTTCCCCCACAATTCAACTTTTAGCTTTGCTGACACTGTAGCTTTATTTTTCTATTTTATTAATTTCTGATCTTTATTATATCCTTACTTCTATGTCTTTTATATACTTTACCTTTTTTTGGAGTGGGTGGTGTGGGGGGTGCCGCACGGCTTGTGAAATCTTAGTTCCCCAACTAGGGATTGAATTCACGCTCTTGGCAGTGAAAGCATGAAGTCTTAACCACTGGCCTGCCAGGGAATTCGCACTTTACCATTTTTTATCCTTTTTGCTAACTTCTTAAGTTTGATTACTAATTAATTTTCAACCTTTATTCTGAGATATATATTAATACTATAATTTCCTTTTGAGAATTTTTTTGCATCCCACAAGATTTGAAATATTTCTTATTATTGGTCAGGTCTAAATATTTTCTAATGTCTGTTATGAAATCTGCTTTGACCTATGAGTTGTTTATGTCATATATGACTTTAGATTTTTTTAGCATATTTTTGGTTTTGTTGATTTCTAAATATATCTAAATTTTAGCAATTTAGATGGTAAGTAATTTAGTATTAAGCAATTTTGGTCTGTGTGTATTGATTCTTTGGAATTTTTAAAGACTTTTTTATGAAACAACATGTTCAATGTGTGCTTGAAAAAACTTAAGTATACCAGAAAAGTTGGGTACACAGTTCTTTACATGTGCTTTACACATATTTTATTTGTCAAACAAAATCTAGGTTAATCATATTGTTAAAATCTTTTAGACCATTATTGATTATTTTATCTTGACCTAATAATTTTTAAGAGGACTGTGATGAAGTATCTCATTTTGATGTCAAATTTTCACTTTGTATATTTTGAAGCTATATTAGGTGTTTTATAAGCTAAAAATTATTGTATATTTCTGATGAATTGAAACATTTATCATTATATTGTTACCATCTTCATTTCTAGCAATAGGATTTTTGCCTTAAAAACTACTTGTCTGATATTAACATTGCATAGCATTGTTTTCTGGATCATCCTTTTCTTAAACTAGGTCTTTATGAATCCAGGCTCCATGCAGAAGTTGGTGAGGAGTAGGTATAGAGCAAGGCTTTGCCTCTTGTCCCTCATATGTTCCAGGCATAAAAACCTAGCTCTAGGCTACTCAAGATCAGTAGATACACCCAGGGCAGCAATTACCCTCAGTGCTTATTAACTTCCCTGGATTCAGGCTCATGCTCCATTTCTGGCACCATAGCATTTGCCTTTCCTTTTCTTACTTGAAAAATAACTGATTTATTAAAGAAAAAATACAGATAGAAACACACACAATTATTATTTAGGAATATAGAGGAAGAGTTTTAGTTTTCGTCTTCCATGCTGCAAGAAATGGACATCCTGTATTTAAATATCTTTAAAAAACACCCAATTCCTGTCATTTCTATTGCCACTAACCTCAGTCAGGTCCTCACTTGTTTTCCTGCCTCTTTTGCCCTTCCAACCATTTCTACTACAACCTGAGCATCCTTTCTGAAATGCAGATCTTTGGGGGTCATTCCCCATTGTTCTCAGCATCTGGACTGGGTTATTTAATATGGCCTAAATGCTTTTGATGACTGCTTCTCTCTCCATTGTCCTGCCTTACATGAACCCCTACCCAACTCCACAACATTTGATTCTGCTATAAAAGTTACTACTTACCTTTGTGGAGGAATTTTTTTTTTTTTTTTTTTTTTTTGGTACAGGGGCCTCTCACTGTCGTGGCCTCTCCTGTTGCAGAGCACAGGCTCCGGATGCGCAGGCTCAGCAGCCATGGCTCACGGGCCCAGCCGCTCCGCGGCATGTGGGATCTTCCCGGACAGGGGCATGAACCCATGTCCCCTGCATTGGCAGGCGGACTTTCAACCACTGTGCCACCAGGGAAGCCCTGTGGAGGAATTTTTAATGTGTGCTTTATAAACATTATCTTAGCTGATCCTTGCAAAAATCTTATTGATTATTATCTCCATTTTATAGTGAGAAGAAGAAAGGGTAAGTGACTTAACCAAAGTCACACAGTTATTAATTGGTGAACTTGAGATTTCATCCTATGTCTGCTTGACTTCAAAGAACCTATGATATTTTTCTGATCCTCCTATAGTTCCTTTCTCATTTCTGGGCTTTTGTTCCTCATCTTAGAATTCATCTCATCCTTTCCTCTCCATCATGCCTTTTTCATCCTTGAGGGCTTACTTGCTCAAGTGTCCTTTTTAATGTGCCTTTTTACTCTGCCATAATTTCTCAGCTTCTTTACTCTTCTGCATTTACCTTTAGATGCTAAGCTGTGTGACAGCAGAGACAAAATCCACCTTGTTCTCAGTGGCATCTTTAGTATCATGACACATACTTTCTAAAAATTCTTTAAAAAATATACTGGTTCCAAAAATTCTGACATAACTTAAGAAAAGGGATTTTGTTTCATAGTAAATCAAAGCATGGGAATTTTTTTTTTTTCTTTCATTTCTGGAGACCCAGTCAGTAGTTCCCAGGTCAAAGAGAGTACTGATTTGATTTACTGTTTTCAGTATAAAGCTGCTTCTCATGGTTGAAATTTTATAAATATAAAAGTAGAAGTTATATTTTAAGAGCAAGTTCTTTAATAAACCCATACAATGGTTGTGTAATTGATGTTGAGCAAGATTTTCAAACTTCGTTTATATTATGAGAGAAATGTGAATTCCATAAAATGAAAATCTAAGCATTGTATTCTACTTTTGAATATCCACAGAATCTATCTATTTCTGTCTGCACTGTTGCTTAAGAATTCAGATAAGTGTGGTTGATGCATTTTCACCATTTTATAAGAAATAAATATGTATTTTCATCAGGAAAAGGTACCAGTATTTGTTCATCTCTTTTAGGCATTTAATACTTTATTTTACATTTTTTTTGAAATTTTTTGTCAGACTGTTTACTTGTTTCCATGTGAAATATGTAATAATAGATGGAATCTACCCTCAGAATTTAAGAAATTATTTTTTTTAAACCAGTTAAACTAGTACAACTAATGAAATATTCATTTTCATTGTTTTTCATTGTAGTAAATTTAAGGATATATATATATTTTTTCAGACCCAGATTCACTTCTAATTATATACCCTACAAAAAGGCATGCTTAGATGTACTAGGATAGATATGCACAAATGCCATAGCATCCTTATTCATAATAACCAAACACTGTAACTAATCAAAATGTTCATCACCAATAGAATGGAAAAGTAAATTAAGGTGTATTCATACAATGGATTATTTGACAGCACATAAAACAAATGAACTAAAGATATTTAGCATTATGGCAATCTTAATTAAAAGTCTAACATTAAGTGAAGGAAGTCACACCAAAGAAATATATACTATGTGAGTCCCTTTATATAAAGTTCACAACAGGCAAAACTGAATTATATTATTTAGTGATATAGTTTTAGGTGGTAAAGCTATAAAGATAAGCAAGAAAATTATTATTGTAAATGTCTGGACAATGATTTCTTTGAGTGGGAGTTATAATTGGCAGGCTGTCGGCAAAGTTCTATTTTGTAACCTGTTGATGGTTACACAGAAGTTTGCTTTATTATAATTCATTAAATTGTGCACTTACCTTTTTTATACTTTTTCTTGTATTTGTGTATTTCATCATAAAAGGAGGACAGGACCACAGTAAAATTTCATTTCTGTTTGCTTTGAGTCCAGAGTACTACTGAAAGACGAACTGGACTTACCAATTTCTACAGCATGTTAGTCTGTATCACTGCTCAGGGAGGAAATGACTTTACTGAGGAAAAAGAAGATGAAGTTTGTTGTGGCTAAAGAAGCATCAACTTTCTTCATTAGCAGGATGTGTAAAACACTAGTTTTCCACTCACAGCAATAAGCTAGGTTGAGCCAGTCAAAAACATTTTGAATAGTGGCTGGTTTTGCAAAGTAAGGCTATAGAATAGAACTTCGTTTTTATACAAAGCTAACATGGCTAGTCATTTTAATGCCTGATATTCTTTTTATTATTATGTTCTAAGGAAATGTGTAATTCCATCAGACACAAGTAGAAACAGTTTTGACATTCTTATTTCATCAGCCATTCGGTGTATAGAATAAGTTATAAGAGAATGAATGAATGAATTGGTGAGAACTTTGTAACATTTCTTGCTTTTCTGTAGTATTTAAGAACAAACCTATTAATTCATTAAATAAATAGGTTTAAGAACAAACCTATTTAATTCATTAAATAAGTATTAATTGACCAGCAACTCTGCTGTAAATCACAGTGCTTGAGCTAGGAATATAAATATAAAGATGATATGCTTTTTGTCCTTAACTTACTTAAAATACTTGTTTTTAATGGTTAGGCCTTTGAAATTCAGCATTTTAGCTGTGGTTCGTTCGACTGTTTCAATTTAATTAAGAGAGCTATACTGTCAGCTCCATTTAATTCTGTTTCCTCCAGCCATTTGAAGTATAACTTCCTTACTGAATTATAGATGTCTTAAATATTGAGTCCCTTGGTTTACCTTAATCAGGATGAGAATAATGTTTTTAGAAAAGAAAAACAGAAGTTCATGTATTTGAGAAATATTTCAGAAGTATGGCTAGAAGAATGAAGGAAGGAGATGGTGCATTCAGTTTTGGACATGTAGCCTTCAGATGGCTGTGGAACATCCAAGGAGAGGAGTTGAGTAATTAGTTTAATATATAGGACTGACTGAGCTCAGTACTATATATTAAAGGATTTATTCCTTGGATTGGATTCTTTCACATGGAGGTGGTAAACGAAGCTATATGCATATTGATGGTAATTAAAGCTATAAATGATGCTCCTCAGAAGAAGGTATAGAGTAAGAGTCAAGGGCCTAAGAGACAACCCTGAAGACTGATGTTTAGGGTAATGGCAATGAAAGAGAAAGAAAGACAAAGAAAATGACAGAGTGTGGTATCATTAAACCAAGGAAATCATGTTCAAAGAGGAGAAATTAGTCAGCAATACCAAGTTCTACAAGTAAAATAAGGTAAGAGTACCCATTAGGGATTTAGAAACAAGGCCTGTAACAACAGTTTCAGGAAATTCTTGGGGGTGGTTTCCAGATTGTAATGGGTTGGGGAATGCACAGAAAGTGAGACAAGGGGGAAACACTGGCTCTAGGACACTTTTTTAAGAAGTTTCCCTATGAAAGGGAAAAATAGGACAGTAGGTAAAGAGTGACTTGAAGACAAGGGTATTGGGTTGTTTTTTAAAAATAGAGAGAGACAGGTATATTGAGACAATATTTTTGAGAAAGAACCAATAAAAATGTGGAAATCGGGATGGGGGGGGAGAAACACAGGGTTTTCAAGGAACTATGGTCCTTGAAAGCCTGAGATAGAAGAGGGAGAAGGAGAATCCAGAGCACAGATGAAAGCATTGGCCTCATGCAGAAGGAATAACACATCTACATGTGTGATGGAAGAGTTAGAAGCAGTGGGTACGGATGTCCCTTTGCTTGCTTGCTTGGATGATAGCTTCTGTTTTCTTTGTGAAGAGATAATAAACTGAGGGTAAAAAGTTAGCTAACATAAAGGAGAATAGAGATAATAACGATTTCTTGGAATAATGGGAAAGAGAGGTAGGGAACTAAGGAAAAATGGATCCAATCTTCAGGGTTTTTGTTTTGTTTTGTTTTGTTTTCCCGGGAAGGTGCAATATAAACGGAAAATTTGGCAAGGAATTTGAGGTAAAAAGAGAGTGGTAGGCCAGGGAATCTAAATTAGTCGGGAATTAGATTGGGAATCATAGAGACACACAATTTTGAGGGTTAAGGAATTAAAGGTCATGATCAGTGTGGAGAATGGGGATGTCTGAATGAGAACTGAAAGGCTAAGAAGTTGTTGTCAGAGAAAGGAATTTAAGATTTTAGAGATGGACTAGTTCTAGATAATAATGAGTTCCAAGTTTGTACATGGCAAAATGGCCGAAATGGAAAGTGAGCAGATCTACCATATTGGCCCGTTTATCCCTCAATCTGCCATATTGGTTTAATACATTTTTATCTCCACATATTTGTCGGTCCCTTTTATCTACAATATCCAATTATTTCTTTATCTTTCTATTCAAAATCTACCCAAATTTTATGAGTCAACTGAAGACCAATCTCACTCAAGCCTTTCCTCACTACCTCAGCCCACTGGGATTACTTCCTATTATGTCCTGTTATGAATGCATAATATTCAATGTGCTTCCCTCAGTGGCCTACATGAATTACCAGGGTTTGCTACAAACATTACATTTCTTGCTACCCCTTTTGTTCGTACCGGTATACCTTTGCTCATGCCTGTGCCTGTCTGGGAAGCCAGTACCTTTTCCTTCTCTGTCAAGCTCCATCAGCTTTCTGAGCTAGTTGCACTCTCCTCTGTTCTTATCATTCCCTATGCATATATCTGTTTCAGCACTGCTGCACTGTGCTCACATGAAACATTTTACATTTTATTCCTTACAAGCCTGTATACTTCTTGAAACAGCTTTTACATTTTACTTATTCCAGTGCCAAGAACTATGCCTGGTATAGAACAGATGTTCAGTATGTGTTTGTAGAGGTGAATTGCAGTAAAGCATTGTTCAGTCACTTGGTGGCTATGTGATCTAGACATGTTACATTCATTTTCCCAGCCTGTGTCATCTAGGGGAAGAAAGAGGACATCTCACAGAGTCGTTGAGGAGTTAGGTGAGATATCTAATGGAGAGGAAGCCTCCAGTCTAGGATCTGGCAGACAGAAGGCTATAGGAATGCTTCCAACTTAATTTTAGTCTACTTTGTGCCATTCTTGTCTTTTTAAATTGATATTTAATATATGTATTGCTATTCAAATTTTTATAAGAATATCTTAACTCATCAACTAGATATTACATTTCTTGAGGATAGGGATCATATAGTATATTAGCTTGTGTATTTCACATTACCTAGCATATATTGTGAATATGAATAAATACTTATGAACAATGAATATTAAGTATTACCAAGCAAATGAACTACTTTCACAGATTCTGTTTGATGTCCTAGCTCTGAGACAAATGAGTAACTAAAAATGTTCCTTAAAGAAGGACAGAGCTACATATAAAGACATCTGTAATCAATGACACAATTCAACCTAACTCACCACTAACTGAATGGGGGTTAAAAGCATAAATTGAAATTTGTATACCATAAGCAGAATGGTTTTTTTCCCTCAATGATTATAAGCCAAACTGCATATAGTCTAGTCTGTATCATTTGTGGTGCAGGAAAATTCTAATCTGGGCTACTCACCACACAAGCAGACATTTCACCACATGAAATGAATGACATCAGATATAGAAATGCTTATATAACACCTGAATCATTAAATCCCTTTTCTCTGTGTTCATAGGAATGTTCTGGATTATGCAGGCTAGCATTTAGCTGCACGTTATGTTGAAAATTAAAACAGACAAAAGCCTTGATATAGATGATCTACATCAGAGTGTTGTTTTTCTCATATACATGTATACAATTTTCATTAAAAATTGTATTCTTAACTATTCAGTGATTTCTTGGTGAAGGTAGCAAAGCCTGTTTCATAACTGTATAGTAGAAAGATTTATAAATGTCTCATTACATATTAGAAACAAGCTGAAGCAAGAAAATAATTTCACTGAATAACTTAATAGTGAATGTATAGAAACATACTTGTTTCTCAGTTCTAGCTAGTCAGAAAGAAGACAGGTGTAACCCTCACCCATCAAGTCCATTCCTTTATTCTGGCAATTTAGTATGGTACCGATCAGGACGTTCTGAATACTATGCATGTCACAACCTCAGAGTGGAGAGCTGATTTGACTTGTCTATTTGTTTGTACATATTTTGAATTTTTTAAAATGACACAATACAACTTGAAAAAGAAACATTTGATTGCAGGAGTTCATATGTACTCTTTAGATGTTTTCATAAACCTTCTTCATCTATATTTTCGGCAATTTTTCTTGGACGTCTAACAAGTACTGAAACCAGTTTGCCTCTCCACTTACCCTTTCATAATGTTCGTGACACAATCCTGTGTAACTTGACACCTTGGAACTTTAAACAGACTCAGAATCTTTTGGACCTTCTAGCCATCATCAATTCACATAGTGTGCAGTAAATCCAGCTCAAAATAAACAACACAGATGGAATAGAAGCTTATAGTACAATGTCAGCAGTATCCACAGATTGACAGAGCTAGTTAGGCTGCCAGATGCACAGAATGTTGTTCTATCTACTTGTTCTTTATAACTGGACTTGATGGAGTACATCAGTGTCAAACTCCTTGCTGGTTTCCACACGCACACGCACAGAAACGCACCCGCATAAACACGCACATTCCTGCGTTCTGTATCAACGGCGCCATCTGCTCTCAGCTTTACATGTGGTAGCTAACGAACTCTCCTCCTGTGCCTGGGTCTCACCGACTGCTTTCCCTGGAAACAAATGACAACAGTTTTTATCTTGTGCCCTCCTTGGCATTATAAAATAAGGCTCTTAACATTTCCATACGCATACATTTTACATGCATTTTTAAAATTCTGTTTTATTTACTGATTCCCTAGAGAATGGCAATATCTCTTTTTATATCTCCCCCAAATTGAGATCTTCCTATGGAACTTCACATACCAAGATTGTTTTTTTTCTAACTAAGATTTACATAAAAGCAATATATATAAAAGCCATAGGCCCTGGGATCATTTTGCTCTTTCCACACTTTTGCAGGGTGCTATATGCTACTTGCCAAATGGGGATGTAAAAATTGGGGGGTTCAGTATATATTCAATGAGGCAAGACACTCATTTCTTTTCACTATCCTTCTATAAAATTCCAGTGGCGATAATGACCATGTTGGGAATGTTAAGATGAGGGAGTTGTACAAACATGAAATATTTTCATACACAGGTCTCTTGCCTGCAGCAGAAAGCTCATGTGTTACTCTGTTCCCAAATGCAGAGTTTTTGCCTTGACCTCTTTGCCATCTCTTGTGAGATCTAGACATGTACTAAGATAAAAAGAGATAATCACTTTTTTTAAACTGACAAAATCCAATTGTAATGCCTTTTCAAAGCAATACGTCCATATTGCTTTATACGAAATGTCATAAGAAGGATGTACAGAATGAAATGACAGAAAGATGACCCAGGTTTTGGCCATGACAAATATCTTTTCCTGACCCATTTCCACGTCTGGCACCTGTCTTTATGACAACCTCTCCAGAAGATCTAGGGAAGTTATGCTTACCTTCTGGTAACTAGGTAACATAATCTCCTGGAGGCTAGCTAATTGCAGCCCACGATAACCTCACATACAGTAACTGGTAAATTTTTCATTTCTTTCAAATTATTATGGATCAGTGGAAAGGGTATTGATTTGATTCATTAACAGATTCCCAGTCTGTTCCAAGGTTAATGATTACATGTATCTCAATTACACCCTTAACAGGTTATACCATATGATTTGTTTTAACTGCTTTGTACATTGTATATCTTCATCAGCTGAAAGGCTTCTTAGCAGTTCATGATTTAACAAATCTTTCTCCTCCTCTTCCTAAAACAATGAACCTGCTTTGACGAAACATATCAAAGCAGGACAAAAATAAATCATAAAAGCTTTTTGCAGGATTCTCCAAGAACCATAGCATAACAGTTTATTTTAGTCAGGTAAATTGCAGGTAGTCTGCAATTCATTCATGTTTAAAATATTTATAAATATGAAGCAGGGAGTGGGGGGGTCAATCCCCCCTTTTTTTGGTATTTTATACCACTTTTCTTAGGTAGGAAGCACTTTTTGTAACTTTGATCTTTTGAATATACACAGAGTGCAATTTTATCTTGGAAAAGGAGAAGCAACATATATATTTTTTAAATCACCTGTAGTTCTTCCAGCAAATTCCAGACACATTTTAACTGCTCTAAAAAACAAAAATTAAATAATTCAAAATATAATATGTTCACATGACACCCTTCAGGATGACAGGCAAATGATTCACAGGTACACTCCCATATACTGTCCGTGGATAGTCAGGCAAGAGGATAAAGAGATGCACTGGAGGGTTCCCAGGGCAGAGAACACATCTCTCAATTAGAGGACAACACAGGGATTTTGACAAGAAAGAAGACAGTTTGTTTATTCTAGTCCTTCTATTTCCTTTTTATCCCCTTTCTAGTGCCAGCAACCATATTTGCCTCTGTGTATTTCAGCCAAGCAAACTTCTCCTGTGTCCTGAACTAAAATTGTTGAATCATGGGACAGTCTATCTAATCTTGCTTTCTTTTGATGAGAAATCACTGCTTCTTGCACATAGTACTGTAGAGTCCAGGGCAGGAATTATATTTTAAAGAATCTTATCACTTTTACTACCCACTTGTATTCTGAACAAGCAAAGCACCAGGGTCCCCTCCTTTCTGGAACCCCCAAGATTCTGACAGAGTTTGGGGACTCAGAAGCCAAATGGGAATCATCAGGAGGAGAGACTTCAGTTATACAATCCATTAAATAAAACAATAGAGCCTGCAGCTGAGCTATTAAAAAGAGTAGAGCAATTTTTATTTCAATGGCTACATTTTATTTCCTCTTCTGAGTGACTGTTAACAAAGGGCCGCTGAAAGGACTGGATAAAAAGCAGGCGTCAGATGCAGGATCCATGAGTTAAACAACATTATTAGATACAATTTCATAAAATCTAGTTGCTTTTTCACTACTAGAAATCATGTCCTTTTGTCAACTTGTGGTCACATCAGCACTTCTGCTGATATAATTTGCTCCAGCTGCAGAGCATAGCTGGCCTGCAAATCAAGAACCAGAATGAGGACAGGCAGGAATAACTCAATGGCTTGGATCATGTGCAAATCACTACACTTCTCGCTATTAGTCTACTTTTTTTTTTCAGAATATTTGGAAGAGGAAAGATTTATCTTTAGCAAAGCAGCCAGTCAGCCACCCTCTTAACAACTGGTTTGTCTGGCTATCTTCTGAAGCCTCACCCTCTGTGCAGTGATGCTCTGTAATCATGACATTATGTATTAAAAAAAAAATAACACTTAACTACCCTTACCCACCATAAACTGGCAGTCTGAACCTCTAATGTCAAATAGCTGCTGGGTTTGTTCACCTCCTCTACAAAAATGTTCCTTAGATTTAAAAATATTCCTGAGTACTTCTTTTGTTTATCATTTTTGCATTTCAAGTGCTTCTATCTGGCCTGGAATGTACAGGTTTACAAAATAATACACATTCTAATGTCAACAAATAGCTGTAAATGCCTCAATTCCAGACACAAAAGGATCCCGTCAAAAATGAAATAAAATACCACTTACTGATTTATGCATAAGTAAAAATGGTAGGGACTTAACTAGTCATTCAGCATTGAACTTCAGACAGCTCTCTTGCTTGATTAGAAACTCTATTGATTTACAATGAAATCAATTAGAATTGGATCCTAACCATTTCAAATTCAGCTATAATTGAATGCTCGGCAATCACTCACGTACGAAAGAAAAACAGTTTCTAAATAAAAGCAAAGCCCAAGTACTCTTGCATATCTGAGGAAATCATTATATATGGTGAGCAAATAAGAGAGAACAAACAATAGCATATACAGCTGGAACAGCTGAATCAGTGTCCCTAATAACAAGAACAGCTTATCGAGTGTGCAAAGGCAGCGCTGGTCTGTTGTTCACCAGTGCAAGTGAGCTGATATTCTCTGTTCATGGCATGGCAACCTTCCAGGGCCAGGTGCAGTCCTAACTGCAAACTCATTATGTAACCTGTCACCTTCAGAAATTCACTGCTGTAGCAAGTACCCAGATCCAAAGCTTTGGTGGCAACATTTTCTCTTTTTCTTTGTAAACTGACCTGGGAAATCTGATGACTATTGAGCATGCTTTTAGATGCCAGTGTTTGAGAGAGGACAAAGAGCAGTAATGTGCCACGCCTGTGGCACTGAATCTGTTCTCCTGTTGGCAGGACTGCACAGTGAGATGTGAGTCAGATGTGAATCCCATGCCTTTTTCTCTTCTCCTTTTGTAACATGTTGCAGAGGTGAATTTGTCAAAATCCAGGGGTCTGTTTGCTCCTTAAATTAGAATGGAAGTAGTAACACTTTCTGAAATGTATGTGGGTGATTTTCTCCCATCCTGAAAGTTTTAGAAGTTTGCCCCTGCTAGATGTAGGCCAGTGAAGCTCATGGGCTCTAGCCTATAAAAACAGATTTTTTATGTCTGGTTGGAGTCAATGAGAGCTAATCCTTCACAGTTTTCAGATGTATAATATGCACTTTTATTGTTGGTCACTTCTGAGAAGGTAGAAAAATTATGGTTTATTTAAAGTAGAGTCATATTTTATAATGATATTGACTAGCACATCGGCATTATTTAACTATTACATCAAGCAACTTTATTCAAATAAGTGAGAAACAAAGTGAATGAACTGCAAGACTTTGTACTCCTCTGGGAAATGACACCTGTTAACAAAAGAAAAACATCTGGCAAAATGAATTTTGACATATCTAATCATACTCTTTCAACCCTGCTCTTACCTGACATCCTTACAGGTGGGGCTAGGTACAAAAGGCAGGGCAAAGGAGGGGAGCCTGAAATCTGTAAGGTGGGTCTTAAATGAGAATCAGGTCTTTTATGATTCTATGTTTGTTCCTAGCCCAGAACAAGCCCTTCTTTGATCATCATTAACCCATAAACTGGTTGTAGTAGTGAGCAAAATGTGCGGGGCACTTTTTAACTGACAGGACATACAGACAGGCTTAAGGCCGCCAAATTGCTACTTTCTTGTCAGATCATAGATGCTCATCTGGTATCCTGAATTTATGCCTAGACAGGGAATAGTAACAATAACAAAGTGTGTCTGATTTTTTCTTTCATTTTTCAAAAGGGAAAGCGTAATTTACTCTACTCACATTGAAGTTAGAAAGAAGCTGGTCTTTCTTAAACTTCTCTTTCTATATCCTCTGAATTGCTTGTATTGTGGAAGTTACAAATCAAGCAGAATAATATACATGGCTTTGAAATTCTACTATATCAATCTAATAACTTACTTAACAATATGGTTTCAAAAATATTGTACTTGGAAGTTGCATCATCCCACAAATTATAAAGAATCTTTTTGAGCACTGAAATATACTGTTATTCAGGTCTGTTTCATGAGGTGTTAACCTAGCATGGGGAAGATAAGTTAAAGTATTTCCATCTCACCAGATTCAAAGAATCATAGTTCAAATATTAATATCCAACACCTTACCAGCTTGTATGCTATTTTGCCAGTTGCTTTTGCTGGCAGTTGGCCTCCCTTGTAAAAGATAAAGATTTCTACAACAACAAAATCTCTGCATAAATTTTAATTTTATTACATTTTCTTCCCAGTCCCTATATACTGTATTATATTTATGTCTATGGAGCACCAGATGATAATGGGAGAGGGAAGACCACGTTGGAATATTTTGAGGGTTAACAGAGACAGTTAACCTTAATGTATCGCCAACCTAAGGCAAATTTAATTGCAGAAGTCTAAATGGACAAAAAACAAAAGAGGTAGAAGAAAGAAAAGAAACAGAGAGAAGAAAGGGAAAACGAAACCTTGGAACAATTTCTGCTATTTTATCTAATGTTTTGTCTGCTTTAAACAGATTAGTGAGTCACTGTCTTTTTGTTTTGTTTTATAGGAAATTCCGTTGACTTAAAACACTACTGCCAACATAGACAGCAATACCACAAGTACAGTTTTATGACAAAAATATTTATAGCAAAAAAAAATTATTTCAGAAGTATTCATGTTATTGAGGATGCCTGAATTTTTCACAAAATATTTCCAAGGACTCAGTGAGAGTCCAGGAGCCAGTTGTTTCTTTATGATTTCCAGTCAGCCCAAGGCATCCCCACAGTGAGACGCAGGGGCATGCAGGCTTGGCTTAGATAGCTGGTAAATTAAACAAGTGACTGTGATTATTTTCAAATCTTTATTATGTGGATTTTCCTTAGAACCATGTATATTTGTAAAGTTACAGAAAATTCGCATGCAAAAAAATGCATGATTACTATGTCATATCGTCGTTCCATTGACCATAAATCTAAAAATTCTATGTAACACTTGTTTTTTGTTGTTGATGGTATTTGCTTTCAAGTTTGGATGCAAACCTCATAAAATGGGGAATACCTAAATTAATATTCAACTGACTTAGGATATAGTATGTGCTCTATGAAGCAAGTATTTATGGAAAACTCTTGTTCCCCTGCTGGATTGTGAGGCTGACTAAATCACAGATTGTGTCCTGCTTAGATATGCATGTCCTGGTGAACAGCAGAGTTCCTTGCACATAGCAGAATGAGTGAACATTTGCAGAGTTAAAGTGGAATCCAATTGAATTATAATGGTAGTAAGACAGCAGTCATTTGACAATTCTCTAAAACAGACAGAGCTGATAAATGGACAATTTCTAGCATCAAAAAGATTAAAGAAAGATGAGCTCCTATCTTTATGTTAGAAGGTCCTAATTTTTTTCACCTTGGATTTTCAAAACCTGTGTCCCCACGGATTGTAGCTTTTCTGGAAAAAATAATAATTATCCTTCATTGGATGTCAACCCTGTTCTAGGCACTATGGCAGATGTTTTATACACCTTATTTTAGTTCTTGCTACACTAACCCCTTGAAATAGTCATGTTCAGCCCCATTTCTTCAATGAGGAAAGTGAAATCCAGAGATAACGAATGACTGCTCACAGTGTGTGACAAAACTAAAAAATGGCTCCCCCCGAAGATACCATGGCCTAATCTCCAGAATCTATTAATGTTACTTTATTTAGCAAAAGAAGGAGGGAAGGGAAGGGAAAGGAAGGGGGAAGATCTTTGTAGATATGATGTGATTAAGTTAAGAATCTTGAGATGGGGAAATTATTCTGGATTATCCAGATGGGCCCTAAATACAATGACATGTATCCTTATAAAAGGGAGGCAGAGATTGGAGTGATGCAGCCGCAAGCAAGAAACTCCAACAGCTACCAGAAGAGAAGAGGTAAAGGGACAGATTCCCTTAGAGTCCCCAGAGGGAGCACAGTCCTACTGACATTTTTATTTTGGCCCAGTGATATGATTTCGGACTATAGGCCTCTAAACCTATGAGAAATGAAATTTCTGTTGCTTTAACTCACCAGGTTTGTGGTACTTTGTTTCAGTGCGGCCTCAGGAAACTAACATACAGTTACAGCACTTTGGCAGTAACAACGTTAGAATTTGAATTGAGCATGTTAGTATTTCTATTTCTGCTTTACAAATTACCACAACTTTAGCATCTTTAAAAAGCACCCATTTATTATCTTACAGTTCTGTAGGTCAGATGTTCAGGGTGGCCTCAACTGTAGTTCTTTGCCTGGGCTGAAATCAATGGGTTAGGTATGCTGGGATCTTACCAGGAGGCTCTGAGAGGAATCACCTGGATCAGTTTGACCCACCTGAATAAGCTCCCCAAATTAAGGTCACCAAATTAGTAACCTTACTCACATCTGCAAAATCCTTTGTGCCGTATAAGAGAGCCATCAGGGAGTAATGCCAGGGGCAGAGGTCATGGGTGCTACCATATCCGAAGCCCATGCTCTCTTATCTGCCATAACACACTGCCTTCCAAAGCACTTTGTCACCACTAGTCTTTAGACAACATCCACAACAGCTCATTAATAAACATAATGTTTGTGGAGGAGCTTGTCCACAGAGCCAGAGTCCCTTTGTACCGCTTTCTGTTTATACTAGTTGTGGTAACTGGCAACGCTGGTTCCTGTCTCAGTCCATGTCTTTCTCACTTCCCCGGTGACTCTCGGAGGAACAGCCAGGAAGAGTCATGGAGGCAAGAGATAGCATTGCAGGACATAGATGAGCATTTTCCCAGAGACCCACAGAAATAAGACACATAATGGCCCCCAGTTGGTACCTTGGCCGGATCCTACAATCCTCTTTACTCAAGATGTGTGCTCCACCTTCTATGTTTTCCTCCAGACATCTCTCAAAGGATTGCCCTAGGGTTATTGGAGCAACTTTGCTTTTGTGGGGAGCTAGCTGAAAATGCCTGGGAGATTATATCTCCGTGGAGTTACAGACTGTTTGGTGAAAAGATACAAACCCTAGTTCCTCTACCTTGAGACATGACAAACTGACTTGCAATTTATGTTCCACAGGCTGAGCCTGGAATTTCACCTGACAATGCTCCTTTCCTTGGTTCTCTTCCCTCCCCATTCTGAACTCCATTTACATTTTCTCCTGGGGGTGCTGCCTTAATAAATCACTTGCACTTGAATCCTTGGCTCAGGTTTTCTTTCTGGGTGACTTGACCTAACACATGGATACACTTTGGGCACCTTCCTGGAGCCAGGAGCATTAAGGGCTAACCACTCTAAAAACCTCTACCTAGCAGGAATGGATTTTGTCCACATTGTTCTGTGCTGGTAGGGAATACAGCCTGGTCATTACCTGTCAGCCAGGTTCTCTACTGTCAACTAGATGCCTCTCCTAAAAGTGAGAACTCAAAGACTCTTCCAGCACCTCTGGAAAAAAACCTTTGTCCTTGATTGCCCACTATTTCAAACTCATTGCCCCAAACTGTGCTTATAGCTTTCTTCTGGCTGAGTCTTGTTATTTTCCAGTGGGTATACATGTAGTGAATGATTAATTTTAAGTGCCCATAGAAAGTACAATGGTGAGTATATAAATTCAAGGCTGAATGAATTTGCAAAGAGGGTTTTAAACATTATCCTTATTATTTCAAATCTGTAGTTGATTGGTGAATGCGAGTGCAGAATATAAAATGATGATCCTCAGATGGATCCACTGAGCACTCCTAACTGCGTTATTCAGGTGCACATGCATGATGCTATAAGCAGAATCAGGATTCAAAAAGACAGCAGGATGTGAAATACTGTGTCAGGGCTGCTCCCTAGAAACTATCAAGAACTTGCAGTTGCCCAGGGATAGGCAGGGCTCACCAACTATATTTGGTGACGTTTCTAAGATTTCCACCATGGTACCCTAATGTCTCTTAAATTAAAAGCAAAAACAAAGCAAAACCCTTTTACATGGAAAAGGGGATTTTTTTTTAAGATTATTTTTAATGTGGACCATTTTTAAAGTCTTTATTGAATTTGTTACAATATTGCTTCTGTTTTATGTTTTGGTGTTTTGCCCATAAGGCATGTGGGTTCTTAACTCCCCGACCAGGGATCAAACCTGCACCCCCTGCGTTGGAAGGTGAATTTATAATCACTAGATCACCAGGGAAGTCCCAGAAAGGGGGATTTTGCAGATGTAATTAAAGTTACTAATCAGTTGATCTGAAATTAAGGAGATTACCCTAGTGGAACTAACCTGATGGTAAGATCCCTTTTTAAAAGTTCCAGATATCTAGAGCCTAGTTGACTGGGACCCATTGTCATATGGCAGTTCTTGAGCACAAGGAAATTTTTCTGAGGCCATTCTTATTTTTTTCTTTTTGGTTTATTTGGTTTTATTTTTATTTACATAACTATAGTCAATTTACAATATTGTGTTAGTTTCAGATATACAGCTTCAGATTATTTTCGAATATAGGTTATTACAAGACATTGAATACAGTTCCATGTACATACAGCAAGTCCTTGAGCCCATCTATTTTATATATAGTGGTGTGTATCTCTTAATCTCATACTCCTAATTTATCCCTCCTCCTCCCCTTTCCCTTTTGGTAACCATAAGTTTGTTTTACATGTTTGTGAGTCTGTTTCTGTTTTGTAAATAAGTTATTTGTATTTTTTTCAGATGCCACATATAGTGATGATATTATATAATATTTGTCTTTCTCTGCCTGACTTCACTTAGTATGATCATCTCTAGGTCCATCCATGTTGTTGCAAATGGCATTATTTCATTCCTTTTTATGGCTGAGTAATATTCCATTGTGTATATATATATATATATATATATATATATATATATATATATATACCACATCTTCTTTATCCATTTATCAGCTGATGGACATTTAGGTTGCTTCCATGTCTTGACTATTGTGAACAGTGCTGCTATGAATGTTGGGGTGCATGTATCTTTTTGAATTAGTTTTCATCTTTTGCAGATATATGCTCAGGAGGGGGAGTGCTGGATCATATGGTAGCTCTAATTTTAGCTTTCGAAAGAACTTCCAGACTGTTTTCCATAGTGGCTGCACCAATTTACATTCCCTCCAACAGTGTATGAGGGTTCCCTTTTCTTCACACCCTCTCCAGCATTTATTTTTTATAGACACTTGATGACGGCCATTCTGACTTGTGTGAGATGATACTTCGTTGTAGTTTTGATTGGCATTTCTCTAATAATTAGCAACATTGAGCATCTTTTCATGTTCCTGTTGGTCATCTGCATGTCTTCTTTGGAGAAATGTATATTTTTTTATATTGAATTATATGAGCTGTTTGTATATTTTGGAAATTAACTCCTTGTTGGTCACATTATTTGCAAATATCTTCTCCCAGTCCATAGGTGGTCTTTTCTTTTTGCTTATGGTTTCCTTGGCTGTGCAAAAGCTTATAAGTTTGATTAGGTCCCATTTGTTTACATTTGCTTTTATTTCTTTTGCCTTGGGAGACTGATCTAAGATATTGCTATGATTTATGTCCCAGAATGTTTTGCCTATGTTCTCTTCTAGCAGTTTTATGGTGCCATGTCTTACACTTAAGTCTTTAAGCCATTTTAAATTTATTTTTGTGTATGCTGTGAGGGAGTGTTCTAACTTCGTTGATTTACATGAGGCTATCCAGCTTTCCCAGCACTGCTTGCTGAAGAAATTGTCTTTTCTCCATTTTATATTCTTGCCTCCTTTGTCATAGATTAATTGACTGTAGGTGTGTGGGTTTATTTCTTGGCTCTCTGTTCTGTTCCATTGATATATGTCTGTTTTTGTGCCAATACCACGCTGTTTTGGTTTCTGTAGTTCTGTAATATTGTCTAGAGTCTGGAACGGTTATACCTCCACCTTTGTTCTTTTTCCTCAGAATTGCTTTGGCAATTCTGGATCTTTTCTGGTTCCATATAAATTTTGATTATTTGTTTGAGCTCTGTGAAAAATATCATGAGTGATTTGATAGGGATCACATTAAATCTGTAAATTGCTTTGGGTAGTATGGCCATTTTAACAATATTAATTCTTCCAATCCAAGAGCATGGGATATATTTCCATTTCTTTGTATCATCCTTCAATTTCCTTTATAAATGTTTTATAGTTTTCAGCATATAAGTAAGTCTTTCACATCCTTGGTAACGTTTATTCCTAGGCATTTTTTTGATGCTATTTTAAATGGGATTTTTTTTTTTTTTTACTTTCTCTTTCTGATATTTCATTAGTGTAAAGAAATACAACAGATTTCTGTATATTGATCTTGTATACTGCTACCCTGATGAATTCATTTATCAGTTCTAATAGCTTTGGTGTGGAGTCTTTAGGATTTTCTATATAGTGTATCATGTCATCTGCATACAATGACAATTTTACCTCTTCCCTTCCAATCTGGATACCTTTTATTTCTTGTTTGATTGCTGTGGCTAGGACTTTCAATACTATGTTGAATAGAAGTGGTGAGAGTGTGCATTCTTTTCTTGTTCCAGAATTCAGCAGGAAGGCTTTCAGCTTTTCATCCTTAAGTAATATATAGTGGATTTGTCTTAAATGGCTTTTATTATGCTGAGATATACTCCCTCTATACCCATTTTGATTTTTTATCATGAATAGATGTTGAATTTTATCAATCAAATGCTTTTACTGCATCAGTTGAGAGGATCATGTGTTTTTTGGGTTTTTTTTGTCTTTTCTTTTTTGTTGATGTGGTATATCACGTTGATTAATTTGCTTATGTTGAACCATACTTGTGACCCTGGAATGAATCCAACTTGATCATGGTATATGATCCTTCTTATGTGTTGTTGGATTGTTTGCTATTTTGTTGAAGATTTTTGCTTCTATATTCATCAGAGATATTGGGCTGCAATTTACTTTTTTTGTAGTGTCTTTGTCTGGTTTTGGTATCAGGGTGATGGTGGCTTCATAGAATGACTTTGGGAGTATTCCCCCCCTTCAGTCTTTTGGAAGAGTTCGAGAAGGATAGGTATGAGTTCTTCTTTGTATGTTTGGTAGAATTCCCCAATGAATTCTAAGGCCATTCTTTGTGAGCTGCTTAGCTCCATGGAATAAGTTCATTACCCGAGTAGCAATATTTTATCTAATTAATTGTTGTCTTGCCTAGAGTAGGTTATCATTGTATACTTGCCAAGTTAATGAATGGATGAGCTATACACCCAACCACATTTCCAAGAGTTATTTTCACAAAACTCCATCCCCTTGAAGAGTGCAGGGAAGCCAGTTAAGCACAAAAGAGTAAAGAAAAGGGACTGAGAATTCAAACTGGATAGGCAAAAAGAAAAGCTAACTCTATTTAGTACATATCTGAAAATACCAAGCCCTAGTGTCAATTTATGAATGCTCCAGTGTAGAGTTCACTGCTAGGTTGCTATGGCAAACTCCTAATGGGAACTTCTCCTTGGGTACGGGGATAACATGACATGAAAGTACTGGCATTACTTCATTTCCCAGAAACCTTGCAGAGGTCCTGAAATGGGCTGTTCTACAGTTCATTACTTACTAATTTTTGATGAAATTAGTAAAACACATGGACCTGCAAAAAAATGATAAAGAGAAAAAACTTTTTTGGAAACTACTGAAGTTAATCATAACAAAAATGCCAGAACTATAGCTTAATTATTAAAGTGTTGAATAACTTCTGCCAAAACCTTCTAAGTATTTATCATTATAAGATTCACATTTTCTATACTATGTCATCATTTGGACACTATCCATCGTCAGGTAAAAAAAATCTCAGAATTTGAAGTTTACAACTTGGTTTTAATTAAAGTTACTTACCAGTTGACGTTAAATTAGGGAGATTAGGGAGTGGAACTAAACTAATCATATGATAGGATCACTCTCTTTTTAAAATTCCAGATATCTAGAGCCAGTTTGACTAGGACCCATAATCATATGGCAATTCTTGAGCACAAGGAAAGTGGTCTAAAGCTTCTAAGGCCATTCTTTCTTTGTAACCAACTCAGTTCCATTAATTCACCTGATAGTGTCTGTTAATGGAATGATTTTTGGACTAGGAATCAATAGCATGATCTGTACCTTCCTAGGCTACTCACTTGCCCATCAGCCAAGTTATTTTTAATAATTTTCTTTCAATTTCTTCATATGCAAATTATACTAGCATATTAGCTATCTTTAAGGTATCTTGATTCTATATATATTTGGACTTTCTTCTTTTAGGAAGCACATTGCAGTGAAGCATATGAGCTTAAATTACCTAAACAAGTCATGTTTGTCAGACCTTAAACCTTGGTGATATGATTTTATTTCCACACCTCTTAGGTTATTTATTCATTTAGTTACTCGATGACTTAATTAGTTAGTTATATGCCTTTCTGTTGCATATCTATAAGGGTTGGGCTTCTGAAATTCAATAAGTCCAAAATCCTACAAATTAAAACTTACTTTTCTGAAACCAGAAAGCCAAGTAAAGGTGATTTCTTTCAGGTAGCAGCTATTCCTTTCAAAAATCAGTGTCTCTGACATTGAAGAGCTAGGGTCAGAAGGGATACCAGGAACAAAACTCAGCTTAATTATATTATTAAAATATATGCTATTGAGTACAGCTCCCAGGGAGAAGACTGAAGTAGGCTTAGTCGGGATAGAGGGCATTGGGCTTTAGACCCAGGATAGTCATCATGCTGAGGGAAACAGAACTCCAAATGGAACTAGGAATCCATGGAATGGAATCAATTTAACAGGCTCCAGAGCAGAAGCAAGAAAAACTACAATCCTTTAGCCTGTGGAACAAAAACCACATTCACAGAAAGATAAACAAAATGAAAAGGCAGAGGGTTATGTACCATATGAAGGAACAAGATAAAACCCCACAAAAAAACCAAAATGAAGTGGAGATAGGCAACCTTTTGCTGAAAAGAATTCAGAATAATGAGAGTGAAGATGATCCAGGACCTCAGAAAAACAATGGAGGCAAAGATTGATTAGATGCAAGAAATGTTTAACAAAGACCTAGAAGAATTAAAGAACAAATAAAAAGAGATGAACAATACAATAACTGAAATGAAAAATACACTAGAAGGAATCAATATCAGAATAACTGAGGCAGAAGAACAGATAAGTGACCTGGAAGACAGAATGGTGGAATTCAATGCTGCAGAACAGAATAAAGAAAAAACAATGAAAAGAAATGAAGACAGCCTAAGAGACCTCTGGGACAAAGACCTCTGGGACAACATTAAATGCAACAACATTCGCATTATAGGGGTCCCAGAGGAAAAGAAAGAGAGAAAGGACCCAAGAAAATGTTTGAAGAGATTATAGTCAAAAACTTCCCTAATATGGGAAAGGAAATAGCCACCCAAGTCCAGCAAGTGCAGAGAGTCCCATACAGGATAAACAGAAAGAGAAACATGCTGAGGCACTTAGTAATCAAATTGGCAAAAATTAAAGACAAACAAAAATTATTGAAAGCAGCAAGGGAAAAATGACAAATAACATACAAGGGAACTCCCACAAGGTTAACAGCTGATTTCTCATCAGAAACTCTACAAGCCAGAAGGGAGTGGCATGACATATTCAAAGTGATGAAAGGGAAGAACCTACAACCAGGATTACTCTACCTGGCAAGGATCTCATTCAGATTCGATGGAGAAATTCAAAACTTTACTGACAAGCAAAAGCTAAGAGAATTCAGCACCACCAAACCAGCTCTACAACAAATGCTAAAGGAACTTCTCTAAGTGGGAAACACAAGAGAAGAAAAGGACCTCCAAAACCAAAAACAAAACAATTAAGAAAATGGTCATAGGAACATACATATCGATAATTACCTTAAAAGTGAATGGATTAAATGCTCCAACCAAAAGACACAGGCTTGCTGAATGGATACAAAAACAAGACCCACATATATGCTATCTACAAGAGACCCACTTCAGACCTAGGGACACATTCAGACTGAAAGTGAGGGGATGGCAAAAGATATTCCATGCAAATGGAAATCAAAAGAAAGCTGGAGCAACAATACTCATATCAGATCAAATAGACTTTAAAATAAAGACTGTTACAAGAGACAAGGAAGGACAATACACACTGATCAAGGGATCAATCCAAGAAGAAGATATAACAATTATAAATATATATTCATCCAACATAGGAGCACCCCAATACATAAGGCAACTGCTAACAGCTCTACAAGAGGAAATCGACAGTAACACAATCACAGTAGGGGACTTTAACACCTCACTTACACCAATGGACAGATCATCCAAACAGAAAATTAATAACGAAACACATTCTATAAATGACACAACAGATCAGATACATTTAAGTGATATTTATAGGACATTCCATCCAAAGCAGCATATTACACTTTCTTCTCAAGTGAGCACGGAACATTCTCCAGGCTAGATCACATCTTGGGTCACAAATCAAGCCTCAGTAAATTTAAGAAAATTGAAATCATATCAAGCATCTTTTCTGACCACTATGCTGTGAGATTAGAAATCAATTACAAGGAAAAAAAAATAAAAAACACAAACACATGGAGGCTAAACACTACGTTACTAAACAACCAAAAGATCACTGAAGAAATCAAAGAGGAAATCAAAAAATACCTAGAGACAAATAACAATGAAAACACAACGATCCAAAATGGACAATGAAAACACAACGATCCAAAACCTATGGGAAGCAGCAAAAGCAGTTCAACGAGGCAAGTTTACCGCAATATAAGCCTACCTCAAGAAACACGAAAAATCTCAAACAATCTAACCTTACACTGAAAGGAACTAGAGAAAGAAGAACAAACAAAACCCAAAGTTAGCAGAAGGAAGGAAATCATAAAGATCAGAGCAGGAATAAATGAAATGGAAACAAAGAAAACAATAGCAAAGATCAATAAAACTAAAAGCTGGTTTTTCAAGAAGATAAACAAAATTGATAAACCATTAGCCAGACTCATCAAGAAAAAGAGGGAGAGGACTCAAGTCACTAAAATTAGAAATGAAAAAGAAGTTACAACAGACACTGCAGAAATACAAAGCATCCTAAGAGACTACTATAAGCAACTCTATGCCAATAAAATGGACAACCTGGCAGAAATGGACAAATTCTTAGAAAGGTATAACCTTCCAAGACTGAACCAGGAAGAAATAGAAAATATGAACACACCAATCATAAGGAAAGAAATTGGAACTGTGATTAAAAATCTTCCAGCAAACAAAAGTCCAGGACCAGATGGCTTCACAGGTGAATTCTATCAAACATTTAGAGAAGAGCTAACATCCATCCTTCTCAAACTCTTCCAAAAAACCGCAGAGGAAGGAACACTCCCAAATTAATTCTACAAAGCCACCATCACCCTGATACCAAAAGCAGACAAAGATACTACAAAGAAAGAAAATAACAGACCAATATCACTGATGAATATAGATGCAAAAATCCTCAACAGCATACTAGCAAACAGAATCCAACAACACATTAAAAGGATCATACACCATGAACAAGTGGGATTTATCCCAGGGAAGCAAGGATTCTTCAATATATGCAAATCAATCAATGTGATACACCATATTAAGAAATGAAGAATAAAAACTATATTATCATCTCAATAGATGCCGAAAAAGCTTTTGACAAAATTCAACACCCATTTATGATAAAAACTCTCCAGAAAGTGGACACACAGGGAACCTACCTCAACATCATAAAGGCCATATATGACAAACCCACAGCAAACATTAGTCTCGATGGTGAAAAACTGAAACCATTTCCACTAAGATCAGGAATAAGACAAGGATGTCCACTCTCATCAGTATTATTCAACATAGTTTTGCAAGTCCTAGCCAAGGCAATCAGAGAAGAAAAAGATATACAAATTGGAAAAGAAGTAAAACGGTCACTGTTTGTAGATGACATGATACTATACATAGAGAATCCTAAAGATGCCACCAGAAAACTACTAGAGCTCATTAATGAATTTGGTAAAGTTGCAGGATACAAAATTAATGCACAGAAATCTCTTGCATTCCTATTGACTAATGATAAAAAATCTGAAAGAGAAATTAAGGAAATACTCCCATTTACCATTGCAACAAAAATAATAAAATACCTAAGAATAAACCTACATAGGGAGACAAAAGACCTGTATGCAGGAAACTATAAGACACTGATGAAAGAAATTAAAGATGATACCAACAGATGTAGAGATATACCATGTTCTTGGATTGGAAGAATCAACATTGTGAAAATGACTATACTACCCAAAGCAATCTACAGATTCAATGCAATCTCTATCAAATTACCAATGGCATTTTTTACAGAACTAGAACAAATAATCTTAAAATTTGTTTGGAGCCACAGAAGACCCCAAATAGCCAAAGCAGTCTTGAGGGAAAAAACGGACCTGGAGGAATCAGATTCCCTGACTTCAGAGTATACTACAAAGCTACAGTAATCAAGACAATATGGTCCTGGCACAAAAACAGAAATATAGATCAATGGAACAGGATAGAAAGCCCAGAGATAAACCCACAAGCCTATGGCCAACTAATCTATGACAAAGGAGGCAAGGATATACAATGGAGAAAACACAGTCTCTTCAATAAGTGGTGCTGGGAAAACTGGACAGCTACATGTAAAAGTATGAAATTAGAACACTCCCTAACACCATACACAAAAATAAACTCAAAATGGATTAGAGACCTAAATGTAAGACCGGACACTATAAAACTCTTAGAGGAAAACATAGAAAGGACACTCTTTAACATATATCACAGCAAGATCTTTTTTGATCCACCTCCTAGGGTAATGGAAATAAAACCAAAAATGAACAAATGGGACCTAATGAAACTTAAAAGCTTTTGCAAATCAAAGGAGACTACACACAAGACGAAAAGACAACCCTCAGAATGGGAGAAAATATTTGCAAATGAATCAACAGACAAAGGGTTAATCTCCAAAATATATAAACAGCTCATGCAGCTCAATATTAAAAAAGCAAACAACCCAATCCAAAAATGGGCAGAAGACCTAAATAGACATTTCACCAAAGAGGACATACAGATGGCCAAGAAGCACATGAAAAGCTGCTCAACATCACTAATTATTAGAGAAATGAAAATTAAAACTACAGTGAGGTATCACCTCACACCAGTTAGAATGGGCATCATCAGAAAATCTACAAACAACAAATGCTGGAGAGGATGTGGAGAAAAGGGAACCCTCTTGCACTGTTGGTGGCAGTGTAAATTGATACAGCCACTGTGGAGAACAGTAGGCGGGTTCCTTAAAAAACTAAAAATAGAATTACCATATGACCCAGCAATCCCACTACTGGGCATATACCCAGAGAAAACCATAATTCAAGACACATGCACCCCAATGTTCATTGCAACAGTATTTACAACAGCCAGGTCATGGAAGCAACCCAAATGCCCAGCGACAGATGAATGGATAAGGAGAAGTGGTACATATATACAATGGAATATTACTCAGCCATAAAAAAGAACGAATTGGGTCATTTATAGAGACGTGGATGAATCTAGAGAGTGTCAAACAGAGTTAAGTAAGTCAGAAAGAGAAAAACAAATGTCCTATATTAATGCATATATGTGGAATGTAGAAAAATGGTACAGATGCACCAGTTTGCAGGGCAGAAATTGAGACACAGATGTAGAGAACAAACATATGGACACCAAGGGGGGAAAATGGCGGGTGGTGGTGGTGGTGGTGTGACAAATTGGGAGATTGGGATTGACATGTATACACTGAAGTGTATAAAATGGATGACTAATAAGAACCTACTATATAAAAAAATAAAATTCAAAAATTCAAAAAAAAAAGCACCAGTTAGGATAATGAAAAGAAGGGAAGCTAAATGAGGTAGAACACAAAGTTTCAAAAGTACACTAGAGAAACCACCAGCATACTAAAGTGAATCCAGAGCCTTACTGACTAGAACCGTAAACATTAAAGATACAAGAGATCTTTAATATGTTTTGATTTAGTGCCCTGCCTTCAGATTGATATCACTTTCTTTATCTGTATTATAAACAAGGTGTTAGAAAACAAGTGGTATGCCTCTATTCCTGGCAGGTACATGAGTAGAGACAGGAAAACAGGAAAACAGGTCCCTTTTTCTCTTAGCTCAGTGCACACACACATCATGATTTTCCTTCTGAGTCAGAGTCAGCTTCCCCTCAGCCAGCTGCCTTTTAAGGCAAGTCCTGGCAGGGAAACTGTACTGCTACTTACGGTAACTAAAATTTCTATTAGAAGGTTTTAAGACTAATCATGATAGCTTTCCCCCCTTTGTTTAATTTTCTTCATCTCCTACTACATTCTAGATGTCGCTCCTTGATCTAGCCAGTCAGTTAATTAGTTTTTTCTTACATGAGTCTTCTTTTTTCCTGAGTCCTTTATACTTTGCAACTTTTCTTTCTCTTCCTCTTCCCCTTTCCTCAAATTGTTTTTTCTTCTTTCATTTAATAAACATCATTTGCATTTCTGTATATGAGTCAAATATGAAGAAGAAACAAATGAATGATAATGGCTTGGCTCCTTCTTTCCCAAAGAATTTGTAGTCTAATATTCTAGTCAGAATTTGTTTATAGTTTACATGGGCATTGCCAACTTTTTTTTGTAAAAAGCTAGATAGCAAATGTTTTAGGCTTTCTGGGCCAGTCTCTGTTGCAACAACTAAACTCTGCCATTGTAACACAAAAGCAAAAATAGATAATATGTAAATGAATAGGCATGGCTGTGTCCCAGATAACATTATTTAGAAAAACAAGTGGTAGGCCAGATTTGACCAATAAGACAGTTTGCCAAACTCTAATTTAAATGTATACAATACGTTTAAATAATATGAGAAGTGTGATAAGAGAAATATAAAGAAAGGGATATAGGAACCAAGAAGACACCCCTCCTTTCCAACAATTCATGTTAATCAATAACCTTTATTGCTTAATCAACAACCTTTGCTGTTCTTACTTTAGACATAATACTTTTCTAATGTAATTTTCCTTCTTTCTTGATATTTTATAATATTTCTTACTTATTCAATGTAATTAGTGAAGAGTCCCTCTGCTAGATTATGAAGCTATGTTGAACTACCTTGATGACATATAATGAGCAATATATTGGGCATAGGTTTTTTTGTTGTTGTTGCCATAGCCTTCTCTATAAATAGATTTGAAACTATATCATCATTATTCTTGGAGAATTCGAACATTTTCCTATATGGTAAATAAACATTGGGAATCTAAAAACAGGTACTGTGAACAGTTTATGGTATTCAGCCTTCATTATAGAATAAAATGTCTGAGAGAACATGGAAACAAATTAGCTCATATGCTAAGGTATGGAGAGTTAATGCAAATATACGCTCACAGGACGAAAGTGTCTATCATTCTTTGCTGTATATGAGTTTTAATGTTTTTCAAAATTTTGCCACAAGGAAAATGTATTAAGGAAAGTACCTCATAATATTAGCACTAAGGTAAAAATCAATAACAGTATCAACACAATGGTTTTCAACTGAGGCAGTTTTACCCCTCAGGGGACATTTGGCAATGTCTGGGCACCTTTTTGGTTGTCATTACCAAGGGAGTGCTACTGGCATCTAGTGAGTAGAGGCCAAAGATACTGCTAAACATCCTATAAGGCACAGGACAACCCCCACAAGAAAGAACTATCCAGTCTAAAAGGTCAATGCCAAAGTTGAGAAATCCAGTTCAGCCTTTTAGGCCATGCAGTTGTTTCTTTTTTTCTTTTTTTTTTTTTAAACAAATGTTTTATCTTGAGATAAGTGTGGATTCACATTCAGTTGTAAGAAATAACAGAGATAATATATAATAATATACCATGTACCCTTCACCTGGTTGCCTGTAAGGATAACACCTTGCAAAACTATAGTACAAAGTCACAACCAGGATACTGACATTGACACAGTCAAGATACAAAACATTCTTATCACAACCAAGATCCTTCATGTGTCCTTTGCAGCCACACCTACTTCCCTTCAAACTCAAGGCCACATGCTGTTTGATTCCATTTATATGAAATGTCTAAAATATTCACAGCTATAGAGACAGAAAGTAGAGTAGTGGTTACCAGAGCTGGGAAAGCAGGAAATGGGGAGTGACTGCTAATGGGCCTAGGGATCTTTCTAAGGTGGTGAAAATGTTCTAAAATTAGATTTTAGTGATTGTTGTACAAGTTTGTGAATACACTAAACATCACTAAACTGTATATACTTTAAATGGGTGAATATTATGCTACTTGAACTATATCTATCAGGTTGTTATAAATGAAAAAAAAATCAGCCATATTAGTGTGTTTCTGTTTCTGGGCTATTATATTGTTTTGCTTAATGTGTCCATCCCTTCACAATTACCACACTGGTCTTTATTGCTGTAGCTTTTCAAAGTCTTAAAATCAAGTACAGTGATTTCTCCAATGTTATTCTTTTTTTTCTTTTAATTGCTCTGACTATTTAGTTCCCATGACTTTTCATATAAAGTTCATGTATTTTTGTCTATATCTGTAAAACTCCTGCTGGGGCTTTGATAGTGACTATGTTAAATATATAAATTATTTTGGGAAAAAAACTGATGTCTTTACTCTTTTGAGACTGCCAATCCAGGAAAATGTTTTTTCTCTACTCTTTCAGGTCTTCTCTGATCACTTTCATCAATATTTGGTAGTTTTCAGTATATCAATCCTATACATATTTTATAAGATGTATATGCCTAAGTATAATCTGGGAAGGCACTATTGTAAATGTTACTTTTATTTATTTATTTATTTATTTATTTATTTATTTTTTGCGGTACGTGGGCCTCTCACTGCTGTGGCCTCTCCCGTTGCGGAACACAGGCTCTAGACGTGCAGGCTCAGCAGCCATGGCTCATGGGCCCAGCCACTCCGCAGCATGTGGGATCTTCCCGGTCCGGGGCACGAACCCATGTTCCCTGCATCAGCAGGCGGACTCTCAACCACTGTGCCACCAGGGCTTCCTGTAAATGTTACTTTTAAAAAACAATTTAGGTTTCCAATTGTTCAGTAATATACAGAAATACAATTGATTTTTGTGCGCTGACCTTGTACTATCCAACCTTGAAACTCACTTATTATTTCTAAAGGGTCCTTTGTAGATATCTTGAAATTATCTGTCAACAATCATATCACCTGTGAATAGGGACAGATTCATTTCTTCCTCTCTCTTCCATATTTTTTATTTCTATTTCTGGCCTTATTACCTTGGGTAGAATTTCTATTTAGTGAGGAACAGGAGTAGTAAAGATGGACATTCTTATCTTGTTCCCAAACTTAGGGAGAAAGCATTCAACCTCTCACCACTAAGTACGATGTTAGCTGCAAGATTTTTGTCAATCTCTCTCATCAGATTGACAAAGTTCCCTTTTATTCCTAGTTTGCTAAGAATTTTTTATTACGAATGGGTTGAATTTTCTCAAATGTGTCTTCTTCATCAATTGATATAATCATGTTGTCTGTCTTCTTTAAACTGTTAAATGGTGAACTACATTGATTGATTTTTGAGTGTTGGATCCAACTTGCATTCTCACAATAAACCCCCATTTGATCATGGTGTATTCAGTTTGCTAATATTTGTTAAGGATGTCTGTCTCCTTGTTCACGTAAAATATTTGTAATTTTTTCCCCCTTGTACTTTCTGTATCTGGTTTTGTTATTAGAGTATATGCTGCTCTCGTAAAATAAGCTGAGAAGTGTTTCCTCCCTTTTATTTTGTAAAATTGGTGTTATTTCTTCTTAAATGTTTGTTAGAATTTGCTAGTAAAACTATCTGGGCCTGAAGAGCATTTCTTCAGAGGAGTTTAACCATGAATTCAATTTTTTAAGTGGTTATATGATTATTCAGTTATCTCTTACACCTTGGGTGTGTTTTGAGCCTATGGATATTTTTCAATCATAGGAGAAATTCTCTTCAAGTAATCGTTTCATTTAAATCAGATTAGCCAGTTTAAGTACATAGAGCAGTTTGTAGTATTTACTTATTTTTAAAAAATAGAATAATAGAATAATGATAATAAAAGAATAATATAGGGTTCATAGTGATAGTCCATTTTTATTTCTAATTATAACATTGTTGTATTGATTTTTCTTCCTCAGTCTTATTTGAGGCTTGTCAATTTTACTGAACCTTTTAAAGAACTATTTATAGTAGTGTCATTAATTTTCTCAATTATTTTTGTTTTCAATTTTATTAATGTATGCTTTTATTTTTATTATTAACCCTTCCTTCTTGCTTTAGGTTTACTTTGTTCTTTTTTTTCTAATTTCTTTAGGTGGAAACTTAAATTATTAATTTGAGGCATTTCTTTTATTCTAATATAAGCACTTAATGTTATAAATACACCTCTATTTAGCCAAACAGTACTAGTTTCAAATGTGGTATTTTAATTTTTATTTGGGTAGAAATACTTTCTTAAGACCTCATCTTTGACCCATGGATTATTTAGAATTGTTATTTAATGTCCAGGTGTTTCAGGATATTTCTTTTTTCTTTCTTCCATTTATTCCTTATTTAATTCCATTATGGTCAGAGAGCATAGTTTGTATGATTTAATTCCTTTTAAGTTTGTTAAGGTTTATTTTGTGACATAATAAATGGTTTATCTTGGTGAAAGCTCCATCTGCACTTGGTAAGAATGTGTATTTTCCTGTTGTTGAATGGAGTGTTGTATAATGTCTATTAGACCCAAGCGGTTGATAGTGCTGTATAGTTCTTCTAAATCCTTGCTGATATTTTGTCTAATAGTTCTATCAGTTACAGAGAGGAATGTTGAAGGATCTAATTATAAGTGTGTATTTATTTTTCCTTTCAGTTTTATCATTTTTACATCATGTATTTTAAAGTTCTGTTGTTTGTGCTTATACATTTTAAATTATTACATTATTTTGGTGAACTGACCCTTTTTGCACTTAGTAGTGCTCCTTAGTAATTTTATTTGGTATGAATTTTAGTATGTCTGATATTAATAAATCTACTACTCTAGCTTTCCTTTGACATTTGCATGGTATGGCTTTTCCATTCTTTTACTTTCAGCCTAACTGTATCATTACATTTGAAGTAAATTTCTTGTAGAAAACATGGTTTATGTATTAGTCAGGGTTCTCCAGGGAAATAGGATGAATATATCTATAGAAAGAGATTTATTATAAGGAATTGGCTCATGTGATTATGAAGGATGAAAAATCCCAAGATCTGAAAGTTAAAGACCCAAGAGAGTGTAGTTCCAGTCTGAGTACAAAGGTCTGAGAACCAGGTAAGCCAATTGCTATGAACTGAATTGCCCCCAGTTTATATGTTAAAGCCTTAATCGCCAATGTGATGATATGTGAAGAAGGGCCTTTGGGAGTTAATCAGGTTTAGATGAGGTTATGAGGGTGGGGCTCTTGTGAGAGGATTATTAGTGCTTTTATAAGAAGAGACACCAGAGCTTGCTCCTTCCGTCTCTCTACCAGGTGAGGACTCAATAAGAAGGCAGTCATCTGCAAACCGGGAAGAAAGCTCTCAGGAGGGAATCAAATTGGTCAGCACCTTGATCTTGTTTGGACTCCCTAGCTTCCAGAACTGTGAGATATATATTGTTTAAGCCACTCAGTCTATGGTATTTTGCTATGGCAGCCCAAGCTGACTAATACACTGATGATGCAGTTCAAGGATGAGTCTGAAGGCCTGAGAACAATGAAAGCCAGTGGTGTAGTTCTAGTCCCAAGGGCAGCAGGCTCAGAACTCAGAAGTTTGTCTTTCATTTCAGGTCTGAAGGCAAGAGGAAAATCAATGTTCCAACTCTAAGGCAGTCAGGTAGAAGGAGTTCCTTCTCCTTATGGAGAGTCAATCTTTTTCATGTAGGTTCCATTCAGGCCTTCAACAGCATGGAAGAGGCACACCAAATTAGAAAGAGCAATCTGCTTTATTCAATCTGCTCATTCAAATGTTAATCTCAAGCAGAGACACCCTCCTATATACATCTGGAATAACATTTTTGATCAAATATCTGAGCACTTCACGGTGCAATTAAGTATTTGTATGGATTTAGGTCTACCTTCTCCCTCCCTCCCTCTCTCTCCCTCTCTCTCTCTCTCTCTCTCTCTCTCTCTCTCGTATTGTTTTAATGAATTTAGTATTTTTGGACCATAAATATTTTACAAGTTTTTAGTGATTGCTCTAGGATTATACTATACATATTTACCTTTTGACAGTCTAACTACAATTAATTTTTTAACCACTTCAAGTGCAATGTAGAAAACTTACCAATTTAAATGTTCCGTTACCCTCCCCTCTTTATGTTGGCTTATATGTTATATCTACATACATTGAAAACCCCTTCAGAAAACAACAACTTTTTCCACAGTGAAAAATATTTAAATAACTGAAAAAAATTCTATTATATTTACCCAGATATTTAACAGTTCTATTTCTTTTCCTTAATTCCAAATGTTTTATGTGTACTTTTAATAAAAAATTTTCCTTCTTTGTGAAGAACTGTTTCACAATTATTATAGGTCAGGTCATCAGACAATGGATTCTCTGAGTTTTCTCCACCTTAGAGTATATTTATTTCATGTTTATGCTTGAAGGGTATATTTACTGGATAAGAACCCTAGATTGACTTTTTAGCACTTTAAAAAGTTTGTTGCACTTTGTTCTGGCCACTATTCTTTTAGATGAGATATCAACAATCATTCAAATCATTGTTCTGTTATAGTTTATCTATTTATAGAACATCATTTTTTTCTCTAGATGATTTCTAGTAATTTCTCTTTGTCTTTAGTTTTCAGTGGTTTGATTATGATGTCTCCGGACCTAAATTTCTCTATGTTTGTTCTGTTTGGGGTTTACTGAGTTTACTAAAGCCACAGGTTTCTATCTTTAACTAAATTTGAGAAGTTTCGGCCATTATTTTTTCAAATGTTTTTCCTCATCACACATTTCCTTCTCCTTCTGGGACTCCAATGACATGAATTGTAAAATTTTGGTATTTGTTCCACAAGTCTCTGGGGTTATGTCCATTTATTTTGCAATCTATCTTCTCTTTATATTGGGAATGGATAATGTCTAATGACCTATCTTCATATTTAGTGATCCTTTCTTTTGTCATCCCTATTCTGCTATTGAATCCATCCAGTGAGTTTCGTTATTCTCAATATTTTAATTTTTAGTTCTAAAATTTCTATTTGGTTCTTACTTTGATTTTTCTATTGCTTTGTGTTAATTTCTATCTTTATATTCATTTCAAGAGTGTTTGCTCTTACTTCTTGCATCATTTTCATGATAGGTGCTTTAAAGTCCTTGTCAGATCATTGTGACTTCTATGCCAATTGGGTGTTTGTTGGTGTCTGCTGATTTTCTTCTCCATGACATATGAGATTTTCCTGGTTCTTCCTATGCTGAGAAATTTTGCATTGTGTTCTGAGCATTTTAAATATTATGTTATGTCTTGGTTAAATCCTTAGGAGAATGTTGATATTTTGTTTAGCAGACAATCAACTCAGCTGGATTCAGGACACAAGTTCTGACTAGCCTTTTGAGGGTTGTGGTTTTAGTGTCAGTTCCATCTTCAAAGCCTTTGAAATGCTATTTATATCTGCCCTGTGTTTGCTACACCCAGTGGCCAGTCTGAGATTGGTGGTAGTCTATGTCTTATTTCAGTTCTCAGAGGTTTTGTTTTAATGTTTGGGTCAGGTCCACGTATACAAAGCTCAGTAGTGAGCCCAAGAGTTTATAAACAACTTTATGGGTCATCCCTCCAAATTTCTCCCTCTCCAATGATAACCCCAGTACTTTCTGTCCAAAAAGCTGGAGATTTAGCTATCTTTTTCTGATATACACTTTACCTTACTGAATTCTCATCCAGAGCCATGAAGCAGGAGAACAAAGAGATGGAAAAGAAACAGATTTGTCCAACCCCCATGGGACCACATATTTCATGACAGGAGAGGAAGGTTATCCTCCCTCAGAGTTATACAGCTGTAGGCTCCCCACTGTGATACTACTGCTACTAGGATACACCTTTCCTACTCCTCAAGCCTGAACCTAAGAGTTATTTTTAGAGCCTTCTCTGTTCATGCTTTTGCCCACTTCCAAATTTCACGATGAGTTGAGTTCAAGTCTTGGGTCATTGGAGGGAAAAAATGGTAAACTCACTGCTAGTTTGGTTGTACATCATATTCTGTTTTTCTTCAGCTGGTCTTCTACTTAGTCTTTATAGTTCTCAGACAGCGGCTTGATGCATTCTGCCCAAAATTTCTAGCTGCATTCAGTGATAGAGTATAAAAACTGTGCTCACTGTGTCTTATCCAGAATCAAAACCATGGTTAAGTTAAAAAATAAACTTTATAACCATGTTATAAATAATAAAATACTAACAACCATAATTTTTTTTAAAGTTGTGCCATATTGGAATTCTTTTTAAGCTGTCGTAGTTTGCTCTTCATTTTAATGTAAGATCTTTTAATATGAGACATTTATAAAAATATAAATTATAACCAGTTCCAACTCAGTCATTTGATACAAGAAATATTTATAGAACAGATACTTTACGCAAAGCAATCTACCAGGCACTACAAGGTATAAAACTTATTTCATGTGGTGGCAGAAGCAAACCTTTAGTCATGAGGCAATGTAGAAGCCAAGGTAGATTCCCCATTGTCAGTATGACAATTGTTTTACTTGGGAACATCCAAACATATTCGTTATTTTATCTAAGTTTAGCCTAGTGTTCTTAACTCAGCAGGCATTCATGTTTATAGTATTTAGGAAAAATTATTATTTTGACAGATTGATAAGCTATTTCTTCAAAACTCTCTGTTAGGCCTATTTATTCATCAAATTGTTGAAAGGTATCCATATTTTACCTCTGATTTTTTATTCTATTTTTGTATTCAATTATTCATTTCACCAGCCTTCTTCATGAGGACTGGATAGCTTAGTCATATTTTGCCATATCACTAAAGATAGTTTCCTGAACTATTGTGAATATTATTAATTGGTTGATTTACTATTTTTGTGAAAAACATTAGCAAATTCAACATGTGAGCAAGATTTATTAACCAAGCCTGCAAAATCAGACT
Source organism: Kogia breviceps (assembly GCF_026419965.1). NCBI lineage: Eukaryota > Metazoa > Chordata > Mammalia > Artiodactyla > Physeteridae > Kogia > Kogia breviceps. The sequence goes on along the minus strand of NC_081313.1, from coordinate 71,171,978 downwards.
GTACATGAAAAAAACCTTAAGAAGACTTCTCATTGAAAGAAACAAAGATTTTCCTTCTTATCAGTGTGTTTAAAAATTAGGACTAGGAGGGAGGATCAAGATGGTGGAGTAGGAGGACCTGGAACTCACCTCCCCTAACAAACACATCAAAAATACAACTACAGGGCTTCCCTGGTGGCGCAGTGGTTGAGAGTCTGCCTGCCGATGCAGGAGTTGCGGGTTCGTGCCCAGGTCTGGGGGGATCCCACGTGCCGTGGAGCGGCTGGGCCCGTGGGCCACGGCTGCTGGGCCTGCGCCTCCGGAGCCTGTGCTCCACGGCGGGAGAGGCCGCAGCAGTGAGGCCCGCGCAATGCAAAAAAAACCCAAAAAAACAAAAAACAACTACATGTGGACAATTCTGTCAGAAAACCAGTTGGAAACTGGAAGAAGATCTCTTACACAACCAATGTTACAAGGTAGGATGGCACCGGTGCCCCTGGGAGTGATCTGTGAAGGAGGGAAGGGCCACACAGATAGGCTCTTGCCCTGGGAGCCCCCCTTGCATGCTGGGAGGTCCACTGGGACAGCAGAGGGGCTGGAGGGGCCTGAACTCTGCTCACAAGAGTGCGTTCATACTGGTTTACTAGCAATCAGGGAGGAGTGAGACTGGTGCTGATGGCTGCCACCTCCCTGCACTTCCCAGTCCAAATGCTCACCAGGAAGGGCTCCAGTGGCTAGGCACTAAATCTCAGAGGATGGACCCTGGGAGAGGACACAGTTTAGCTGTGTGGAAACAGCCCTGAGGGCCTGGGGTGTGGTCCTGGCCAAAACTCAGAGCTTGTTAGTATGCACACAGCAGAGGTGGGTCAGGGCATAGTGGACTTTATCAGTGCACAATCCAGGTGGCACCACAGAAATGCACAATTCAGGCAGACAGCCACTGGGGAGAATGGTGGACTCCTGCATGGGTGATGTATAGGTTCACTTCAACCACATGGGCCTAACTTGCTTCAGTAGTTACCTCCTTTGAGACAGGGCATGCACTCAAGGGCAATGTAGCCTTATTGACCCCAACCATCAGGGCTGCTCCTGCAACAACTGGGGAGCAGACCCTGTCCCCGAGAGGGCTGTGACAGCCACAGACCAAAGAGGAGGCCCTGCCCAACATCCAGTCCAGGCCTTGAATATCACCAACACCAATCATACCCCCTATAAGGGGATAATGGCCACCACACTCTGAGGAAAGATATGACTAGCAACCATACCGAAAACAGCCCTCGCACCAAAAATACTGGACTCACAGAATCTATACAGGGATGCTCCCACAAAAAAGAAAAAACACCTCCAAGACAACAGTAGATGGATAGACCTGGAGATTAAGTGAAATCAGAAAGAGAAATACAAATACCATATGATATCACTTATATGTGGAATCCAAAAAATAATACAAATGAATCTATATACAAAACAGAAATAGACTCAACTCACAGACATAGAGAACAGACTTGTGTTGCCAAGGGGGAGGGATGGATTGGGAGTTTGGGTTTAGCAGATGCAAACTCTTACATATAGAATGGATAAACAACGAAGTCCTACTGTATGGCACAGGGAACTATATTCCATATCCTGTGATAAACCATAATGGAAAGGAATATGAAAAAGAATATGTGTGTATATATATATATATATATATCTGAATCACTTTGCTGTACAGCAGAAATTAACACAACATTGTAAATCAACTATAATAAGTTAAAAAAAAGACCGCAATAGAGAACTGTTTCTCCTAAATTCAGAGAGACAGAGGAAGTTAATCAAGTAAAATGACAAAGCAGAGGAACTACTCCCAATTAAAAGAACAAGAGAAATCCCCTGAAAGTAAAATAATGAAACAGACCCCACCAGTCTCTTAAAAATCTAAGTTCATAAAGGAGGTAATAAAAATGCTAAAGGAATTAAGAAAGATTACCAATAGAAATGCAGATCACTGTAACAAGGAACAAGAAACTATTAAGATGAACCAATCAAAATTAGACCACTCAGTTGCCGAGAAAGAAATCAATCTAAAAGCAAAGAATAGTGGACTAAATAACGCAGAAGAATGAATAAGTTATCTGGAAATAGAATGGAAATCACCTAATCAGAACAAATGAAAAAAAATGAAAGCAACATATGAGATCTATGTGATAATATAAAACATGCCAATCTATGCTGAATAGGTGTTCCAGAGGAAAAAAGAGAGAGAGGGGGATTGAAAATGTATTTGAAGAAATTATGGCTGAAAACTACCCAAACCTAAAGAAGGAAACAGGTATCCAGGTACAGGAAACACAGAGGGTCCCAAACAAGATAAACCTAAACAGACTGACACCAAGACATATCATAAGTGAAATGACAAAGTGAAAGCTAGAGAGAGGATTCTAAAGGCAGCAAGAGAAAAAGTTGCAAGGGAACCCCCATAAGGCTATCAGCTGTTTACTTTGCAGAAACTTGTAGGTCAGAAGGAAGTGGCATAATATACTCAAAGTCCTGAAAGGGAAAAACCTGCAACCTAGGATATGTTACTCAGCAAGATTATCATTTAGAATAAAAGGAGACGAAATATTGAAAGATTCTCACTAAATAGAAAAGAAGCAAAAATGTATACGAAAGGGAAGATCACAATAGAAAAGGCAGATATATAAAAGGATTGAAAATCACTTAAATAAGCCAGCACACAGATTGAAAAACAATTTAAAAAAACTTTGTGAAAGCAATTATAACTACAATTAACAGCAAAAGGATAAACATATAAACATGATATTTTAAAAAGGACCTCAAAATCACAAAATGTGAAGGAGGAGAGTAAAAAATGCAGATCTTTCAGAATGTGTTTAAACTTATATGACTATCAGTTTAAAGCAAGTAGATATAGTAATGGGTCAACATATTTGTAAACCAAGGTAACAACAAATCAAAAACATACAACAGATTCACAAAAACCAAAAAGAAAGGAACTCAAGAACAATACGAAAGAAAACCATCAAAACAAAAAAGAATAAGAAATGAACAAAGAACTTCAAAATCAACTGGAAAACAAGGTTTAAAGTGGCAATAAGTACATACTTATCAAAATTACGTTAAATGTCAATGGACTAAATGCTCCAATCAAAACATAGAGTGGCAGATTTGATTAAAAAACCAAGAACCTACAATATGCTACCTACAAGAGACTCAATTCAGGGCGAAAGACACACAGATTGAAAGTGAGAAGATGGAAAAGATATTTTATGCAAATGGAAACGACAAGAAAGAGGGTAGCAATATGTATATCATACAAAGTAGACTTTAAAACAAAGTCCATAAAGAAAAAGAAGGACATTATATAATGATAAAGGGATCAATACAAGAAGAGGAGATTACAGATGTTAACATATATGCACCCAATATAGGAGCACCTAAAGACGTAAAACAAATACTAACAGACATAAAAGGAGAAATTGACAGGAATATAATAACAGGAGATTTAACACCCCACTGATATCAATGGAATGATCTTCCAGACAGAAAATCAATAAGGCAACAGAGACGCTAAACAACACAATAGAAAAGTTATACTTAATTGGTATCTACAGGCCACTATATCCAAAAAAAAAAATACACATTCTTTTCAAGCACACATAGAACATTTTCTATAATAGGATAGACCACATATTAGGTCACAAAACATGCCTCAACGAATTTAAGAGGAAAAAAATATTTCAAGCATCTTTTCTGATGACAATGGTATGAAACTAGAAATGAACCACAGAAAGAAAAATGGGAAAAAAATGAACACATGGAGACTAAACAACATGGTACTAAAAAATCAGTGGGTCAATGATGAACTCAAAGAAGAAGTCAGAAAATACCCCAAGATAAATGACAATGAAAACACAATCATACAAAACCTATGGGATACAGCAAAAGCAGTTCTCAGAGGGAAATTCATAGCCATACAGGTCTTCCTCAAGAAATAAGAAAATTCTGAAATAGATAACCTAACCAATCACTTAAGAGAACTAAAAAAAGAAGAAGAAACAAAAACTAAAATCAGCAAGAGAAAGGAAATAATAAAGATCAGAGAGGAAATAAAATAGAGACCAAAAAAAATAGAAAAGGTAAATAAAAGCAAGAGCTGTTTTTTGAAAAGATAAACAAAATCAACAAATCTCTAGCCAGGCTCACCAAGAATAAAAAAGAGGACCCAAATAAACAAAATAAAAATGAAGGAGGAAAAATAACAACCAATACCACAGAAATACAAAAAATCTTAAGCGAATACTATGAAAATTTAGATGCCAACAAATTGGACACTCTAGAAGAAAGGGACAAGTTTCTAGAAACATACAGCCTTTCAAAATTGAGTCAAAAAGAAATAATTTGAATAGACTGATCACTGAAGTCAAATAGAATCAATCTGTAATTTAAAACAAAACAAAACAAAAACTCCTTACAAACAAAAGTCCAGCACCAGATAGTTTCACTGGAGAATTCTATCAAACACAAATAAGAACTTATACCTATCCTTCTCAAACTATTCCAAAAGACTGAAGAGCAGGGAACACTCCCAAATTCTTTCTATAAAGCCACAATCGCCCAATACCAAAGCCAGACCAAGACACTACAAAAAAAGAAAGTTACGTGTCAGTATCTTTGATGGATATAGATGCAAAAATCCTCAACAAAATATTAGCAAACCGAATAAAAAAATACATAAAAAGCGTCATATACCATGATTAAGTTGGAGTCATTCCAGGGTTACAAGGATTGTTTAACATGTAAATCAATCAGTGTGATACATCACATTAACAAAAGGAAAGAAAAACACCACATGATCATCTCAATAGATTCAGAAAACACATTTGATAAAATTCAACATCCACTCACGATAAATATAAACTCTCACCAAAGTGGCTATAGAGGGAACATATCTCAATATGATAAAAGCCAATTTTGACAAAACCACAGCCAATATAATATTCAACAGTGAAAAGCAGAAAGCCTTCCTGCTTAATTCAGGAACAACACAAGATGCCCCCTCTCACAACTTCTGTTCAACATACTATTGACTTCCTAGCCACAGCAATCAGAGACAAGAAAAAGAAATAAAAGGTATCCAAATTGGAATGGAAGAGGTAAACTATCACTATTTGCAGATGACATGATACTCTGTATAGAAAACCCTAAAGATTTCACACAAACCTACTAGAACTAATAAATGAATTCACCAAGATGGCAGGATACAAGATTAATATAGAGAAAAGATGTTGCATTTCTTTACATTATCAGTGAAATATCAGAAAGAGAGAACAATTCTGTTTAAAATTGCACCAAAAATAATAAAATACCTAGGAGTAAACTGAACCAAGGAGGTGAAAGACCTATACACTGAAAACTATAAAGGAAATTGAACGATGATGGAAAGAAATGGAAAGACATCCCATGCTCTTGGATTGGAAGAATTAATATTGTTAAAATGGCCATACTACTCAAAGCAATCTACAGACTTAATGTGATCTCTATCAAAATACATGACATTTTTATAGAATAAGAATAAATAATCATAAAATGAATATGGAACCAGAAAAGACCCAGAATTGCCAAGGCAATCCTGAGGATAAAGAACAAAGGTGGATCCCTGACTTCAGCCTATACTACAAATCTACAGTAATCAAGACAGTATGGTACTGGCACAAAAACCAAAATATAAATCAATGGTACAGTATAGAAAGCCCAGAGATAAACCCACGCACCTATGGTCAACTAATATATGACAAAGGCAGCAAGGGTATACAATGGAGAAAAGTCAGTCTCTTCAATAAGTGGTGCTGGGAAAACTGGACAGCTACAGGTAAAAGAATGAAATTAGAACACTCCCTAACACCATACACGAAAATAAATTCCAAATGGATTAAAGACCTAAATGTAAGACCGGACACTATAAAACTCTTAGAGGAAAATATAGGAAGAACACTCTCTGACATAAATCACAGCAAGATTTTTTTTGACCCACCTCCTAGAGTAATGGAAATAAAAACAAAAATAAACAAATGGGACCTAATGAAGCTTAAAAGCTTTTGCAAAGCAAAGGAAACTACAAAGAAGATGAAAAGACAACCCTCAGAGTGGGAGAAAATATTTGCAAATGAATCAATGGACAAAAGATTAATCTCCAAAGTATACAAACAGCTCATGCAGCTCAGTATTTAAAAAAAAAAAAAAAAAACCCAATCAGAAAATTGGCAGAAAAAAAAAAATCGGCAGAAGACCTAAATAGACATTTCTCCAAAGAAGACATAAGGATGGCCAAGAGGCACATGAAAAGATGCTGAACATCACTAATTATTAGAGAAATGCAGATCAAAACTACAATGAGGTATCACCTCACACTGGTCAGAATGGCCATCATCAAAAAATCTACAAACAATAAATGCTGGAGAGGGTGTGGAGAAAAGGGAACCCTCTTGCACTGTTAGTGGGAATGTAAATTGGTACAGCCACTATGGAGAACAGTATGGAGGTTCCTTAAAATACTAAAAATAGAATTACCATATGACCCAGCAATCCCACTACTGGGCATATACCCAGAGAAAACCACAAATAAAAAGACATATGCACCCCAATGTTCATTGCAGCACTATTTATAATAGCCAGGACATGGAAACAACCTATATGTCTGACAGATGAATGGATAAAGAAGATGTGGCTCATATATACAATGGAATATTAACCATAAAAAGGAACAAAATTGAGTCATTTATAGAGATGTGGGTGGACCTAGAGACTGTCATACAGAATGAAGTCAGAAAGAGAAAAACAAATATCATATATTAATGCATATATGTGGAATCTAGAAAAATGGTACAGATGAACTGGTTTGCAAGGCAGAAACAGAGACACAGACATAGAGAACAAACACATGGACACCAAGGGGGGAAGGGGGGTGGGTGGGATTGACATATATACACTAATATGTATAAAATAGATAACTAATGAGAACCTGCTGTATAGAACAGGGAACTACTTCACTTTGCTGTACAGTAGAAGCTAACACAACATTGTAAAACAACTATACCCCAATTTAAAAAAAAAAGAACAAAGGTGGAGGCATAACCCTTCCAGACTCCAGACAATACTATAAAGCTACAGTAATCCAAACAGTGTGGTATTGGCACAAAAACAGACATATAGTTCAATGGAACAGAATAGAGAGTCCGGAAATAAACCCACACGTCTATGGTCAATTAGTCTACAACAAAGGAGGCAAGAATATATTATACAATGGAGAAAAGAAACTCTGTTCAAGTGGTGTTAGAGAAGCTGGAGAGCTACATGTAAATCAGTGAGATTGGAACACTCCCTAACACCATATATAAAAATAAACTCAAAGTGGTTTAAAGACATAAATATAGGACATGAAACCATAAAACCCCTAGAAGAGAACATAGGCAAAACATTCCGGGACATAAATTATAGCAATATCTTCTTAGAGCAGTCTCCCAAGGCAAAAGAAATAAAAGCAAATACAAACAAATGGGACCTAATTAAACTTATAAGCTTTTGCACAACCAAGGACACCATAAACAACAAAAAAGGACAGGCTATGGAATGGGAGAAAATATTTGTAAACAATGCAACCAACAAGTGGTTAATTTCCAAAATATACATTCAGCTCATACAAGTCAATATCAAAAAAAATCAAAAAATGGTCAGAAGACCTAAATAAATATCTCTCCAAAGAAGACATGCAGATGGCCAACAGGCACATGAAAAGATGCTCAACATCACTAATTATTAGAGAAATGTAAATCAAAACCACAATGAGTTATCTCCTTACACTGGTCAGAATAGCTATCATCAGAATATCTACAAATAATAAATGCTGGAGAGGGTGTGAAGGAACAGGAACCCTTGTACACTGTTGGTAGGAATGTAAATTGGTGCAGCCACTATGGCAAACATTATGGATATTCCTTTAAAAGCTAATAGAGCTACCATATGATCCAGCAATCCTACTCCTGGGCATATATCTGAAAGAGATGAAAACTCTAATTCGAAAAGATACACGTACCCCAATGTTCATAGCAGCTCTATTTACAATAGCCAAGACATGGAAATAACCCAAGTGCCCATCAAAAGATGATTGGTTTAAGAAAACTGGTACATATAATGAAAGATAATTGGTATATATATACAATTGAATATTACTCAGCCATAAAAAGGAATGGAATAATGCCATTTACAACAACATGGATAGACCTTGAGAATATCATACTTAAGTGAAGTAAGTCAGTCAGAGAAAGACAAATATTATATGATATCACTTATATGTGGAATCTAAAAGATAATACAAATGACTCTATATACAAAACAGAAATGGACTCACAGACATAGAAAACAAACTTGTGGTTACCAAAGGGGAAAGGGAGGAGAGGTGGGATAAATTAGGTGGATGGGATTAACAGATACAACCACTATACATAAAATAGATGAGCAACAAGGAATTACTATATAGCACAGGGAAATATTCAACATCTTGCAATATAACCTATAATGGAAAATAATCTGAAAATATATACATATATAACTGAATCACTTTGCTATACATCTGAAATTAATAAAATATTATAAATCAACTATCTTTCAATTAAAAAAAGATTAGCATTACATTTTGGTTTATTGAATGAAAAGGGTTTATATTATCAGGAAATCAATAAATGGAAAGCAATTGATGATTTGGAGAATCATGGTAGTATTCAGTAACCTTGTGTTATTGCTAACTTGGCAACATTAAAGTGAAGCTCTGCCTTCAGGAAGTGTATCAGAGTACGTTAAAACAAAAGTCTCTACATGTTCTAGAAATAAAACATATGTCTGAAACTAACGAGTTCATTAAAGTGGCACATGTCATTCAGTGTAAAATAAGAAGGTTAAAAACCCTCCCCAACTCTGCTCCTCAGGAGCAAAAAAGACTCCAGTCAGATGATTCAGAATAAAATTTTGGCTCTAACTCATTCTGATTTTAGAATCCTGAGCAAGTTACTTAGCTTCTCTAAATGTTCAGTATTCATCTATAAAATGGGGGATAATAATGTGTAATTTACTTCAGGGAGTTGCCATGAGGATAAAATAATATAAGAATACTTAATGCTTGGCCCATGTTACTCAATAAATGTTATTATTATGACTATATAAGTTATCCAGTACAGCTCAGTATTTTATCAAAAAGAGAAAATAAATGCCTAGTGGCAAAAACATCTCTGGGGAACATGTCTGAGTCATCTGTATGGCAATGTGTAGGGTTTTTTCCCTATTTAAAAAAAATTTCTCTCATCCTTATGGATTAAAGTATGTGTGGTTTCCATAATTCTCTCAATTAGGAGAATTGTCCAGTGAAGTTTATTTCTATCCATTCATACTATTCTCTACAATCCCTGTTAATTCACTATCTTTTCACTCATTTATTCAACTGACATTAATTGAGGCTACCAAATGCCAGGCACCATACTAGGCACTGTGGATAAAAAGATAATTGTTTGTAAGACACACCCCCTATCTTTAAGGGTACCCAAGATTTAGCAGAAAGATAAACATTGACATAAAAATTTCAGTGGTATGTTGGAGCCATCTTGTATCTGCTCATGAGAACCATCTGCTAAAATTCTGGGAATTTTGCAAGCTGGTTATTAAACAGTCCCATTAACTTAATTAATTTTAATTACTTTTAATTTTAATTGATTTAATGAAATTAAATTATATAAATTTATAGTTGAGTAAGTTACATTAACTACAGGTCATAAATATTCAAAACTTGACACTTTATTGTTTTAGTACATTTTACTTATTATCTATGCATCTGAGTTTATTTACATCTATTATTTCTACATGCTGGAAATCTCATATGATGTTGTATTGCTATACATCTTTTCCCAATTCCATGTGTCATGATTAACATGTTGGTCACTTGAAATCAGCTATGGGAGAGTATTTACACCATGAAAATTGGCGACTATTACAAATTAGGACATTTTTCCCCCAGACTTATGTTTGTTAAACACTTGCAAGCATATCAATTCATCTAATTATAACACACTGTGATATGTATTGTCAGAAAGATATGTATAAGACACTCTAGGAATACAAATGAATTGATCAGTGAACCAATGACCAGGGAAATTAAGGAAGGCTTTGTTGAGAAGGAATATTTGAATTGATTAAATTTAGGAGGCTTTGGCTCTTTAACAACCCTGAGGAATAAAGAGGGTCTTTTGAAAACTGTGATGGACTATATTCAGCTATTTAGTTCTCCTTCCAGTTCTACATCACTACCCATTGCCTTTAAACTTGGCTTGTGAATTGATTTTGCCAATGGCATGTCAGTGAACACAAAGTAAGGCAACTTGATCAGAAGCTTTAAGAGCCCTTGCATATGCTTGTATGCCAGCTCTCTTGCTGTTACCTTTGCCTGGAAAATATAATGTTTTGTATAAGGGCAGTTACTTTATCTTGGGTGCTAGAATGAGAAGACATGAAAAGTAGAGGTGCAGTCAACTCTCACTAATTTCAGCAGACCATAAATAGCAGCAGCTGGCATGTTAACCTGAATAAGAAATAAATCATTGTTATAAACTATTGATATTAGTGAATCATTTATTACCACACTATAATATGTTGAAAGCTGATTGTTACATTTAAGGTGGGATTTAACATTGGCACTTTCTTGCTTACTTGCCATTATCAGGGAAGCTTTCATGTAAGCAAAATGAATCTGTGATATACCCCAAATGCTTTCAAAACATGTTTGGATACTACTTACACAAATCTTCTCCTGATGGCACAAAGTACACTTTTGAGAGCAGGAAACTACAAAAACTACATAGAAAATGGAGATTCTAGAATCATAATACATATATTACAATTTTTGCTCAAAGCCAATACTATATAAAACTCAAATGTACATATATTATCAAATATTTTAGAACATGAAGGAGCCTACATAATTATATTACCCAGCCCCTGAGTTTCATAATCAGTATATCCAAAGCTCAAGGATGTTGAATGGTTGGCACAAGAAGTAAGCCAAGAAGCTGGAATACAGCTCAGGTCTCCTAATTTACAGTATAGTTTTCTGTCTTCTACATAATAGTAACAATAACGATAATAGCTAACACTTATTCCACATCTACTATGAACAACACTGTTTTAAGTGCTTTATACAGATATTCATTTAATTCTATTTAATTCAGTTAATTCACTTAGTCCTCACCAAAAAACAATGAGGTAAATATAATTAATATTTAATGTTAACAAATACTAATCTCAAGTTAAATAACTTACCCATGATCATTAAGATTTCACGGCCTCACACTTTATCACTAGGCCAGTCTGCCTCATTCTTACTGCTCCATGAAGTGCTAAGATATCTGAACTATAACCAGAACACTCTTTTCTTTCTGAGGGCCAGGCTGCCATTTCTTCTTATAAAGACCACAATGTTGTTCTAATCTGAATTAAATTCTTTTATTTTGAGAGATGCATCACTTTTCAAATTACTACCTACTCTAATCAAAACGACCTACTCAGAAGACAATTCTTTTTGTGGGGAAGGGCATTGCATTTGTTTTGTTTTGTTACTTTGACTTAAAATGTTCTCTTCAAGAATACTGGAAATTAAAGACAAGTAACTTGCTAAAGATCTATAATGTAATTATAATACCTGTTAGGGAAGGGACCAATTTTTTGAAAAAGAGTTCCCACCTTCAAGCCCAGGTCAACAAATAAATGTGTATATGTGCCCAATAGATAAAAGTTTTTCTTTTCCCATTTTCTTTATTAAGTCAACTACAGTTTCTCTCATTTAGTGTCCAGAATTAAAACAAAACAAAACAAGAGTATTGATGTATGATAACTTTCAATGTTAACTAGATACGACTTGAGAATATTTTGCCATTGGAGAACACTCATTAGCCCAGGGCTTAAGTTTTTCTTTTAATTTCAGAAGAAGCTCCCTAAGAGCAGAGGGAAATCTGGCTTCTAATTCCTTTGGATTCTTGACTGTTTCCTTTCTCCAATTCACTTTGCATGTTGAATGCATGGTTTTATAACAGAATTCCACAACCTAGAAGCTAATCCTTATGCTTACTGAGGCGCCTGATGGAATTATTCTCCATGTTACCTCTATTCCCAAAGTCCTTCCTTGGCTTCCCACCTTTGGGACCAAACTGCCAAGGATAACTGATGAAACTGGCCATAGTGAGCAGCAATCTAGTCACCTACCAGAAAGGAATTCTGGGGCCTCTCATCTATTCAAAGTGCTCTCAAGTATATTAAACCATGGGGTCATCAAAATGAAGGTATTTCCCTAGGCAAGAATTGAATCCACTATCATCTTTTGTCTTCAGGAACACTGAAGCAGAGAGAACTAGAGGCAGTTGCTCCAGGATATCCAGAAAAGTATGACTATTAGAAAAATTAGAACCTAATGTACTTTCTTATCAAGAGAGTAAACGCTCTCACTAACTATTCTTTTCACTTTGGTTTAACTTTTCTTAGCATTTCCTTTGCTTTCTCAGAGCCCACCAAACATTCTGATTCCCGGATCACCTACATTTATGTACGGTAAGGTCTCATGATTATTTGGTATTCAATGAAGTGAAGAACAAATAAAAACAGAGTTTTTATTGAGTTTTCCAGAACTGCTTTTTCTTTTAGACGAAAATCGTTTTCATATAGGAGTTATTTCTGTCTTTGAGATTTGCCACCTGATAATGAATAGAAGTTAGTTGAAAGTTGACTTATATTAGTAATAGAATTCACCCATTGAGCTTCCTTTTAATACAAAGAAGCACAGAATTAGAAATTGTACTAAAGAAAGAAAATTCCATAAATGATAGTGCAACTTGTCCTGATGATTAAATTTAATTTTGGGCTTTAGGTTTAGAAAACTGATTTTAATATCTCTGCTTTAGAAATTGGTCTAGTAGATATAGTTTCCTTTATTTCTTTATAAGCTTACATCTTTCTTAGTCATATTACATATATATAATATATATGAAAGTGCATTTTATTTTTTATTCAGTTGTTTCTTTAGCAGTGTCTGCAATTAAGAACCAGCTCACTAAATGAACTGTAATTATTGCAAATTGTGGTAAGCACCAGTAATTAAAATGTTGCAGTAATGCTAGCCAGCTTTGCTAGATGCCCTTTGAGACTAGCATAAAATGATATTATGTCTTTAACTGGTGTTTGTATTACAGATGAGAAAACCTGGAAATGCAGGCCTTCAGAATCTTTTGGCTGAAACTTTAGCGCATAATGTAAAGTGGGGATTAGCAGTTATCCAGTGAATTCAAACTGGGAAGATAGTCAATTTGGTTAATTTGACGGTGAAAGTGGCTTTTTCTTTAAAATGTGCAATCTTTAGGGCATAAACATACATGGCTTGCCCATGAGGGGAAAATGAACAATGAACTCTAATCTCTTCTTTGTGTTTGTGGGATGCTAATAGTGAGCCTTCTGGGCACAAAAGCAAGACGGAACTCCTTCAATATCCACCCATCTTTTGAGGATCCTCACCCAGCTGCTACCCCCCGTGAACTCCCCAGCTGTGCAGTCATTTGGCAGAGTGCACTGTTATGCATAACTTAAGCTATGTGTATGTGACTCCAGTACAACTGGTGAATACAGATTGTCCACATAAAACCCCTCTAACTTACTGCAAGTGAAAAACAATGGATCAATGGTTTTGCAGTCATGAGAATTACTTAAATTTCAGTTTTAGCATTGACTAAATCCATCCATCAACATATTTATTTGCTTCTTTTCCACTCTTGCTCAAGGTAATCCAAAAAGTGCCATCTGATTACACAAAGGCTGTGACTTAGACAAGGATGTGGTAATATGGGGGTAAAGAACTATATAACTTTGTAAAAACAGTGCTAATAAATGTGTACTATGTTCCATAAGATTTAACTACAACAAATCTCCATAAGGTCCTCAGAGACTATAGAGGCTTAGAGGAAGCAGAAGTGTTGTCATGTTATAAAGTGAAGGACTGACATTTGCCACTGTATGATCCTGAAAGTAATCTGGTTTCCAAAAACATTCCAGCTGCAAGATCCAATGAACAGACCTTCTCACCCTGGCTATGATCTGTTATTGGGTATTGGAATAATTCTCCCATCATAAACAATTATGAATTTAGGCAAAAAATAAAAATCGACTGATTTCAGACTTTGTACAACAGACAGTACAGGGGTTTTGTTTGCGGTACGTGGGCCTCTCACTGTTGTGGCCTCTCCCGCTGCGGAGCACACGCTCCGGATGCGCAGGCTCAGCGGCCGTGGCTCACGGGTCCAGCCGCTCCGCGGCATGTGGGATCTTCCCAGACCAGGGCACAAACCCGCGTCCCCTGCATCGGCAGGCAGACTCTCAACCACTGCGCCACCAGGGAAGCCCAGTACAGGGGTTTTGATCCTTGAGAAAAAGGTAAACACACAAATTCACCTCATCATTCTGCTTGGGGTCATTTTTCAAATTGCAGCACAGGGAACTAGAGTCCAAACAGAGAGCACTGGTCTCTCATGGCAGAGGAAAGAGAAAGCAGATTCAGGGCTGCTCAGGTGGCCAGAATTTGAAGAGTAGCATATCAGAAAGCAAGGAGCTGCACAGACAAGGAGCCCCAGACATCTACATAAAGATCCCCTTCCATATTTGGCCAAATGATAAGCTGTGCATACACAGAGTAAAACACCACAAGGCCTGGGAAAACGTAGTTACTGAGGGGACTATTAGATGAACAGAGATTGCAGAGCATACTCAGTACTGGAATACACTGGATTTCCAACATCTCTGAAAAACTCAGTCATTCAGTTGAAATCATAGAAAGGCCATACCTTAAGAGTAGGACAAGTCTAGCCCTAAAGTCAGGGCTACTCTAGAACCATTTTAACAAAGCCTAAAACTGACCCTCAACAGAATCAAGTTGAGCTACCAGGAAACTAACAGCCTGCTAGAATAAATCTCAACATTTTTTAAGGACAGCATAGTTTAGGCTTTAAGTAATGCCCCAAATTCAATCAGAATTTACTGGATATACAAAGAAGACTTTTAAAATAAGACTTATAACCAGGAAAATTAGAGTGAACAGAAACAAACCCAGATGTGACACAGATGGTGGAATTAGCACACAGTGACTATAAAAGTTATTATAAATATATTCATGAATTTAAATACAAAGGTAATATGTAAAAAGATGGAAATATATTCCTCAACAGAGAAATATAAACTATGAAAAGAAAAACAAATGGAAATCTTAAAACTGAAAAATAATATAACTCAAATAAACATCCCAAATGCATAAGCTTAACAGCAGACTGGACACTTTATAAGATCAGTTAAGAAAAACTAAATTGAAGCACAGAGAGAAAATCATTGACTTGTGGCACAGTATCAAGTGGACTTAACATTCATTGATAGGACAGGAGACAGGAAATGGCAAAAGAAGTCTATGGAGAAAAAAATATGAGAAGTCATTACCTCTTTGTGGGAGAAATTGACTGGAAAAGGACATGAGGGAACTTTTTGAGAAGATGGACATGTGCCATATTTTGGTAAGTGTGTGGGTCACAGAGATGTATTTGGCAAATCTCATTGAACTATAATGGTCTGTGCTTTTCACTATTTGTAACTTATACTTCAATAAAAAAGGGAAAAATCCAATGGACAGCGACCAATTAGTATCATAATCTGATCCAAACACCAATATACTGGTAATCACCCTTATCACCCACAAAATTTTGTTGACCTTTAGTTCTCAGTGTGACAAATTGTTAGTTTCATCTTCTCTCTCTCTACTTTTTTACAGTCTCTTTCAGTGATATTTTTCTTCACCCCACTGTTATATATATTCATGTTTCTAAGTTTCAGTCCTTGGCCCTCTTTTATTCCCACTTTATACATTCTTTCTGAACCTAGGATATGATTACTACACTGCAAGTATTCAGTGCTTGATGGATGGATGGATAGGTAGCTAAATAATGAGTACCCTCTTGTTTACATTCATTCAGTTTAGGTGTCAGGCACTCTTTCAGGTGCCAAAGATACAGTTGTGAACAGAGCAGAAAAGAAAGTCTGTTTTCTAGTGTTCACATTTTATTTATAGTAAAGTTGTGGTTCAACTACCAATTCAGGCTCACATCATTTCTCAAACAGGAGCATACTAACCTCCAATTTGTACCTTCTAAGTTAAAACTGTATATAGGTTTGTGTCTATAAGCTGAGTGTTGGTACAGATTACCCACCCATAGACAGTAGAAGAATTAGAGGTGTAATACCAAAAAGGTGGTCCAAAAGATCCTATTCAGGAGGGAGAAGAGGGAAGAGAAGGATGTACAAAAGCAGAACTGGAACTCAGTGTTCAGGAGTAAAGATTGCCAGGGACATTAGCCAGCTACAAAATCCAGAGCTATCTGTCAAGCAAAACAGACTGGATCTCATCAACATCCAGATCTTAGAGGCATGTACCCTTTAGGCACTAGGTGTGAAAAGGGCTGTAAGCCAATAGCTGGCTGACCAAAGTTTATACAAAGCGCGGGGGGGGGGGGGGGACCTTCAAGATGGCGGAGGAGTAAGACGAGGAGATCACCTTCCTCCCCACACATACATCCAAAATACATCTATATGTTGAACAACTCATACAGAACACCTACTGAACACTGGCAGAAGACCTCAGACCTCCCAAAAGGCAAGAAACTCCCCACGTACCTGGGTAGGGCAAAGGAAAAAAGGAAAAACAGAGACAAAGAATAGGGACAGGACCTGCACCTCAGAGAGGGAGCTGTGAAAGAGGAAAAGTCTCCACACACTAGGAAGCCACTTTACTGGTGGAGACGGGGGATAGGCGGGGGCGGGGGGGGGAAGCTCCGGAGCCACGGAGGAGAGCGCAGCAACAGGGGTGCAGAGGGCAAAGCAGAGAGATTCCCGCACAGAGGATAGGTGCCAACCAGCATTCACCAGCCCGAGAAGCTTGTCTGCTCACCTGCCGGGGAAGGTGGGGGCTGGGAGCTGAGGCTCCGGCTTCGGAGGTCAGATTGCAGGGAGAGGACTGGGGTTGGCGGCGTGAACACAGCCTGAAGGGGTCTAGTGCACCACAGCTAGTGGGGAGGGAGTCCGAGAAAAAGTCTGGACCTGCCTAAGAGGCAAGAGACCATTGATTTGAGGTGAACGAGGAGAGGGGATTCAGAGCAGGGCCTAAATGAGCTCCAAAGACGGGCATGAGCTGTAGCTATCGACATGGACACCAGAGACGGGCATGAAACGCTAAGGCTGCTGCTGCAGCCGCCAAGAAGCCTGTGTGCAAGCACAGGTCACTATCCACATCTCCCCTCCCGGGAGCCTGTGCAGCCCACGACTGCCAGGGTCCCGTGATCCAGGGACAACTTCCCCGGGAGAACACAAGGCGCGCCTCAGGCTGGTGCAACGTCACGCCAGCCTCTGCCACCGCAGGCTCACCTTGCATCCGTACCCCTCCCTCCCCCTGGCCTGAGTGAGACAGAGCCCCCGAATCAGTGGCTCCTTTAACCACGTCCTGTCTGAGCGAAGGACAGACACCCTCAGGCGACCTACACGCAGAGGCGGGGCCAAATCCAAAGCTGAACCGCAGGAGCTGTGCAAACAAAGAAGAGAAAGGGAAATCTCTCCCAGCAGCCTCAGGAGCAGCGGATTAAATCTAGACAATCAACTTGATGTACCCAGCATCTGCAGAATACCTGAATAGACAACGAATCATCCCAAAATTGAGGCGGGGACTCTAAGAGTTTTATAGTGTCTGGTCTTACATTTAGGTCTTGAATCCATTTTGAGTTTCTTTTTGTGGATGGTGTTAGGGAGTGTTCTAATGTCATTCTTCTGCATGTAGCTGTCCAGTTTTCCCAGCACCACTTATTGAAGACACTATCTTTTCTCCATTGTATATCCTTGCCTCCTTTGTGATAGATTAGTTGGCAATAGGTGCGTGGGTTTATCTCTGGGCTTTCTATCCTGTTCCATTGATCTATATTTCTGTTTTTGTGCCAGTACTATATTGTCTTGATTACTGTAGCTTTGTGGTAGAGTGCGAAGTCAGGGAGTCTGATTCCTCCACGTCCATTTTTTTCCCTCAAGACTGCTTTAGCTATTTGGGGTCTTTTGTGTCTACATACAAATATTAAGATTTTTTTGTTCTACTTCTGTAAAAAATGCCATTGGTAATTTGATAGGGATTGCACTGAATCTGTAGATTGCTTTGGGTAGTATAGTCATTTTCACAATGTTGATTCTTCCAATCCAAGAACATAGTATATCTATCCATCTGTTTGTATCATCTTAATTTCTTTCATCAGTGTCTTATAGTTTTCTGCATACAGGTCTTTTGTCTCCCTAGGTAGGTTTATTCCTAGGTATTTTTTTCTTTTTTTTTTTTTTTTTTCGGTACGCGGGCCTCTCACTGCTGTGGCCTCTCCCGTTGCGGAGCATAGGGTCCGGACGCGCAGACTCAGCGGCTATGGCTCACGGGCCCTGCCGCTCCGCGGTATGTGGGATCTTCCCGGACCGGGGTACGAAACCGCGTCCCCTGCATCGGCAGGCAGGCTCTCAACCACTGCGCCACCAGGGAAGCCCGGTATTTTTTTCTTTTTGTTGAAATTGTAAACGGGAGTGTTTCCTTAATTTCTCTTTCAGATTTTTTAGCATTAGTGTATAGGAATGCAAGAGATTTCTGTGCACTAATTTTGTATCCTGCAACTTTACCAAATTCATTGATTTTTCACCATTGAGAATAATGTTTGCTGTGGGTTTGTCGTATATGATCTTTATTATGTTGAGGTAGGGTCCCTCTATGCCCACTTTCTGGAGAGTTTTTATCATAAATGGGTGTTGAATTTTGTCAAAAGCTTTTTCGGCATCTATTGAGATGATTGTATGGTTTTTCTCCTTCAGTTTGTTAATATGGTGTATCACATTGATTGATTTGTGTATATTGAAGAATCCTTGCATCCCTGGGATAAATCCCACTTGATCATGGTCTATGATCCTTTTAATGTGTTGTTGGATTCTGTTTGCCCGTATTTTGCTGAGGTTTTTGCATCTATATTCATCGGTGATATTGGCCTGTAATTTTCTTTTTTTGTAGTATCTTTGGTTTTGGTATCAGGGTGATGGCGGCTTTGTAGAATGAATTTGGGAGTGTTCCTTCCTCTGCAGTTTTTTGGAAGAGTTTGAAAAGGATGGGTGTTAGTTCTTCTCTAAATGTTTGATAGAGTTCACCTATGAAGCCATCTGGTCTTGGACTTTTGTTTGTTGGAAGATTTTTAATCACTGTTTCAATTTCATGACTTGTGATTGGTCTGTTTATATTTTCTATTTCTTCCTGGTTCAGTCTTAGAAGATTATACCTTCTAAGAATTTGTCCATTTCTTCCAGGTTGTCCATTTTATTGGCATAGAGTTGCTTGTAGTAGTCCCTTAGGAGGCTTTGTACTTCTGAAGTTGTAACTTCTCCTTTTTCATTTCTAATTTTATTGATTTGAGTCCTCTCCCTCTTTTTCTTAATGAGTCTGGCTAATGGTTTATCAATTTTGTTTATCTTCTCAAAGAACCAGCTTTTGGTTTCATTGATCTTTGCTATTGTTTTCTTTGTTTCTATTTCATTTATTTCTGCTCTGATCCTTATGATTTCTTTCCTTCTGCTAACTTTGGGTTTTGTTTGTTCTTCTTTCTCTAGTTACTTTAGGTGTAAGATTAGATTGTTTATTTGAGATGTTTCTTGTTTCTTGAGGTAGCATTGTACTGCGATAAACTTCCCTCTTAGAACCGCATTTGCTGCATCCCATAGGTTTTGGAACATTGTGTATTCATTATCGTTTGTCTCTAGGTATTTTCTGATTTCCTCTTTGCTTTGTTCAGTGATCTCTTGGTTATTTAGTAACATATTGTTTAGCCTCCATGTGTTTGTGTTTTTTACGTTTTTTTCCCTGTAATTGATTTCTAATCTCATAGCACTGTGGTCAGAAAAGATGCTTGATATGATTTCAATTTTCTTAAATTTACTGAGGCTTGATTTGTGACCCAAGATGTGATCTAGCCTGGAGAATGTTTCATGCACACTTGAGAAGAAAGTGTAATCTGCTGTTTTTGGATGGAATGTCCTATAAGTATCAATTAAATCTATCTGATCTATTGTGTCATTTAAAGCTTGTGTTTCCTTATTAATTTTCTGTTTGGATGATCCGTCCACTGGTGTCAGTGAGGTGTTAAAGTCCCCCACTATTACTGTGTTACTGTCAATTTCCTCTTTTATAGCTGTCAGCAGTTGCCTTATGTATTGAGGTGCTCCTATGTTGGGTGTGTATATATTTATAATTGTTATTTCTCCTTCTTGGATTGATCCCTTGATCATTACATAGTGTCCTTCTGTGTCTCTTGTAATAGTCTTTATTTTAAAGTCTATTTTGTCTGATATGAGAATTGCTACTCCAGCTTTCTTTTGATTTCCTTTTGCATGGAATATCTGTTTCCTTCCCCTCACTTTCAGTCTTTATGTGTCCCTAGGTGTGAAGTGCGTCTTTTGTAGACAGCATATATATGGGTCATGTTTGTGTATCCATTCAGCAAGCCTGTGTCTTTTGGTTGGAGCATTTAATCCATTCACTTTTAAGGTAATTATCGATATGTATGTTCCTATGACCATTTTCTTAATTGTTTTGTTTTTGGTTTTGGAGGTCCTTTTCTTCTCTTCTGTTTCCCACTTAGAGAAGTTCCTTTAGCATTTGTTGTAGAGCTGGTTTGGTGGTGCTGAACTCTCTTAGCTTTTGCTTGTCAGTAAAGTTTTGAATTTCTCCATCGAATCTGAATGAGATCCTTGCTAGGTAGAGTAATCTTGGTTGTAGGTTCTTCCCTTTCATCACTTTGAATATGTCATGCCACTCCCTTCTGGCTTGTAGAGTTTCTGATGAGAAATCAGCTGTTAACCTTGTGGGAGTTCCCTTGTATGTTATTTGTCATTTTTCCCTTGCTGCTTTCAATAATTTTTGTTTGTCTTTAATTTTTGCCAATTTGATTACAATGTGTCTCAGCGTGTTTCTCCTTGGCTTTATCCTGTATGGAATTTTCTGCACTTGCTGGACTTGGGTGGCTATTTCCTTTCCCTTGTTAGGGAAGTTTTCAATTATAATCTCTTCAAATATTTTCTCGGGTCCTTTCTCTCTCCCTTCTCCTTCTTGGACCCCTATAATGCGAATGTTATTGTGTTTAATGTTGTCCCAGAGGTCTTGTAGGCTGTCTTCATTTATTTTCATTCTTTTTCCTTTATTCTGTTCCGCAACAGTGAATTCCACCATTCTGTCTTCCAGGTCACTTATCCATTCTTCTGCCTCAGTTATTCTGATATTGATTCCTTCTAGTGTATTTTTCATTTCAGTTATTGTTTTGTTCATCTGTTTGTTTGTTCTTTAATTCTTCTAGATCTTTGTTAAACATTTTTGCATCTTCTCGATCTTTGCCTACATTATTTTTCCGAGGTCCTGGGTCATCTTCACTATCATTATTCTGAATTCTTTTTCTGGAAGGGTTCCTATCTCCACTCCATTTAGTTGTTTTGCTGGGGTTTTATCTTGTTCCTTCATCTGGTACATAGCCCTCTGCCTTTTCATCTTGTCTTTCTGTGAATGTGGTTTTTGTTCCACAGACTGCAGGATTGTAGTTCGTCTTGCTTCTGCTGTTTGCCCTCTGGTGGATGAGGCTATCTAAGAGACTTGTGTATGTTTCCTGATGGGAGGGACTGGTGGTGGGTAGTCCTCGCTGTTGCTTTCCGAGGGCAGAGCTCAGTAAAACTTTAACCCACTTGTCTGCTGATGGGTGGGGCTGTGGTTCCCTCCCTGTTGGTTGTTTGGCCTGAGGCGACCCAACACTGGAGCCTACCCGGGCTCTTTGGTGGGGCTAATGGTGGACTCTGGGAGAGCTCACACCAAGGAGTACTTCCCAGAACTTCTGCTGCCAGTGTCCTTGTCCTCACGATGAGACACAGCCACCCACCTGCCTCTGCAGGAGACCTTCCAACACTAGCAGGTAGGTCTGGTTCAGTCTCCTATGGGTTCACTGCTCCTCCCCCTGGGTCCTGATGCACACACTACTTTGTGTGTGCCCTCCAAGAGTGGAATCTCTGTTTCCCCCAGTCCTGTTGAAGTCCCGGAATCAAATTCTGCTAGCCTTCAAAGTCTCTAAGATTCTCTAAGAATTCCTCCTCCCATTGCCAGACTCCCTGATTGGGAAGCCTGAAGTGGGGCTCAGAACCTTCACTCCAGTGGGTGGACTTCTGTGTTATAAGTGTTCTCCTGTTTCTGAGTCACCCACCCAGCAGTTATGGGATTTGATTTTATTGTTATTGCACCCCTCCTATCATCTCATTGTGGCTTCTCCTTTGTCTTTGGATGTGGGGTATCTTTTCTGGTGAGTTCCAGTGTCTTCTTGTTGATGACTGTTCACCAGTTAGTTGTGATTCTGGTGTTCTTGAAAGAGGGAGTGAGAGCACGTCCTTCTACTCTGCCATCTTGAACCAATCTCAGGATTTTTAATATTTTAAATTGTTTTTTACTTTAATAATTTTATTTATTTTATTTTCTTCTTCTTTCTTTCTTTCTTTTTTTCCCCTCCCTTTTCTTCTGAGCTATGTAGCTGACAGGGTCTTGGTGCTCCACCCGGGTGTCAGGCCTGAGCCCCTGAGGTAGGAGAGCCAAGTTCAGGACATTGGTCCACTAGAGACCTCCTGGCCCCACATAATATCAAATGGTGAAAGCTCTCCCAGAGATATCCATCTCAACGCTAAGACCCAGCTCCACTCAACAACCAGGAAGCTACATTGCTGGACACCCTATGCAAAATAACTAACAAAACAGGAACACAACCCCACTCATTAGCTGAGAGGCTGCCTAAAATCACAATACATTCACAAACACCCCAAAACACCACCAGATGTGGTCCTGCCCACCAGAAACACAATATACAGCGTCATCCACCAGAACACAGGCACCAGTCCCCTCAATAAGCAAGCCTACACAACCCACTGAACCAACCTTACTCACTGGGGACAGACACCAAAAAATAACGGGACTACAAACCTGAAGCCTGTGAAAAGGAGACCACAAACACAGTAAGTTAGGCAAAATGAGAAGATAAAGAAATACAACACAGATGAGGAGCAAGGTAAAAACCCACCAGACCAAACAAATGCAGAGGAAATAGACAGTCTACCTGAAAAAGAATTCAGAGTAATGATAGTAAAGATGATCCAAAATCTTACAAATAGAATGGATAAAATACAAGAAACATTTAAAAAGGACCTAGAAGAACTAAAGGGCAAACAAACAGTGACGAACAACACAATAAATGCAATTAAAAATTCTCCAGAAGGAATCAATAACAGAATAACTGAGGCAGAAGAACGGATAAGTCACCTGGAAGATAAAACAGTGGAAATAACTACCACAGAGCAGAATAAAGAAAAAAGAATGAAAAGAATTGAGGACAGTCTCAGAGACCTCTGGAACAACATCAAATGCACCAACATTCAAATTATATGGGTCCCAGAAGAAGAAAAGAAAAAAAAGGGAATGAGAAAATATGTGAAAAGATTATAGTTGCAAAACTTTCCTAATGTGGGAAAGGAAATAGTCAGTCCTAAGTCCGGGAAGTGCAGAGTCCCATAGAGGGTAAATCCAAGGAGAAACATGCCAAGACACATATTAATCAAATTATCAAAAATTAAATACAAAGAAAAAATATTAAAAGCAGCAAGGGAAAAACAACAAATAACATACAAGGGAATCCCCATAAGGTTAACAGATGATCTTTCAGCAGAAACTCTGCAAGCCAGAAGGGAGTGGCCGTATATACTTAAAGTGATGAAAGGGAAAAACCTATAATCAAGATTACCCTACCCAGCAAGGATCTCATTCAGATTCAACAGAGAAATTAAAACATTTACAGACAAGCAGAAGCTAAGAGAATTCAGCACCACTAAACCAGCTTTACAACAAATGCTAAAGGAACTTCTCTAGGCAGGAAACACAAGGGAAGGGAAAGACCTACAATAACAAACCCCAAACAATTAAGAAAATGGTAATAAGAACATACATATCGATAACTACCTTAAATGTAAATGGATTAAATGCTCCAACCAACAGACATAGACTGGCTGAATGGATACAAAAACAAGACCCGTATATATGCTGTCTACAAGAGACCCACTTCAGACCTAGGAACCCATACAGACTGAAAGTGAGGGGATGCAAAAGGATATTCCATGCAAATAGAAATCAAAAGACAGCTGGAGTATCAATTCTCATATCAGACAAAATAGACTTTAAAACAAAGACTATTACAAGAGACACAGAAGGACACTTCATAATGATCAAGGGATAAATCCAAGAAGAAGATACAACAAGTGTATATATTTATGCACCCAATATAGGAGCACCTGAATACATAAGGGAAATGCTAACAGCCATAAAAGGGAAAATCTACAGTAACACATAGTAGGGGACTTTAACACCCCACTTTTACCAATGGACAGATCATCCAAAATGAAAATAAATAAGGAAACACAAGCTTTAAATGATACATTAAACAACATTGACTTAATTGATATTTATAGGACATTCCATCCAAAAACAACAGAATACTTTCTTCTCAAGTGCTCATGGAACATTCTCCAGTATAGATTATATCTTGGGTACAAATCTAGCCTTGGTAAATTTAAGAAAACTGAAATCGTATCAAGTATGTTTTCCGACTACAACACTATGAAATGACATATCAATTACAGGAAATAATCTATAAAAATACAAACACATGGAGGCTAAACAATACACTACTTAATAATCAAGAGATCTCTGAAGAAATAAAAGAGGAAATCAAAAAATACCTAGAAACAAATGACAAAGAAAACACGATGACCCAAAACCTATCGGATGCAGCAAAACCAGTTTTAAGAGGCAAGTTTATAACAGTACTATCCTACCGCAATAAAGAAGAAACATTTGAAATAAACAACATAACCTTACACCTAAAGCAATTAGAGAAAGAACAAAAAACCGCCAAACTTAGCAGAAGAAAAGAAATCATAAAGATCAGATCAGAAATAAATGAAAAATAAATGAAGTAAACGATAGCAAACATCAATAAAACTAAAAGCTTGTTCTTTGAGAAGATAAACAAAATTGATAAACCATTAGCCAGACTCATCAAGAAAAAAAGGGGGAAGACTCAAATCAATAGAATAAGAAATGAAAAAGGAGAAGTAACTGACACTGCAGAAATAAAAAGGGTCATGAGAGATTACTACAAGCAACTCTATGCCAATAAAATGGACAACCTGGAAGAAATGGACAAATTCTTAGAAAGGCACAACCTGCCGAGACTGAACAGAAGAAACAGAAAATATGAACAGACCAATCACAAGCATTGAAATTGAGACTGTGATTAAAAATCTTCCAACAAACAGAAGTCCAGGACCAGATGCCTTCACAGGCGAATGCTATCAAACATATAGAGAAGAGCTAACACCTATCCTATAGCAGAGGGAGAAACACTCCCAAGCTCATTCTACGAGGCCAAAATCACCCTGATGCTAAAACCAGACAAAGATATCACAAAGAAAGAAAACTACAGGCCAATATCACTGATGAACATAGATGCAAAAATCCTCAACAAAATTCTAGCAAACAGAATCCAACAGCACATTAAAAAGATCAAACACCATGATCAAGAGGGGTTTATTCCAGGAATGCAAGGATTCTTCAATATATGCAAATCAATCAATGTGATACACCATATTAACAAACTGAAGGAGAAAAACCATATGGTCATCTCAATAGATGCAGAGAAAGCTTTTGACAAAATTCAACACCCATTTATGATAAAAACCCTGCAGAAAGTAGGCATAGAGGGAACTTTCCTCAACATAATAAAGGCCATATATGACAAACCCACAGCCAACATCGTCCTCAATGGTGAAAAACTGAAACCATTTCCACTAAGATCAGGAACAAGACAAGGTTACCCACTCTCACCACTATTATACAACATAGTTTTGGAAGTTTTAGCCACAGCAATTAGAGAAGAAAAAGAAATAAAAGGAATCCAAATCAGAAAAGAAGAAGTAAAGTTGTCACTGTTAGTAGGTGACATGATACTATACATAGAGAATCCTAAATATGCTACCAGGAAACTACTAGAGCTACTCAATGAATTTGGTAAAGTAGCAGGATATAAAATTAATGCACAGAAATCTCTGGCACTCCTATACAATAATGATGAAAAATCTGAAAGTGAAATTAAGAAAACACTCCCATTTACCATTGCAACAAAAAGAATAAAATATCTAGGAATAAACCTACCTAAGGAGACAAAAGACCTGTATGTAGAAAATTATAAGACAATGATGAAAGAAATTAAAGATGATACAAAGAGATGGAGAGATACACCATGTTCTTGGATTGGAAGAATCAATATTGTGAAAATGACTCCACTACCCAAAGCAATCTACAGATTCAATGCAATCCCTATCAAACTACTGGCATTTTTCACCAAACCAGAAGAAAAATTTTCACAATTTGTATGGAAACACAAAAACTGGATAGCTACATGTAAAAGTATGAAATTAGAACACTCCCTAACACCATACACAAAAATAAACTCAGAATGGATTAAAGACCTAAATGTAAGGCCAGACACTATCAAACTCTTAGAGGAATACATAGGCAGAGCACTCTATGACATAAATCACACCCACCTCCTAGAGAAATGGAAATAAAAACAAAAATAAACAAATGGGACCTAATGAAACTTAAAAGCTTTTGCACAGCAAAGAAAACCATAAACAAGACCAAAAGACAACCCTCAGAATAGGAGAAAATAGTTGCAAATGAAGCAACTGACAAAGGATTAACCTCCAAAATTTATAAACAACTCATGCAGCTCAATAACAAAAAAACAAACAACCCAATCCAAAAATGGGCAGAAGATCTAAACAGACATTTCTCCAAAGAAGATATGCAGATTGCCAACAAACACATGAAAGAATGCTCAACATCATTAATGATTAGAGAAATGCAACTCAAAACTACAATGAGGTATCATCGCACACCAGTCAGAATGGCCATCATCAAAAAATCTAGAAACAATAAATGCTGGAGAGGGTGTGGAGAAAAGGGAACACTCTGGCACTGTTGGTGGGAATGTAAATTGATACAGCCACTATGGAGAACAGTATAGAGGTTGCTTAACTAAAAACAGAATTACCATACGACCCAGCAATCCCACTACTGGGCATATACCCTGAGAAAACCATAATTCAAAAAGAGTCATGTACCAAAATGTTCATTAGAGCTCTATTTACAATAGCCAGGACATGGAAGCAACCTAAGTGTCCATCAACAGATGAATGGATAAAGAAAATGTGGCACATATATAGAATGGAATATTATTCAGCCATAAAAAGAAATAAAATTGAGTTATTGGTAGTGAGGTGGATGGAACTAGAGTCTGTCATACAGAGTGAATTAAGTCATAAAGAGAAAAACAAATACCATATACTAACACATATATATGGAAACTAAGAAAAAAAAAAGATCACGAAGAACCTAGGTGTAAGACAGGAATAAAGACACAGACCTACTCTAGAATGGCCTTGAGGATATAGGGATGGGGAAGGGTAAGCTGTGATAAAGTGAGAGAGTGGCGTGGACATATACACACTACCAAACGTAAAATAGATAGCTAGTGGGAAGCAGCTGCATAGCACAGGGAGATCAGCTCGGTGGTTTGTGACCATCTGGAGGGGTGGGATAGGGAGGGTGTGGAGAGGGAGATGTAAGAGGGAAGAGATATGGGAACATATGATTCACTTTGTTATAAAGCAGAAAGTAAGAGACCATTGTAAAGCAATTATACTCCAATAAAGATGTTAAAAAAAATAGAATCAGAAATGAAAAAGGAGAAGTAACAACTGACACTGCTGAAACACAAAGGATCATGAGAGATTACTAAAAGCAACAATATGCCAATAAAAATGGATAACCTGGAAGAAATGGACAAATTCTTAGAAAAGTACAACCTTCTGACACAGAACTAAGAAGAAACAGAAAATATAAAGAGACCAATCACAAGCACTAAAATTGAAACTGTGATTAAAAATCTTCCAACAAACAGAAGCCCAGGACCAGATGGCTTCACAGGCGAATTCTATCAAACATTTAGCGAAGAGCTAACACCTATCCTTCTCAAACTCTTCCAAAATATAGCAGAGGAAGGAACACTCCCAAACTCATTCTACGAGGCTACCATCACCCTGATACCAAAACCAGACAAAGATGTCAGAAAGAAAGAAAACTACAGGCCAATAACACTGATGAACATAGATGCAAAAATCCTCAACAAAATTCTAGCAAACAGAATCCAACAACACATTAAAAGGATCATACAGGGCTTCCCTGGTGGCGCGGTGGTTGCGGGCCCGCCTGCCAGTGCGGGGGACGCGGGTCCGTTCCCCGGTCCGGGAGGATCCCACGTGCCGCGGAGCGGCTGGGCCCGTGGGCCATGGCCACTGAGCCTGCGCGTCCCGAGCCTGTGCTCCGCGAGGGGGGAGGCCACAGCAGTGAGAGGCCCGCGTACTGCAAAAAAAAAAACAAACAAAAGGATCATACACCATGATCAAGTGGGGTTTATTCCAGGAATGCAAGGATTCTTCAATATACATAAATCAATCAAATGTGATAAACTATCTTAAAAATTGAAGGAGAAAAACCATGTGATCATCTCAATAGATGCAGAAAAAGCTTTTGACAAAATTCAACACCATTTTCATAAAAACCCTCCAGAAAGTAGGCACAGAGGGAACTTACCTCAACATAATAAAGGCCATATATGACAAACCCACAGCCAACATCGTTCTCAATGGTGAAAAACTGAAACCATTTCCTCTAAGATCAGGAACAAGACAAATTTGCCCACTCTCACCACTATTATACAACATAGTTTTGGAAGTTTTAGCCACAGCAATCAGAGAAGAAAAAGAAATAAAAGGAATCCAAATAAGAAAAGAAGTAAAACTGTTTGCAGATGACATGATACTATACATAGAGAATCCTAAAGATGCTACCAGAAAACTACTAGAGCTATTCAATGAGTCTGGTAGAGTAGCAGGATGCAAAATTAATGCACAGAAATCTCTTGCACTGCTATACACTAATGATGAAAAATCTGAAAGTGAAATTAAGAAACACTCCCATTTACCACTGCAACAAAAAGAATAAAATACCTAGGAATATATCTATGTAAGGAAACAAAAGACCTGTCTGCAGAAAACCATAAGACACTGATGAAAGAAATTAAAGACAGTACAAACAGATGGAGAGATATACCATGTTCTTGGATTGGAAGAATCAACATTGTGAAAATTACTATACTCCCCAAAGCAATGTATAGATTCAAGGCAGTCCCTATCAAACTACCAATGGCATTTTTCACCGAACTAGAACAAAAAATTTCAAAATTTCTATGGAAACACAAAAGATCCTGAAGAGTCAAAGCAATCTTGAGAAAGAAAAATGGAGCTGGAGGAATCAGGCTCCCAGACTTCAGACTATACTACAAAGCTACAGTAATCAAGACAGCATGGTACTGGCACAAAAACAGAAATATAGATCAATGGAACAGTATAGAAAGCCCAGAGATAAACCCATGCACATATGGTCACCTTATCTTTGATAAAGGAGTCAAGAATATACAGTGGAGAAAAGACAGCCTCTTCAATAAGTGGTGCTGGGAAACTGGACAGCTACATGTAAAAAATGAAGTTAGAACACTCCCTAACACCATACACAAAAATAAACTCAAAATGGATTAACGACCTAAATGTAAGGCCAGACAATATAAAATGCTTAGAGGAAAACATAGGCAGAACACTTCTGACATAAATCACAGCAAGATCCTTTTTGACCCACCTCCTAGAGAAATGGAAACAAAAACCAAAATAAACAAATGGGATCTAATGAAACTTAAAAGCTTTCGCACAGCAAAGGAAACCATAAACAAGACAAAAAGACAACCCTCAGAATGGGAGAAAATATTTGCAAATGAAGCTACTGACAAAGGATATTAATCCTCCAAAATATACAAACTGCTCAGGCAGCTCAATATCAAAAAACAAAAAACCCAATCCAAAAATGGGCAGAAGACCTAAATAGACATTTCTCCAAAGAAGATATACAGATTGCCAACAAACACATGAAAGAATGCTCAACATCACGAATTATTAGACAAATGCTAATCAAAACTACAGTGAGGTATCACCTCACACTAGTCAAAATGGCCATCACCAAAAATGTACGAACAATAAATGCTGGAGAGGGTGTGGAGAAAAGGGAACCCTCTTGCACTGCTGGTGGGAATGTAAATTGATACAGCCACTATCGAGAACAGTATGGATGTTCCTTAAAAAGTACAAATAGTACTACTATATGACCCAGCAATCCCACTACTGGGCATATAGTAGTGGGAAGACCATAACTCAAAAGAGTCATGTACCACAATGTTCACTGCAGCACTATTTACAATAGCCAGGACATGGAAGCAACCTAAATGTCCATCGACAGATGAACGGATAAAGAAGATGTTGCCCATATATATAATGGAATATTATTCAGCCATAAAAAGAAACAAATTGAGTTATTTGTAGTGAGGTGGATGGACCTAGAGATTGTCATACAGAGTGAAGCAAGTCAGAAAGAGAAAAACAAATACTGTACGCTAACACATATATATGGAATGTAAAAAAAGAAAAAATTGGTTCTAAAGAACCTAGGCAGAGGACAGGAATAACGATGTAGATGCACAGAAGACTTGAGGACATGGGGATGGGAAAGGGCAAGCTGGGACGAAGTAAGAGGGTGGCAGGTACATATATACACTACCAAATGTAAAATAGATAGCTAGTGGGATGCATCTACATAGCACAGGGAGATCAGCTTGGTGCTTTGTGTCCACCTAGAGGGGTGGGTTAGGGAGGGTGAGAGGGAGATGCAAGAGCGAGGAGATATGGCGATATATGTATAGCTGATTCACTTTATTATACAGCAGAAACTAACACACCATTGTAAAGCAATTATACTCCAGTAAAGATGTTAAAAAAAAAAAAAAGAGAGAGAGTTAATGACCAAAAACACTGGAAATGGGGAAAACTTCTGCCCTCAAACTCAAAAAACTTATGACAAATTTTGAATTCTATTTAATCCTCAGTAGACTAGACTAATACTGTTGTCATTTAATTGGCTGTGTGATACAGGCAGGGGACAGGGGTTAGTTTGGGTGTAAAGACTGACACTTTCTCAAAAAAAATGCTTGTTAACACTTTTTGTTAAAAAGCCCATTTATCCTTTTAGGCAGTGAGGCCCTTGAAGGCCACACTAAGTTCTTCTCTGTATTTACTATCATGTGTGGCCCATCGTAGGCACTGAAAATTCTCTTAATAATAAATTCTCTTTTAATAATAACAATAAATTAAGTTGTCAGTTAGTAGAGCAGTATTCACACAAAGCATTCTTTTGTCCTTAAGTATGCACTCTCTGGGATTGTGATGGGTTTTGTTGCCATGAGAACATTTTGCCGAATCAAATTCTGTGAAGAAAATAATCTAAAGATGTCATATCCAAGTATCAAATAAATCAGCTCAAAATCAATTAATAAGCTTTATAGTGCATAGATAAATAATATTTTTAAAAATTTGTGTCTGATTTTAAAATATTTATTTTTATTGAAGTTTAGTTGATGTACAATATTATCTAGGTTATAGGTCTGCAACATAGTGATTCACAATTTTTAAGGTTATATTCCATTAATAGTTACTACAAAATATTGGCTATATTTCCTGTGTTGCAGAATACATCTTTGTAGTTTTTTTATTTTATACATAATAGTTTGTATCTCTTAATCCCCTACTCCTATCTGTCCCTCCCTCCTTAGCTCCCCCTACTATTAACCAATCATTTGTTTTCTATATCTGTGACTCTGTTTCTTTTTTGTTATATTCACTAGTTTGTTTTTTTGTTTGTTTTTTTTGTGTGTGTGTGGTACACGGGCCTCTCACTGTTGTGGCCTCTCCCATTGTGGACGCGCAGGTTCAGCGGCCATGGCTCACGGGCCTAGCCGCTCCGCGGCATGTGGGATCTTCCCAGAGTGGGGCACGAACCCGTGTCCCCTGCATCGGCAGGCGGACTCTCAACCACTGCGCCACCAGGGAAGCCCAACACTAGTTTGTTTTATTTTTTAGATTCTACGTATATGTGAGATCATACAGTATTTATCTTTCTCTGTCTGACTTATTTCACTTAGCATTCCTGATTTCCTCTTTCTCAGCTTATTATTTCAATTTGGTAGAGTGTCTTCTGATACTTTCTTAAGAATGGTGCATGGGAAACAGAAGAGCACAAGATGGTAGAGTAGAAAGACCCTGAGCTCATGGGCACACCAAAATCACAACTATTGGCAGAACTGCCAATGATAAAAAAGAACAGAATCTACCAGAAAAGATCTTCTATAACTAAAGACATAAAGAAGGAACCGCAATGAAATGGGTAGAAGCAGCAGACTCATGATATAATCAAGTCCCATACCCCCAGGTGGGCAACCCACAGACTGGAGAATAATTACATCGCAGAAGTTGTCCCAAAGAAGTGAGAGTTCTGAACCCCATGATGAGCTCCCCAGACTGGAAGTCCTGCACCAGGAAAACAAGCCTCCAGATCACTAGGCTTTGAAGTCCAGTGGGACTTACTTTCAGGAGTCTCTGAGGGCTGTGGGAAATAGAGACTCCACTCCTAAAGGATGCACACAAAATCTCACACACTCCAGGACCCAGGGCAGGAGGAGTAATTTGATAGGGGCCTGGGTCAGACCTAACTGCTGGTCTTGGAGAACCTCCCATAGAGACAGGAGGCAACTGCAGCTCACCCTGGAGACATAGATACTTGTGGCAACCATTCTTAAAAGCTCCTTCTATCATGTGGACATTAATGCTGGCAAGCACCACTGTAGAATCCTCCTTGTAGCTTATTAGCCCCAGGACCTGGCCCTGCCCTGGCTCAACAGCCTGTAGGCGCCAGTGCTGGGACACCTTAGGCCTAGCAACTAACTGGGCAGGGACATAGCCCCATCCATTAGCTGGCTGCCTGAAGACCCCCTGAGCCTACAGCCACTTCCAGACACAGCCCTGCCCACTCCACCCACCAGTAGGCAGGCACCAGTCCCAGAATCCCCTGGACCCTGGCCCTGCCCTCCAGGAAGCAGACAACAGAGGCAAGAAAACAGCAATCCTGCAGCCTGCAGACCCAGCTTGCCCACCAACAGGCCAGGCCCAGCCCCGAACCAGTTGGGCCCGGGCCCTGCCAATTAGCAGGCCAATACAAGCTTCGGAAATGCCCAATCCTATACCCAACTGTGTCAGGAGCCGTCCCCCCGTCACCAGTGATCCAACACCAGTTCTGGGACTTCTGGATTCTGTAATCAGACTCCAGGACCCAGCTCTGCCCATCAGTTGGCCAGCACTAAATCCAGGGTCTGGCTTCACCCACCAGTGAGTAGGCAATAGCCCCTCGAGTCTTCTGGACCCTGACTCTGCCCACCAGTGAGCCAGTACTAGCCCTGGGGCCTCCTGGGGTTCCGCAGTCAGCCACCTCGTGACCTGGTCCCGCCAACCAGTGGCCGGTAGCCTCTGCACAAGGTAGGGCCTAGATTCTTCATTTTATATTTATCATCTCGTGACTGATTATTCTAATATCAATTATAATTATTATCCAAGTATATGAAACTGTTCTCTTAGAATGTACTTCCTAGATATTTCAAAGTATTTTGCCCATATTGTTCTGTGGAATACTGATTCAAGGAGATATTAACAGATGTACCATTTGAGGACATAAATTTTAGAAGCACATAAATTCTGATCTCTCTCTAGAAGATTCACAATGCACATCAATATATGAAGGCTCCAAGAAGTCCTATGTGAGAAGGTGAATTTTAACACAGAGATCTCCAAACAGCTCATCACAAACTATGGTCTTTGTGACAAGTTAATAAGCCTTGGAACAGTGGTTCCTGAGGGCAACAGTTTAAGAGATTTCTTTGAAAGAACTGTCTTCTTTAGGAAGACATGGAACCAAATATAGTGGAATTATGATAGGCCTTGGAGTCAGAGGTCATTGGTTCAAACCAGTTATGACTGGGAAAGTTCTTTAACTTCTCTGAAGATTATAAAGTTTGTATCACAGGTATAAGGTGCTCCACAAATACTGGTTTTATTTTGCTTACTGTGTAATCCCCTCCCATATTCTGAGGATGGACCAAGTACTAGACTATGGGCCCAGCTGGGGTTGACCATTCCTTAAACAAGTGGTGTGCCTCGCTGGTAGCACCTGTGCTTCTGGGGAGCCCAGTGGGGTATAGAGTGATACTGAGACTAGGCAGAAGATAAGTGGGGAAATGGTTATTCCACCCACACATTCTCACATGTTGTAGAACGCAGCTGGTGATTATTCTCTCAAGAGAAGGCTATTAGTAGCATGCATACCAATGAAAATAAGCTCTCGTGTCTTGTTTGGCACATGTGTCTTAATCACTGACCCCTACTTAAGGGAGCTAAGGAAGGAAGAAGTTCTCTCCTTTTCTGTGAAACAGTCATAAAATTGGCCATAAGAGTTAAGGTCAATTGTTTTCAAACATAATATCTGGAGATTTCTTTAGGCTATAAGCACAGTATCATCTATAAGATTTTCTGTATTAAATTATCTAATTCTAGTTATAAATCAAGATGTTAAGCAAGTACTAAAACTTTTGAATTTATAAATTCATGAACACATATGTTTTCTCACAAATTTTAAACAGATGAGGCTTTAACCAAAGAGCCTTTTCTATCACTTTCCTCATTTTGCTTTGTTATAAGAAATGACTAGTGTGGACAAACATTTTGGTGAAAGATGTGTCCTGATTAGAATGGGGCTTAGTCTCTTTAAGACTAACAACACACTGTACCCCTCATCCCATTCCACCCCACCCTGCACTCCCCATCCCCGACCCATGGCAAAGTATGAGCCAAAGCACAAACCATGTAAGCTGTTTCTTCTTTTGAAAAAATCCACTTAGTCAATTTTCCTCATAAATCAAACATAGCTTCATAAAGATCATAGCAAATTGAGGAATATAGGTTAAAACCTGCAAAAGACTGAAAATTGAATGTGTAAAAAATAAAACTACATTCCTCTCTTGGCAATCTGCAGTAATGACATGGGATTGGAAATGAACATACTTCTAGGGAGTAATTCTGTGGTCGAGCCCAGTGTCAGACGAACTGTGGCTAGTGGGTGCCTCCAGGTGGCATGGATGACTGGGTTGGATAAGCACACAGAAACCTCTACAAATAAAAAGGCAATCCAGTGACGTTACTCACCCTTTCTTTCTTCTCATTCCTTCTCTCTCCCTTCCTTCCTTCTTTTTTCCTTCCCTCCCTCCTTCCTTTCCTTCTTTCTCTCCCACTCTCCCCCTCTCCCCCTCCCTCCCTCTCTCTCTCTGTAAAGAGAATATGAAGCAGTTCCAGATGGTGAGCAAGTGGCCACACTCAAACAAGTTGCTAAGCTTGCTGGCATGAGAGAACCTGCTTGGTGGTGACACACAAGTACAGAGTCCCCCCAGTCCTACTTCCTGGTGAAGCTGGAGAGAACAAACCAACAATAGGAAAATGAGTACTGTAATTTATCTTGGAGGCCATTTAGGTTGTTTATCCCAAACCACATTTTGATTCCAGTTAGAGTTTAATTATGAGTATTTGTTCTCTAACAGAGACTAAACAAAGGGTAACTAGTTTCTTTTATCTTTTTCTTTGTTATGAAAATTTCAGTTTCATGTTTGCCTCTCCTCTCTCCTTAAATAGATTCTCATGCTATGTAAACGCATTCAGCTCAATTTCTTCCCATTCGGATGAAGCCTCTAAAACAAACTAACAGTAAGAAAGAGCAGAAGTTTTTACAGATAAGAAATGTGTGACTTAATAATGCCTTATGTATGTATTTATTTAAGCTTTTATTGCATATATTTGACGGGTTCCTTCAGTTTTAAAGAAAACACCACCAAGACTCTCTGGGCATCAAACTCACAACATAAACTTTCAGAGTGGAGGAAACCCACTGTACCTAGATACCCCTCTCCAGCAGTAACTGGCAAACTGTTTTCATTGCTCCTCATGAAATGGGAAGTTATAAAGGTACAGAAGGAGTGTGAGCGATGTTCACGCTCTTCTGTCTGCTGCACACAGCTTCTGTCCCAGGCCAGCAGTGAAGGATCTTCCTTGTCTCAGAGCTCACACTCTAGTTACAGAATATCTGTTGAGTATCTGCTTTTGCAACTATTCAAAGGTTACTTTCAATACATAATTTTTATCAAGTATGTTGCTGAGATTTTTCTTCCATCTATAACACCTTGCAGTGTGCTAGCTGCTGCCTTCTATGGTGGGAATTCATGTTTTCCTCTCTATGTGCTGTAAATAAACCCTCTGAGACTTGTTCAGACATCTCTGGGTTGCACATAAATTGCAGTGATGAAGACTTCCAGATTGGACTGAAGCTGAAATCAAGTCCTACATTGCTTAACTAATTAATTATTTAAAATGTTAAAATATATAAACCATTGCGAGTAACAATGTTTTAAAAACATTTTTATTATATATCTATCTTTTATTATAGAGGACGTATAATTTTAATGTTTAACTAATTCACTCTTACTACCAAGAGAGTAATATATTTTAATTGTTTTCATCTATCACTTGCATTATTGATCAGGTTTGTGGTTTTTTTTACTTTATTTGGGGGTCAATTCTTCGTGTTTTGACCATTCTCCTAAAAGACCTTATTTCCTATGCAGCATGTGCTTTGCATTCTCTTGCTTTTTATTTTGTCATGAAAAGTTTTCATATTATACAGTTCAGATCAACTAGGGTTGCCACAAGGTTTCAAGAACACTATCAAACACAGTTGATAAAAATTTACTGAACACAAAAGAAATGAACGCAGTTTCAGTTTATCATTTATAATCTTCATTTCATTCTAAATATAACAGTAATTGTAGATTATATTAAGTTGGTTTTATTCTTTTAAAATTTATCTTTAAACAGTGAAAGGTACTTTGAAATACATACATAATCAATGTTCAGTTCTTATTGATCCAAATTCAGACTCCTCTGTTCAGAGTCCACATATTCCACATGACACCACAAGTTATTAGGTAAAGGGTTGATGGGTCTGGATTTGCAAAATTCCGGATTTAAATCCCAATTTAGCTATTTACTACCTGTTAGATGTTAAAGTTACTTAAATGTCTTACTCTCACTTTTCCAACCCTAAAACAGAGATAATAATATTTACCTCATAGGTATGTCATGAGGATTATAAAATATAAATTTATAAGCATATATATTATAAATATAAACATATTATAAATTAGAAAATATGTAGAGCATAATTGTGGTTATTAATGCTATTATTTTCATGTGATAATTTTACACAATTTTTTTTAATTCAATACATTTGAATATTTAAAATAGCATTTCTACTTAAATGGATTTGTAACTTAGCAAAAAATGTTATTCTACCTAGAAGGTGAATATCTTACTTAGGCACCAACTTTTTAAAACTATATTTAAAGGAAGGTTTTTCTGTTCCATGAGGACAGTTATACAATCTTAATATAATCAATAAAAGAAGAAGCTTTCTCATGGCTTCTCAACTTGAAACATTTAAAGTGCCAGAGGGCAAAACTTTGAAAGTAAGTTACTTTACAGACATCTGAGGGCTCCTGGATCTACACTGGGGACCTCATTGATGTTGACCACAAAAAAAAAAAAAAAAAAGAAAAAAATGCTTATTACTTATATAAGGTAATGTAACTTTTCATTTGAAATGTGATTATATTTTTCCTCAAGAAATTTCAGGATGAAAAAAAGATTGAGTCTACTTTGAGATTATAAGAAAGGTGAACAGTAGATATTGAATCACTCTTTCCCAAAGCTTATTTTTCAATACATTAGTCTGCATTTATTTGGTGTTAAGTATGTGCCAGCCACATGGTCATAAGCTCGCATACGTTCAGAACTCTGCCATTTAACTTACAGTGAGGTACCCACAGGGGCACCTTCCCTGATGTACCAGCGCAGCTGCCACTCTAACAGTCAATAAGTGAGTTAATACACAGGGTCAAAAGGCAGATCTACCATTGGAAAGAGAATCTCAAAACATAACTGTAATACAATTTAGTTAAATAGACTATAGTTATTTGCTGGAAATAAATTTCTAAAAACAGAG
This sequence comes from Kogia breviceps, assembly GCF_026419965.1. Taxonomy (NCBI): domain Eukaryota; kingdom Metazoa; phylum Chordata; class Mammalia; order Artiodactyla; family Physeteridae; genus Kogia; species Kogia breviceps. The sequence continues at coordinate 71,133,550 of NC_081313.1, read as the reverse complement.
CTCATTATCTCGACCATCTGGTTCAAGAGTGAGTATCTGGTGATTCTAATTGCAACAAACATTTATCAAGTGCTAACCAGGAACTAGGCAAGGCATTGGAGACCCAACAATGAGTAGAATACAGATTCCTGTCTTTTAAGGTTATCACTGTTTCTGGAGACAGATCATAATAATTATTTGGAACATGTTAATTGTTACTGCAGAGCATGTGCGTGGTCTGTGGAGACACAGTTAGAGAGTAGGCATCCCAGACTTTCCTAAACCAGTCTGTGGGAAAATTCTCGGAGGAGGTGGTACAATCAGGAGGGACATATGGACAATGAAGGAACAAGGCCATAGCTTGATAACAGGAGAATCACGGTTGCTTCAGTTATGAGCTTCTCTTTAGTTTCTGTGACAAACAGTGATCAACATCTAAGCAACACTGACTTGAACGTGGCAGGTAACTAACAGAGCCTGTTTAGGTTTGGATAAAATGAAAAGGAAAATCCCAGGTGGAAACTAGCTTTACCCTTTGTTTTCCAGATAATGTGTTCGCTGCTGCTCCACCACTGGTTTGAAAATAGATTTTTGAAGTGTTGTCTCAGTATCTCTTGGTTTATCCTTTGCCTTAAAGTAAGAGTTACTGTGTGGATTCCATATGTTTTTGCTGCTGCTTCTTACTCCTTGTCTCAGTTTATTGTATATAGAAACTCTCTTCTTTATTTTAAATGTAATGAATAAAATGCATTTCTTTTTTATAAATAAAACTATTCCTGATGGACTCTGTGTAGTTTAAAATCTATGTTAATGCGGAGGCATCTGAAGTATATTTCTATCCTCCCGAAGAACTATAATGGTGGTAATTTGTCTACATGCAGAACTCATTTGATGCTGCCAAACCCTTGCAGCCTCCTCAGACTGCCAACGGGAATTGGGAGTTCCTTGACCACAAAACCTTTGGAATTGTTAGTAGTTTGAAAATACAGTGAATGGGATTTCCTAATGTCTCTTCTCAGAGTTTGGCAACTGGGGTGGTAACCAGAGAATTCTTGATGCTGAGCCCTCAGGTCTGGATCATGTTTCCTGTTCATTATCCTGTAGGCTGATCTTGGTAGTTTTTAAGTTCCAATACACAGAACATCTGCTTGAAACTTTTTTTTAGCATTGAAGGAAATTTCTCACTGACTGCTGGGGTGGGCTTTATTGATGAGATAATGTTAATTTCTGTCATTCTTTGGATCATGCTAATTTATTCTAAATATTTTCTTAATGTACTCAGAGAGAGCTGTTTTTGATTGAATGCAAAACAACAAATGCAATGTATGAAATAGTATTGACAATACACCTCAACAAATAGGCTACTGTAATTATGAACTAAGTAGGTACATAAAACTATCAGTTTGAGTGCTCTAGAAGCAGATATGAAGACAGGATAAGAAGTGCAAGTGATTTATTGGGGGAAATGCCTGTGAAAGATAAAGGGGAGAAGAGTAAGCAGGAAGGCACGGAAGACTTTCAGACTGTAATGCAGGTATGACACCTCAGAAAGAAAAGAGGGGAGAAAGAAGAGGCCTGAGTTAAAAGAGCCCCAGATGGCTGTGCAGCTCTTGCAAAGTCTTAGCTAGGCCCAAGGGTAGCCCCAGAGCAAAAAAAAAAAAAAGCGACTACTAGTAGGGGGCTGCATTGGGCAAGCACGGCTGAAGTCTAGTTTCCCTACAGTGTTCTGTCCAGAAGTGATAGAAGTTTAGCTAGAACACAACCTCAGCATGAATGCTGAGGTGAATCCTAAATATTTGGCAGCTGGACTCTCTCAGTTAACTCCTCACAGCAGGTTGTCTCTGAAGGGAGATCCTGAGCAGTGTGCATCCTTGGCTGCCACACGAGTCTTTCCTAATATTCTGCTTTCTATCATGGTAGTCTCCCTTACCAGAAAAAAAAAAAAAAAAAAAAAACATTGGGGAGATTTCAAAAACCATTACACTGTAACTAATTATAGTGGTATTTTTAGTAATTTTGACAGAATACTTAAAATTTATTGAAAGAAATGAATTTCAAACTCCCACTAAAAGACTTAATTATTTAAGATTGATTTTTTTTTTCTTTTCTTTTCTTTTTTTTTTTTTTTTTTTTTTTGCGGTACGCCAGCCTCTCACTGTTGTGGCCTCTCCCGTTGCGGAGCACAGGGGGTTGCTCCGAACACGCAGGCTCAGCGGCCATGGCTCACGGGCCCAGCCGCTCCGCGGCATGTGGGATCTTCCCAGACCGGGGCACGAACCCGTGTCCCCTGCATCAGCAGGCGGACTCTCAACCACTGCACCACCAGGGAAGTCCTAAGATTGATTTTTTAAATTTTAAATTGGAGTATAGTTGATTAACAATGTTGTGTTAGTTTTAGGTGTACAGCAAAGTGATTCAGTTATACATACACATGTATCTATTCTTTTTCAAATTCTTTTCCCATTTAGGTTGTTACAGAGTATTGAGCAGAGTTCCCTGTACTATACAGTAGGTCCTTGTTGGTTATCTATTTTAAATATAGCAGTGTGTTTTGACCTTAAAGTATCTTAGAGTCATTTAATTTTTCCAACACTAATATTAAGTTTGCAAAGACACATTTTCTTTGAAAAAGAAAGTTTAGGATTTTATTTCATCATTGTACTAGAAAAGAAAATAATCTTGCCCTTTGAGACAACATGGATAGACCTTGATGGCATTATCCTAAGTGAAACAGTCAAAGAAAGACCAATACTGTATGATCTCACTTACATGTGGAATCTAAAACCAACCAACCAAACAAACAAACAAAAACTCAGAGACACAGAATACAGATTGGTTATTGCCAAGAGGCAGGGGGTGAGGAATGGGCAAAACGGGTGAAGATGGTCAAAAGTTACAAACTTCCAATTATAACATAAATAAGTCACAGGGATGTAATGTACAGCATGGTGACTATAGTTAATAATAATGTGTATGTGAAAGTTGTAAAGACAGTAGATCTTAAAAGTTCTTATCACAAGAAAAAAAATTTTAACTGTATGGTGATGGATGTTAACTAGACTTATTTTGATGGTCATTTTACAATAGATAAAAATATCAAATCAGTATGTGGTATATCTGAAACTAATACAATGTATGTCAAATATATCTCAATAAAAAAGAGGAAGAGTAACATAGTCATGAAAAAGTGTTTGAACAATATTTAATATTTTGTGTTAGTAGTATGGGAATTATATAAAGGGAAATTAGACACAGAGTTTTGTATAACCTATCCTACTTGGAATCTTCAACTGTACTGAGTGGTACCAGAACATCTTGATAGAGGGCAAAACAAGAAAAACACATGATCCATCATATACAGTATACAAAGTATGTCATGAAACATGTTTTAGGAGGAAAGTTAATGGTGGAAGAAAATACCCAAGACTATTATTTAAAGGAATAAAATACTGGAAAACAGTCTGAAAAGGTCATTCCTATTGCCAAATTTATACACCAATATTTTAACAATATTTACCCCAGCGTATTAGGATTATATTTGTTTGCTTGGGTTTTGTATTTGCAAGTCTTCTACAACAAAAATGTATTATTCTTGTCATTTTGAGCAACTGTGTCTATAAATTTTTAGAGTTAAGGGTAATTGCTAGCAGACAAGTTCATACACACACACACACACACAATCACTAATGCTTGCAACACAACATCAGCAAGTCAATAAGAGAGAGAATTGACATATACCTTCCTTGCACCATCTAATTGTATTATATAATCAAAACTAACAGGTTGAAATATATGTCTGTGTATCTAGTTTTGGTTTGATGAAGCTTCCATCGAAAACTGTAAAGATACTCAAATTTCTCAACTATGATCCAGAACAAAAATATCCAGCTCCAACCAATTCCAGCAAATGGCTTTGGCTTTCATGTGCGGTCATGTGGTCTCTTCCATCAACTTTTCTTAAATCTACATTGCATTTGCTTTGTTTGTGCTTATTTTTGACTTGAAACTTGGATTGTTTATCCAATGTGTATAAAGAAATAAGGTCAAAGGACATATAGGATATATGATTACAATGGAAAATTAATTGCAGAAATCTTTTTAACTGATAGTGGGTAGAAGATTACAAATTTGTATAGAATACATTGTTCAAGAGAAGATATGATTATAAAGGACAAAAATTAAAGTGCTGTGCCTTTATGATTGAATATAACTATTAGCAGAGTAGGGAGAGTGATTTATGAAACAAAAAATGTTTGAGGGCTCCCCTGGTGGCGCAGTGGTTGAGAATCCGCCTGCCGATGCAGGAAACACGGGTTCGTGCCCTGGTCCGGGAAGATCCCACATGCCGCGGAGCAACTAAGCCCGTGAGCCATGGCCGCTAGGCCTGCGCGTCCGGAGCCTGTGCTCCGCAACGGGAGAGGCCACAACAGTGAGAGGCCCGCATAACGCAAAAAAAAAAAAAATGTTTGAGAGTTTGGGCAGATATTTAACATCTTTTGGATACTCTTAGTTTAACATTAATTCAGGGAATAAGTTAGAATTAGTTTAGGAATATATAAAGGTCAAGCCTGATGAATGTACCACTGATCACACTTTGGATGCAAGTAAAATTTGTAAATGCTTTGGAACCTGAGAATCAAATTGAGTGGCCAGGTGTGGAGTAAGGGACCCATGTAATCTTTGTGTTGAGATCATCAAGGAGTTAGAGTACATGCTTCAACAGAGTCCCAAAGAAGGTGAAAGTGATTTATTCTGGAAAATAATGCTTAAACAGAATTTATGTCACCAATAAGAAAAGGAATACACCCACTAGAAAATGCATCCATAGACTACCAGCTTGTACTCCTTCCAGTTACCACCGATTCAGGAACAGATGGAATCATGGGTAGAGTCTTCTCTTTAGTACAGAGAGTCCTCTATTTAAAAGGTAATATTTTTCCCAAATTTGAGTAGACATAAACTCTTTGAGAGCCAAAAGTAAAAGACAATGTAGAAATGTAATAGTATTTATAAGTTCCATTTGCCTTGTCTCTTGCTATAACACAGATCCTTGTTATTAATGCAAATGCACCCAAAACAGTATATAAAACAGCAAATAAATTGAAATATTATATGTGGGTAACCACCTCAAAGTAGATCATTAAAGTGATATTTCCTTAAAGTGGGCTAACCTAAACCAAAACAGTAACATAAAAATATGTATTTCATAAAAATAAAAAAATGCAACTTTTATGAAATGTGAAATATATTGAATTCTTTATTCCAATACAACCTTTCTAACTAAAAATAACTGCTGTAATCATATCAGTTTTAAAGCTAAATTAAAAACAGAAAATATCAGGAATAGTTAGTAAGTGCTTCAGTTTGTCCACTGAAGCTTTCACTTTTCAGAAAGACAAAAATGTTAGATTTGGGATTAGAGAATCCTGAAAGTGTCTTATCTAAGGAATCTTTTCCATATAATTTTTAGATCAGTGAATGGGTCATACTGTTTAATTCATCTTCATGCTGCCTGAGGCCATTACTCCTTCATCCATAGGAGAAAACCTGAATCTTAGAAGCTCATATCGTAAAGTTATATCACCTTTTTCTTCCTCTGCCTTTTCTCTCTGATTTTACCAACTTCTCAGACTTTTCATGTATTTAATATTTCAACCTCTCTATTTCTGCATTTGTCTTTATCATAACTCCTGTCATAATCTGGATAATTTCTGGGTTCATCTAGACTTGGGAACCAATACACCAGTTTTTCTTTTTTGTTAACCTCCTCAGGTTGAAATTCCTCCATCACCAAGCAGTTCAGCTATCCATAACCAGAGCCATGCCTCTGATATAGTCATTTTCAGAACTGTTGTACTTTAGAAATATTCAATTTTTATCTGTCACTTTCTCAGGACAGTCTCCAGGATTCAGAAATAAAGAAGGCTTATGGAGAAATCAGATTCATATATGTCTTAACAATCTTAAAAGCTATGAGAAAGAATAGATTAATTACTTACAAAGAAATGAAACTGACAGTATCAATAGATGCCAGAAACAAATGGAATAGTGTTTTCAAAGTACAAGGGGAAAATGACTGTCAAATTAAACTTCCATGATCAAAATTAATGAGTGAAGGTGAAATAATGATACTTTTAGACATACAAAGTCTGAGAGGTATTCTGCTCAAAGACTCTAACTAAATGAACTACCATATTACACTGGATTTAAGATGTCATCAATTGTATGATGCACCAATAAAATGAAAATGCTGTTAATTAAACTACGATATGCCCTCAATTGTAAAGTGCATCCTAATTACAGAGGTGTTAAAAATATAAAAAACCTGTATCGGAGAATGAATTAAATAAAAATGAATAGAGGAAATACTTCTTCAAGATGGAGTGAACCCTGAAGGTAGAAATAAGATTTAAGAAACAATACTGAGCAAAGAAACTGGTAAACATATTTGTAAATACAAGTAAAATCTGACAATCTAACAATAATAATAACTCTGTGACTTAAAAACAAGATTGAGCTAAAATGCCAGATAACATTAACATGGAACAGAGAGAAAGATCATGTTAATGATCATCTACAATCCTTATATAATTTGGGGAAAGGTTGGCAATACTCTTGGGCATTGTTAAACATTTTAATGGTTACCAGTTAGAAATTAGAAAAAAAAATATTTAATATTCAAATAGGTAAAGTAAAAACATAGAGATCTTTATTCATATAACAGGATGCACTAGAGCATTTAGAATGAATGCCTTAGACATATCTATAAATATACATAGGGCTTCCCTGGTGGTGCAGTGGTTGAGAGTCCGCCTTCCGATGCAGGGGACACGGGTTTGTGCCCTGGTCCGGGAAGATCCCACATGCCGCAGAGCGGCTGGGCCCCGTGAGCCATGGCCGCTGAGCCTGCGCGTCCGGAGCCTGTGCTCCGCAACGGGAGAGGCCACAACAGTGAGATGCCCGTGTACCGCAAAAAAAAAAAAAAAAAAAAAAAAAAAAAAAATATATATATATATATATATATATATACATAAATCTAAAAAAAAATGAAAAAAGCAAGCTATAGTGTGACACTGGTAGCATAAATCTAAAATTATTTTAAAGCAATATTATAGATTATATGTATAAAACCTATATGTGCATGTATGCATGCATGTGGTATGTATGTGTTTTATATATATGAAAACATTGAATGGAAAGATATTCACCAAATCTCTGATTGTGATAGCCTTTGAAGAGGGAAGGAGAAGAAAAACTCTGGGGATGGGAATAGAGGGGACTGAAGTTTACCTGAAATGTCCTATTTCTATTATTTTAGAGAAATTTGATGAGAATGTCATAGAATAGTGGTGTTAAATAAGTTTTAGGTGCTGAGACCATAGGGTTTGCCACATTTTTCCTATTAGCTTCCATATTTTGAACTCTTAAACACAAGTGTAACAACAATTTTAAAAAATCATTATCTTCTTCCCCAGATCTGATCCTCTTCCAGTGTATTAACCCAAGCCAGGAAAATGGATAACTGCTCTTTTTCCATACAATCAATCACCAATTCCTCCTATTCTAGCCCTTCAGTATCTCTTGATGTCATTTGATTTTTCTCTGCCTTCATTCTTGCTTCTCTCCCCATCCACAATCTGTTTTCCAAATTGTACCAGGAAGGACCTTTTTAAAGGGAAAAATACCTGGCATGTAACTCCTCTACCTAAACGTTTTCAACACTCCTCAAACTCCTTAGCAAAACATGAAAGGCATTACCTAATCCATCTTTGAACACCTATATTTAAGATCATGTCTCTTCCCTTTGTACTCCACACTCCAGCCAACCTAGATGACAGTCGGCTCCTAGGAAGGTGCGGCTGCTTCACATCAGCCCGGAGCATGCTGTCCAGCCCCACTCTTGTCTTCTAGCCATCTGCCCTCTGGACCAGCACCCCCAACCAGTCGTGAAAGACTGGATTATTATACTCAGATATCACCTCCCAGGAAAGCATCCTTGTCCCCCTCAAGGCTGTCTTCCTTGCTTTTTTTTTTTTTTTTTTTCGGTACGCGGGCCTCTCACTGCTGTGGCCTCTCCCGCCGCGGAGCACAGACTCCGGACACGCAGGCTCAGCGGCCATGGCTCACGGGCCCAGCCGCTCCGCGGTATGTCGGATCTTCCCGGACCCCGGGGCACGGACCCGCGTCCCCTGCATCGGCAGGCGGACTCCCAACCACTGCGCCACCAGGGAGGCCCTCTTGCATTTTTTATGTGCCCCCACTTCCTCCAACTGTGAGGTTTAGCTCCTCATAATGAAACTGCATTATTTTCTAACTTCCCTGACTTTGAACTTCTTGAAGGAAGGGACTCCATAATAACGATAACTAGCAAAACAGCTACCATTTACTGATGGCTGAATATTATAGGCCTTGGTCCTGTGCTAGATGACTTGCCTGAATGTCCTTATTTAATCTATCCAACAATTGTCAGAAGAAAATTCACTTTCCGTGTCTGTATATAAATGCTCAGAGGTTAGGTGTACAGTAAGAATGTACTCCACTCTCTTTGAGAACCATGGCTACTAAAGGATGGAGCTCAACTTCAACTCCAGATGTTTCAACTCAAGAACATTCATCATTGGGCTTCCCTGGTGGCGCAGTGGTTGAGAATCCGCCTGCCGATGCAGGAGACACGGGTTCGTGCCCTGGTCCGGGAAGATCCCACATGCCGCGGAGCAACTAAGCCCGTGAGCCATGGCCGCTAGGCCTGCGCGTCCGGAGCCTGTGCTCCGCAACGGAGAGGCCACAACAATGAGAGGCCCGCATACCGCAAAAAAAAAAAAAAAAAAAAAAGAACATTCATCATTAACCACCATCTCCTACCATTAGTTCCCAAATCCTTGTACAACAGCACCTCATACATAGCAGGCACTCAATGAACATATTTTAAAGGAAGGAAATAGGGAGAGAGGGAGAGAGAGAGAAAGAAGAGTGCTGGGGGCAGGGAGAGGGGAAGGAAAGAAAGTTGAGTTATTATGCAACTGCAGTACCAAACTACCTTCACCACCATTACTGCAATTATGAGAGGCTGGGAATGCTTTTTCTTAATCAAGTACATGGAACATAATTATGATAAATGTCAATCTATAAGTGTGTAAAGAGTTGGGGGATGTATCATTCTTGCATTGTTTGAAAGAATATACCAAGAACCAGCTAAGATATTTGCCATCTCTAATCAATTAGTTTGATGAATGTAGTTTCTGTAATTCTGGTATGAAGACATCTGGATAGAGGTTCTGTAGTTTCACCTGCCAGGAATACTAAGGTTTCCTAAAAGGTTTTGGTCTTATAAGAGTGAAAAAAATAAAAAAAGGATGAGTAAGAAGGGAATAGAGTAGGTTGATCACTTATGTAAGATTATGAAGATCCAAATATAAATTTCTAGAGGTTTGCCATTATGGAAATAACAATTCCATTGAAATATGAGTCAATGAATTTGCCTAGAACATTATATATAACTTACTTGACTGTTGTGATTCTTCTTATATGTGGGTTCTGACTATTTGCAAGTCAAGTGAGAAAACAGATTTTTTCTTTAAGTATTTTTAAGATTAGATAATCAGTGACAAACCCAAAATACACAGTGGCTTTTTTGCTCAGAGAAATATTTGATGTTGGTAACTGACTTTTAAAGAAAAATACAGGGCTCTCTCTTTGAAAACAATCTAATTAGTAGGGTCAGTTGGGAGTGGAGAAGAAAATAGCTCTCATCATAACTCTCCACTTTCATATCTTCAGCATAGCAAGGATCTCTCATTCCTTTATCTGGGTTTTAAATGTGGATGGCATGACATCTGGACCAAAGAGTAAGTAGGGAAACCTCTAGGAGGAAATTAGAAATAATAAATGCTGAGATTTTCCTTAACTCTATTACCTATTTGGGGGCCATAATATTTCTGCGTGGTGATGAAAACTCAAATTTGGATGTTTTCCATTTATATCCCACTGACCATTTATGGACTTCCTTGGGAGAGGAGGAGCTGATAAAATGAAAATATGGTCTCTATATATATTGGTATAATTGCAAATGCCAACACACAAGCAAATTTCCATATTTTACCCTATATAGGTGTAGTTATTTGACAAATAATTAAATTCATTATTTTCATATGCAAAAAGATATATCGGTTAGTAACTAGAGTAAGAATTTCGTTTTAACGACAGTCTGATGAAATCATTCTGCTTCATAAAGAAAACATCTGAGTTATAATTGTAATTCTTTCATACATCAGTAAACGAAACAACAACATATAGCTTATTTGGGGTCCACCAGTTAGTTTCATGCAGACAAACACTACTGAGTGTTTCCCAAATTATGGGTGTTTACCATTGGTGATCTGAGAAGTGATTTGGTATAGGAGCATGAAAAATATTTTGAATCACATTATTAAAATTTTAATCTTTTAAAATTACCTTTCAGTCTCTTTTTTTCTTTTAACAGGAAGAGAGAAGAATTAAGGCTCAGAACTTTGGCAGACAATAGTAGCTTGCTAGAATTAAATAATATTTTTTGATAGTATTTACTTTTATTTTTCTAATATTTACTTCAGAGATTCTAGTTTTTCATTTAGAGTAGTGACATATATTTTCTTATAAATAAATGCACTTAAGTAAAAAAGGCAAGTCAATTTAAAGAAAAATATTGGATAATTGTACAAGTTCTATTTTTGATAAGGCAAAAGTCACAAGTATGATAGAAGAATGTTTGAAATCTAGTACAATAATGTTAAGTAGTGATACAGCACTCATTTTGACAGACTGAATTCCTTCTATATCAGGAAATGGAAGTGAGAATTGTCCTCCAAACGATACCCTGAACATTTAAAGCTCATTATCCTGTGTAGTTTTGCGCAGGGGTGCGTGAGTGTATGTACGTGTGTGTGTTAGCTGCTAATGTTGGGCAATTTCCTCAGTTCTCTGACTCCTTTGCCTTATAGTCACTGAGAAGTAGAAAATGTGTGCTATTACACTGTACCAGGGAGATGAGTGTAAACATCTTCAGAGTACATGTGCAAACCCCACAGGCAGATTCAGATAAATTAAGTGGATAAAGGTAAATTTTGCAATGGTCATAAGAATCCCCTCTTTTCCTATTTGAAAAAGGACTCTGGTACAGAGTTTGTTCTTTCATTGCTTGCTGGTTCCATTTAAAGGATCCATATGTTTTTGGAATCTGAAACTCAGAGTAAGGTCAAACGGCATGCTGTAATTAAGGTACTCATCTTTAGGAATGGAAAAGGATGTGTGTAAGTTTTGAAAAGCATTATGAATGATGAGGGAACCACAAGCCCATTAAGTTGGTTGTTACCATAACCTTTGGACTGAACAATTCATAACAGCCCCAGTTCAGAACCGTAGCAAAATTCAGAATTATTCAGGTTCTCTACATAACAGGAACTTAGCTTGCTCCAATGATAAACAGACACACATGAAGGAAAATTCTACTGACCTTCTCTTCACCTCTGCCTCAGAGGCCTAATTGCCTTAAGGAATAGTGTCAGCACAGAAATACCTTCAGTCTCTGCAGTTTGGAAGAGCAGAGAGGTGAATATTTTGCTTTTAAGTAATACAGAACTCGGTAAAAGTTAAGCTGTTGCATAATGATGACCTAAATATTGAATGGCTTAAAAAGATGAATTAACATCTTTCTATATGCAGAAAAATGAAACATAGTAAAAGTCTTGGTGGGGCAATAAATATAGCTGTCTTGGTTCATTATGAATTATGGTCAAGATAATCACTTCAGTAGTAGTAAGAATTCAGGGGAAAGGACTGATTCAACCCATGAGTTTCCTTACTCTACCAAATAGAAGTTATATTCTTCTTTTTTGCATACAATGTTATTTTAGGAATTCTATATCCTTTTTTAAAAACAGGAATTAAAAGCAATATAATTTAGAAACTACTGACTTCTTAAGTTTCTTCTAATCTGTAGAAATTCTCTTTAGGGGAAAGGACTCTCTGTAACTAGTATCTGTTCAATACTTGTTTCTTAAGGAAAAAAGCAGTAATAACAACAAAAATAAAATTGACTGTCAATTTTATTAGAATGCTTCCAGCAAAATGAGCTTTGTCCCTATCTAGGTAGCATGAAATCAGCTGACGATTTAAATAAATGCTAGTAACAAAGACAAGTTGTTATTCTACCAAAGAACCAGAATTGAAGAAGTAATTAAGTTAGTAGAAATTTCACTCAAACCAATGGATTCTACAGTTTTATTTAAATGAACTGGTAATAATCTTTAATAGAACACATTTTACTCTAGGCAGAATTAGAGAGTGGAAAGTTGAAAAAAAAAAAATCCTTAGAGGCAAAAACAGTTCAAACTGGCCAAATCTTATTAGAGTGAATTTCTGGAGGGTGTATAAATTATTTTGCAGAATAGTAAAACAGTATATTAAATATCATTCCAAATAGGCCTTCAGTGTTTAGTAATAGCTTTTCTAAATAGAAAATATGTAGTAATTTTCTTGTAAAAGAAGTTTGATCAAGATCTCTAATATTTGTAATTAGGTAATGTGTTACTAATATGGCTTTTTTCCAAATTTAAACCCAGTCACTTGCATTGGTATTTAACTGACTCACTGACAGCTTGTTACATGATCTAAAAGTCAGTTACAATGCCTTCTAAGAATGTGTACCAAGGAAAGAATTTTTGTTTCAATCTCATTCAACATCTTCAATATCTTTTACTTAAATACAAAGTAATATAAAACCTTTTTTCTTTCTGTGCTTTTTTTAGTTTCATATAAAATAAGGAATTATTCAAATAGGTAAATATGGTTTCCAGTTTGTAAAGTGAATATACACATTAACAACAAAAGATCATAAAGAGAAATTAAGGAAACAATCCCATTTGCCATTGCTTCAAAAGAATAAAATGCCTACTTAGGAATAAACCTACCTAAGGAGGCAAAAGACCTGTACTCAGAAAACTGTAAGATACTGATGAAAGACATCAAAGATGACACAAATAGATGGAGAGATATACCATGTTCTTGGATTGGAAGAATCAATACTGTCAAAATGAATATACTACCCAAAGTAATCTACAGATTCAATGTAATCCCTATTAAGTTACCTTTGTACTATACTACAAAGCTACAGTAATCAAAACAGTATGGTACTGGCATAAAAACAGAAATATAGAGCAATGGTATAGAATAGAAAGCCTAGAGATAAATCCATGCACCTATGGTCACCTAATCTATGACAAAGGAGGCAAGAATATACAATGGAGAAAAGACAGTCTCTTCAATAAGCAGTGCTGGGAAAACTGGACAGCTACATGTAAAAGAATGAAATTAGAACATTCTCTAACACCATATGCAAAAGTAAACTCAAAATGGATTAAAGACATAAATGTAAGACTGGATACTATAAAACTCTTAGAGGAAAACACAGGCAGAACACTCCTGACATAAATCACAGCAAGATCCTTTCTGATCCATCTCCTAGAGTAATGAAAATAAAAACAAAAATAAATAAATAGGACCTAATTAAACTTAAAAGCTTTTGCACAGAAAAGGAAACCATAAACAAAATGAAAAGACAGGGCTTCCCTGGTGGCGCAGTGGTTGAGAGTCCTCCTGCCGATGCAGGGGACATGGGTCCATGCCCCGGTCTGGGAAGATCCCACATGCCACAGAGCGGCTAGGCCCATGAGCCATGGCCGCTGAGCCTGCGTGTCCAGAGCCTGTGCTCCACAATGGGAGAGGCCACAACAGTGAGAGGCACGCATACCGTTTAAAAAAAAAAAAAAAAAAAAGAAAAGAAAAGACAACCCACAAAATGGGAGAAAATATTTGCAAACGAAGGAACTGACAAGGGATTAATCTCCAAAATATACAAAACAGCTCATACAGCTCAATATCAAAAAAAAAAAAACCAATCAAAAAATGTGTGGAAGATCTAAACTGACATTTCTCCAAAGAAGATATACAGATGGCCAACAAACACATGAAAAGATGCTCAACATCACTAATTATTAGAGAAATGCAAATCAAAACTACAATGAGATATCACTTCACACTGGTCAGAATGGCCATCGTCAAAAAATCTACAAACAATAAATTCTGGAGAAGGTGTGGAGAAAAGGGAACCCTCCTACACTGTTGGTGGGAATGTAAATTGATACTGCCACTATGGAGAACAGTATGGAGTTTTCTTAAAACACTAAAAATAGAGCTACCATATGATCCAGCAATCCCGCTCCTGGGCATATATCTGAAGGAAACCATAATTCAAAAAGATACATGTACCCCAATGTTTACTGCAGCACTATTTACAAGAGCCAGGACATGGAAACCTAAATGTCCATTGATGGAGGAATGGATAAAGAAGATGTGGTACATATATACAATGGAATATTACTCAGCTATAACAAAGAACAAAATAATGCCATTTGCAGTGACGTGGATGGACCTAGAGATTTTCATACTGAGTGAAGTAAGTCAGACAGAGAAAGACAAGTATCAAATGATATCGCTTATATGTGGAATCTAAAAAAGTGGTACAAGTGAACCTATTTACAAAACAGAAATAGAGTCACAGATGTAGAAAACAAACTTATGGTTACCAAGGGGAAAAGGGGTGAGGAGGGATAAATTGGGAGATTGGGACTGACATATACATACTACTAGATATAAAATAGATAACTAATAAGGACCTAGTGTATAGCATAGGGAACTCTTCTCAATACTCTGTAATGACCTATATGGGAAGAGAATCTAAAAAGTGGATATATGTGTATGTATAACTGATTCACTTTGTTGTATAGCAGAAACTAACACAACATTGTGAATCAAATATACTCCAATAAAAATTAATTTAAAAAAATAAAGTGAATATACATCTTATCTGGGTTTCCTGGGACTTGAAACTCTAGTATATCTCTTTGATACTACTATCTGATGGAGATAGTGTTTAATAGATTTGTCTAAATAGGAAAAATGCTTGCAAGGCTTAAAAATATCACCACACTTTTCTATCCTTACTGTATCAACTAATTATTTTGAGCAAACCCTCAAAGAGTACCTCTTACCTTTTATAAATATTCTAGGTGCAAGGAAAACATATGCAAGGAAGAGATATAACATGTAGCCTATACTCTTAAGAAACACACAGACTAGACTGATACATAGCATATAATGTAATATGGAGTGACGCCACTGAATATACTACAAAAAGTGGTATGACAGAGACATGAACAGGATATAATTGGTGCCCAGAGGAGGAGAATTTAACTCTGATGTGAGATATAGAAAATTATTCAGGGAGAGGGTTATTTTTTTAAATGAAATCTAAACTGAGTCTTGAAGATGAAGTTGAAGAAAGCCAGGTGGACAAAGTAAAGATGTTTTTCAAGGCTTAAAGGTGTGGAACTGTAGGATACATTCAGGGAATGACTAATCATTTTATTTTGCTGGTGGGGACATATTTAGAAGTAAGAATAAATAGACAGCAAAAGTCAGATTATAAAGGGCTGTCTCTGCTGAGCTATGGACATTTTATTTTACCCTGAAAATTATGGAGAGCCTCTAAAGGGCTTTAGGGGGATTACATGAATAGATGTGCATTTGGGGGGCTGCACTATGGCAGGAGTAGCGTACAGAAGTGTGTGATGAGCAGTAGAAAAATTAACTAGGGGTCTCTTTGCAATAATTTAAATTTGGAATAGACTACTGACATTGAGAGAAGAGCAGGAAATAGATCTTAGATATTTAAGTGGGCTGTGCACCAAGGCTTAATCATGAATTAGAGATTGAGGGAAAGCTGGAGGAAGAGGGGATTAACAAGCAGGTTTCTTGCTTGGGAGACTGGTTCCAGGGCTATTGCTTTGCATTACTTAAAATCATTACTTTTTCTCTAAAACTATCCTTCTATCCATTTATTCCTTTGATATCACACTCCCCTTGCCCTCATCAGTGAACAGCTGGACAGATGAAGTGTCATGAACTACTCTCCTTGATTCCAGCTAACTATATACTTTCCACTAACACTTCACTGGTTATATTACCTTGAGGAACTTTTCATTTACCTGTCACTCTTAAATACAGTGAAGAGTTTCTACTTATAGAAAAACCAACCAGAGACAAAGTGTGTTATACGGACCCATAACATTGGAAAGATTTAAGACATAATAATTGATATAACAGAACATTGAGATATTAAAATATGTTGTACAAATTTTCTGGAAATTCCGCAGAAGGATATATCCAGATAATGAACTAAACTTTTCTTCATCCAGAAAACTATAAATTTAGGACACACGTTCAGTATGGATGAGACATGCATCTCTGATATACTTGATAAATGTTGACTATTTCAGATATATTTTAGTTCTCTGAGGCTGTGAACCAAGAAAAATTATTATTCCTGATGCAAATATGAAAGGACAGTATCTTATCAGTAGAATGTCATCTGATTTTTTATTAAATTATTTTACCTAATAGTATCTTATAGTATAAACTATATCTTATACAATTATATTATATTATATTTAACTTAGCCCAGTTGGTTAGGATATGGTTATTGTAGTAGAGGTTGAAATTTCTCATATTATTCATCCTACTGTTCCTTCCTTTTGTTACACACCCTCCCTGCATGGTTACCCGGTTATATTCTCCATTGCCCAGCATCCCTTCCAGCTACTTACATCTTATAACTAAGTTGTTTCCAGTGGGATATGAGGAGATATATGTACAACTTTCAGGTCTTGTCCTTAATTTGTCTTGGTCACTTCTTTTAATCTTCCCATTGGTTAGCAAAAGGCAAGAATAGGAAATTTTCTTGGACGCAGAGATAGAAGCTACATGACAAAGAAAGCAGTGTCAACCCACCAGTGTGGATTCTGGACTACCAAGTTGAGGCTTACCACACTGAGCATTTTCTCCTGCAGCATTATATGAGAGAAAGAAATGTACATCTACCTGCTTTATTTATTTTATACTTTTGTCTCTCTGTTACAGAAGCTTATTCTGTGTCCAGACAGATACTACTGATAATGACAACAGTCTTCAGCCCCAGTGTAACACTGGGGTCTGCACACACGAGCAACTATCTAAAACATGTTATAAAAGGAACACATTTTACAAAGGAACTGGGCAGGGTTGAGGGCAGAGGGGAGGGATGGGGATCGTGCAGACAGATCATAGCAAGATAATTATCAGGGCTGGAAAATAATGATGAACCACATGGACTGTTCTTGTCCTCACTTCCCCCAGCCTGCATTCCCAGACTTTCACTAAGTCCAAGGTCAACATTTAGGAACTGAGTATGCGGAAGATGGACCGTCAGGACAACATTCTATCTGGAATCTGAGACTGGTTTAGGACTCTTCGCTACGCTGATAATAACCCAGAGGGTAAACACCTTATGACTGATGAACCGCTAAGTACATATGTATCAAAAAACACTGAGTTGACATGCCTTCCTTGCACTGAGTAAAACCTAAAAACAGGGACACAGCTGGTCAGGGATGTGGTCATTTGGACTTTCCATTACAAAAAAAAAAAAAATCCTCACTCATCGTCACTTCTTGCCTCCTACAAACTACATTTGGATTTTACACCTTTAGACTATGACATCCTACTTCTAAAAACTAAAATGTAAAGGTTTGGGCGGTATTATTCATCAGCTTGTTTTAAAAATCATTTGAATTCATATTTATAGCATCATGCAAATATAAATATCATGAGGCAAGAATAAACACTGTGCCTTAAAGTGTTTCATTCCAAGAGTCTGTGGAAACCTTTAGAAGTGGGCAGTAGAAAAATCACACTGCCTGATTTTATTTATGATCTACCCCTTGAGTAGTGGGCAGACAAGAAAATTTGTGCATTTCTTCAGAAGTCAGCTTCATCTGGGAATAGGACAAGGTGTAAAACTGAGAGCAAAGTCTCAAAGTAATGAGGTTGACAGTGGAATGTGAATTAATGTAATGTAGATTATTTTTCCCTTAGTTCACAGAGCCTTCAGAGCTACCAAAAAACTCATAATAGAATACCCTCCAAAAATACAGCTGATCTTCACTTCACAACATTTCAGAATTGATTATCATGATTTCAAGATGGTATATGGGTTACAAATGGCCACATTAGTCTTTTAATAACAACCTATGGATCCAGAAGAGGTTAACTGAGATTCTAATAATTTAGACCCTGATGTGTTCAGCATTTCTGCAAAACTTGAGTGGAAGTGTGTGCCTTAAGAACTTAACGTTGACTTTAACAAAGAAACTGTAGTTGAATACAATTGAGCAAAGCATGCAAAATAACTTATACTACTTAAAAAGCAGAATGAGTTAATACATCTGGGTAATTTATCATTGGTTTTACTGAGATTTTAAAAAAAGTCTGAGAAAGAATACGACTATTTTCATAGTGGAAGAAAGAAGTACTTGTTAACTCTTTAAAGAGACTTGCCTATTGGAGACTTATCTATCAATTCCAAATAAATATATTTATCAGCACAAAGAAAATATTCTTATACCACTTCATAAGATTTATTTGAAAGGAATTCCTTTAGTTTCTCCATCATTTTTTTCATTATTCCACACTGAAATGGCCTTTTTAAAAAATTGAGTGATTTACTCAAAATCCAGAATTTTACTAAAGTTAGAATTTTTAAATTTAGTTTTCCCGCCTTTTGTGTTTTTTTGCAATATAAGTGAGATGGTGGAATATGAAGAGAAATATAGATAACCATACTGAGAAAATATCTTTTGAAACTGTTACTACCTTGTCAGAACAAACATCCTTATTAAAGGGACACCAGTGAAATTATAGGACAAGAGTTACAGGACAAAACATAGAAATTAGTAGTAGTTGTAGTTATATTGTTCCAAAATGACTGCTTAGTTTTGAGAAACTGTTTTACCTTGGTTTGGTTTGAATAGAGTATCAGGGATGATAAACAAATAAACCTATTTGGCTAGAAGAACAGATAGCAAAATAAATTAATATATCCAGAGGACTGAGTGATAAAAACTAGTTCTTCCTTGATAGTACATTTTTCCCAAAGAATCTAAGAATGTTTATAATGATCATCTTTACTTGGAAACCCTTTATCTGGATGGCAGGAACTCAGCCTGAATTAAGTATACTTCATTTATGCCTCATAATTTTAGTCAAGTTCTTAATATTTTAATATAGAATCATCCTTTGTTGGCATGAAACAAAAAACAGAAAAGAAATAAGTAAAATATAATGTATATTTATCAAAATCCGAAATAGGCAAATTTGTTGTTATTTGGATTTTTTTTAGAAAGCTGCAGATGTATCAATATCAAATTCAAGGATAAAATAGTCTTGAAACTTACTAAAGGACACATAACTCATTTGGTCTAGTAAGCTAGGGATGAAAATGATTAGGAAAGGCACCCGTTTTTTCCTTAGTAAATAAGTGTTTTAACATGGCTCCAGGATTTTCCCTGCCTGATAAATGAGCACAATATGTAATATGGATAAAAATTGAGCCTGAAGTGTTTCAGTAACTACAAACATCTTAGGACTGGAGACACAATTACTGTACACTATATATTTAAACTACACACTCCAGTTCCTATATGACCAACTAACAATGGACTTGTCAACTCATATATTCTGTTAACTTGGCCCAAACTGAACTCTTCTTCCTTACAGAAACAGCTTCTACTCCTGTCCTTATTTTATTACTGTTATCACCTCTCTCCTGTTTTTCCGGACTAGAATTATCCAAGTCATGTTTGACTCCAAATTCTTTTTCACTCACCTTTTTCATCCACACAGTAATTAACAAAAGTTTACACATTTGTCTTTTCATGCTCTGCAAAATCTGTTTCCTCCTTTCCATTCCAACTTCCACTGCTTTAGTTTAGAATCCTAAAATTTCACCCTTGCACTCTTTCCTGTTTTCCAAACTTTTGTCTTTGCCTGTAACACCTTTCTCTTTAAAGGCATTCTGTATATTGTTGCCAAATTCATTTTCCTTACGTATCATTTTCATCCCACCACTTTCGTGTTTGATAACTTGGAGACCTTCTAAGTCCTTGATCTTAGGTGTCCTAACTGTGTGATATTGGATGCATAGTATTACTCTCTGGTCTCCGTTTCAAGTGTGAAAATGATGGTGTTGGATTAGATAGTCTCAAGGTCCACTCTGCCATGTGTGTTAACCTCAGATTATGTAATCCTGATCCTCCCACTATCTATAGCAGAAGTTCTCAAACGTGGCTGTACAGAAGAGTCACCTGCTGTATCGTTATTTTCCATTGGCTCCCTCCTATGCATTCTTCCTCTCTACCCTGTTCTGAGCCCCAGAAGGATAACCCCTACGCAATGCACCACCTGGATTCGCGTGCCCACTTGGTTTGGCCAATGGGGGGCCCTGAGAGAAGACAGGTAGACAGAAGGAGAGAGATCAGAGTATTTTTTTAAGTCTTTTTCTGTTTGGGAATCACATATTTAGCAGTAGTTTTGTCCCTACAGTTCTGGCCAGGAGGCTAAATGGATTCCAGATGTTACTAATTTCTGGCCACCTTCTCCTTAACACTGGGTCTGTTGTGTTAACCTTGCTCACACTTTAACAAGATATCCCTTCAATAAAGCCTTTTCATCTGAATCTTTTTTTTTCTGGAACCCTAATCAATATATGTGAAGAGATTTTTTTTTTTTTTTTTTTAATACAATGCTCAGACCTCACTCCAGACCAGTAGAATGAGAAACCCTGGGTGTGGGTCCCAGGTAGAAGTACTGTATAAAAGCTCCTCCTTGTAGGTTATAAAGTTCAAACATATTATATCCCATTCAAGGCTATGTGTTATTTGATACCAACCAATCTTTTCAACCTAGCAGATACTATAGGAAAAAAAAAAAAAATCTCTCACAACAAAACTTGACTAGGTGATAATTTTGCCAATAGGCTAATTTAAAGAAACATAGGCAAAAATCATAAACAAATATAAATAAATATAACACAAATTGGACCAACTGCTTACATGCTAAAAAAAACCTGTTTCCCAAATGGAGCAATAACCAGAGTCAGGAAGAATTATTGCAACAAAAACTGGAAAGAGGGCTTCCCTGGTGGCGCAGTGGTTGAGGGTCCGCCTGCCGATGCAGGGGACGTGAGTTCGTGCCCCGGTCCGGGAAGATCCCACATGCCGCGGAGCGGCTGGGCCCGTAAGCCATGGCCGCTGAGCCTGCGCGTCCGGAGCCTGTGCTCCGCAATGGGAGAGGCCACAACAGTGAGAGGCCCGCATGTCACAAAAAACAAACAAACAAAACTGGAAAGAGGTTATTTTAAAGTTAATGAAATATATTTAAAAGGGGAGATCTTTCAAGCTATCATATTCTTCTTATGTATCTCATACTCTTGAAATGCAAAGTCTCAAAACATCATTTTCACAATATTTCAGTCAAGTATGTTTCTCTTTTCATTTGATCAGTTATTAAGAAGTCTCACATGTGACCTGCATAGTCTTTCACCTGCCTTGATTACCATTGGTTTACATGCTAACAAGCAGAGAATTGGACCAATGAGTTTGTAGTCAGGGTGAAAGGAAGAGATACCACCTTTCTTCAATTACACAGGGACTGGTGATGTTTGGGATGAACACGTGGTAGTTAGTGCCTTTAGTTATTTACAGATCTAGGATTCTAAGATGCTTTTAAGTCTTGATTGTCTGACAGATAACTTCTTCCCCTGTGCCTATCATAAAGGCCTGTTTCAACTCCTCTGATCTCAGCTGGGCAGCCACTGTTAACTGTTGTTGGGAAGCAGTTTCAAATCAGCAGGTCAACCCAATCTTTTGAAGACAGGGCCATTTATTCAATAGTTAGAGTGCCAACCACAAGCAACCAGAGCAGCATAAATTTGACGTCTAGAGCTGGTCATTAAAACAGGGTTTTACATGGGCTTCCCTGGTGGCACAGTGGTTGAGAGTCTGCCTGCCGATGCAGGGGACACGGATTCGTGCCCCAGTCCGGGAAGATCCCACATGCCGTGGAGCGGCTGGGCCCGTGAGCCATGGCCGCTGAGCCTGCGCGTCCGGAGCCTGTGCTCCGCAACGGGAGAGGCCACAACAGTGGGAGGCCCGTGTACCGCTAAAACAAAACAAAACAAAACAAAAAACAAAAAAAACCCCAGGGTTTTACTGGATGTGGTCTTTAGTTGAGTCAGTAACATCACAGATAAAATGAAATGATAAATGTGCCTTCGTGGCAGTTGTATAATTTATTTACTCCAAATCTATATACAGAATAGCTGCTTGAGGATTGAATGTTTTATTGCTATATGTTCTGGCACCATTATCTCTATCTGTGTTTGGTTTAGGGTGGGGCAGAGAATAAGATGGTGTTGACAGCTATGAGTAATTTACCTGGAGCCCAGCAACTAATATCACCATTGTTTTTTATTGTTCACAAACATAACAGATTTGGATAAAGAACTCTGTTACTTTAATTTCAATGCCTAAAAGAAGAGGCAAATGGACGTCAGTTTTAGTTACAGTATTTTGCCAAAAGAACTAAATTGTTCCAGTTAGTGACATATTTTCTAGGGAGGTCAGCTCTTCCATAAAGAAGAACAAGGTGGTAATGTTTGATTAATTAGGCCTGAAATTTTTAACCTTAGCCAGTTTGGTCAAATGTAAAAATGTAAAACACTTCTTAGGAAAAGAATTATTTGATTCATAGAGAATTTTCCTCCAACATGAAACTTGTCGTTTTATGTTTATCAGAATGTATTAAGTTGTCATTAGTACTGGACAGTGAATCAAGTGGTAACTTTGAGGTGTCTAAAATATTCTAAGACTTTCGTTCCTCTGGCTGTAGTCAGATGTGAAAAAACTGTTCTCTCGTCAATCAGTTCCAAGGTCCAAACTCCTTAGTGTTTAAGCAAGGTTGTGTCCTGTGGAAGGTATTTCTTCATGCTAGACTTACTATTCGTTACACAGGAAGATTACAAAACCGTGTAAATGAGCAGTGAAAGGAAACCCAAAAAAAGCCTTTCTCAGTCAGTCAGAATGTGTGTTTATACTATAATCAAGACACTTGAGTCGCCTTAGAATAAAACAAAATCTCGGCAGGTATTGAGGGTCTTGGAAGGGATTGCGTGACTATGTCATTAGAAAACCATATATTTTTTTCCCAGTCTTTGAATTCTCTAACGAAAAAAAAAGACTTTTGGCAGAGAGAAGAATGGTATGTCTTCTAAACACTAAAAAATTCTCTCAGAGGCCTTTCCAAGATGTTTTGGACGGCTCTCTGCCTCTCACTCTCTGGCAGCCCGCTCCTCCATCAGTGTTTGCAGAAGGTCAATAAAGCCCGTGCAGGCGGGCACCGTGGAGTGCATGTGTGAGAAAATCTGCTGTGTTGCGGTAAACGCAGTGTCCGCAGATTCATCAGGAATGCATTTGTTCCTGGAAGTGCTAGCTATTCCGGTAACTGGCTGCCGCCAATGTTTTTAACCATATCCTCCACTTTTATGCAGACGTTACAGGGCAGAAAACCAGTCTTCTGTTCTCACTGCCTGCATCAATTTGTAGTTTGTTACTTGATCGGCTCGTCTTACCTTTCGTCTGGTATAAAGGGCAGTCTGGGACACTGCAGTTATGTCTGGGGCCTTCTTATTAGACTTTATGATGAAAAGGGGCTCTCTAGGGTAAGGAAAACTCTGAATCTACTTATTCGGCTCTAAAGAAAATAACGGGCTTAAGGAAGAGCTGAAAAATTGTAGGCAGTGTGAAAATTGGAGGAAAATAACTTCTGCCTTCCAGATTTTCTCATACATAACAATAGGAAAAAATTATATTTTGTGATTTCACTAACACGTTAGTAATTATTTTATTAAGAATTCTTTCGAGAACAGACTTGTGGTTGCCAAGGGGGAGGGGGAATGGGGGAGGGATGGATTGGGAGTTTGGGATTAGCAAATGCAAGCTATTATATATATGTATAACTGAATCACTTTGCTGTACACCAGAAACTAACACAACATTGTAAATCAACTATACTTCTGTAAAATAAATCTTTTACAAAATAATCCCTTTTCTCTCTGAGAAAATGAAAAAATACCTCCATTCTTTCTAAGCGACACTTTTGTAAGCTAGCCCTTCTGAATGTCAGTAGTACTAATACTGTTTGGAATCTATAAGGAGAAATCGGAAAAGGCAAAATGAAGTGGTGTGCTAAAAGGCCAGGAGATCGTGTGGGCATACACAGCAAAACAAACATTGCTACTTTTAACCTGATCTGACTGCCAAGATGAAAGGAGAAAACACTAAATAAAAATGTTTTCTCCTTCTCTGAGGGCAGCTCTGGTCTGGCTTTCTTGAAGTAATGTCACTGTAAGGGGGTGACAACACTGAACTTCCTGTGATAACAGTATCTGACACACCATGGCTTCAGCTGACTTGTAACCGGCGTGTTAGAACGCATGAGAAGTACAAGGCCCTTCCATCACGAATGAAACACATCTGTCCAGGAAATACACTTCGCCATGCCAAAATGCTTTTAGTGTATCTGCCCCCTGAGTGCCCTCTCAAGCTACAATTCCCTGTCAGCAAGTACCTTGTAATTCCTTTCCTTTTATGTTGATGAAAGTCTTGATCTATTATGCCAATACTGCATACTTTCCACAGTCTCCCAGAAACTGTTACCCAGCCATGTGCGCGGGAGATCATGCTTTGCTACTTAGACAACGAGCCTCAGCGAACAGCATCGGCCCTTGCAGAAAAGCAGTAGCTAGATGGTCAGACTTTCTAATATGGCTCAAGTTCCGCTTCGGGAAAGAAATGAAAGAGGAAAAAAGAAAGGACAATGGTGAGATGAGACACTAGGGAGGATAATGCCCTGCTTTTAGAGGGAGCCAAGAGGAGTGAGTCAGGAGGGGATCTGACTTGCTTCACTCTCCAACCTAGTGGGTTCTGACTGTATCCAGTGAGTTTGGGTTAGGATGAGTCAGAACTGGAAATGCCCCTGGGGTTTCATGTCCATTAGCAGTAGCAACAGAGCCTCACAATGAAGCCTGGATAACCCCTACCCCCATTCTTGAGAAAATCATAGGAGCCCAGGTTTCCTCTATGTTTTAAGTTACTCAGACATTCGGAAGTCATCGCATTCACACTCCCTCTGAAGAGCAAACTGAATTCTTAAATTCAGGAGTTTGGGGCTTAGCACAATCCAAGAAGATCCACAGGAAGGGACCAGGTTAGAGCAATTCTGCACTGCACTGATGTTTACACCCACCCTAGCGTCAGAGAGGTGAGGAAACCGATTCAGAGGTCGGACAACTTGCCAGAGGCTAGAGAACTACTAGGTGGCAGAGCAAGTGATTCAAACCAGGCGGCCTGGCTCCAAGTCCATGCCCCTAATCACTGCACTCTCACATTCCATGATCATTAAACACAAACAGAAACACTGTTGGTTAAATGACCACTAAGGTCACAGTACACTGATGATAAAAGCAAGAAGACAATCCATCCACTTCTGAACCCCTGACCACTTGTGGTTAAGCCTCTGAAACACAGCCAAAGGAGAACTGAGAAATGTCCGTCAGCTCTTCTACAGCCCAAGCTCCCCTGGACAAAATCCAGCCCTTTCTTGAATGTGGCTTATTTTAGGTTAATTATTTAATCTTTGGCTCTTCAACTATTCAGTGAAAACAAAACAAAGTCTCACATTCCAAATTCCCTAAATTGATATCTCAGATCCTATATTTTATGTCCAGAACTGACTCAAAAAGAAGACAGTATCTTTGAAGGCAGCACTAAAGTTTCATCAACATTTTTCTTTTCTGATAAGACGACAAGCTGAAAAAACCTGCGTTATTACAGAAGTCCTCAACGGTTGCAAAAGGTTCAAGTATAGTCCTCAGTGGATGTTTCTCAATGAATAAAACAGGATTTGCAATAGACCTTTTAGCCTCCATACCCCACGCATCGTGAGAGGAGTATAATAAATTCCATGGCATAGGTGTAATTCAGATTTCCAACTCCATATTCATATGATTGTTTAATATTTATTGACAAGCAGTATTTGTTGGAGGGCCAAGTCAGCCAAACATTTAAAATAATTTCCCTCAGTAGAAACTCTGGTTTGTAAAAATAACTTGGCAAAATAATTTATAAGTGATGTTCTTAAGTGATCAGCATGCCATCCAAGGAAATGTTGAAGTTGGGTGTGCTATTTTAAAGAAGGAGCACACAAAAGTTTCCAATACAATTCATTATAAGACAAAGTCGTAGGTGGAAAAAAATCCTTAATATTATTCTTCAGGTAGATATAACAGGTAGAAAAGCACTCCATTTAAAACATGTCACTGCAGGAGTGATTTAATTATCCATTTTGGCTTCTGAATTGTGTGTTCAAGCTTTGTAACCTTTCGATTAAAAACAAACAAAAAGCAAACAAACAAAAAATCCTACAATTTACATAGTAGTTTGGGGGCTGTTTTTAATAGTTAGGAAAAAGAAGCCATCTGAAGAATTAAGTAACTGTAAAGTAAGATGTGGCCCATTTTCTCTTTGATGTGACTCTAATTCTTTTATCTATTTATTTCAAATATGTATAAACACATATGTAACTAAATATGCAGTTACATAATCTGTAGCGATACAGACTGACTTCTAACCAGGGTACTACTTCAGGCACTGCAGGCTAAATAAGACGGAATCCCAGACCTTAAGAAATTTACGGCTTAGTGGGAAGAATAAGAGATGTATAAGAATAACTCCTATAAAAGGACTATGTGATAATTAACAGCTGATAATGTCAACAACAGATTTGAAGAATTCAAAAGAAGAAGCTATCTCATCTACTTCAAGACATCAAAATGCTTCAAGGAGAGAATGCATCTGAGAAGGGCTTTGAGCAATGAATGGGTAGCTCAAAATGGGCTTGGAAAGAGGTCCCAGAAAGTAGAAAAATAGGCCAAGGCTTGTACATGAGAAAGAAACAACCCAAAAGCCAAAAATTAAGCATGACATCAATAGGAAAAACAGGGGAGAGACAAATTTAGTGGGAGTACAGTACCTTAAAAGGTTAAGGCAAGAAAAGTTAATTTAAACATCACAATGAAGAGTTAGCTTGGATTTCATCTCCTATCTTAAAAGACCTCTTGAAGAGGGTCATTGAGTAACTGGAGTTACCCTTTTTGCAGGTATGTCAAGCAGTGATTTGAAAGATGGATAAACTAGAAGAAAGACTAGAGACAGCAAAGCCCAATCAGAAGCACATGCACTTGTGTTAAACTGGGGTAATATGATGAACCCTCAGGACCTAGAAAGGCACAACAGGAATAATGGAGGAGGAGAGAGGATTTGCAATTCACTGTTGAGGAAGAATTTCGAGAATTTATCATCTGATTAGATTTTCAACCTGGGTTAAGGAAAATGAATTCTTAAAACGTTTTTAAGCCTCAATGAGTAGAAGGAACATCCCAAGGAGAAGTATTGGTGCAGAAAAGTTGACCCTAATATTAAGCATCTATTTATCAGAGGCTGTAGGCAGTTTAGTGTGTGTGAGGCCCTTAAAAGAACCTCTCAAACCCCACCCCCGCCCCAGCTTATTCACCAAAGTAGGTATGCAGCTTAAAATCACCAGAGCAGATGCATTTTCTATGATCAGGACTATTACTAAAAATATCCTCCAGGTTTTTTGTTCCAGATGAAAGTGCTACTTGGGTAAATTTGAGCTTTCAAGTTGAAGGTACTACTATTGTTACTTAGATGTGTTCTTATTTGAGAGTGTTACTTCCTGTGGCCTGAGTGTTCCACTGATAATACTAGCACGTTCTGCACCCCCTCACGGATATTGGGGGAAAGTCTCATAGCCAAGATTGACAAGCCTCATGACTTTCCAAGTTAAGGTCAGACAAAGTGCAGCATTTTCTTGAGCCACTTTTTTCTAATAGTCTCAACAGAGCAGACTCCCGTGGTCACTTACTGCTATCACTTCTGAGTGATTGACAGCTATGTCGCTCAGTCTGTACTCTGATTCCAGTTCAGAGCAGTGCAAGTGCTAGTGATCTTGTATTCCACAGACTTGGACTCTAATTCCATTTTAGTTATGCTGGTCACAAACTCATTTAACCTAGGATGGAGTAATTTCTACTTTAGAAACCCAGGCTTCATCAATCCTACTATAGGAGTTTATTTAGTTGTGTGAACTTAAATTTTTGGCAACTACCAAAATGGACATTCAGAAGTAGAGCTACATCCTAGTCTCCCTTCCCTCTTATTATCCATCCTAATTATTAATAACAGTTAAATTTCCCAACTCATCACATTGGTAATAGATTTGATGATTCCAATGATTGATTCAAAAATATACTTGGGTACCTGTTGCGTTCCAAGCCACACAGCCAGATCTGAGGACTCACCAGAAATATAAAGAACAGTTTTATCCTCAAGTGGTTTATTGCCTAGGCAGAGAAACAAAGATATATGTTTTCTTTGAGAATTTTTTTGTCCACAACTTTGAGAAGCTATCTTATCCATTAAGTGTTCAATGAAGCCTTAAGACAATATAGGTTACCTTATAACATAAACTCATGAATGAACTTTCTAATTATTATTTATCTGAGCATTTTTGATAGCCTTTAGACTTCTAATGTTTCACGTATTTGCTCTCAGAAATCCCCATAATATTGAATCATCAGTTCCTGGACAGCTGTTTCTGGAGTTTTCATGTTCCCACTTAAATACAGGGGATTAAATGGTAATAGAAGTATGGGGTAAAGCTGATCAGATATCAAGTGTCTAAAGAAGATATTCCTCTTGGCATGGAGTGAATTAATGGGGGGGGTCACACTCTCTTATTATTTGATTATAAGACAAATAGAGAACTCCTTCTTCAGGAGAAAAAAATTCCTGTTCACAGTTAAAATTGTTACGACAAGGATGCGAAACAGCTCAGGCAAAAGAATGGTCATTATGCCCTCTATGAGATCAAAAATAAAATGCACCTAGAACTCTGTCTTAACAAATAATCTACTTTCTGGACCTTGTTACTCTGGCTTTTATCCGCATCTAGGAACTCTGAAGTTATTGCACTCAAAGATCATACTTTTATCATTAATTATTTATCTATAATTAACTTCTAATTAATGGGTTTAGTTTAAATCATTATAAAATACAATTTTTCCCCTATTTTACAAAGAATTAGAGCTGAGGCTATTAAATAGTCTGGGGGTATAATCAGGAAGGGACTTTATTACTCTCCAATCACTGCCTTTCTTTTTTTAAATTTAATTAATTTATTTTTTATACAGCAGGTTCTTATTAGTTATGTTTTATACATACTAGTGTATATATGTCAATCCCAATCTCCCAATTCATCACACCACAACCATTGCCTTTTAATATACCACGATAGATCTACTTTCTGTGCTCTTTGATAATAACTTGGGCATAACTTAGATTTCCAATTACTTTCAGTTATAGGAATACCCACATAATGATGATTTATAGATAGATAGTTGATAGATAAATAGATAAATAGATTTTGGACTTTTAAAAGTCCAGGGTCTACTAAGTAAAACCTTCAATCTCATATTCAATTCATGGCTCTTTTCCTCACTCCCTTAAGTACTAGATTTCCTGCAAAGATAATGAAGGTTCATCTTCAGGGCTCTGAACTTTCAGGGGCCTCTTACCAACCTATAATTCTGTATTCTACTCTTTAAAGACAGTTCCCCCAAATCGTGTAAGACCCTACAAAACCTAG
The DNA here is from genome assembly GCF_026419965.1 of Kogia breviceps. Lineage (NCBI taxonomy): Eukaryota > Metazoa > Chordata > Mammalia > Artiodactyla > Physeteridae > Kogia > Kogia breviceps. The sequence goes on along the minus strand of NC_081313.1, from coordinate 71,103,823 downwards.
GTTCTCCTATCTTGGCAATATATGCCTCAAGGACACGTAGGAAGGAAACATGTAACGCTGGCTCTCTCTTGGGGTAGTCTTACCTGACATAGACAATGCTCTCTCTAGATGACCTCAGAGGACTTCCTACAAACCACCTCTCTTTTAGTTCCTGGGCCCTGCAGTCCCTAGCACAGCCTCTTCTGCACAAATGTCAGGCCAGCCTCCTGGGTGGGGGCCCTTTAGATAGCTCAGGTCTGATCACCTGTTACAACATCCACTTGGCTCACAAAAAGCCTCCACAGCCTTGCCTAACAGCGGAGGTATAGGAAGCGAGACTGCTGCCCTCTCTTCCCTTCTCATCTCTCCAACTGCCTCTTTATCTACTCAGATAATATCAAGGGGCAGACCACCCACTCAACTGCATATGCAAATATCCAACCAATAAATGAAATGTCAGTATCTCTCTCTAAAATACACCCCCCAAGCTCTAAGAGGGATTTCTTTGGAGCCCCTTTCACTTGGCTGAGTGAGGAGACGGTATGCAGTTTCTCCCTGGTTAAAGACTTAAAGACTACTTCTGAGGGAGTCTTAGCTACTTGTTTTATTCTTTAGACTATCGTGTTATTTATCAATTATCAGCCTTGAGGTTTTATCTAAAATACTGAGATAATAGTCTCACTCAAATACTTTTCTAAATAAAAATTTTATTAAAAAGTGTATAAACCTTTAAAAAATATATAGCCTAGTGGGGCTCAGCTGGCAGCAGGCATGAGGACACACTCAGCCATTCACTGATTAACCCTTCCATGGACACCAGTGTCTGCACCAAACCGGACACTGAGTAACACACATTTCCCGTCCAGGTGGCTTATCCCAAATACTCCATCGCTTTCTGGTCTCATCTCCTGACGCGAGACTATAAAAGTCTAGAAGGTGGGACGCTGTGAAACATTGTGCTTTGCTGCCTGAAATGATGTAGATGATGCCAGTAACTAAAATTAGAAATATAGAAGAAGGAGTAAGTTGCGGGTGAAAGTGGAGAAGTGTTATTTGTGGGATTCATAATGATAATGACCAACACATTCTCACGTAGAAAGATGCACAAATAGAATGGTTCATTCCACCATTGAAAAAAAAAATAGTTTATGGAACATTTTCTGTGCACCAGGTTCTTTGCTAGATATTACTCTCATATGATTCCTCAATAGCAATCTAAAACATTATCTGTGGTTAACACACACACACAACTTGCAAACTACAAACTAACATCACACTTCATGTATCATCAATTGTAGGCATAGAAGTGGATAAGTCAGTGTGCATAATGTATCCCATTTGGGGATTTCACAAAGTACAGCATTAGGAAATGTGAACAATACAATGAATCCAAATATACCAGATAACTCATTCTCTGTGATAACTGTGATGAAAGATTCATCTGAAGTTCATCTACTGCCAAATAATTTTTCAAGAAATTTTGTTGAGAACCTACTTAGTAAATTAGACATCAGCTTTTGAAGTACTGTAACATGGTTCAAATAACTGCATGGAGTGCTATCTCTGTTGCTCACTACTGTCTTTCTGGGTTTATACTGTTTGTGGCAATAGCAGGTGCTCATTAAATATTTGCTGATGGAATGAAAGAATGAGTGAATGAATGACTGAATAAACGAACGATATATTCTCCCAACCTATTCAGTATCCAGGGCAAACTTGAGGTTTTATTGGTGAAAGAGGCAGAAAGGGAGCTTACCATAACTTGTTAAGTACGTTTTCTATTTCCTGACATGGTTACCACTATGCACAGGATTACATATATATTTCATCTAATTCTCAGCTTCCTCTGAGGTTTGTGACTCTATGTGGCAACCAAGCTTACCTCCTCTAAAAATGGACTAGTAACATTCCTGGAAAAGGTTCCAGAGGAAAGAATACCCTTTCTTTCAGCTAACTCTTAAGGAATGAGTCCTTTGCAAACATGAAGGAACCTACCTATAATTATCTGTGTTTTCTATTCTACCATTATATAGTTTGTTCCATCTCAAGTAAATCAACAACTTAATTAAAAATCCAAAAATTAGAATAGCTGTAACTTGCTCTGAAAATGAGCTCTAGGCTTGAACATAGCTTCTAGCTTTCACTTAGAATTAATGATCCATTTGTTTTAAAAATTTGTTAAAATTAAGCAATATTTTTACTGATTTTCTTGGCGAATGTCATGATGCAAGACAAAGGGAAAATTTTCATCAGATTGAAATCTTTAATACAGAAACATGTTCTAGATATTTTTGTAGCCTGTTCTTTATTTTTTCTAGCATATTATGAGAATCACAGTTCTTTTAAATGTAATTTTTGGAAAACATATCTCTAGTACTACATATGTAATACTGATTCCATGATGCTTTACATTTTCAAATGATTTTCACGATGATATTATCAGCAATACATAAATAGAATGGGGAAAAAAAATAAGACAATGAGTAGATTTCTCCTGAGGACCATGCAGCTTGTCCTTCAGGAAGAATTAGAGGTGAAACTCTAACCTTTTATAGACTTTCTTTTCTCCTCATGAATTGATGAATTTGCCTAAAATGAGTCACATTATTAGCACGGAGCTGCTACGGCAGTGACTTTCCAGAGGCACTGTTCAGGCCCTACTGCCTGAACTGATCATATGAAGCTTCTTATTTTCCTCTCATGATGACCTATTAACCTCCACCACTCCACAGAGCTGCAGAATAGGGGCCCACTGCTTCAAACCCTGGTCATTTGTATATATGTCAATGTCTTTGCCATGTATATGAATGGCAATTTCAGAAGCAGCTTGCCTGGTGCTGATTTCCTTTAAAATTCTACTAGTAGCCAGAAATAAAAAATGACCACTTTTTTTTTTTTTTGCCCTTTCACTTCACTGGGGCTGCACTCACGCTATTACTCATTTAATTCAAGTATAAAGATAAAGCCCACTGAATATTCAAGGTGAAAGTCTGGTGTTTTATAATTTTTTTTTTTTTTTTTACTTCAAACTGATGAATGTATTAATTCTCCACTTCATTTAGTATTTCCTAACCTTGGGAGGAGAAGGGTATCTCAGGAAGGTTTTATAATGATAAGAGTAAGAAGAATATATTGACAAGAAGAGATCTTCCATGTGATGCAATTTGCTAACCTCAGTGAATACAGTGATAACACCAGAGACTTAAGATACTTGTAAAAAAGCAAGTGTAATAGATATTTTGTAAATACACAAGAGTGCTGTAAATTGTGTTATCAATAAAACATCTTAGATTGTGTTTCTAAGGCTTTCCATATTTGAACTGACCCAAGTCGTTTGCCAGGGAACGATGCTTCTAATCACTCTCTGAAACTAACCAAACACATTAAGCTGACTTTCTAACGGCATGAGCAGGATCTCCCTCCTCACGACAAGTATGATTTTCAAACCAAGAAACTTTAGTTTGCCCTTCAAGAAGAGTGATTTATAGGAGTTGGTGTGAGGGAAAAAAGGAACCCTACTTTACCCAAAAAGGAGACGAAAACCTTGCCCGAGGCAGCATTGTGACATTGCCAATGTGAGAGGGTTGCGAAATCCTGAGTGTATGTTTTTGTGGTGATGTCTGAAAGTACTGGTTACTGTACTGATGTCTCGCTATCATGCATCTCTATTTCCAGACCCACTTCCTTATAATTGCTAATGAAAACAGAGCTGTGAGCAGAGCAGGGTATAGGTCTCTGCTTCCATTTTTCTGTTGTTTTCACTGATAGATGGCTTCCTCTGAAAGTTTCAGAAAAATTCTCTGCCACTTTTAAGAAAGAAAATAAATTCTGTCTTTTCCTAATTAAAGAAATACACTATGTTTGTTAAGGTTATTTAACTTTTTGTCATGTAAGCTGTCAATTTCTTTATTCCTCTAACCCTAGGCATCCAAGAAAACCAGTCTCTGACTATTAACGTGCATTCTGCGAATAATCAACAGACTAAATCACAGTAACTGAGGAAAATCAGGATGAGCCTAATAGTAGCCAAGCTCTAAATAGGACTTTAAAATAAAAATAGAACATGTGACTCAGAATACAGTACTAGTTCTTCATCTTACAGATGTTCCCAACCATCAGAGTCAGCATGGGCTATGACACTGGTAAGTGTGGGCTAGATGGGTAAAAATTTAGAGAATGAAAGGCTTTTTTTTTTTTTTTTCAGACTTTTCTTCCTATTATTTCATGTTACCTCATGTTTTACAGAATGCACAGAAAACTCTGTCTACTCATTCCTTATTTGCCTTAATAAATAACAAGCTTTCAGCGAGCCTTAAATTAGCAACAGAATGCCTTGTTGCTCCCTTGTCTAACGGCATTTAGGTTTACAAAACACACCTTAGGAAACAAGTATCTGGCTTTAGTCACTTGCTAATTGTCACCTCATGAAACAAAACTCACCAATGATTTCTGTCATGACACACCATGCACAGGACCGACCACAGAGAAAAGACAGCATCTCCAACCACGGAAGGGACACAACAGAAATGCTGCCATGATATTTATAACCCACCTACTCAGAGGACCAATTGAGAAACTCCATATGGACTCCAGTTTGCCACTAGCCCACAGAATTGAAATCTCTTAACTGGCTTAAATTAAGAATTTGGGGATAAGTATAAAACTTTGAGGATATTTATTTTCATAATTTTAGGCAGTTTATTTTCATATAGTTCTTCTCATCCTACCTAATTCGCTTTTAGTTGACACATTAGGCAAAGGAAATGCATTCTTAGAAAGCTTATAGATGAGATGGCCAGGTATAATTGAAAAAAATTGTTTAAAAAACACTATCAAATAACTCTAAGGTGCATTAATGACAGAAAGGGTGTCTATATATCCAGTTTAAGACAAGAAAAAGAAGCTAGCCCGCAGGGAAGTAGATTGGTTGATTTGAATTATCTTAGAGAAGACTGAAACCCCTTCCTCTCACTTCTCAACACTGCCAAATGGCAGGTGGTACAAGTGCAGTTCCCCAGTAAGTTCCTGTAAACAAAACTGCTTATTTATAGACAAGCTTCTCAGTACTGTTTTTCAGAAGGTCAGTCAGACTGCAACTCAGAACCACCTATCAACTGCAAAGAAAAATAAAGACGTAAAACCCTGACTTCAGAACTGTGCTTTACAACTGGAACCAAGTAATATGACACTCTTTGGAGGACCCTCAGAATCACGATTGAGAATTGGTGTAAAGAGACATAAGGAAGCCCGTGAGCCTCTGCTTTGGAACAAAAAGAAAACTGGGCTGACATCATGGAAATTTGCCAGCTGACCTAAGCAAAATTTGATGTATCTACTTCTCCTTTCTATTATTTTTTCTTTCTGTTGGGCATTCATGGGAATCAGCCTTGATGGAGGAATCACTGAGCCTCAGTGTACATACAGATCATAAAGTGGAAAATGAGGTTATTGTAGGCTTCCAAAATTTTTTGCCTTACTTACTTATATAAGTCAAATTAAAATAATAAAAATTCCAATGGCATTGCCTTTTAAATATATATATATTTCACTGTACCTTCATTTATTCTCATAATTCTCCTGCTGATACATACAGATATATACAGATTAACTCAGCATAAATTTCAGAAGGTAAATTCTTCAATTGTCTTAATCCTGACTTGTGTTACATATAGAAAAAAGCAGGAAGAAGTATATCTGCTTAGAAAGATTAACAATATGGCAGTTTTTAATGTAAGGGGTCCATGAAATCACTTCATACATTCACCAATTTCTATTTATCAACTGTCAAACGCAAGGCAGCCTGTTTGTTCTGAAGTGAATAGAGTTGCAAAGATACATAAATATAATCATACCCTTCAGGAACTAAATTTCACCAAAGAAATAAAAAGCAAGTTCCATTAAAGCAGAGAGATATATTTGCTCACTTCTGGCACACAATAGGTACTTGTTGCATACTTACTGAATGAGTGTATAAAACATAAAATCAGATAATTCCAATATAATGCAGGATATAAATTCCAAACATGATTAAATGTAATGGGATTTCAGAAGAAGCAGGAATCACTGTTAGCTGAATGATCAGTAAAAATGGAGTTGTATAAATTGATAAGAATTTCAATGAGGGAATAGTTCAAAATGGGAAATCATTTGGTAGGCAGAAATAAGAGAGGAAGTCTCAGGCAAAAAGAACAGAAAGAACAAGACTATCTGGGCATGGGGCTAGAATACAGTGTGCAAACAAGCGGTATCCAGGAGATCAATTCAGTGTGAGTAGGTGGGGGAAGTAATGGAAGAGAATGGATTGGAGCCATATTACAAAGGCCTTGGTTGGTATACTGAGGACTTCTGGACCAGGGGACTCTGGGTTCCCTGGAGTGCTAAATTTTTTGGAGCACTCTCCACAATATATGCATATTTATGCATTGGGATTTTATGAATTAAACACGTTATATTATCTACACATCTATGTATGTATGTATGTATGTATATGTGTATATATATATTTATACACATATTACAAGTAGAAAATTTTAAGTATTCTATAGCTACTATACTTTTTAACAACACATTATAAACATAATTAAATAACGTTTTTGTATGTATTTCCTTAATATATGTCACTGTGTCTCCTGCTGAACTGTAATCTCCATGAGAGCAGAAAACTTGTCATTCTTGTTTTCTCTATACTGTAAGTGCTCAGTGCAGTATCTGGCACAGAGGACATGCTCATTAATTATTAGCTTGATGAAGGAATAAACTGAGCAGCTGATTGATCAAATATATTTTGAGGTGAGAATATACTAATCTAGAATTACCAAACATCCTTGACATTTCCCACTAGGGACTAACCATCTATCTGCCATTTTCTTACAAAGATAAACCTTCAGTCTTAAAATTATCAATGACAGATTCCATATTTAAAGAAAAGGTAGAAGACATAAGACTGCTCCATCTTGGAGTATAACACTGAAACTTTCTTAGTGTATTCCACACTTCTAAAACTGAAGAAGCATTTCCAAACTGAAGAAACAGCTGGTCCACCATAGGCATTCCCCCCGCCCCGCACCCACAGAAGCTGGATTAACAAAGGAATATGAATTCAATTTATAATTTCTTCACAAAAAACAGAGTCTCTCAAAGTGGGTTCCTTGGAACCCAGGTGTTCCAGTGGGATCTTTAGTGGTTTTTATAGTATGAGGTTTGGAAAGGGAGGTTGAAGTGGGGGGACTCCACCATGTTACTTCAACCAACCATCTCCAATTTTCTCTATTAATATAGGTACTTTTTACAAGATGCTGTTTGAAAGAAGGGGTTCTGGCAATCAAAATAATACTCTGAAAAAACACTGATTTAAAGTTGTTTAAATCCTTTAGAAATCCAATAGATCCAACTAGTAACTGTGCAAAACCCTGAGTCTTAAGAGTTTTGTTTATAATTTTATATAATATATATTTTATATATAATTACATCTAATAGGCTTGTTTATATTATATAGCACACCTACTCTTTCATCTATGGTATTTCTGCTGGTTAATACAGAGTAAAATAAATGAATAAAACTAACACTCTAATCGAAAAGTAGTTTTACCTTACTCGTTTTCTGTTTGCCCTCCCAGGTCCATCTCTTCCCTTCTATCTTCTACCTATCATCCGGACTTCCTTGTTAGTTGGCTTCTGGTTGGGGGTCAATCAATGGAAGGCACTGGAGGGAGATCAGATTATGGGAAGAGAAAGAGGTCATGATTGATTTTTCAATCCCTACCTGCTTTATTACTACATCTCTAGTAGTAGCTGTATCCCTCCATGGCTCCCAGGGGCAGACCCTTCACCACAGTTCCAGTGCTCATTGGGCTCTAGAGACACTGTTCCCTTCCTTTTGGCTCCAGAGGGTAGCAACTTCCCACTGTTGCTAGTGTCAGTGTTCGTGCCAGCCTTTGTTTGTTCTCCTACCTCTCTCACATCTCTGTAACTAATCCCTTGTCTCTGTATTTGAACCATCTAGTGAATTATATTTCCTACGAGGACTATGACTGATCCAAAATTTAAGCCTATTAAACCAGCAAGATCTCAAATACAGAAAGTAAAAATGCTATTAAAATGTTTTAATATTGACTCTTCTGTGTTTACCATGTTTCCAATATACTAGGACACACAGTTTTTTGGGTTTTTTTGCCAAAAACAATGACTACCCTGCTCTTATAGACTATGAGCAAATAAGAACTACAGAAAAAAGTGAATTTAATGTCATGTCAATGAATGTCCAGAAAATTTCTTACTTCGATAACGAAGATTCAGAACTCCTCATTTTCCACCTGCATGCAAACCAATAATCGACAAGGCTACATAACTCACTTCACAAAGCCAGGGAAGATTCAGGAAATGTCCCTGAAAAAAATTCAAAGAGTAACATTTATACCTGTGCACATATGTATATTTTCTACACAAAAGCAGAATATGTTATTGTCAGAGGCCTGAGAGATGAGGCAACGACTAGTAGCAAAATATTTTCATCCAGGTATAACTGTCCGTTACTGTCTGTATTTCAGCGAAAAGTACAGCTGGTAAACACCTTGATAACCGTAACCAGCATTTAACTCTAAAAAGTGTTGTCTCTAGAAACCCTGAGAAAAAAATAGATGACATGAACACTAAGAAACTTTAACAACACTAAATAAATAAAGAACATTACATGTTTTGAACATATTCTCGAAAAGGGATCATACAGAGAAAGTTTCCATAGAGCTTTTTTGAAAACACTGACTGGTTATTTTTACGTAGCTGTAAAAATAAATAAATAAATAACATGCCTCTTTACAAAGGAATAAAGAGAAAATTCTTGTGATGAGCTTTTAAGAAATCTTGTTTTTAGAGAAACATTCAACAATCCACCCTATTACTTCAGGCATCTTAAAGGGATATCTAAAAAAAGAAAATAAATATTAAAAACAAAGGCGATACGTGAATCTGTACTGGAAGTTAAATAATTATAGCACAACCATTTCTGCAAATCTAAGGTCTCATCCAGATCTACCATTAGTGAATGTAGAAGACATCTTCTGAGACCAGAGAGTAGAAGAAAATCAGGTTACTGGCTTCTGTCTGCCTTGAATTTACAGAACCTACAGCAAAGAATACAAAACAAAACAAAAGGAACCCGCCAGACAGTTTAGGGCAGTTTTTGTCTCTGTCAAGTAGAATCACAGTACTGAAATAACAGAATGTCTCTGTGGTTTCTTCAGTGATGCACGTGAAAGATGGCTGTGATTATAAGAAATTTAGGAGAAATCGCAGTATCCTGCCCACAGTCTACCCACACCAAAGAGACAGAGCTGGGGTCAGAGGTAAACTTGCCTCTCCCGAGTTTCTATTGCAGAAACACCAAGACCACTGTGACTCTATGACTCTACCCAAGATATGAGACTGCTTAACCCACAGACATCACCAAATTCAGAAAAGCAGCAGTGGGTGCTCAAATGACATTATAAGTCACATGTGCCATCCTTGGCACTGAGAAGACTGATTAATAGGAGGACAGCTCCTACATAAAATAGAAAACATTTCTTTAAACAGAATTATATACAGAAACAAATCTCATGAGATATTAAGACCACATGGTGCCATTTTTCAATTTGATACAGCTATCTTCTTCTAATCCTGCAGTAATATTTTTTTCTTTTCACATATATGATAAATTCATTAAGGTCATCCTTTCATGCTACTTCCTAATTATGACATGATCCCTACCTACATACTTTTAATCTGGCTTCCACTATCAGCAATCAATTGAAAATCCTCAGAAAAATTTATAGGATTTATAGGATATATTTATTTTCAATTTTTTTTAGAGGATTTCAAAAATCCTCTAAATTTTCTTTGCAATTTTCAACATGATTTACCACTACTTCCATCTATATTTCCTCCATGGGGATTGATGACACAGGATAGCCTTGGTTTTCTTTCTATCTCTTCAACCATGCTTTCTCCAACAACTTTCCCCTTCTCATTTCCCCAATGTCAACATGCCTACAGAACAGACGTTTTAATCAGGGAATCAACTGCACATTTTGGGTCTTGACAAATGAGAAGAAGCAGTTTGCTTTATGTTGTCAGAACCTCATCATCAACCAGTTCCTTAAAACATCACTGAGATGGTTCTCAGGTTTTCTAAGATTGGGCCAAATAAAATGCTGTTTGTCATATTCTTACTTAAGAAGAGTTTTTGGTGAAGTGTGTATGTGCGTAAAAAAAGTCATGGGCAGACTCTCAGGCACACTAATCAGAGTTTTTCAATTCAGAATACATCTATGATGCAAAAAGTCATTGTAAAATTATCCATTAAGCACTAACTTGGGAATGTGTTAAATATCATAGAAATAATATTTACTCTCTAAGGTTTCCACTTCTTGCCTATGAAATAGTTAAGGAACAATGCAAGATTAGTAAAAGATTATGACTATTGGAAGAGAGTTAATTTAGTGCAGCAAACAAATTACCACGAATAAGAAACCTTCCTTCTCAGCCCATAGTTTCGTCTTGCAAGATTTGATGGTGTAGTTTTCATGGGAGACTTAGCTATTGGTGGTTTTCTTTTTTCATAGAGGGAACAGAAAACATTGTTCTAAGTTACTTTTTCTATCAAGTTGTATCTGTCGTATCAGCTATGAACTTGTTTATATGCTTTGAAAGTTAGGTAAGCTGATCCTGCTTTCCCTGTTCTTCACCTGGTAAGCTCCTGGGGGGTGAGCCTATTTTCTTGGCCTCCACTGAGTTCTAATTCCTGAGTGACCCCACTGAGTATGTGCTATAATATGAAATGCTATCTTATCATTAGGAGGAATCAATTGATCTGAAGAGATGAGTTCCTGAGAGGTCCCAAGATTTGCTCAGGTCAGGCAGGGAGAGAGCGGACTCCTGAATGACATCAGGTGCAGAGCATCTCTTAGTCATCACGTGGTATTAAACTAAATACAGGTTTATGCTAAATCAGATATTTGTATTTTATTCTTATATAGATAAATGGTGGCAGCAATCAGTATTTCTTTTATCAAAGAAAACAATGAATTGGGAAAAATTACTATCTAGTTTTCCGAATGGAATGGGAAAATATTAACTTTAACAGTAGAACCCATTAATACAGCTCGAGGAAAACTTTCTGGAAAGGAGCTTGCAAACTTCTATGTTAGATTACAGAGTAATAAAGCTATAAAATATAAGAGATGGACCATGGCTTATACATTATTTATTCTAACCCTTTAATTTTTCAGATGTGAAAAATGAGTCTCAGATAATTTGGGTGAATTTCCAGGTTATATAACTAGCTATAACAGAATCAGGACTCAGGAACATGGGTATTCTGATTCCCCATTCAGCACAATTTTCCTTATTTAACAGTCTCTTCTGCTGTCCACTTACATGAATTTTTTTCTGAAACCATTGAAAAAGTATGAAATGATTTTTCAGGTTTCAAAATGAAAGTGCTGAAGTTCTGGGTCGTCACTAATAGATAGTTGATTTACCCATCCTTTTTTCTGGCCCTTAGCCAGCTAAACCAATAAATTTTACTGAAAGAAAATAAAAACTGTTGCTCAGTAATGATCTTTAAAATTTAGTGGCTTGAAAAACATTAGAATTTCACTAAAAATTACTTAAACAAAATTCTTTTAATAGCCTTCAAAATCAACATCTGAACAAATAATTCATTGAGCTGTTATATGACCTACAAGCTAACAGGTAAATATTTGGTATTCAAAAGGCAATAATTTGAGTTGGAATTCTAAATGTATTTTAGAAAATCTGATTTTTTTTTGAGATTTTGGTATCCATTAATTTTCGCCATTTTTGTGTATTTCAAATACCCCAGAGTTTAATGGTAGTATTCACAAACTTATTTACTTGCAGTTCTGCCTTCCCTTGAGGCATTTCTAAGTGCCCAAAACTATTAATAAGGATGAATAAATAGACACAAATGAGCTTCTTTTCAGTCATTTACAATTTAGTCTACTATGTGCTAATCCTGTGTCCTCCGTTAATCAACCCCAAAACACAAGTCTTCCATTGTGCTCAGTAGAGATGAGGCATACGTGGTGGAATTAAATCAAAATATTAATTTAGACATTTGGGAACCATCACCTTCTTGAGAAAACTATCAGGTAAAATACATTCATTTTCAGCCAAGCTAAATTCCCATGCCCATGAATTGCACAACCTGTTAAAGTCAGTAAGTGTCAAAGTCTTGAGCTATGGACTAGACAACATTGCCCAATAACCACAATTAGGGTTTCCAGCATCTGCTGTTCCTCTTTTACAAATCTGAATTCTTCTTCCTATGCTATCTCTTATATACATTATTCATGCTGATGTTGAAATACTGACAATTTACAAGGAGAGCTCAGGAGTTTTGTGTAGCACTGAAAATCACTGCCCAAATAACAGAAGGAAAACTTATCCCAGGAAATTATCTCATAAACGTTCTTAAAACCCCATTTTATTATGGTGTGCTTTTAAAAAAATTATAGAATAGTATTTTGTTAAATCTTTGGTTTGTCCTAAACTCTAAAACTAGATTTTAACCCTCAGTTTCAAGTTCCTTCACTCACTTGCCCAGATTTTACTTCTCTTTTTTCCTCTACTCCATATTTGTCTTTTAATCAGTTAAGTCTACCTACATTGCAATCATCTCTCTTACTCCTGGCCTTCATTCTCACTTACCCTTGAAATATTTTACCAGTATTCAGAGTCATCTTCTCCCCCTAATTCACAGAACTCTCAAGATACAACAATTTAATGTAATTGATATTTAAATGCAATGATTATTTCCACTAATCTACTCTATATTCTTCAGGAAATTTAATTCATTTTCCCCTTTGCTCTTTATAACACTAAAACAAAACAAAACAAAACAAATGAGATGAAAGCTCATACAACATGTAAATCAGCCATAAAAATAGGTATTAGCCTTTGGGTCTTTCGCCTGAAAGAAATGAAAGAAGACCTAGAAAGAATCAAACAGTGTAACTGAAACAAAAATTTTAATATATTTCTCTTTATTAAAAACACTTGTTTCGTTTTATGGAAATCTGAGTTTTTATAAAACTCTAAGTATTATTGTTTTGTGCAAAACTATGTCTTCTCTGATTCAGAAATCAAAGTTTTGGATTACCAAGAAGAAAATTAGATGTAGGGAGGACCAATTTTGCAGGGCAAATTGAAATTTTGAGCAAAACACAATTTGAAAGCTAAGAAAACATGATATAATTATTTGTTTATATTATGCATTCAATTAATATTTACAAATATGCAAAACTCTTTAGAGGAGGTAGGAAGTCCAGGTACAGAGTATCATTTTTTGGTTAAGTACTGTGTGTACATCTTCAATCGCTCTTAATAAATGACTCCTATGGGTAACCCAAGACCTGTGGCTGAACCAAAAGATTCTCCATAATGCATTTTCTTGAGGCTTGTAATAAATGAACTCTTAGCTTGAGGAAGAAGTTGACTTGTTGATTCACTGATCTATTACTAAAGCTCACTCCCAGGGAATCTCTGAAAATATTTTTAACATTAAGTTAAGCAAAGTTTAGAAGGCATTCTAACGTTTTCATACACTCCTTCTATGCAGACCACATTTGTTTTCTGTGTAATCCTTTTCCCCTCCTAACAACAGCTGTAGCATTGTTTAATAGTCTAATGCTATTCTTAACTAAAATTACTAAATTGCCTCTAAGAGAAGCACTAGAGGGGGCCAAAGAGTAACTCGGTGTGGGGTGTTCCATTGGCCTGCCCAATGTCTTATCCATTCAGTACTTACTAAAATACATATACTTACAGGAATCAATCAGATGATCAACTAACCCAAAAGCTCACTGATGATCTACTACATATAAGGCATTATAGGAGGTGACTTTTCAAGAATACAAAGAAATATGTTACTGACAGAAGATTTCACATTGCTACTTTGACTACCCTCAAGCAATAGTCAAGGGTTCATGACATGCAGCAATTTGTAATTTTGCTGAGGCATGAAATTGAATTACATGAGGCAAGAGGTGGGTATCTAGCAGGAATCCTTTAGCTAGAGTGTGCTTAGATGACTGGCTCACATATCTTCTCACAGTGGTTTAGATAGTCTCTACTTGTGGTCAAGTTACCATGCAGTATTTCTCATGACATGATAAAAAAAACCTATTTTCTTTGTGAATACTTTTCCTGAAAATAAAGTCAGCTGCTAGTTCTGGTGATGAAAATAAAGTGGAAGCAAAACTATCCAAGAAAGTGATGGTTCTAATACAGAAAATGGAAGTTTCATGGAGACAATTACATGCTAAACTGATATTCATGAATTTGGGACTGTGGTATCCCTCATGAATATTGAGGGTCTGCTATATAAAATAAAGTCCTTATATTCAAGAATCATTTGGCAAAACATAAAATTTTTTGTCAAGTTACCTACTTACAACCTACATTGTCTTTAGATCATTGCAGACATGAATGCCATTTTAATTACACCTTAAGATCAGGACATCCATGTTATTTGTATCTTAATATTGTGTACAAAATCACCCTCTTCTATCACACAAGATTTAAGGTACTGACTAAAACCAAAGTTTTTTGGGGGGGGGTTGGGGGGTGGGTTTTTTTTCTTAATTGTGAGTATTAGCTAAAACAGCTTAGGCTAAAATAACGCTAAGAATGAGAAATACCTATTCCAATTAATTGTGGCAACAGATAACACAGACCTGGGCTAAAACAACTAACTCCACAGAAAAGTGGGATTTGATATATTTTCTCCTGTTGCCTCAAACACTTCTTCTAGATAGAATAAGCCTGGAAACATTTTTTGAAGCCCAGAACATGGAGACAATATACATGATGTTGCACAATGGGAAGTATATGGCATATCTTGGCCACCTGTCCCTTACGAAGATCAAGGCCCATCATTTCAGCTTACGGCAGCTGTTGTTTTCCATCCTCTTTTCTTCCTGCTGCTGGTTGTAGATCCAGCCATCCAGGGCCTCCTAACCTGAGGCTGCTACTGTCTGTGGTACTTGTTCTTACTATTTTCACATTACGTAGGCTGCTTCTTTCCTTTCTCAAACTTGTAAAATAGTGCTCCTAATAAGGATTGAAAATCCAATGCTTGACTTCTTGAATATAAAGCTTCCTCTTTCCCTGGACAAGTACTCAGAGAATGGGGGGAAATGGGGATAAAGGAAGTAGGAAAGAAACAAGTCATCTATCTCTTAAAGTTTGCAAAGTACTTTTTGAAAATGAGAATTCTTTGTATTTTTAAAATCCTCTCCACCCATTAGCCTCAACACTACATTGCTGCTATACTTACACCTCGCTCGTTATGTATTTACTTTTTATATAACTAAGCAGCACCCTGTCATAAATGAAATATTCATGCAAAAAAAAAACCTGCTCAAAATGCATTTATAAAAAGAACATATAAAAACTACCATCTGCTCCCACTCCTAGCAAGCCCTTAGATACCCAAGTGTAAGCCCTCTGATTCCACAGAGAAGTAAAGCAATGTGTCCGCGATGTATTCCTGAAAGCCAAAACTTCAGACTTTGTATTAAGATGGATCTATGAGCTTCGGCCATTGAAATGCTTAGATCAACATTGATGGGCTTAGATATTGCACATAATAAATGCACGTGCTAGCATATTGTAATGGGTAGTCATACCCGGTCATGTTGTGCTGAAATGAGCTGAAACTCTTCTGGGAAGTTGCAAAAGCATTTTGTAGTCTATTGATACCACAGTACTTTATAGTATGCCTTCCTTTAAAGAAAGTTTTCCAGACATTCCAGGGCTCCTAGCTGAAGTGTGGGCACTTGGATACCTTACTGGTTTTAATTCAGCTAAGAAAGGTAGGGATACCTGTGATCTACTTAGAGCATCTGACTGCTCATACTTGGAGTATCACCAATGCTACACATAATAAGATAACATGATCTTCTCAGTAGTTTAATTTCTCCTAAATGGTAATTTGCACCTTTATAAGTTCTATGAACACTTTAAAGAAATTCTACCCTTGCTGTACCCTTCCCTTCCTATCCAGTACATCCCTACCTTCCTCAATGTTCAGTGTTATCCATTCTGAACTCTGTATATGGAATTTTCATGTTTTTTTCCCGAAATCAATTGGAATTAAGTCTGCCTGCAAGTAATCAAAAGGCAAAATAACAGTGGCATAAACAAAAAGAGTTTATTTTTGTCTCATAGGAAAGATATCCTGAGGCAAGCAGTCTATAAACTTAGTGGTTCCAAGATCCTCAGGAAACCAGGCTCCTTTTTCTTGCTGCTCCATCGCCCCTCAGTCTTTTGACTTATGGTTGAAGATGGCTTCTTCAGTTCCAGTCATTCCATTGCATTCCAGACAGCAAGAAGAAGAAAGTTCTGCTCCTTCCTTTCTTAATAAGACTTCCTGGAAGTACCACACACTTTGGATATACTTTTTTGACTAGAACTTAGTCACACTGCCAAATCTTGCTGCAAATTACTCTAGGAAACGTAGTCTTTTTAGCTTGACACATTGCTGCCCGAAACATACTCAAAGTTCTTGCACAAAAGAGGAGGGGGAGAAGAGTTCTTGGGATGGGCAACTCGTAGCCTCTGCTTCTCTTCCTCAGATCATATCATAACTTGCTGTTACACATCATTTGTTCAGGTTGAGATTTCTAATTGTCTTAATTAGTTAAACAATCCAGATGTTCAACATTCAGTAATCAAATTATAAATAAAATGAAGATAAAAATAAATAGAGAAAAGTTCTGGGGTACATCAATAAGGCCCTGGCTCATTTGCTACACTTTGTTTTTGTGTAAAGGCAGTTCTGAGACTGCCTTCAAATGACTGACAACACCTAATTACTTAAGGAATAGAGAATTAGGCCTATAAGTCTATGGCCAAGAGTCTTGATGCTTTCCTCACCAACAGGATGTCCATATATTTTATGAACCAAACAAGAATACTTTTGAGAGTGTGAAAGGGGAGGTCATCAATAATTACACTGGAACATCAGGGGTAAAATCAGGACTATTCAGAAAAAACTAGGGTATACTGTCACCCAGCTCACCCTCCATACTGGATGCCTTCACATGCCACACCTCGTATATACATCAGTTTACTATTATTAATTAACCAGTCATTTCTCATTGGAAATGTGTTAGGATATGAAGAAAACATGGCAGAATTGGACTACTGTACACATCATGTCTCTGAATTAGATAGTGAAGAAACTAGTTAAAGGGTCCAGATTAGCTATAAAGTAACGTTAATGAACTATTTCCAGCTATTCATCCTGTTGTGAAACCAAAATTGCTCCAGGAAATGGGTATGAGAGATAGACATCTACTCCTAGTGCCCAGAATCTAGTTAAAAGGAATTTTTCTCAAGAATCTCTGAGTTTGTAGTATTTTTATCCATCATTCTGAATAGTTTGTCACTTTAATCAGTAACCTGTGACAGTTGACAGCTGCCAGTTGGGAGGACTGGCTCTGGCTAAAGGCCAACCATAAAGAACAAGGCTGAGTGTGAGAGCCCAGGCTGACAAACTATTCCCAGTTTTGTCATGGGCCACTAACATGTTGTTATTTTTGAAAATCACCTCTGTCTATGACAGAACCTAACACCAGATTCTACCTTTTTCTTCACTCCCATATGTTTTTGTACAATTTTTTTCTGAAGCATATTTCTGTCTGAAAAAAGATTACTATCCATTAAATTGTACCTTATTGGTCTGGAAGCTTCCAAAGATGCTTAATGCTCAACTAAGGAGAAACAAAGGCACTAGTAGAATTTGGGTTAGTAATAATTATTAGAAATATTCCTAAACATTCACATTATACTTTTTTGTTGTTGTTTCTGAATTCTTCTTTCCCTAAGTGAGTTTAAGAGAAATTGTGTATCATGCTAGTTCAAAACATGGATTTTTTGAGTCAGACTTCCTAAATGAAAATCCCCACTCTGTCACTTTCTAACTCTATAATTCTGAGCCTATCAACTCTGTAAAATGAGAGTTATTACCTCATGGTTTCTGGAATATTTATGGAGTTAATATGTTTAAAGTGCTTAGAGTGCCTGGCATACAATAAGAGCTTTTTAAGTGTTTGCTATTTACGACCTAAAGAGGGACATGGGATATAAAACTTGCCTCTGTGTATAGATCCAATCAAACACACAGAATCAAAACCAACTCATCTTCTATAAAAACTTGTGCCTTTTTCATGGCATCCCAACCTTTGTTAAGTCTAGCGCTTTCTTCTACACAGCTGGCCTCTAAATCTTAGTCTTCACTTTTTCTCCCCTTTCTCTTCTCCCTCACATCTAAAAGTATTCCAGACTTCTTCCAAAATCATTTCCCTTCTTTCTCTTCCCACTGCTATTGGCCTAACTCAAACTCTCTTTTACCCCTTGCCCAAATAATTCCAAACTTTCCTAACTTGTCTTTGTACCTCCAGGTTACTCCCTTCAAAACCATTTTTATACAGTTTATAGAACATCTGTGTTAAAATCCTACTGTGGATCTTCCTTGACCAAAACAATCCCTAACCTACCCATCGTGGCATTTGACAATTTTGTGATAAGGTTCCAAAGTTCCTATCTTTCCATTCCCATCTTCCTCCACCCTCATGCTCCAGATAAACTAGATAACCAACTGTGCATTTAGGCACCTTAATATTTTTTTCCCACATTCTTCCAACTAAATATTGTAGAATGTTCTTTTGCTCTTTGTTTTCTGGATATCAAAGCCTTACTTATTTTAAAGGCCCAGCAGAGACGTAAATGTCTACATAAAACTAGTTTTGAGTTATGAGTGCTCTTTCCCTCCTTGGAGGTTCTGTGACTTGCTGTACGTCTGTGATAGCTCATTACATTGTCCTTTAGGTTATAGTTTCTTATTAAGACTTCCTCGAGGGCTTAACCCACGTGTCCATCTTTGTTCTTCCTAGTCAAGTCCCTCCTCCTACACACTGGGAACTCCAGGGCCACTGTATATGACTGTGAGATTTTTGCATTACTTTGAGGAATGGACCTATGAAAGATAAGGCTAGCCCATCCTCTGCCTGGTCAGGCTGCACTGTCTGTATCACCAAAAAGGGGGAGACTTTTCCTAGTCAATCTACCCAGAGTCTGCCAAAAAGGGACTGCTTCCTTCTTTCACTCCCTCCAATAAGCAAGCCATGCGCCTCTGGAAGGAACTTCTTTTTCTCAATTATGCACAGGTGAGGTTTTGGCTAGCACTGACTCTGGACACTCATAATAAGGTTTTTTTTTGTTGTTGTTGTTGTTGTTGTTGTTGTTTTGCGGTAAGTGGGCCTCTCACCGTTGTGGCCTCTCCCATTGCAGAGCACAGGCTCCGGACACGCAGGCTCAGCGGCCCTGGCTCACGGGCCCAGCCGCTCCGCGGCATGTGGGATCTTCCCGGACCGGGGCACAAACCCGTGTCCCCTGCATCGGCAGGTGGACTCTCGACCACTGCGCCACCAGGGAAGCCCTCATAATAAGTTCTTAAAGAAACAAATCAAGATTGTTACAGACTTGTGACAGAAGATGTTAATGAGGCTATGACAGAGAGCCTCAAATCTCAAAGATCCTGGCTTCTCTACAGCAGACACCCTCCTTCACCAAGATCACACAGGATAGTGATGATCAACAAGAAGGTTACATGATCATGCATGTGAGCAATTATATCTCATGGCTACAAAATGCATGAATGAGTTAGGACAAGACAGGCCACAGTAGCAAAAGATTCCCGTTTATATAACAACTCAGATATGAATGAATGTTATCCCTTGTTCACATAATATTCCAAAGAGGATGTTCTTTGTTTCGAGCAGCTCTCCTCCACATGGTGATTCAGAGATGAATTTGCAAGGTGGATAAGAGAGAGCATTTTGTACAAAGGCATAGAGGCGGGAGAAACCATAGCAGCTTTAGAAAACTGCAAATAGTTTTGTCTAGCTAGTGCACTGGAAGCATGAGGGAGTGAGGCAGAAGCTAAGGCTGGCAAGTTAGGCAGGGCCCAGAACGGGAATCTATTTTAAAGTCCTGTAAAGAATCGAGCTTTGTCCTTCAAGGGATGGGAAGCCACTGGTGTTTGTTTCTTAGTTTACTGATGTTGTCATTGTTTCTTTTTAATCAGGATAGTTAATATCATTTGGTAGGAATATTAGAAAACTAGCACTGCCAGTAGTATGTAAGCTGATTTGGATTGCTGCAAACAGAAAGGCAGGATCACCAACAAGGCAAATATGACATTCCCGAAAAGACAGTGAGAGCTCAAAATTAGGCAGTGGCAGTGTTTCAAAATGGACAGCAAAGGAGAAGCAAAAGAGCTATTTAGGAAGCAGGTCAGAGGAGGCTTGGTAATTATCTAAATTCAAGGGATTAGAAAGAAAAAGTTGAGGATGCTCCAGCTTTCTGGCTGAATTGAAATCTGTGTCTGCCTACAAAAATCAAAAGTTATTCATTTCTACTTTAACACTCAATTTACCTGTGCGATCTAATAAGATTTTTTATTCTGGTCACTGGCGAACAAATTGAAGGAAAATAAATGCCCTTTCTACTACTAATCCTCTGGAGGCCATGCAGCTAAGACTCTTCAAGGTGGAATATAAGAATCCATCATATTGTCAAAATAAATTCTCCAGGATTCCTACTGGTTACGAAGGAAAGTTACCTGGCAAAAAATGACTGTAACCTTTCAACAATGGTTGTCTAACCTAAACATCACCAAAAAAAAAAAAAAACAAAAAACAAAAAACAAAAAAAAAACACCACCTCCTGGAGCTTCCAAATAGAATTCACTTTGCCTATTCCAAAGTTGCTATTCATTGTCTTACTTTGTTTTACAAAAAAATGGAATTTGAAAATTTACAGTCCTCAATAAAAATCAGCATGTATTAGAAGATTCCTTGCTCCATACAGCATTATGAAGGTAGCAGAATTCACAGAGCCTTGTGCTTGCTGCTTTATTTTTCTGGCAGTGTGGAAAAGGCACACTGGCCGCTTGAATCCATTTCCCAGGATTAAAGAAAACTGGAAATGGCTTGACTCAATGAGGCTGGCTGAAGATGGCAATCTATGTTGAATTGGCAGAGCTCTGCAGCATTGGAATGGTATTTCTTGACAGGGTTGGATGGCATATGTAGTTTTGTGTATTGTTCTGGTGCTTCTTAAATCAAGCTGCCCAATTTAAGCCAAACAAATGTTCTATTCTCCACTGCCCCTCAAATCACACCGATCCCTTGCTTGGTCAAATCATACACCCCTGATTGTGCTCTGCAAATTTCCCATAATGCTGAAAAGAGACTTTCATTATAATAGACATTAATAAGACAATATACTCAAGTATGCTATAAATGATTCAATATTTTAATTTATTTTAATTACATTATTCCTATAGTTGTTATCTGTTTAAATTTTTAGTGAGTAAATGAGTGAAAGTCTATAAACGTGTATAAAATAAGTGGCTAAAATTGAAAACAAAAATGGTTTTCAGACTTTAAATCAGCTTCTAGATTACTTTATATCTTGAAGACAATTTACCTGCATTAAATTATATCCACCATTTAACCAAAGAATGTCTGTCGCCACTGTGACTTTTGTGTAAGAGAAGAGACCAACTGGAGAGGAACACTGAGGGTTGGACCTTTCCTCCAACATGATGAGTATCCAAGTTCTCAAACTATTGCAGGTTTGTTCTTTATTGGAGTCAGATTTGACAAATTTCAGGATGATTATGGATACATTCGTCTTAAAATTTTAATCTTCTGTTTGAACTCCTAAAGGTGCTCCATGATTATCACTACTGATCTAGATTATTTATAAGCTTTTTTTACCAATCACTCAAATGCAAATCCATGGTCATGCCTTGTTTCTCCTGTGTTCCTGGACCTCAGCCCCCACGGCCTACCAGGCAAATTTTTGGCAAAATTGGGCCCATGACTAATAATTCCCAGCATGACACACCACAAGGAAAATCACTGCATTTTGATAGTGACATAAAGTCACTTACGTAAGTTTTTGGCATCTCGCAAATCAGACCAGTTGGATGGCATCTAAGGATACCTGAAGTCATGCAGGAAGGCAAGACATGTGATCTAAAGAATACCTGGGCCAATAATAAATTCTAACTGATATTCTAAATGTCTGTAAAGTTTCAAAGTGGGTAAGAGTAAAGTTCTGATCAAGGAAGTAAAACCTGACAAAATGGCTAAATTGGTGTTATGTTCTGAATCTTTGTGTCCCCTCCAAATTCATAGGTTGAAATCCTAACCCCCAGTGGAGTGGAATGGTATTAGGAGGTGGGGCCTTCGGGAGGTGATTAGGTCATGGGATGTAGCCCCCATGAATGGGATTAGTACCCTTATAAAAGAGACCCCAGAGAGCTCTCTCATGCCTTCTGCCACATGAGGACACAGTGAGGAGAATGCCATCTATGAATCAGGAAGAAGACCCTCATCAGACACTGAATCTGCTGGTGCCTTAACCTTGGACTTCCCAGACTCCAGAACGGTGAGTAATAAATGTTTCTTGTTTAAGGCACTCAGTCTATGGTATTTTTGTTATAGCAGTCCAAATGGACTAAGACAGTTGGTGTTAACACCGGGCAACCCTATGTAATACTCTAGCTAGATTCTCATAGCCCATTTACCTTCCTTCAACATTTTGTGAGGTTTCTATTATAAAATCTACAACCCAGACTCCAAGGCCTTTTCCTACTTCATATTTCCTGCTGAGGGCTCACCCTGGCTGTATCATCACACCACTGCATGTTCAGAATCTCTCCTATGGATGTCAACTGCTCAGAGATCAGCAGATCTCTACCCTGTAGGAGGATAGAATATGCCTATGGGCCTTTTATACTGACAAAGCTCTCTCTTCTCTTATCATAATGCTTGCTGCTTTTGGCCTTAGGCAGTTTGCTTCAGGTAATTCTTGATGTCACTTTCCTTTTCCAGGTCTCTCTTTGAACCCTGACCTATGGACTGTCTGGAGAACATCAGCCTCCTTCTACACTGTTTTAATAAGATCACTCTTTCTAGACTCTTAGATCACCAGGAGAAGTAGGTGGGGGAAGAAAGCATTCTGTTTGCTTTTCATTGCAAGCCCCAGGTCTGGTCCCTTTGGAAACAGATGAAAATTCTTCAGTCACTGGATCAGTCTGTTTTGCCTTAGATAAGCCTTTTTGGATCTGAGAAATAAGCCTTTTATTCATTTTTTAACATTTAGTTTTCTTTACTGTGGTCAATGTTGTTTAGCTTCATTTTTTTCTCCTTATTCCTCTCTTTGCTTTTATTTCTTCTCTGTAGCTCTGCTGCCAGCCCCTGCCAAGTTTCTTTATCATCTGTCTCTACAGCCAGCTTAACTTTCTGAGCCAATGGTGTCAAAGCAGAATGCATATGGGTACTGTCAATCTCACATGGTGCAACTTGGAATTAATTTCTTATGCCTATCCATGAGCAGAGTAAAACTTGGGTGGCCTTAAGTCTCTAAATTAAAGTGCTCTCTTCCTAACTCTCTAGTCCCACTCCTGCCATTTTAGCTCAAATGGAAAGCCTCAGGGTCTGCCTAGAGGCAAGACATGTCCTCAGCTTTTTTCCAGGCCTCTTACCTAGCTTTCTTCTAAGGCTTGGGCCCACCCAGAATCTCAGCCTCACTTGTTCATGGTCTAACACCCTGCCCAGCACTTGCTAATCCCTTGTTTCCTAGCCTTTCAGTCACTGTCTGCTCTGGTCCTGCCCTAAACGAGAGGCTATCTTCAAATCCAAAAGCATCTGTGTCAGAAAACTCCCTATCATTCCATATGCACAGCACAAGCCCCCATATTTTCTGGGACCCAACATGAGTTTGGACAATATCCTCTGAGTACTTTGCCTTCACCTTAGTCAGGCACTGGAGCCAACCTGGCTGGTGCCCTTTGCCCTAGTGAATGAGCCTCGGGGTGGTCTCAGCTCACTCTCCCCACAGAGGGCCCTGCATTAAAGCCTCAGCCAAAGCTCATGCCGTATCTTGCATACATTCTAGATCCTGTGTATTCTCTTTGCTGAATTCACTTTTCTCTAGATACCAGCTGGCAATCTGTTTATTTCCTCATAATGCAGTACTCATTCAACCTTCACAATGTCCATATGAGAGAGATAACATTTAACCCCACTTTCTCTGGAAGAGCATTAGAGTTGGAGAGATTAAGTCACTTGCCTATGGTTAATGAGATAATAAGTGATAGAGTCGAGATGTGAACACCAAGTTCTCGTTCTCACTCTTATCCTTGATTACACTCAGTATTGCATGCCCTGAAAGAAGTGCTCCTTATCCTGTACAGTCTTTTAAGTCCCATTTAAGTATCAGTTTCCCAGGAGATAATTATTTCACTCAGTCACCAAAGATTTTCTGAGTACTCAGTAAGTGCCAATGGCTGTACTAAGCCCTGGGGACATATCAGTTAACTAAAGAGGTAGTGGCCACTCAGAACAAGCTGTGCTCAGGTATAGATGCTGCAGTTATGGTTTAAGGTAAACAAGTTCCACCAGAGAAGGTGTTCAACGCCCTGAGAAAGCTTAGGCTCATCCACAGCAGGCTCCAAGCACAGAGGGCCATATTGCCACCCTCTGTGGCTCTGGCATTCATCACAATTTCTACATTTAGTCATGAACAGGGCATTTGGCATTTTAAATTATTCTACTGAGAATCTGGAATGTCAGAGCTAGAAAGAACAACTGAGGTTATCTGGTTTAACCATCTTACTTTAGAAATTAAATAAATAAATAACATCTAAGAAATTAACTTTTCAAGATGACATTGACATGTAGTGAAAGAATCACTTACTTCTTAAGTACAGTTGTTCCAACTCCTCATCCACTGCTTTCACTGATATATCACATAGTCTCCTGGGGAAAGGATGGGATACTTATTGAAGCCAAATTTCTATGGCTTTAGGCAAAAATTTCATGACTGTGGATCAATTTCTCAGAACAAAGCTCTTTCATTTAAGCCATTGTCCATAAGGCACTTCCTCTAGAGTTTTTTAAAGTGGTATCTAACAATCAGGCAATGGGAACAATGTAGATTTATAGGACTAGCACATGCTACTACTGATCATGTGCAATGGTGAACGGCCTTAGCACTGTCACCTGTTAGAAATGGGGGAAAAACCCCAGAAAACTTAGAGAAGCCCATCTCTCCTATCAAACCTGCTAATTAATCAACATTACCACACGTTTCTGTTTCTTTTCCAGACTCTCTTATCCATACCCATCTAGGCAACATTCTTGGTTGTTTTTTTTGGTTTTTTGGTTTTTGCCACTGAGGATATTAGGTTAGCATGACTCGGTCTATATAGTCCCCACATTCTCTTCTTATAAGTTTACGACTTTTGCAGTTTATCCTGGTGCTTAAGGGTATAATCATCTTGCCTCCCCCACCCTGCCCCTTGCAGTATGAAATTAGTAGCTTTGTTTTTTTCCTTCTGACACACTTGCTTTGTGCTATATTTAACTCCTGTACATTAGCATTAATATCCAGCCACACAAGTGAAGATGCTGCTGTGCATTACTTCCACCAGGTACAGTAGGGGTTTATTCTGCTAATTCCTTTTGGGGATAGTGAAACAGATGCAAATACAATAAGAAAAGGGCTGAACCTTCTTGCCACAGTATACTGAATACAAATCTTTGTAAGGTTTTTATGTGCATGATTTTATTCTTTTGCTTTTTACCTACTTTTTGCCTTTGGTTTTGGCTGGCACACAAAGCAACTTACAAAAAGGGAGGCTGACAAAATAAATGTTTCACTGAAAAGAACATTCTCTTAACATAAAAAGAAACACAGAAGATCCACAACCTAAATTATTGTTAAAGATTCTCAACCATCTAGAACAATACCTAGTACATCGTGGGTCCTCAAAACTTGTTTATGAATAAAACCAGATGTGATTTCTTCACTTCTGGCTCATCTTCCTTAGGTTGGATAGGGATTCCACATATGCTGAGAAGGGAAAGGTCATAAGCCAGAAAGGGGTGTGGTCATTACAGGCTACTTAATGTATTTGTCTAATTCCTTTTATTTTATTCTTCCTTCTTAATTTTTGTTCTGTAAAATCTCTTTCTCCTTCTCCACCTTTTCCTCCTTCTTAATACCAGTCTCTCTTTTCATTTGCCTTTTTTATCTGTTTAAGCACTCTGGCCACAGTAGGATTTTGTTTTGTTTTGTTTTGTTTTTAATATAAAAAATCACTGCTGCATTAGAACAAAAATTTGATTTTTTTAATTGCTTTTTACTCAAGTAAAAAAGCTACCTTTTTTTTTCTCTTGGTTTAATTTTCTTTTGTGAGAAAAGGCAACACAAAAAATACTTTTTTGATTCTTAGGTGGTGATTTTTAATGAATATGCTAAATATGACAGATTACAATTTTAGTCAGTTAAGGAACTGGGAATGGTTTGTGGGAGAGGAGATAAAGGGAGGAAGAAGCATTGGGAAGGTAGAAACACTCACATGTAACAGAAAAGGATGGGAAGGAGAGATAAGGAAAATGGGAGAAAAGTGGGATTGAGACTGGCATGGAAAGCTATTGGCTCAAAAGGAGGGGAAGTCTACATGTACCCTCAAAGGTTTTTCTGCAGGACTTCCATGGGGAGGGAGAGCAAATGTGTGAAGTGGTGGTGCTCTCTACATCATGTCCACCAGGAACACTGGGGCTGCTCTCTTCTTAAAGATCAGTGAATCTATCCCATCTATGACCCTTACTTCCAGACTCTTGGTCCTTGAGCTGCTTCAGAGGGGAAGCCAATTGGAGCTAGATAGACGTCTAGGATGATATCCAAAGTCAGAGATCTCTGTGCAGAAGCACTTCTGCCTGGTGCAAATGACAGTGCACTCAACTTAGGGAGCTTCCAGCTAATAAAAAATCTATACACTAAAGAAAAGTTTAGCTGGGTTGATAGTGAACATGTACAGTGACACACAGCCCATGCCCCTTCTAACTGGTCAATGCCGATGCTTTGTTTATAAATGTTTTGAGTATCACTAGCTACCTTGGGATAGTAACTGAAAAAGAAAATGAAGATATTTTATATTACATATACCTCTAATTCTTTTAAACACATCAGTTTAAGCAAGTTAGGTTCATTCATTCATTCATTTATTCATCCAACAAATGTTTACTGAGTGCTTACTATTGCCAGGCAATGTGCTAAGCAATCGGAAATAAGGTTTAAGATAAAATTGGGAAGAGATATGGGAACATATGTATATGTATAACTGATTCACTTTGTTGTAAAGCAGAAACTAACACACCATTGTAAAGCAATTATACTCCAATAAAGATGTTAAAAAAAAAAAAAGATAAAATTGGTGGCCCAATCTAAGGGTACTTGTAGATCATTCTTAGAAAATTGTTGGGCTTCCCTGGTGGCGCAGTGGTTAGGAGTCCGCCTGCCGATGCAGGGGACACGGGTTCGTGCCCTGGCCTGGGAAGATCCCACATGCCGCGGAGCGGCTGGGCCCGTGAGCCATAGCCGCTTAGCCTGTGCGTCCGGAGACTGTGCTCTGCAACGGGAGAGGCCACAACAGTGAGAGGCCCGCATACCACACACACACACACACACACACACAAAAAAAAAAAAAAGAAAGAAAGAAAGAAAATTGTATTTGGTTCTTTTCTAAAAGGGAGCCAGTGAATTTTAAACAGAAGGGTAGTGTAGTCAGGTTGCTACTCCAAAACATTACTCTGATAGCCAGATATAGTTACAGGCTAGAAAAAATGCTGTTGTGAGAGTATAAGTAAGAATGATGATCACTTTAACCAAATCTGCAACGAAGAGCCTCATCAAAAGATACTTCATGGAAACAACAGGACCTGGGGCCGCATTCAGCTGTGAGAGTTAGAGGAGTCAAGGGTGCAGGATGATTCCTGGGCTCCTGAATGGAATACATGGAACGTAGGGGATTGCTTCAGAAGGAGTGACCTTGTCAAGGGGGAGCGAAGGCCATGAGAGGAGGACAGGGAGCAGAGGAGCATACCGAGGGCAGAACTGAGAGAAACAGAAGAGCTGAGAGGAAGGCTGAAGAAGCTGTGCAGCAGGAGAGGCTGAGGAGATGTGCTCAAAGGGTTAGGAAGAGGATCTGGACAGTGTGGTGAGCTGGAGATAACACCCTGTACATAGGATGGTTCTGAGCATTAAAGATTATAATAAGTTTAGTCTCTAGCACTAAACTTTAGTTTTACCCTCCTCCAGGCCATCAACTTCTGAGCTCATTTTCAAAAAAGAGGTTAGATTAGACTAGCGCCCTTCTTATCACCCCTCACGTTTGCCTTTACTTACAGAATAGGGGCCACAGGTGGTCCTTCGTGGTCTGATCCCTGCTTATCCTTTTAGCTCCATGGCTCATTACCTTGGCACCTCTCCCCAGCTATACCATATTTAGAGCATCACGCTCTTTTATGCCTTCAGGTCTTTGAACAAACTGCTTCATCTTCCTAGATTGTCCTCACCTAGTTCTCTAACTGCATCAACTTTTCAAGACTTCAGTTCAAGAACCTAGTTCTCCATGTAGCCTGACTCCTACTCAGCACTAACCCCCCCATCCACACACCAAAATCCTTCTTCCTTGCTGCCACAATATTTTGTAGATTCTTCCAGTTATACTTAAGCGCCGTTTAAACTATGTGTTTATGTATTTGTATTTCCCCCACCCAACAGACTGATATATCCATAAATGCAGAATGATTTCTCATTGTATCTTCAGTAATTTTATATAGTAGATGCTCAATATCTATTTAATGAATGCATGGTTTTAGTGTAAAGTCATGAGTTCTACAGGTTAAGTAGGTACTGCATTAAACATTTTAAAGCCATGTGAACAAAGAATGATGTAGGGCAATACTTTCTTGGGAGTCTTGTGGTCAGTTGTCTACCCTTAGGCTAGATTAAATTTGAGGTTCAGCAGATTATTACTGTACTGGCAATATCCAGGCCCTAAAACCATATTACCCTAAAGGTTTTTTTGCCCAGTCCTAGTTTCTTTTCTTTCTTTATTGTTTCTTAAGAATTTTTAAAATTTCATCACTTTTACTTACTTATTTAATTATTTTTGGCCGCACTGTGCAGCTTACAGGCACTTAGTTCACCAACCAGGGATCGAGCCTGGGCCCCATGCAGTGGAAGCACGGAGTCCTAATCACTGGACCGCCAGGGAATTCCCCCAGTCCTAATTTCTGATATACTATGGAATTAATAAACAGTTTGAGAGAGAGAAGGCATAATGTAGTACGCCTGGATTCAAATCCCTTTCACTGGTTATTACTAACTATATGATCATGGGCTACTTAATTAACCTCTCCATTGTTCAGCTTCTTCATTTAAAAAACAATGGTGATAATAATGGGACATTCCTCCCAGAGATGTTATGAGAATTGAGTTTAATACGATGAGTGAGTTAGAACAATGTCTGGCCCATAATAATAAGTCTTAGTTCTATGATTTGTGACTTCTTTTAAGGATAATAGTAGCTGAAGTTATAAGTATACATATACCACTTTGTGTGTATACACAGTTAGCAGGACAAGCACCATATGCCAATAGAATTTCATGAAAGCCCCAAGGGAGGTCCAGATCCTATAATGAAGTCAACACGTGTTCCCACTCATCTTTCTGTCTGAGCTCCTTCTCCACCATGAGGTCCTCTCAGAACAAGCTCTGTAGGTAAGAATGAAGGCAGAGCAGAGCACTCAGGGATGAGACTTTGTTTTTAAACAAGAAATTTGAGAAGAATAGATACTAGTGATGCCAATAAACAAATATCCTTTATATACCTACTAAAGTTGAAGCACTGTTCTAGGTACAATGAGGTCAATCTTTTTTATTCGGGGCTCTTTAAAAGACCTCTAAAATCATGCAGACTTCTCAGATTTTTGGCCTTACAGGATCCGTATACTATGACAAGGAAGAATCTGGGTTGATTTTTGTTTTGTTTTTTTTTTTTCCTGCCTTGTGCTGTCTTTTTTTTTTTCTTTCTTTCTAAAATAGCACTCCTATCAACGTGTATAGGTACTATGGTGATAGCTGCTATATAAATACAGGAAGAGAGAACAAGAGAGGAGGGAGAGATAATTAACTCAGTTGTATAAGACTTTCTTCAAGTAGAAGAAGGGTTCTCATAATTTCAGTCCTATCCCCAAAGTGGCAGAAAAGAGTGTTATAATCAGCCCTAGAGCACAATGCTGACTCCAAGATAGAGTCCGCTTGATTCTTCCACCTGACCATGCAGAGGAATCCACTTTCCATCCTGCTTTCCCCCCTGTGTAAATAACTGCTTTATAAATGGGAAGATGGAGAACAAGCTTTTTAAACAGTTGTCATAAATTAGAATAAATTGCATTAATTCAAAATGTAAAACTAGGAGAGCCAGGAGAACATGCAACATATTTTCCCCAAATAACACTGTGAACAAGCACAAGTGTATACTTTGGGCATATGTATATCTTTCCTCTGACTGACAGCCTGAAGGATAGTCCATGTGGTTTTTGTGTTGCTGAGGTGGAAACAACCTTTATTTGGACTGAATAACAGAGTAAACAGGAGTGAATAAGAGACACAAAAGTTTACAGTACAGATGGTTTTTAGATTCTTTTTAAAAATTGTATGCCTTATCAATTAAAGGTGCACTTGTCTTTTGTTCTAGTCAACTGTCCTAGAGCCTTTTCATGGTTGTACACCAGAAAAAATTAGAGGTGGTCAGTAAATTATGTCCTGGGTTAATGCCACACAGGTTAAATGTAGCAGTAAAAGCTTATCTTCTCTACTTTTTATCTGTAAAAAATAAGATTTATCTTGCAGTGTAGTTATGTAAGTCATTAAGGAAACTAAAAAACTTAGTGAAAACAAGCCAAAGTAAAAAAAATAGAGATTATCATACTAAGTGAAGTAAGCCAGACAGAGAAAGACAAATATCATAAGATATCACTTATATGTGGAGTCTAAAAAAAAAAAAATGATACAAATGAACTTACGTACAAAACAGAAATAGACCCACAGACATAGAAAACAAACTCATGGTTACCAAAGGGGAAAGACAGGGGGAGGGATAAATTAGGAGTTTGAGATGAACAGATACACGCTACTACATATAAAATAGATAAGCGACAAGGACCATAGCACAGGGAACCACACTCAATATGGGAAAAAAAATCTGGAAAAACTAGATATATATGTTTGTATAACTGAAGCACTTTGCTGTGCACCTGAAACTAACAGAGCATTGCAAATCAACTATACTTTAATTAAGAAATTCAATCAAACAAGGAAGATATACATACATATGCACTGTGTACGTGTGTGTACACACACATATACTCGTGTTTTGGGGGGGAATGGGTAAAAGATTTTGATGATTCAAGAAAAATGTTAAAAGGTGTGCCAAAAAGTGGTCTCCAGAGACACTAAAGAATCTGATTAAACTATAATTACACCTACCTGTAAGCAGCATACACCTGTGCCCCTAAGAGCCTCCTTTCTAGAACTGGAAGGGCACTTTCCTTCCCACACAGTCATCTGGCTCTGTCATCTATATGAACTGCCTTGGGTAACACAAGGAAGGGATAATGTAACCATCTACCTCCTGTCAACAAGGCCCCCTTACCCATTCTGGGAGGCAAAAGGCTATTCTGCTTGAATTGTCCACAGCTTTATGTGGACAAAATGTAAGCTAAAAGAGAGCTATCTAAATATTTACTCAGCATTTTGGTTTCATATGATTATGGCATTGAATCATGGTTTATCTTTTAAACTGTGTCAAATACTGCCTTTATCCCCAACATTTTTGGACCACAGAATCTAGGGCAGTTAAAAGGTCTAA
Source organism: Kogia breviceps (assembly GCF_026419965.1). Lineage (NCBI taxonomy): Eukaryota > Metazoa > Chordata > Mammalia > Artiodactyla > Physeteridae > Kogia > Kogia breviceps. The sequence goes on along the minus strand of NC_081313.1, from coordinate 71,071,977 downwards.
TTCAGCGGGCACTTGAGGGATGAGCGAGCAGACTCGCAGGCCTGACTTCCAGACCTGTCCTTGTTTCTGCAGGCTCTTCTGCCTGCCTTGAAAAGACTGGTTATGACTCTCGAGGGTGCTCTAATCTGGAACAATTCCCACAAAACAATCAGTGGCATATCATCATTTCTTTCATTTTCCCAAAGAGCAGGATGCACAGAAAATAATGCACATGTAGTAAAGAGTTGAGAGCCTAATGCACATAGGAAACGTGCGGCCCTCCAAATCAGCACATCAGGCCATCAGATACCAGTCTCGGGCAGCAGTCAGTCATCATTTTCTTACACGAGCCACACTCTTCTCTCAGGATTGATGCATCTTCTTCCCCTCTACATACAGAATTAGCTGAACAAAGTAAAAATAAAAGGACTCTGGGGCTGCAGATGGCTGACCAGCTGTTTCTGGGTGACTCCTCATGAATCAGTGCCTCATCTGAGCTTTAGTGCTTCCATGTTTTGGGGGCAAAATATTCTGCATTTTGGAAAAGTAGTTCATGGAAAATAATACAGCAAACTAACATTTATAGAAAACCACAGTAATCTTGTAACAAATGTCCTAAATTATGTACTCAAAAGCAGATCCAATTTTACCCAAGGTTCTCTGTCTGCCTTGCTTGTAGGACCCCTTTTTGTTGTTGTTTAAACTGCAGCTCCTCCCAACCCCCAACCCAAGTGCATCTTGTTAAATGATATACCACTTTATACAATCTACCACACAGAAGACAAAATTCAGCCTGGAGAAGAGGCAAGGGGGCGGGGGTGAAGTATTTAAAGGACTTCACTTTTCTGTCCCCTTTGGAGATTCATATTATATTTTTTCATTTACTTTGATGGTAAGATTAATACTGCTTTTAAAAGCTTCCTGGTTCCCTTTAGTACAATATTCATTTCTCAGAGCTTAAGTGCAATGTTGGGGGTATTAACAAAATAGAAGTAAAATGGAACTTTACATTCCAACCTCTCCCACGGTCCTTCAAAGCGGAAGTGTCTGACAAGACAGGAGTTTCACTGAAGCCTTTTTCTGGTTGTCCTCTTCAATTTTTAGATGATTGTTTGATGTGAGTATCTGTAAGAGGATTTATTTTAATACACAGGGGAGCAGAGATAGCTCCAATGCCTATTATCAGGAAAACGGCATTTTATGTGATGGGAGAGTAAGGAACCCTTCTGTGATCATTTTTATTCAATGAAAGCCATTCCTTTGGGTGGGAGAGTCAAATGCTAGTACCCACACATGCTGCATGCATACCAGCACGAGCGGGAGGAATGCAGATTTCTGTATCTGAGAGCAGCTGCTAAGTGAAATGGAACGTCCAACAGATGGCTGCATTGTCATGGTTGGGGGAGGAGGAGAGGGGAGCTATTTTGGTTTTTCTGTTGAGTATGTGCGTGTTTATGTGTGTCTGTTTAATAGGATGTGTTCTCCCCTACCTGCATCTCTCTGGTGTTATTAAGGGCTTTTATTCACACTGAATCTTAGAACTAGAATAGATCTTAGAGATCATCTGGTCAGCTCACACGTAATGGAGAAGGAGCGAGAAGATTAAGGACACATAGTTTGTTAGAGCCAAGACCAGAACTCTCTCATTAGGCCATACTGCATAGAAGTCAAGCATTCTGTTTATTTGAATATTGGTATTTAGTGCCAGTACCAAAGCGCAAGAAAATACAGCAGTTGCAGTTTCATAGTCTGAAAGGTACGTGTGTATTGTTTTCTTCTGAAGTCTTATGGTGGAGTTGTCTTGTAATTCTCATGTTGGAAGAAAGAACAAAGATACTTTATAAGCAAAGTTATATCATGTTTTTATTATATATTTGGGACAATATGACCAAATTTAAATAACGTGCTATAGAATATTAAGATTCTATAGCAGTTTCATATTCCAGAATACAAGGAGTTAAACTTCTAAGTCAAAGTTTTCAAAGGCCATGGTTAAGAAGCAAACAGAAAAGTGTCGAGGTCCCGTTACGACCTGTCTGCAAAAGGTCTCCATCCCCATTCTGATGGGAGCTTTGGGTCAGTTGTACGGTCACATGGCTCACCCATTGGTTCGTGTTTTTTTTTTTCCAGAAATAGAATCAATAGAGAACAGACAAACCCACAGTTGCCAGTTTGTACAGTCTTGTGGTTTCTGTCAGGGACTACAGACTCGAGCAGGTCTACCAGATAATGAAGGCAAACTATTTCAGTTCCTGTGGGTCCAGAACGCCTCAGCAGAGTTCTGGTTTCAAACAAATGAATAACAAATTAAAAGGTACAGTAAAATAAGGGGGTGGTGAAAATATATTAACTAAAATCAATGGAGGAGAAACGTAGTTTAAAAGCCTGCATTCTCAGCAACAGTCTGTGATGTATTTTGTTAATCTCCTAAAATTTATGTTAAAAGCCTTTTAACAGAAAGTCAATATATTTGGGTGGTTGAGCAAGTATATCATCCTGTACCGGCGGTTGCATTCAATACGATGCAAAAGCTACTGTCTGTAGGGAATTAACAGGGGTCCATCCTACGGAAGTCCCACCTCAAGGAGACCAGACGCTTTTCCCAAAACAGCCTGTGGAGCCCAGCCAAGGATTATGCCCTCCTTCCTGCCTAGGTTCCCCACTGACATCGACAAGGGTCCTGGAAATGAAGTGGGATCAGAATACCAGAAGCACAGCCTAATAATAGAGCAAAAATGGAGAGCAGATGGAAAAATAAAGCTTCTCGATCAAGTGTGACCTAATGTTATAAATTTGTTCAGGGAGAGAAAACAACAACAACAGCAGCAAAACCGAAAGGACTGTGAGCAGACTTATCGGTGTTGAAATTCTGGATGATGGCTGACTAGCAAAACACCTAGGTCCTTAGAAAACTTCCAGAAAAAGACTGAAAAATAAACAGGAAAACAAGCAAAATCAAACTTTGGATGAGTTTGAAATACTGCTACTAAATGTGCCTAGAGGTAAAAATGACACAAAACTAGAAGTAGAAAACTAGAGACAGGTTATTAGCAGCTTTTTTACACCCATGATTTGTACATAATTTTATCCACTGTATCTTCATCCCACCTGGAACAATCCGCTGTACCCATGGGTAAGCAGGGCTGGGAACACACAGGTAGGACCTCTGAACATGGTGGTGAAAATGAGTTGAAATGGTGGTCCCAAAAGAAAGTTTCTGCAAAGGGACCTGTCATATCCATTGCTCCTGGAGATGCTCTCACAATTTCCCCCATATCCACACTGTGTGTATGTGTGTGCATGTAGTCAAAGCCACCAAAGCCTCCTTTTATCTCTTAGTATGACTGTGACATATTCTAATACTCCACTTAACTTTTCTGGGACGAGCAGCAAAGTGTTAAAATAAAACTTCTGAATTTTTACTAACTGTGTATACATCTTTTCAGAAGAGAGATTTTCAGATCTACTTAATTACTTGACTTGTATTTTTTTTTTTTTGCCTGCGTTGGGTCTTCATTGCTGCGTGTGGGCTTTCTCTAGTTGTAGCCAGCAGGGGCTACTCTTCGTTGCAGTGCGTGGTCTTCTCATTGTGGTGGCTCCTATTGTTGCGGAGCATGGGCTATGGGCATGCAGGCTTCAGTAGTTGTGGCTCGTGGGCAGTTGTGGCTCACTGGCTCTAGAGCTCAGGCTCAGTAGTTGTGGCGCATGGGCTTAGTTGCTCCGTGGCATGTGAGATCTTCCCAGATCAGGGATTGAACCTGTGTCCCCTGCACTGGCAGGCGGATTCATAACCACTGCGCCACTAGGGGAGTACTGTATTTTGTTTTTGATAGGGACAAAGATGACTCAAAGATATTGAGATTAAGATATAAAGAAAAATTTCCATTTCAGTCTCTAAATACTTGTTCTATCTGGAAATCATCAAGATGTTCTATTTGATGAACACTGCATTTTCTTATAGGAATGGGTTTTTGGTTGGGAAATTTGATGAGGTAAAGTTTTAGAACAGAGCTACATTTTCTCTTTATTTTCAGTGTTCAACCACGGATAGTGTTAAGAAGAAAAAAAAAAAAAAGCCAAATTAAAATTTTCTTTCCTTTTTGGGTTTATCATTCCAATGGTTCTTGGGCTCTCTCTCTAGCACCCATAAAAAGAAATCATGTTTTTTCAGGTAGCTTTCTAGGTTCTGCCTCTTCAACCTCTTTATCTAGCCAATGTTTTTCTTTGCGTCTTGATTCTCTCCTCTGACTGATCCTTCGAACTTGATATTACAGACCCTCTCTCACTCCCAGGGAACCTTCCTCACTTCGTACTTCAACTTCAATCTCTCTCTGCTCCTCACCCTGTGGCTGAGAAATGAGCTCAGTCCATCCCTTGCCAGGCTTCGAGATGCCCGGCCTGGCAGAGCCCCAGGCCTCCTGCCATCACTCGCCACCCCAGGAGAAGATACTAGACGCCCACCTCTGCTTGGAAGGTCCTCAGCCAAATAGATCAAAGGGAGCTATTCTGAAGTAATGGACCCATGATACAGTATGAATGCATGGGATTAGAGACATGAGCGTTACAGAATTTTTGACCTAGAAGACACCTAGAGATCATTCATTTGACAGTAGAGGAAACTGGTACTCAAACCTGGTTGATAATTCAGAGTTCCTGTGAGAAGAGAGTGTTTTATAAACTATATAGCACTATACTGGATGCATTAAAAAAAAAAAATCAATGTTTGTCTTCTACATAGTAGTTTGAGTTATTCCAGAGATGCTGCCATTACTCAAAATGTTTTAAATCTCTTTTTTAAAATTGTCATTTTAGGCAGTTAAGATTGTCACTGTACAGTCACATCTTGTTCTTATCACTAAAGGTATTATCCAGGGCTCAGACATTCATCTCAGATTTGATCTTAAATGTGTTTGAAGGCAGAAACTATGTCTGTCTTGCTCCTTGCTCCTGGTATACTGCCTGCCACTTAGTAAGCACCTAATAATTACTTGTTCAATGAATTTTTTTTTAAAAAGATCAAACCCACCCTCAGAGAACGGTGATCTGCTCTGATTGATAGGCAAAGGCTCTAAAGACACTTTCAAAAGAGAATTTTCCAAATACAATTATTTTTGAGCTATAACGCTATTGTTGGAACAAGTTCAAGGTTTTTAATTAGAAGGGGACAAAATTCGTTGGATTTACACATCTGTGTTCTGGCTGACCTGTTGACATTGTTGAATTTATTTATATCTCACCTTTCAAAAAACATGAGGCAGATTGAAACAACAACAATAAAAAGAAACCCATAATAACAATAATGTTAATAAAAAGCACATTACTATAATCATGTTTCAGATATGCACAGCAAAAAAAAACAGCCCACAGGGTGGGTTCCTTATGTGTGGTTAGCTGAGGAGTGACAGTAAGTAACAAGAAATAGAGAACAAATAAGACTCACCCAGTCTCAAGCACATGTCTGCATGCCATCTGGCCCTTGTTCCCCCTTGAGTAAAAGAGTAACTTACAGCTAGTAAGAATGCAGTCATAAGGAAACATTCTGGGGTAACTGGGGTGACAAAATTCCCAGACTGACAATAAGTGCCAGGGAAGAAAGGCATGTGCAGGTGTCACAACAACCAGTCATCACTGTCGTTAGCATTAACAGGTAAAGTCAGTTTGGAGGACTCTGTGTGACACATGAAAGTGAGAACAGTCCCTCTCCAGTGGACTGATACTTTAATTTGTTTGAAGAGGAAAGAATGAACAGAACACTGAGGGGAAGGCATATTAATCACAAGACAAAATTGTCCACCTTTTCCACATGTGAGTTATTCTCTGGAGAGTCAAAGAGTAGCGATTTTACAATTGTTATAAACACATAAGTTAGGCACACACACACAAAAATCCAATTCATACCACAAAAAATGAATTTTCTCCCATATTTCAACTAGCTCCAGTCTAAATCACCCTGACCAGGTGAGTGTGAGATTATACATTTTATGAATCCTGGCTCAGGGCTTGAATTAATAATTGCTCAATGAACATATTTACTTGTTCTTTGCTCTCTAAAACATCAAATTAAGAAAATTCAAGTAGCTCTAGCTAAGAGCATAGCAAAATGGGGTACCTCATAAAAATGAAACCAGAGAGTGTTCAGAAGAAGTAGAGAATGTTGAATTTCTCACCAGGCCCCTGGCTTGCTCATTTTGGGGCCCCTCTGGTTTTGAGGAGGACCAGAGCATGGGTGTCGTTCATGATGTGTGGCATTCACATGAACAAAAGTCACTTTTTTTTTCTAGAAATAAGAGCGATTCCAGTGCCATAATTAAAAGAAAGAAGGGTTACTTGAATTCTAAAGCGGTTGAAAATTTGAGCTGTGTCTTTTAGCTAAGGAGATAATATCAAAGGCAGCTTCCTGACCTTTTATGTAATCTTTCATAGAGAATTTATGACAGCATCACTCCCTGAAATCCCATCCCAAACCCTAACCCCCAAATTAGGTTCCAGTTCAATCTCCACAGGTCATACAAAGTAAATTTCTAAACTACAAATCTGATTGTTTAACTACACAGGTTTAAATTCTTTCATATCATCCATGTTGCTTACAGATTAAAGTCCAACTTCTAACCTTAACATATGAAAATCTATAAGGAACTAGCTCTTTCTTATCTTTCCAACCTCATCTTTCAAGCTCCTCCATGTATATCCTAAGCTCCAGCCATAATGAACTAATTAAGGTCTCCAGAATCCAGGATTCTACTGTGTTGACTTATACTTCTGTTCTCTCTGAAGAACATGCACTTTCTTCCGCCTTATTCCCTGGAAAACAACTAGTCAACTTTTCATGACATAGACTCGCATCATCTCTCTGAAGATTCTTTGGCCATCACTCTCACTTTCACCCCGAGCATGAAAACTCAAGCAATGCTTTATGTAGTTCTAAAAAGTACAGAATGTTTTGAACCATTTTGACTTTGAGGGCATTTAACCCCAGTGGTATGACGGTAACCTTGAGTTTCATTCCCAAAGGGACCAAGCACATGAGCATGTACGCAACTCACCTGTATGTCTATGGCTGTTCTCTATCGACCCTGCAGGATAATGAGATGCTTGAATAAGATTTGGTTTTAATAACTGTATTAGTCGGCTTGGGTTGCCATAAGAAAATACCATAGACTGGATGGTTTAAACAACTGAGATTTATTTTCTCACAGTTCTGGAGACTGCAAAGTCCAAGAACAAGGTGCTAGTCAATTCAGTTTCTGGTGAGAGTTCTCTTCCTGGCTTATAGGCTGCTGCCTTCCTGCTTTGTCCTCACTTGGCCTTTCCTCAGTACATGCACACAGGAGAGAGAGAGAGAGAAAGACAGAGAGAGAGCTAGCTCTCTGCTGTCTCTTCTAAGGACACTAATCCTGTCAGATCAGGGTTCTACCTTTATGACCTCATTGAACCTTAATTACTTCCTTAGAGGCCCCATCTCCAAATAGAGCTATACTGCAGGAGGTGGGTAAAGCTTCCACATATGAATTGGGGGGAGAGGGACACAAACATTTACTCCATAACAATCACCTTGTGTTCCCAATATCTAACATAAGTCCTTACAATGTCTGTAAACATTTGTGATATGATTAAATTCTGCACCACATAAAGGGAGAATGAGGAAAACTGGTTAACTCAATCAAAAGTACTCATTTAGTGTATACCATGTGAAAATCCCTGTCATAAAACATGTCAGTGTTATTAAGAAATTCATACTCAAACAACCTAATTGAGAATTTAAACACAAACACATGCCAAAAAGGTGGTCTAATAATAAGTAACCATAGGGTAGAGTAAAGAGCACTGGATTTGGAGTCAGAAAACACAGATTCAATTCCAGCTCTGCTGTTCACCATCTATGTGACCTTAAAACAAGCTGCTCATCTTCTTAAGCTTCAGCACCCTTGCCTACAAGACGGTGACATAATACCTAGCTTTGGAAGCAACTGAAAGAGTAAGTAAACGTGCTTTGCAAATGCTAATATCACCTATGCAAAGAAAGAGAGGTGTGGCCAAGTCCTCACAGAAGCCTCCTTTAACAAGATCCTCGATAACTTCTTTCCTCCGAAGTGGAAAGAAAAGCTTCTGTGCAGGGCACTGCCTTCCAATAAGGCAGGCCCTGCTGCATTAGCCACATTTGTGCACGGTTACTTATCATCACTCTCAAAACTCTGTATTTTATGCCGGTGCCCCACCAGGAAAAGAAGAGCTCTTGCTTATTTCCTACATTTGCTTTCTTGCATGGAAGAGAACCAGCATACTTCAACTCTGAATCATAAAGAAGTTGTGGTAAAGGCAGAATGAGAAATTTTTCACAAGCAAATGCCACATGGGTTACTTCAAGGCCGCGTGAACTCTTGCCAAAACACTCAAGCACTAAAAATGTTAAAGCAAAGGGTGAAATGGCCAAGAGTGGTTTAAACATGGAGGCCACCATACAGTGAAAGTTCTTATTAAAGATCCAAGATCACGGGCTATCAGCAGAGAGAGAATTTTCTGTCAAAGATGAAACATTCACTCTGTGGTCAGCACCAGTAGAGGAAATTGATCTTGACCAATTGCTAATTATTGCTCCACCTTCCAATCAGCAACTATCAGATCACATTCCAAAATCTTAAATAAGTGTGTGATATTTGAAGAGTTTGTGGCAGCAAATGGAGTCCAGGTGGAGCCGCATAGGAAAAACATGAAAAATGGCTCCTCACCAGAAACAAGAGAGGAGCATGGGAGGACAGATTCAGACACCCCAGGCTCCCAAACCCCCTGTTGAGAAGTAAAGTGTGTGTATGTGTGTGCGCACACGCACACACGTGTGCATATGCACATTATTTAAACAGCCTCACTTCCTACTGACACTGGTGATGCTCTTCATTTCATTACATGTTGAAGAAAAGAATTAAGAGGTGGAAAGAAAAGAATTTTGAGAGAGATTGCTCTGATTCCTTCAAAGCTAGTCTCCAGAACTGACTTCATATTTATTATCAACTATATATCAAAACGCAACAAAACACTACTGCTGAAGAAATAGACGCTGAAAACTTAAATTGAAAATGTAACTGAAGCATCATGAACCGACAAATACAGCTTTTAATACCTTACTTATTTTCTTTCTGCTCCTTACAAATGTAAAGGTGCCATGCATATAAAAATATACTTGCTTGATTTGCTGGCAGATTACTAAAGTGAAAGCATGAGGGGGCACTCCCAGCTGCGGGTAATGTAAGTCACTTGTCCAGTCACTGCAAAGTCAGCACAGGCTTTACAAATCTCTTAAACATCTGCCTCCAAGCTCTTCGCACAGGAGTTCACACAGGCAGAGACATATTTTTTTTTTTCTTCTTAATCACGTACCTTTTAAGATTCATAATTTGGGATGAGCAAAAGGCTCGGCAGGAGGTGGGGATGAATTAAAAACCATAAAATTGATGCTATCACTCTGATTGACATACCAGTAGTGCAGCATACATTTCCTGTTTGTCAGGAATGAAAGGTGTTCACATTCTGTAATAATACCTAATAATGTTTTGGAAAGACAAACTGCTGTCTGACTACATTTTAGCAAGATGGATTTTTTTTTTCCTTTCTGTCAGCGCTGAAATCAGAAGCTAGAGTATATATTACAACCCTCTATAAAGGATGACCTAGATATTTAATAGCTACAGCTATTCCAGTCCACTACCTGGACCTCCCCAGGTCTCTGATGCTATATTCTAGCATGCCCAAAATCACCATTACACCTTAACACTAATTCAAGAGAGTGTCCGGGGAGCTAGCTGTCCAGGACTGCCATAATAAACTTAAGGGAACTAGTGTCCTTTGCTAGCGATAGCTGTCTCATCACAAAATTGGCCAACCCTCTACTTCGAGGTTTGTCTAATCTGACAATTAACATTTTGTGCAGGTCAGTAAAGAGAATCTTATACATAAGGATCAGGAGACATGAATTCCTCTGGCTGCCATGTCACCAACTAGGTCACCATGAGCCAGCCATTTAACCTGTCCACATCTCAGTGCTGTCACATTTAAAACACAGACAGATGCTGCCACTTGCCTTGGCTACCTTACCTGATGGGATTGTTGAAAACATAAAAACAAAATGATAGTTTTGTAACTGGCACATATCCTCTGTCATGTAGATCCTAAATATGATTTTATACTAGTTAAACAAAGGATTTGGGAAATGCTGAAAGTCATATATTTCTGGGGTGGTAATTTATCAAAAGGATAAGAAAGAATCAGTGAGGTAGTAGATCTAATATGATAGGACAACATCAGGAAAAAAAATCAAATACCACTACAGCCATTCAATAATTATCCTTATGGTGAAGTGTGAGCCCAACATGCGGTCCTCAACTTACTACCCTGCTTTTGACATTTATGTTCCTACTGAGTTTTGATTGTAAGCCCTGACTACCTAGGGTTGCAAAATGTTAAAAGTATTATTTTGGAGAAAGGAGAATATAGGGAAAAGATAAAATAAAACTGAAAATTTTCAGGAGGAAGACAAAACAGGAATGTTTGTGCTAAATATTTTAATGACACATTTTTGCTTTTTAATCTCTGATACTCTGTTATTTCTACAGATTTTAAGAAAATAAAAATGTAACATCAGTGCTTCAATTATTGTCTAATAATACCAAGTTCCAAGTGTCGGGCATTAGAATCTGAACAATCCTTTGTCTTCAGAATTGTAAACACAGATTTGGATGCTTGGGGAAGCCCATAGACAATTGACCCAAATGAAAAAGGGGGGGATGTTTTGTAGATCCTGCTCTTGGTAATAAAACTGTTGTAAGGGAATCAAAAGTGCTTTTGAATACAATTTATTGCTGTTGTTTCTGCTCAATCAAATAAAGGCTCTAAGCAAAAACAGGTTTCAAGCCTTCTGCTTATAATTGCACTTCATGTGACTTGACAATGCTGATTTCTGTGTAACTTTTAAAATCCATGTTTGGTAAAAAGAAAAAGCTTTTCTAATCGTTCTTCAAAGTTACTTCTAATAAAATCAGCTCCTTAGTGCACATGCTTGCAGACACAGTGCAAATAAAGTTGTAGAAAAGCTCAACGAGGTCACTTCACTACACCCAATTGGTCCTTAGTAAGCCTGCAGGGGTTATGATGCAACCCTTTCAGGATTTGAGTGCATTTAAGTCATTGCCTAAATTAATTTATATTCACCAAAAATGAATTTAAAAACAGAATGCATGGATTGTGTCCTCATAACCTTCAAATGGCAGCATACAAACCACTGTCTGTTTCTTGAGGTGGACTGACAAGAACTGCAAGTCCTTTTGCATTAGCAAAAGGAATTTTGAGTGCTGTCAGCTGACATCTACCTAGATTCCCAAAGAAAAATATAATCCGGAAGAAATAGGAGGTTCACCTTTTGGTACTAGTCAATGATAACTTGAAGTTTAGGTTAAACAATATCCTTCCCTCTAATTGCTAGGTTCCCCAAATATGGCTATAAATGTTAAGTATTCAGGCCAGAGATATTTATCAGAAGGATATGATTGACAATGGCCATGTACCTTGTGGTGAGTCTCACAGGAAAATATAGGTACAAATATGCATAAGTCATATTTATATACTTTCTATAAAATTAGACTGGCATTAATTAAATGGCAGAAAAGGCAATGAGAGCATTGTTTGGAGGGTGGCTTGTTCCAAGTTCTGATTATAACTTGCTTTCCAAAGAAGGAGCCGCCCACAGCTTAGAAGACAGATGAGAAGATCATCATTGCAGATTTGCTGTGAACAACTCTGCTCAGCTCTGTCCCTGCCAGACTCGGGGCCACACATACCCTTCCAAAATGGCTAGAGAAGATTCACAGAGAGAGCACCTGCTCCTTGCTCCGGCTTTGGAGCAGTGGTAGAGGGAGATTTTGTCTCTGCGTAATTTGAAACCTGCCTGCAGATCTGAGAACTGCCCTCACCAGCAACGCTGTTGTCATCGTCATCATCCCAGCTACATTTACTGAGCACTTACTATACTCCAGGCACAAGAATGCTTTGCATTATCTCATCTCGTCTTCTCAATAAACCCATAATATAGTGAATACTATACCCAAATTTCATGGAAGGAGAAACTGAGGCCAAAACTTTCCCACTGTTACACAGATGGTGAGTGCCAGAGTTAAGACCTGAATTCAGACAAATGCACTGTTCTAGAATCTCTTCTTTTTGTAACCGCTAGAGTAGCTCAATCAGCTGTGAACAACCCCTGGACTAGACTTTTTAAAATGTCACTCTACTTACAAATCTCTTCCTATTTATTTGTTAATTTTATATGCATTTGTTTAGCCCCTGAAGAGTGCCAGGAACTCTTTCTTGCACTGAGAATTCATCAGTGAACAAGACAAATTCTCTACCCATGTAGGGTTTACATTCTATATTCCACACACATAGGCTCATTTATTCCTTAAAATAACTGTATAAGCCTGAGGCCATTAGTGTCACCCATTTGTTAGATAAGGGAGCCAGACCTCAGAGAAGTGAAGTAAGTTACCTAAGGCCACAAAACTAAATGGGAAAACTGGGGTTTACCCCTGGCCTTCAGACATCCTATGTTCTTTTATGCTCCTGTTAATCCAACTGCTATGGTTCCAAGATGGCTTTCAGTAGCTGGGCAGAAAGTTAGTACAGCCAGGACAGGAAATAAGACCAAGTTGACCCTCTTCCTCCTAATTTCTGCCTCTCCTCCAAATGTCTTGGTCCTTAATTCTTCAGGTATCCACTGTTATCCACAGTCTCCCAATTCTGTACCTTCCACTCTCTCCAAGCCTGTTCTGCCCCCTTCTCCATGGCCTTATGTATCCCGTACACTTCTGTCCTTCACTCCACCCACATCCCAACCTCAGGGTTAATCTTAGCTCCCACTCTTCCCTTTAGAGAGTAGGCTTGAGGTGCTGTGGAAAATGATCAAAAAGGGAATCCCTTGCATCATTATATCTGGAAAGACCTGTTCCCAGTAAGTCACGAACTTTATTTTCTCAGAGTTCCTTGAGAGAGTTTTCCTACAGAAACATTTTCCCATGTGGCAGTTATATTCTGCAGTATTTACTGCAGGTACATATGGGTTAAATATGTTCCTAAGGGCTGGGTAGCAAAGTTTAACACTAGGTAATATGCTTTGAATTCCAGTCAACCAAACTACAAGTAATCTCTGGCAAAGACTGCCTCAGTAACACATTCCTGTCTTCACTATTACTCATAATAAAGAATAGAAAGGAGTAAAAAATAAATTCAAAAAATATATTATTTCTTAGCATTAGAGAGATAGGGCAAAACAGCAGTAAACACAATGTAGAAAAAGAAATAATTTAAACTATAGGTGGCAGTAGTAGAGGTTGGGGAGACAAAAGACAAATGTTTCTGATTCAAGAGATTTTCAGGTCTACAGAGAAACCCTTTATACAAATGACATTCAAGAATCTCCTCAATGTGACCCTAAATTTTTTTATTAGTTGTAAGCCTCATGAGAGTAAAGAACGAATCTGATTTTGCTCAACATTATATCAGCTGCACAGGGCTGAGACATAGTAGGCACTTAATAAATGATTACTGAACAACGGAATGTCATCCTAGATTTATCTCTAGCGCCATCTCCACTCCGTTTCCCACCAGCAGAGCCCTCTGTTGACCAGAATTCCCTAAAACAAGCCTGGGTGTTCGTACTGCGCTTTTCCTTCAGAAGTAGCCTTTGCCTGTATTGCCTTTTCCTCCCTTCCAGACCTGAAGAAATAAGATTCTTTAAGGCTAAGATCAAAAACTGAATCTGCTATGATTCCCTGAAGCTGTGGTCCAGGCATGAATGCAGAGTGGTAGCTGTACCCGCAGCACCTCGGGGTGGCAAGTGGGTGCCTCTCCCTGCCCTGGGTTGGCAGTGCCCCAGTATGGGTTGGATTGGGAGGGGGCTTCTTGCTCACCTCAGATCCAGGTACTGTGTCCCAGCACAGAAGCTGTGATCCCTTGGGGATCATCCACTGGCTGGTGGGAAGTCGAGATTAACTTCCCTACCTCATTCCTTCCTTGTTAACATTTTGCACTGGGACTCTGAAAACTATGTAGCCAGTCCTGGTCCCAAGGGGGAAACCATTGCGTTTTCCTTCGAGAACACATTGCAACTCTCCTCTAGTTGTGAAGAATCCTCTTAAGAGCAGGGGGGGGCCTACAATAGTCATCTTAAACTCTGGCTTTGCACAAAGGTTTGTTGAACTGACTTGAGAGAGGAAAAATATCACTTAATTTTACACAAAAATGGAAATAATCCCAAATCCAAATAGACTTGGACAGATCAGAAAACTGACTAAATAACACCGATTCCTTTTGTCTGAGATGATCATTCATCTTATTCAAGAGGAGAATTTTACAAATTTACTATGCTGCTCCTAAATGCTTTTCTGCTAGATTAATAGAAAACTTTTAGAATCTGGACTTGAAAACTCATTCTGGAATATGGTTTTCTGCAAAGGACTGGGTAATGTTTGCATATAATGATGATTAAACTATTCATTCATAATCATCATTTTCCAACTACTTACTGTGTGCAAAGTATAACAGCAAGTACTGCTAAAAGCTGATACCTCAATTTATGCCTTAACTTGGCCCTGCCCAAGACCACCATAGACAGTTGCCCACCTAAAGGGGCAAATGGGAACTGAAATCCAGCTTTCTCTCTGTCTGCAAACCACACACCCTGGCATGGGGTGGACTGTGCCTAACCAGAGGAAGTGGTATCTTCTTCTTAATTCTCATAAAGTACCTTCATGGCCCTGCCCCTCCTTCCACATACACCTCTAAAGTTGCGCTTGGCCCATCTCTGATTTCTTTGCCTTTTCCAGAGTCATCATTGTTCAGATGAACATACTTTCAGTAGCAAGAAGATGCCAAAGTAGAGGGAAAAGGGGACACCACGTGATTTCCAAAGGGATGGACCCCTCTGACTGAGGGGGTACAAAAACAGTCTACCACCAGCAGATACCCTGTCTAAATTTCTTTTTATAGCACAATGCAGCTGTATTCAACACAAAACAGGTGAGAACTGAATGTGAATTACAGAGAAGAATTTTAGTCATGATACATGATTTAAACAAGAAAAGAAATTGGAATGCTTTTGCATATTTTATTGGCAACAGTTTTACCAAATATGTGGTCTATTTGGAAAGGTGCTACCCTTTTGAAATTAACTCTCAAATTCTCGTGAAAGTTCAGACTCTTCCTACCCTCCTTAGGCAACTAACAGTAATTATTTTTATTGCTACAAGCCATGCATGTTGGTTTTTGAGAACATGTCATTAGTCATGATTAAATTGTGTAGGCTGAAAAATTTCTAATACCTGCAAGAAAAACAAAATCCAACATAGCTATAAAAATGTTTACCAATCTGTAAAAAACATGTGGATATTCTATAAAACCAGCAATTGGAAAATGATAAAATTTATATTTTTATCCTTATGAGAATCTTCATAGGTTTACCTAGAAGGGAGGAATAAAGTCAATTCCTGTACTATTTCAAATAGATATCGCCTTTGACAAGTATGCAAATCAAGCTGGAATTGTATATTTGAGCTTTTTAATTTTGACAACTCTGAGACATCAGTTGGTAAAGCAGATATTGTGCTGCTCCCGTTTCCTCTCCAATCTGTTCTCAAATGGAATCACACTGATGTTTCCAAGGCAGAGAGAGCTCTAAGAAGGTGAGCTTTTGACCACTCCTGCTATGGACTGAATTATCTCTCTCCCAAATTCATATGTTGAAGCCCTCACCCACAATGTGACTTACTAGAGATAGGGACTCTAAGAAGGTAATTAAGGTTAAATGAGGTCATAAGGGTGAAGCCATGATCCAACAGAACTGGTACCTTTATAAGAAGAGGAAGAGACATCGGAGCTCCTTCTCTGCCATGTAAGAATACATTGAGAAGGCAGTCGTCTGCAAGCCAGGATGAGAGCTCTCACCAGAACCCAACCATGCTGGCTACCTGATTTTGGACTTCCAGTTTCCAAAACTGTGAGAAAATTAATTTCCGTTGTTTAAGCCACCCAGTCTATGGTATTTTGTTATGGAAGCCCAAGCTGACTAATACAGCCCCTTAAGTAACTTAACTAAAAATATTAATTATTATTAATTTTGAGGGCAAAGAAGTAAAAAGAAAAAAGGAATGTTCTATAAGTTTCTTTTTTAATTTTGTGATTTTATAAGAAAATTGTGAGGGAAAGCATCTTTCAAAATTGAGTTCTCCTTGATTTTTAATAAGCATTCTAAGAACACTGGTGTTCTTCTTATGTAAACGTAGCTTCAAAAGAAATACCCTTGCTTCTGCCAGTAGGATTGTTGCTCCAAAATTCCTATTATTAGGAAACCCCAGAGCCACCACTGTTCAGGTCCCAACACAAATGCAAATGATTCTCTTACACTTCTCACATTCCCTGCTCTATCCTCCCTCTCCTGCACTATCACAGTACTTAATTTTAAAATGTTTTTGTCATTTATCATGCTCCACCTTGTAATTTCCATGACTTGTGCTCACACCTGTCTCCTCAACTGGAAGACACAGATCCTAAAAGCAGGATCCATGCTATCCTTTTGAATTTCCCCAGTGTTTACTATGATGTTTTGACTCTAGTGAGAATATGTTTGGTAAATGTATGAAAGAACAAACAAATTATTCAGTGAAGGGATAAATGAATAAAGAAATGGATTAACAACTTATTAATGAATAAATAAATGAATTAAGTAACTTATCATTTTGTCTCATCTATTTTCCATGATATTTAGGAGAATTATTTTTCTACCATGATGCCTCCCCTTGATGAATGAAAGAAAAGAAATAATAAAAAGGGAAAATGAAGTAACCCTTAGTTGCAGTGCCTCCTATTTGTTATACATACTGCCCTTGTTAACGTCTTTAATTTTTACTACCTTGTGAGTTAAGTTTCACTACCCTCATTTTTCTAACAAGAAAACTGAGGCTCTGTGAGGTTAAGTAATGCATCCATAACCACACAGCTACCAAAAAAGTAAAGCTAAAATTTAAAAGCAACATTAAATCCAGGCTCAATCTCATATATTATATGTCTTTCTTCCTCAATGGCCTTCCCTTGACTTTTTGCTTTAGCTTTAAGAGAGATAGTTAAAGATATCTTCCGAGGTCATTTGACATGGCCATTTACCACACTCAATTTGGAGGACAGGGTGGAGTGTTCACTATTTCCTGGTGTTTTTCACTCCCCTGATACTATGAGACAATATCAATCTCAGAGTTTCCTCTGTAGGGATTACCTTTAACTACCTTACCTACAGTACCAACTGTACCAAATCTTTGATAACAGTGAGGTTCTGGTATCTCAGAGGGCTCCAGGGGTGCAAAGAAATCAGATTCCTTCCAGTCTGTTTTCATACCTATTGCTACTCCCCAAAGTATAAAATTTGGGGGGAGAACATAACTTGAGATTCAGGCAAATTTGAGACATATTCCAGTTCTGTCATTTATTAGTTATGTATATCTAAATAATATGCCTCAGTTTCCACATTAAACAGTGTGCATGACCTCAGACATATCTGAACATATGGCAATGGCTAAGAAGACAGGCCCACTAAGGATTAATTTGCATTAGGGATGGAAATACCTCTTGGTCAATGTGGCAGAAACTGCCTAAAAGCTCACCAATCACAATTCTGCCTCCTGGGCACTCATTAAAAATACATTTCCCCACATCCTTTGCATTTAGATTGGTGCTATGTCATGGAAGTAATGTTCATCACTTCCAGTCATGGACATAAAAATGCATCATATGATCGTCCTCACTCTTTGCCGGTCAGCTGGCTAAATACAGATAATACAGCAATGGGCTCTGAAAAGAGGCCCTAGAAGCTGAATCCCACTACCAGATGGAAGAATTGGGATTCCAGAGTCATGGAATGGGAAGCTGCCTGCCACACAAACTGTGATATGAGCCAGAAGAAAAACCTTTATTGGGTAAAGTCCCTAAGATTCTAGGGTTGTTTGTTATAGCGCCTGGCACTAATTACTCTGATTAATACAGTTTCTCAGAAGTCAGAGAACCCAAGTCTAGGGCAAAAATAATGGGTCATCAAAAGAGAAAAGGGATGATTTGCATTATTCCGTGACTGATGGGCATTGCTCAGAGTATTCTTTGGACCGCTTCCCTCCCCATCCCCACTCTCCCACACCAGCTGGTTCTAAAGCCACAACTATCAGAGGGAGGGTATCGTGAAGACCTTTCTCATTAGAGTCTCCACAGGATACTGACAATACCAAGCAATATTGCTTTGTGGTCTGCATAACAGAAGGGAAGGTGGGGAGTACTTCTCCACTTTGACAAGAACATGGTTGGATAGCAGAACAGAGGAGCAGTAACATGTGAGCAGCAGAGAATGTCACACTAGTTACTAGGATACAAGCAGCTCAGTCAGAAGTGAGAGGAGACCAGAGCAAATAGAAACCTCAAGAGAAGTTCAGCCCCCCCAGACACCCCTATAGTTAGGCTATAGTTTGGCAAGGCAAAATTAAGCTAAAAGAGCTCAGGTTTTTGTACCCGTGTTCTTCACTTCCTTATTTCCCCTTTATGCTCAATTTCCCTCATGAAAAACATACCAACTTTCCGACTAATGCCTTTGAGTGGCACAATGATTTTACACTTCCCTGTGAAGGAGAATATTGGAATTACACATTGAGTGAGGGACACGCTGAGAGTTGCTGTCCATCCTCCAGTGAACTGCATGATAATCCTGTTAACCTTCCTATCAGGAGATCATCAAACAATTTTGAAAGCTGTTTCCTCTTACATGAGAACTGCATGCAAAATCTGATCTAGTATTTTTAACATAAGCTGTTCTGCTGCACAGACTTGAGTAACAGCCCCTCACACGTTTTAGATGGTCTTTTCTTACTCTTCCCTTGGCTACTAAGTGCCTTTGTAGCCTTTCTGTCAGCGTAGGCATTATCCTATCTTTTTCTTTTCTTTTTCCTTGATTTCAATATCTAACACATTTTTCTTCCAACAGTATAGCTCCCTTCTCTAGCTCCTTTTAATGTCTTGTTTATCTCTTGTGCCAATCCATGTTTCATTCATTTCAACACATCACCTTCCTATGCATCAGTCTTTTAAATGTGTTGTACTTAGTATTTTGTTCTTATTTCTGCTTAGCTATTTTCATGAAACTATCCATTTCTGTGAAATCTAATTTATTTCTGCATTTCATGCAAAATCTCTCGTTTTATCTCCAAAGACATTTTAACCATCCAGTTTTCTTCCTTTTCCTTTTTTAAAAAAATTAAGTATGCTAACAGTCACATGATGTCAGAACTTGTGCATATGTTTTGAGAACAAACAAGTTTTCCTTTTTTATCTTCTCGATCATGTAGTCCTTTCATTCAGCTTGAAAATTTGATTTCCTTTTGGATCCTTAGAACCACTAATTTTTTACCTCCAGAACAGAGAGAACTTACATTTTTAACCACATTTGAGAAACTGGGTAAAGTTGAAATGTGCTTCTGGTGGATTCAATAACACAGAATGGATTCCTTGTCTTTGGGAAGATGCCATAATAAGACCTTATCATTGAATTAGCAATTCAAACCTCAAGAAAGTCAGTTTTCAGGAGAGTCAGGTTAGGGACTTGATGTTTTTAAGAAATGTCTCTGCAAAATGGGGGCTTGGTTATCACTGGATGAAGGATACTGATTTAATCCCCAGGGGTGACTGAACCCAGTATCTGGGGTTCTTCTAAACATTTAAAGACATTTCCAAATGTTTCTGATGCAGCACAACCCAAAAAGGATTTTGGCAAGTGTGTTTTCCCTTCATTTTAAAACCCATGAGTATTTCAAGGGAAATGCAATCCATATGTCTTTGATTCATTTACACTTAAATCATCTAAATGCCATTGTGTAAGAGCTATTTG
Organism: Kogia breviceps; assembly: GCF_026419965.1. Lineage (NCBI taxonomy): Eukaryota > Metazoa > Chordata > Mammalia > Artiodactyla > Physeteridae > Kogia > Kogia breviceps. Next base: position 71,052,047 of record NC_081313.1, on the reverse strand, counting down.
ATGTACAAGAAGCCTGTGAGCCTGTTTTATAAGCCTTTTTAAGCCTTATTTCTTTGAATCAGAAAGTCATGTTTTGCCGGCCCTAAACAGAACTTGAACTGGGAAAGGCTCAAGTTCACTTCTAAACTGAAAACCCGCAAAGTTTTGCGTGGCTTCTGTACTTAGCAATATGTTTCCCCTTGCCTAAAGCTCACAAACACCCAGCATTTCTCTTCTCTGTCTCACATGTAGTGAGAACAGGGTAAATCAATTTTTGAATCACATTTTACTTGTAAAATTCACATTTTGAACCTCAGTTATCTCCCAGGCACTGCCAGAAGTTAAAATAGCAACACTTGAAAATTAGGCTTTTGCTCTAAAAGGGCAAAACAGTCTATAAAGTACATAAATTACTGCTTCTGTACATTTATTTGTTTGACAGGTTTAAGATATAAGTGTGGCTTACATATGGATTTTCAGGATGCCAGATTGGATGCTCCACGAGCTACAGTCACAAATGTAACCTCTTTTTTTAAGACTTATGTTTGGGAGAATAGAATTGGAACAATCTCGCTGTTCTGCACAAATCTAATTGCTGTGTCAAAACAGCAATGGAATATGATGAACATTTGCATTTTTCTCATTTACTGGCCTTTTCTATGGCTTTAATCATACTTGCATTAGTGGTCAAAAAGAAAGTATGTTGGACGATTTGCTCCCTTATTCCCTGACACTTTAAACATTTCTAATGAATTACAAACTAATACATTTGGGGGTAAAATGTGAACCTCAGATCAAGTGTTTGGAGATACCCAAGTGATAAACACCGATTGCTATGGACATGGAAACATGTCTTGAGAATGGATAAATCTTTCTCAAGCAAAAGCACTGATTATCTTCAAACGTGTGATTTCTTTGTTTTTATTTAGACACATCTTAGAGGTTGCATTTTAGTGAGAAGGAAGAAATAATGATGCTGTGATTGTCTGAAGAGAAGCAATATTTTAAATTTGCATTCAAAGCTTAGGGGGTGGAGATGAAGTTAAAAAGAAAGGAAGAAATCCAGGTGAACCTAATTATTCCTTATGTGCTCTCTCTAGTTCACATATGTGATAGACTTTCATGTTTGTGTAATCAACAGGATTATGAAATTTAAGTTTGGAAAAAAGGATTTGGGCACTAAATCTAGCAAACAGTTAATTATGCTGAGATAATTAGATAGCATAAAGTGTTGGATTTAGTTCTTTTTCACAGTTAGTTTTCATTAACTACCAAGTCTTCATGATTCTCTGCAGGCAGAAATTATTAGTATTCTATTCTTAGGAAGAATGGTGTATGACTGACAAAGAATTAAACTTTCAAGAAGGGTGAAAGAAGCCTTTGTGTTGACCTATCCACATATTTTCTTTAAAAAATAATATTTTTTCTATTAAAAATTTGATACAACGTTTTAAAATCTAAATTCAAAAAATACGTTACTTTAGGAAATTTCAGCAATCATAACATGACTACATATCAATTTAAAATGCAAAGCAAAACTCCTCAGTTTATATGATTTTGCTACTATTTCACCAAGTTGAACCAGAGGATACTGATTAGGATTGTGCAACAGGTTAATAGCTCTGATACTTATTAAAACAACCATAGTGTTATACTGTAGAATTCCATGCCAGGATTTATAAGATTTAACTTGGGTTCAGGTAGACACTTAAAGACTTAAAGAAACAAAGTTCCGTAGTACTTCCTGCCCCTGACCCGCGTGCTCTCCATACACATCCCCTCCGGCTTTAGTTCTTCCTATTTTGAATGCATTGGGAAATATCTTTATAATGCTCCCTCGACACACTATTTACCCACCACAAACACACATTCACACATTTACATAAACACAATACACACACACACACACACACACACACACACACACACTTCAACCTATATTTCTCAGTAAGCACAATTTTATAGATTTTATTTCTACGTGAAATTTTGAGTTTCGAATATACCCAACCATACATGTTGAAAGTTTGGGGGAAACTCCTTTCAAAGAGAACCATGAGAATTTTAAAACATTTTGTAGAAATGATCAAACTGGTTCTTATTTTATCTAAATCCATTTACTCATCCCTCACTTAAGCAGCCAAACAATAGGTTATATAATGAGTAAGACTCAATGGTATGAAATGGGGCAGATAATTCTGGGCAGTGTTTTGAGATTCAAAGAATAACTGTTATAAAATCCTAAAGTCAAACTTTAATGATCATTCTTCTGTTAAATGTTTGGTTATGAAAAAACTTTAAAACTTTAACTTTCTGATATTTACCTTTATCCCAGAGGACTTTGATGTTCAAAATGGGCATTCAATACTATGGTAGACAGAATAATGCCCCCCTAAAGATGTTCACATCCTAATCCCTGGAACCTAAGAATATGTTAATATACATGGCAAAAGGGGTTTTGCAGATGTTGTTAAGGATCTTGAGAAGGGGAGAGTATTCAAAGTATGCAGGTGAGCCCAATATAAACAGAAGCATTCTTATAGGAGGGAGGCAAGAGGGTCAAAGCCAGCAGTGGGGAGGAAATGTGAGAGTGAAAGCAGGGGTTGGAGTGATGCACTTGAAGAGGCCATGAAGCAAAGATGCAGATGGTTTCAAGAAACCGGAAAAGGCAAAAAAGTCAATTTGCCCCTAGAGCTTCCAGAAGGAATATGGCTCTGCCAACACCTTAATGTTGGCCTGTAAGACCCATTTTCAATTTCTGACCTCCAGAACCATAAGAGAATAAATCAGTTTTTTAAGCCACTAAGTTTTTGGTAATTTGTTACATCAATAATAGGAAACTAATACAAATACAAAGTTCTATTTCGAATGCACTTTCATAATCACCGTATTAGTACTTAAAATCCACTTAGTAATTAAAAACTTTCCTTTGTACCTTGATTTAAGTAAATAAAATAAACATTCATTTATTTTGCAAAAGGATACCTCATTGGATTCCCAAAGCTATAGTTTTCCCCGATACATATAAAAATCTACCTAAATTGATTGTTCATAAAATATGATATATTGCAATATATAAATTTTCATGAAAGTTTTTAGGAGCATGTCAATTTGATTGAAGAATATAGTGTTTATTATAGTCGTTCCTCCATAATTAGCTTTTATTTCTCTAAAGAGTAGAAGTTAAGCCACCCTTATTTATCAATTAGCGTTATGTTTTCCTTGGTTAAATTAATTTAGTACTCATATTTTATAATACCTAGTACCAGAAAGAAGCCCCTGTAGATTTCTAGCCATCTCTTGCCTCTAAAAGTCTAGCATCAGAATAACTGGGCTCAGGGTCAGTCAATTACATTCATGTCACTCATCCCTATAATTGACTATGATCACTCAGGCTCTGTTCTGTCCTCTCTGCTGTAGGAAGTTCAAGGATTTGCAGCTTGATCAAGAAAGAGGCAGGGCCGTGAGAGATACTAACACACAAGCTTTAATGCGTGGTGCTTGGGCAGAGCTGTATGAAGGGGAAGTAGCCCAGTAAGAGACCTTCCAGAGTCAGTGACACAGGTCTACCATCCAGAGGGGAACAGGACAAGAGACATCCCAGGGGAGAAGGGAAAACCAGAGAGGGGGCTGGCATATCAAGGTGATGTCACTCAGCAGCAAAGTGAGGAGTCTCTGGGTCAAAGAGCTCCAAAGGCAGCAGCAGTGTGGGGTCCTTTATAGCCACAGGGTTTGTCTTATCTATGGTTAGCAGACTTCAGGCGCAGATTCACAGGCTGTGTAAAGTAGGCAGGCTCTAAATGGCTAAAAGTATGCTTATTATGCTTATTTGGGCTATATTTAAAGCAACTGGATATGTAAGAATGTGAGTTTGGTGCCAGCAGGCTCTGGGCTAATGGTCCTAACCTGCTATAAAGAACTAAACAACATGAGAGCCACAGGCACCATCTTTGGCTGTTCATATGACATCTGTTCTGTTCTTTCTTCCACTTTTTGAGTTATTTTATTTTCTGAACTTATCTCAGGAGATAGATACTACACCTTCTACCTGTTTACAGAACACAAAATGTTCCCTCCACCTCCTTGCTCCAATTCAAATTTGGCTTTTCCCCAAAGGCAGTACTTTTCTTGCAACACGCTCATTCTCTCATACCTCAGTATCATGAACTGTCCCCATCCCCCTCCTCATCCATTCCCCTCCTCATTTTGACCCTTATGTACAAGAAAGATCAGGTTTCTCCCAAGAGACCTTTTTATGCTTACACTTTAGTCCAAAAAAACAAAAAAATCCTCTTAAAGATCAGTTTACTTGTTCCTTGTATACATCATCTGTTGGCCTCCATATTATAGCCCCCTTATTCAATGAGGTTGTCTTCTAGATCACACCTTTTTTCTGCCTGAATGCTTGTTATTGATATTATCCTGAACAATTTCAATGCCCATATGGAAGAACTCTCAAATACCTTCTCACATCCATCAACAATCCCTTCAATTCCAGAGGGCTTGACCTCTCTCTACTCTTCTCCCCTAGTTCCTTTTCAATTCTCCTCCTGGATCTTCTCAGAAACTAAAACTTCTCCCCACTTTAGAAATCAGAAATTCTGATTCCTGCTCTTTGACCATCCCTTGCCTTTCTGCCTCCTTTCTGGAACCACTTTCTTTATACCTACTCTTCCACATTGTAGAATGCTCAGAACCCCTCCTGATTCCAGTTATTCCTTAGTTGCCTCATTTCCTTCCCTTCATAGATTCACAAACACCCTCAACTCCTCTGCAACTATATCCTTTCGTCATATATCTTAACCCTAGATCATTCATACAAATTGTCCACCCTGTTTGGTTGAAAAAAATAATAATATAACTCTGTAGACTGGGGCTACTAAATGTTTATACCCTTCAACTTCACCTTGCCTCTCTCCATTGCTCATAAAGGTTTTACTTGCCTTTTCTTAGCTCCCACTCCCATTTTCCTCAGTAGTAATTCAAAACATGTCACTCCACTCAAAATCCCTAACCGACTCCTGTTTTTATTCTTGACAGTAAATGCAAATCCTTTCTTCAGACAGAAAATTGGGGTTTCCAATTTAACCAACTCAACTTCGAAACTTGCTTTCCCTTTTGTCCTACCTATTTCCATTTGTGGTCTTCAGCCATTCATCCATCCCAGTCAGAAAACTAAATGACATTCTCAATTTCTTCTCCTCCCTTGCCCACTCCAATCAGGCTATCACCAGATATTTTCTCTTTTTTTTCCTGCTAAATGTCTTCTTTTTTTTTTACCTAAATGTCTATTTTCTTTTCTAATTTCTTTCATGTTACTTTCAAAGTAACCCCATGTTACCTTCAAATCTAATTATCTCTATCTTAAGCTTTAGAAATGTCTTCTAATAGTTCTCCTGCCTTCAATATCATTTGCCTCAAGTTCATCCTCCATACTTAAGCAAAATTGATGTTTCCAAAAAATAAATCTGACCCTGTCACTTCACTTCTTGAAATCCTTCAGAGGTTACCCATAGCATGGCACCAAGAATTGGGTTCCTGCACATCTGCTAGCCTCTTTTCACATGACATTTTTTACAATTTAATCTCAAGTAATACTAATATACTCATAGATTTCTATGTTCAACAGATCACTTGGCACATTTGGGTGAGCACAATTTCCTTTATTCTTGCTTTTCTTGGTGAGCTCCCATTCATTCTTCAGACTTTTTTCAATTGTCTTCTCTGTAAAACTGTCTTTGGTCTCTGAGTTTTTTCTTCAAAAATAATGAATTATTCGCTCCACAGTATTATTAAAGTGCTAGATTATACTGGAGAAATCAAGGAAGGCTTTCCAAAGGATAAAACGTCTAAGCAGTTATCTAAAACATGGGTGGACACTGGCCAGGTATACAGTTCGGGAAACAGTGATTTCCAGGCCAGATACTGGAGGGCGGCTGTGTGTGTCATTTTTCCTTCTGGACTATGTGATCCCACCAAGACAGGGATCTGTACCTAATCCTATATTGTATTTTATCATAATACCAGATACAGAACAAGTGCCCAATACGTTTTTGGTATAGGAAGGAGGAAGGAAGGAAGGAAGAAAGGGAGGCAGGACAAAAGGATAGGATTTTAGTACTTTAACTTTCCTCTTGTCAGTTTTCTTTCATGGACACCCTTAAAATATTTCACTCACAAAAGATCTCGGGCTATCTATCTCACTGCTACCGAAGGGCAATGGTCAAACATACCATTTATCAAAAAAGAAGAGTGAAAAGAGTTATAATAGCACTGCCAGCATTTTCAGAGTGAGAAGAGTGAGAATAAGGCAGATTCATAATTAATTTACTCTATATTTATACCATAGTAGCTAGGAGCTGCTAACTATATGTATATATACATAAGCTATATAAATATACATATATTACATATATATATATATATCCAACCTTACAGATAATATAAGGAATATCTCACCCATAAATTGATTATAAAAGAAGCCAGCCCCCACCCCAAAAACGTATCTCCACGTGATTAAAATACACTCCTGTGGGTATTAATTGAAAAAAAATCATGTGTCCATGGGTGAATAAAATATGCATTCTGACCTCTAGTATCTAAATGCACAACAACAGAGAACAATGATGATTTCAAAATAAAGAGCTATGGAAAATTTGAGCAGAGGGAGAATATATCTGTCTAAAAAGATGAGGAAACAGTTAATTGAAGAGATGATAGCTGCACTGGGGATTAAGGATAAGCAGCATCTGAACAAGGGAAGAGAAGAAGGAAACATTTTAAATTTCATGACCAATGATCCACAGCAGGGGAAATGATGGAGACGGCCATTGAGGACTGTGGTGAACATTAGTACTGTTCACCAATATCTGGTTTTCTAGTCCTTGTGTGACACGGTAGGTTTACATTTCTTAGCTTCTCCTATGGTTAGTTAGAGCCAAATGACCAATTCTGGCCAGTGGGTTGTGAACTGAAGTGACATCTGTCACATTGGTACCATAACATTTAATTGCTAATGTGAGATCCCCTAAAGCTCTTTCCACGCTTTCCTGTGATGTGGAGACCGGCAACATTTAAAATGATGACTACTCCCTTAGGCTGGTCTCTGAGTGACTGCAATGAACAGAGAACATCCTTGCTGACTGGAAGTGACTATGTAGTATGTGTGAGAAATAAACCTTTGTTATCTTAAGACACTGAGATTTTTGGACTAGTTTATTACCATACTTTAACCTAGACCATTCAGGCAGGTACAGAAACAATGAGATGTTCCATTTGATAGGCATATGTGGCATATTAAATGAAGAAGTGACAAATAAGTTTGGAGGGCAAACAAGTCAATTTGCAGAGAAGCATGAATTCCAACTTGAAGATTTGGAACTTTATTTTACAGGCGATATAGAGCTGTTAAAAGCTTTCAAACAGGGAAATATTATGAACAGAACTGTGCTTTAGGAAAATTAATCAGGCAGGATAGAGGATGCCTAGGAAGCGGAAAGACACTTAGAAGCAGGGAAACAAGTTATGCTATTGTGAAAAGCCTAGAAGTCATGGGGTTTAAACTAGGGCAGTGGCAGTGGGAACCAATTTGGCAGAATGAATGGAACAGTAATTTGCAGGTCCTGGCAACTGATGAAGCCCAAGGGACTTATAAGTCATTCCAAGATTTTGAGCCTGGATGATTGTTAAGATGATGCCACTGCTACTTAAATAGTAAGCAGAGAAAGGGGAACAAATTTGAGAGAAAAAAAGTGCAAATTTAGGTCAAGCATGACACCCAGCTGGCAAAGTCCAGCAGAAAACTGGAAACACACTGAATATAGATTTGAGAGTCATTTGGGAAGTGAAGCCACAGTACAAATGAGATTGTTAAGGGAGAGAAAACAAGGAAAACTAAGGACAGAACTTTGTGGAACACTACATTTAGATAACAAAAAAGGGGAAAAAACAGAGATAGCAAGAAAGGTATATTTTCACAAAGTCAAGAGATGAGGGAATTTCAAGGAAAATGGGGCAGGCAATTAACAGCACCAAAAGTCAGGGCAGATTTAAAATGAAGATTTTTTTTTACTCTATTAGATTTGGTGACTTTTAAGAGAGAAGTTTCAGGTGATAACTACAGTTAGCAGGTGATAGCCAGAGGAGGTAACCAATATTCAAAAGACTGAAGTAAACAGTGGAAAACAAATTGAGATTGTGGTTTCTTCAAACAGCAGAAAAATATTTAGCAGTTAAAATGAATGAACTAAATGATTACATAAGAAAACGTGATGTATCTCAAAAAATATCGAGTAAAAATGCAAATTGCCAAATTACATATACTGTATGATTACACTTTTTAAACTTACCAATAATAATGTCATTTAAGTTTCTGAGTACATATGTGTTATTTATACAAATAAATATAAACACATGAAATTATGGATAGTATTGATACTTACATCTGGGAAAGAATGGAGAGAGGATGGGGAAGATTTAGCAGTATCTGTGCATTGTTTCTTAAAAAAAATCAGAAGCAAAATAAAAAAGAGATGAAGAAAGAAAATGTAACCTGTTCTTTAAATATGTTAAATGGTGAAAGAAAAGCAGAAAGTAGATAGTAGCTTGAGAGAAAACATATGGAAATGTATATATTTGTCTCTTCAAGATGCCAGGAGACTAGAGAATATTTGTATGATGGAATAACATTTTTTTTTCAGTAAAGACAGACATTGAAACAATATGAAAAAGAAAGCAAGATATCGGAATCGAGGAAAGGAATGAATGAAAGATGTTATGTGTAAGGGTTAGGCTTAGAGAGGTGAGCAATGCTTTCTAGTATGACCTCGTTTGCCCTTACTTTCTTCTAAATATTTTATACTCCAGCCAATATGGGCTCCTCACTGCACCTCTAAGCCCACTTTTCTCACTTCTTTGCCTTCTCATGCCCATCTTTTGATATTCTACTCCAAGGTCAACTAGGTCAACTATTCCATTAATCCTAATTATTTTGTCATTTTCCACACTTTTATAACTATATATTTCTTCTGGCTCGTGCCAGTTGATTATTGTTGTTTATTTTTTCTAACTCTGTACATGTCTTATCTCCATGAATTTGTCAGAGTTCTTATGTACAAGCAACAAGAAGCACTTTACCTAACTTGGGTGGAAAATGAATTTGTTGAAGAATATCAGATGGCTCATAGGATCAACAGGAAGTTTGAGAGCCCATCTCAAAAAGGGGCCATGGACCTAGGGAAGCTAGCCAAATGCAATCCTGTCCAAGGTTGAAAGATGAAAGCAATCTGGGTACAAGTCTGCAAGTGGCACCACGGCCCCTGGGTTCTCAACTCCACTGTATCTTTTTGAGTAGTTTTTCACCTCTTCAATTTTTACAACACTTCCTCAATATTCTAGTCTCAGGACCAGAGCACTGACCACATCCTTGATCTCCAGCAGCCTAGGAGTGGGAGGGAAGAGGACTTCTTCATCTCTACTAATTGAAGGCAAAATGCAAATTCCTGCCAGGATTCATATAGCGGGGGATGTTTTTTCCAAAATAAACCATTAATTGATTAATTAATTGGCTGTTTAGAATTTAGGCAGTAAGAAATACAACAAATATACACTAAAGCCTCATATTTGATTGGGTCTTTTTCATTTTTGGATTTCCTAACATACTGTAAGTGCTGAATACAAATTTACAGAGTGAATGAAGAAACTAATGTAGAAGGCATATATTTAGCTTATGTCAAATTCCAAAGAAAAATTTTATTCTATGACCTTAAGGAAATTATGACCTCCTTAGCTTCAGTTTCTTAAATGAAGAAGAGAAGATATTAATTCCCACCTTGAAGAGTTTTTGTAAGGACGAGAAATAACTTAAGTTACTTACTTAATATGGTGCCTGGCACATAGCGAGCACTCAATAAAACAGTAGTTACTATTTTCACTTTCCCCATTAAAGATGAAGAAGAAAAAGTCAATGATATTATCTTTCCTGTATGCTAGACCATGAACCAGAGAGGTATTTCCTTGCAATATTGAGGTTAATTTCAAGGAGAAGGGAGCCAGACTTTCCAGATTCAAATCATAGCTATGCCATAAATCAACAAACTAGGGGGTGATTTTGGGCAACTAACTTAACTCTGCTGCACCTCCATTTAATCATCTATAAAATGGAGATGATGAAGCTGATGTTGAAGATAATTATGATATGATAATGTTGATGATGATGGTGGTGAATATGATTATGTTAATAGAATCTCCCTCATGATTATTGTGAACACTTAATAAACGTAAACTACTTCTAACAGTGTTGGCACATACTAATGAATTCATATGTATTTTAGACTGTATGTTAGCTATTGTTATTAGTACCAGGGTTTTTTAATTGTAGAGTTTTTCTTCCTTTGGTGGGCCCAGTCCTTCTCATGAAAAGCCACAAATTTGCCACTTGACTGCCCTTATGATAGTTAAGGATAGACTCTGTGATCATACAGTAGCTCAAATTAATTATACTTGCCCAGATAAGGGAGTACTCCAAAGCTTGTCCACATTAGCACAGTGATCAAACCAAAGAATATTTATATTCTCTAGTTCATTCAACAATGAATTAAACTATTAAGTACTTACTATATGTGCCAGACACTGTTCAAGACTTTGGGGACACAGCAATGAACAAAAGCAGCAATGCCTTTGTTCTCATGGAGCTTCCACTTCTCATACACTGTTAAATCAACAAATTATATGCTAAATTTTGACTTAAACATTTCAGACTGTGCTCCTAATAAACACAATACTTAGATATAAAATAAATACAATAAAAATTCCCATAGTTTTGGAACCGACTACATTTCCTCAAGCTACATTACCTTTAAGCTCTTTCTGATGCTAAGATGCAATGATCCCGCTAAGCCCACTAACAGAGAGCAGTGATGTGCCTCCTCAGTGATTATGAACCAAGATTTTTTTAGTAGTTCTTTGCTAAATGACACTCTGTTAACTGTTTTACATATATTTGTCTAATTCTCATAATAAGCCTACAAGCTAATTTCTATTTTGACCCCTATTTTATACATGAGGAAACAGAGGCAAATGTCATCTTGGGAATAAGCGGCAGAGCTTGATGATGAACAGGAGTTGCTCCCAACCACCATACCACTTGAGCACCCACAGCAGGATTTAAAGAATGGCCACAAAGCTCCATGTGCTTTTGCTCATCCATGATATTCCCCACTCCCATCTATGAATTTCATGGTTATGTTGGATTTAAGTTAGACTTCCAGCATTCTGTGACTCTTGGTTAGATAAAACATTCCCTTGGCCCTTACATGATCCTCAACTGAATTTATGAGAGGCCCAAAGACTCTTGTTTTATTAAGTTCATGTTCTTGCCATACACCAGAACTATTAGCTCCCATCCCCACCCTACAGCTACCACTGCATATATACAGCCTCACCAGTATAATCACTCTAAAAGACAAACCCCCAAAAGGAAGCTATAGTTATAAGTGATACCCACCTTCCCTAAAAGACCATCTGGACCAATTTTACCATGGCTTACATACCTATCTACCTCAGTCATCAACAAAAACTCAATTCCCCAGAATCATTCATCAACGGCCTAACTCTCTTTCCCATATATCTTTGAATCTAACCCAATCCTCAACCCACCCAACTCCATACTCTTTTAATGTGCCCTCCAAAAGTCATGGCCTGCCATCAGCAAAACCTCCTACATTCTGAACGCGAATTTCTAAGCATTCCATTTATCATCTCTCTTTAACCAGAAGCTGGCTTTCCCATGAGGGCTCTACCTCCCCTGATTCCCTCTCAAGTGATGGATGTCTGCTTCCCACATGCCACAAAACAGAGCCTGAAAGTGAAGAAGATACTCCCTTTGCTCTTGCTACTTACAGAAAATTTCAACTCTCTTTCCCTCAAAAACTCCCAACTCTTTTCAGCTCGGGCCATCAAACATGTAACATCATCTTGAAGTTGTCTACCAAAGTTCTGTTTATTCTTCCTATTTCATTGATTCATTTATATAAAAGTGTGACTGGAAAAGATTTGAGAGAAAAACGGAAGAGATTAATTGAAAACAGTAGATATAAACAACTGTTATAAGGAATTTTGTTCAAAGAGAGAGTAGAGAAATGAGGAGGTACCTAGAAAGGGCTAAGAAGTTAAGAGATTTCCTTTGTTGTTACATTGTTTTATTTTGATTTTCATGATGGGAAAAATAATAGCATGTTTATATTCCAGTAAGAATTTTTCTGTGGTAAAGGGAGGCAGAAGATGGGGGGAAACTTTCTAGAGCCATATCCTTGAGTAGATGAAAGAGGAGGAATATACTGATGTGCTAGACATAAGTGATAGAACTGGCATTAGAAGCTGGCTCACTGTCTTCCTCTACTCTTAGCATCAATCTTAGTTATTTTAAACATCCATATAGATGGTCCATTTGAAATCCTGGCCCTCCTGTCCTTTAGGCAATTATCTTGTTTATCTTGTCTTCTCTCTACCTCAGCCACCATTCCTCATAGTCCTATCCTACAAATTGTACATTATAATTACTTCTTTGCTACAAAGCTCCTCCTCTCTCTATTGTACTCTCTTAGCAAAACTCCAAACCTGGTTAAATCCATTACACAAATGGATTTTGTTTAAAAAAATTACAAACATAAAGTCATAGTGAATGGCTTCACACAAATATACAACCACAAATATCAAGTGGACCCTCAGCAAGCTGGGCATTCTGATTACATATGTCCCTAGTTAATTCATTTTCCCATTCTCTCAGACTATTTCATGCCTTTTCCTTAACTTTCAATTCCTCTTCCATCTACTCACTCTTAGCTGATGATTCTATCTCTAACATTAATGAGCTTTAATATTAATGAACTTTAATTTTAAGAAACTACCAACTTTCCTGCAAATATTTCAATATACATTTGACCTATCTCCTGATAAAATGAATGAAATGTCCCTGCTTCCCGCTAAGTCTAACTTCTCCATACTGTGCCTAGGTCTCATTCCCATTTACCTCCTTCCCTCCTACACTATCTATCCCTCTCTACTGGACCATTTCCATTTGCATACAATCATGTTGTAATCTCTCCCTCTCTCTCTCTCTCTCTCTCTCTCTCTCTATATATATATATATATATACACATAAAATGTATTATAATTTACATATTATATATTTGTATATATACTATATATTTTACATATATTTGTATATATACAAATATGTATTATATATTTGTATATATTATTTATATATAAATATATGCATATTATATATTATATATTAAATACTTATTGAATAAATTAACTATTTATTAAAGCCCAATCAATACCTCTTTTATTAAGGTCACCAACAAGCTCTGTGTTGCCAAGACAATAATCGATGAATGATCTTTATCTTTCATCACTTCTTTATAGAACTTTATAGAACTCAACACAGGTGATCACATCTCACTTCTTGGAACACTTTTTTCAGTTGATTTTCTTGATATTACTAAACCACTGACAGTCTATTCTCTTTCTGGTTTGTACTCTAAATGTTAGCATATCCCAAGACTTTAACCATCTCTTTCACTCTATTTATAATACCTCCTTAATTTTCTCATCTAATCTCATGACTCTCAAATTTGTATCTTCAGTCTCAACCTCTTTTTAGAAATCCATATTTTTTAATCAACTGCCTACTCAATATTGCCATCGGAAATCTCTTAGTTTCTTAGTTTCTTAAGAGTAACATGACTAAAGTAGAACTCCTATTTCATCTCCCTGATTTATTTGTACTATGTTTCTCAGTTCAGTAAATGACAGCATCATTAGTCCAGTTTCATGAAACAAAAACCTATATGTCATCCTTGAAAATGTGCTTTTCTAACTTTTCTTGTCCAGTTCTTCCTTCAAAGTATAGTCTGAACCTAATCCTATCTTGCCACCTCACGGCTACCACTGGTTTCCAAGTCACCTTCATCTCCCTTTTAAACTACTGCAATAGCCTCATAACTTACCTCATAGCTTCCACTCTTTCCTCTACACAGTAGCCAGAGGGAACTTATAAAACCTCCATCATATTACATTTTATTACTAACCATCTAAACTCTTCTCTCAGCAATCCAACATACTCAAAACCAAATTAGAACTCCCAATTCTTGGCTTCATCATCCAGTTCTTGCTATTTTTCCAGTCTCCTTTCCTGTTATGTTCCTTCTTGCACACAACAATTTATCTACAGTGTCCTTCTTACACTTCCTTGAATACATCAAGGCTTATTCCTACCTCAGTACATTAATGCTTACTGTTCTCTTCGTCTGGAACAAAACTTTGATCTTCTAATAACTTGTTCCATCATATTGTTCTGTCTGTATTCAAAGATAATGAACTTTCCCTGACCAACCTACCTTTGATATCTCCCCTTTCATTTATAATTTAGAATTCCTTTATACTACTCTATTTTTCTTAATTTACAACTACTAGAAACTACATTGAATAATTTGTTAATTTGGATTTTTTTTCCCTGTCTCTATCACTAGTATATTAGACCCACCAAGGCAAGAACTCAGTGCCTAAAACAACTTCTAGCGCTTGTAGGCATTCAATAATGATCGTTAAATCAGTGAGTAGATGCATGACTTCAATTTTTTTTTGCGGTACGCGGGCCCCTCACTGCTGTGGCCTCTCCCATTGCGGAGCACAGGCTCTGGACGTGCAGGCTCAGCGGCCATGGCTCACGGGCCCAGCCGCTCTGTAGCATGTGGGATCTTCCCCGACCGGGGCACGAACCTGTATCCCCTGCAGTGGCAGGCGGACTCTCAACCACTGCACCACCAGGGAAGCCCATCAATTTAAAAAAAAATTTTTTTATCCGGACATTTCAGATTCATGGTTTTATTCCCCCATTAGAGTTAAGCTATATCTTCATTTTTTAAAAATTTTATACGGCAGATGTGGACATAGTTTTAAAGTATTTTGTATATAACTCCAATGATTTCTGATTTAAAAATTTAAAGGTCATAAACAAACAGAAGATCAAAAGCAGCTAGTATGTAAGTTGAAGCATCTAAGTAAATGTTTTCATTTTAACATAGTCCTTGCAAAGCACAAAATTAGCCTGGTTATTGATTTTTACAGAATACCATTTAGAATCGTTGCTAAGGGTTAAATATAATTTACATGAATTCAGCAAGAGAGAACAAACTTGAATCATGTGATGTCACCAGTCAATAGACTTTCAAGAATATCTATTATTATATGCTAAGAATTTGTGCTGGGCAGTTGTATTTTGTGTGGAATATAGAAACTGTGAAATAAAGTTCCTTACAAGAAAAGTTTATAATTTAGTTGCTGCTACAAAACACATGTACACGAACAATCTTTAGAAACGTGTCCAAGCCACATACAAATGAGAACACACTTGAACTAGCAATGTATGTTAGGATAGGAAAGGGATAAAACCAGCAAATTATTTTTAAAGGGGGCCAATTTAATCATAGAGATGGATAGTTTTTCAAGGTGTCAAATGAACATAGCAGAGAAGTGAATGAAGCATGAATAGTGTGATTTTTCTAGAAGAGAAAATGGTAAAGTCGTGTGGAAATGAATAATCTGATCATGTAACTTAAGAAGAATTCAGAAATTGTGTTGGTTAGATGGGGAACAGGAATCTTGGCAAGGCCTTGATACAGGAAAAAGAATTCAGATTTAAGCCAATTTTTACTCAATTTTCAAGATCAACAAGAAGATCCCAAAGTCTGATGTAGTAAATCAAGTCTGAATATCTACGGAGATTCTCTATGGTTGTAAGGATTCCCAGTGGGTAGAGATCTAGTTTCCATAATGGTAAACTAAGTAACTTAGACCCTCCCATTGATGGCAACTAGAATAGATGGATTAAAAAAAATTTTTTTTAATTTGAAAAGGAAAATATGCTTGAAGGAATAGAAATCTAACTCAGTACTGGAAAATTCCAGGGCCAGGATCCCAGAGAGGGCAGAGGCGTGGAGATGAGCTC
Source organism: Kogia breviceps (assembly GCF_026419965.1). Classification (NCBI taxonomy): domain Eukaryota; kingdom Metazoa; phylum Chordata; class Mammalia; order Artiodactyla; family Physeteridae; genus Kogia; species Kogia breviceps. The sequence goes on along the minus strand of NC_081313.1, from coordinate 71,036,059 downwards.
AGCATTAAGGGTTGGTTCATCCCTGAAGACAGCTGCTGCTCCTGGAGAGGGCCACTGAGAGACGGAGGGACACTTTTCCTCTCTCACATACACTAAGATGTGTAAAGTGCACTAATCCTAAAATCAATGATTTGTACAAATATATACACCTATGTCACAACCACTCAGATTAAGACACAGTATTTCCTCACCCCATAAACTTTTTCTCATACTTCTTCCTCGTGTAACTGCTACTGCATCTTCTATCACAACCACTTCGTTTTGCTTGTTCTTGAACTTCATACAAATGAAATCTTTTTTTTTTCAATTTTATTTATTTTTTTATACAGCAGGTTCTTAATAGTTATCTATTTTATACTCATCAGTGTACACATGTCAATCCCAATCTCCCAATTCATCACACCACCACCACCACCATCACCACCCCCCCACCGCTTCCCCGCCTTGGTGTCCATACGTTCTCTACATCTGGGTCTCTATTTCTGCCTTGCAAACCGGTTCATCTGTACCATTTTTCTAGATTCCACATGTATACCTCAAATGAAATCTTACAAAGGTAATCATATCAAAATGAGGTCATTAGGGTGGCGCCTAATCTAATCTCAGTAGTGTCTTCATCCAATTTTTTTTACTTTGTTTCAGCAGCCCTAGGAAACTAATATAATATATAACAAAGACTTGAAGGCATTGGAAAGCATCCAAAGCAGGGAGAAATTTAGGGGGTTCCTATCTGTAAAAGAAGAGAGGCACATCAGATAAGTTCCACAACTATCTGACTCTTTGCCTGAAAGTAATTTTCAGTTTGATGCCACAGTATAGGTAACAGAGCTCAAGCAGGAAACAGGATTCTTAGCAAATTAATGAAACTCACAAGAGCTGAAATTTAGGAGTGAAAGAGTGACTGTAAATTGAGGGAAAATCCAGAGAAGAGAGAACTGAACAGGAGGGAGCCCTCACCCAAGTGCACACAAATAGCTATCAAGCACTAGCTGACTCCAAGACAGCACATACGCTCCAGAAAAAGCAACATCTGGGAAGCTAAAGAATTGACAAAGATTTCAATAGGTGCCTAATGCTTGTGAGATAAATTTTTGGAATACAAATCTCACCAATTTAAAGCAGCTTGGTAAACAATTAAGGTTTTCACTAAAATATCACAAGAGCCACCCCCTAATACTAGAGACTATACTAAATTAGATTGGTCCTTGCAAAGTCCGAAATCAACCTCTACAGGTCACTGTAATCCATTGCTATTCTAGGTGCTCCCCTCTACCCCCCCCCCCAAATCACACTTCTTTATAGGAAAATAACTTCTAAACCTTCTAAAATTTGTCATTCACAATGTCTAGAATGCAATCAAAATTTGTGAGACATGTTAATAATATGATTAATTGAAAATCATCGAAACAACAAAGAGAAAATTAGACCCACAGACGGTTCACAAACTTAAATCAGTGAAAAAGACTTTAACATAACTCTAATTAATTTGTTAAAGAAAATATAGGGAAATATCTATAATGGAAGAAAATATGGAAATTTTCAATAGAGAATTGAGATCTATTTTAAAAAATTCAATGCACATTCTAGAAATGAAAAATATACTTAAATGAATAACTCATTTAATGAATATAACAGTAGGTTGGACACAGCAGTAGACAGAAACTGAGAACTGAAAACCAGGTCAATAGAAAATCCAAACTGAAACACAGATTTTAAAAAAAGAACAAAAATAACAGAACAATGGGGCATATGGGACATGATCAAATATTCTATCATGTATATAATCAGAGTCACAAGAGTAAACAGAATATAAAGCACAAGAAGTATTTGAAGAGATAATGGCCAGGAATTTCCCAAAACTGATTAAAGACTGATTTAGGAAGCTTAATGAACCTCAAACAGGGGTTACTAGGGAAAAGAGTTCTCTGCCAGCCTTGCTGATTGAGTCATTTAAAAATTACATGGGGCTTCCCTGGTGGCGCAGTGGTTGAGAGTCCGCCTGCCGATGCAGGGGACACGGGTTCGTGCCCCAGTCCGGGAAGATCCCACATGCCGCGGAGCGGCTGGGCCCGTGAGCCATGGCAGCTGAGCCGGCGCGTCTGGAGCCTGTGCTCCGCAATGGGAGAGGCCACTGCAGTGAGAGGCCCGCGTACCGCACACACACACACAAAAAAAATTACATGTTAAGTGCTTACTCTGAGCCAAGCACCAAGGATATATCACTGAATGGGTAGTGTCTCTATCCTCAAAGAGCTTGCAGGCTAACAAGTAAGACAGACAAACATTAAATACTCCCATATTCAGTTACTGATTTACTGTATGAAGTGAAGAAGAATGAGGAAACAGATAACTTCAATCTGAAATGAGGAACTGAAGACTATTATAGCAGTTCTGGAATGAGTTATACAAATACAGAGAAAGGGACAGATATGAGAAGCACTAAGATGTATGTGAAAACAATCTGTTCAGATAAATGGAAATGGACAGTTAAACAATGGTTAAATAAACATTCATGATAGGGTTACACAACCATTTCTTTCTACCTTCTACCTTCTAAAATATTATACTTCATAGCAGACATTTTTCTTAAAAATTTTGGCAACTGACTCAAATCCATAATCCTCTTGCCTAAATCAACCACTTTCAACCTTGTAGAAATATAATGCTTTATACCCTGAAAGTTTTAACACATCCTTGAATGATGAATATTAATAGAATCAAAACCAATATTTTTACTATAATTTGTAAAGTACATAATAAAATATTGCTAAAACAACATAATTTTGTTGGATAATAACTATAAATATTTTATCTACCACATTAATGATAAGCCAACTACTTATATACCAAGCTACTGAGTTATATAGACTCAAATTCTTTGACCTAGGAGAGAAAAGGAGGAAAAGGAGGGGTGAATGAGTACCTTTCATGCCAAGAATGAATTATACTGCTCTCCCCCTAACAAAGGCACCAAGTTTGAGTTATTTTTTCAATTACCATCTCCCAGATATTTCTATCACCTTTGAAAATAAACTTTTCCCATCTCTTCCAGCAATAGGAAATCTGCATTGAAATCTCAGGAAATAAAGAATAGCTTAAGAAAACAAAATCACCAATAATTCCATATCCAAAGACAATTGCTGCTAGCCTTTGTGTATTTTCTACTACTCTTTAATGAATATACTACTCTTTAATGAATATATTAATCACACTAACTCATTAGACAATGATTGGCCTACTTCTTTTCTGCTTTACATGAATTTTACATTTAAAAAAGCATTTTCCAATACTGTAAATCTCATTTTAATGAATTATATTGTATTATGTAGACACACCATAATTTATTTACCAATTTTCTAGTTTTGTTCCCAATTTTTCACTATTGCATTATTTGGAACTGGAGTTCAGTAAAATTATCCACTTGGGATCCATAAATTTAATAGTTTGTGTTATCCTTTCTACTACCCCTGAAAATAAATTGAGTTGTTTCTGCCTTGAGCTTTGTGTTTAAACAATCTACTGTTTTAAAAGCTGATTTTCATTTCAAAAGTCTTTATAATTTCTTCTTTTTAATACAAAAGTTAACATATAGACACACTGTTTTGCAATTTTTTTTCCACTTAACAACATATACCTGTTGGAATATTTCCATTTCAGCCTATCAGTACATAGAAAGTCCCTTCTCCCTTTTTCTTCACAAATGCAGTTTACTGCATTGTATCCTGCAATAAGGAGCCTAATAAAACTTCATATTAATGTGCAGAAATACCTCTATAGGAAATATTTCCATAAATATGATTGCTCAGTAAAAGTATAACTACATTTGCAACTTGTATTCATATCTTCTTGTATTTGTGTTAAAATACACACACACACACACACACCTGGGAATATACACAAAAAAATATTAATGCAAGTGATGATTAACTCATCTGGAGAGAGGGCATGGGGCTAAGTAATGGGAAAAAGCATGGGATTAAAATTTTGCATATTTCATATTTTATAATTTATATTTTTATTGTGCTCCTTGTATGTCAACTATTCAAAAAGCAAATTTTAAATGCCTGCCTGCCAATATCACCCAATAGCCTCAACTCTTTATTCTAGCAGGATAGAGATTTAAGGACTGTTACAACACCCAAACTGGTACACTGTGCACTAATTCACTGGGTTTTGTAACATGCAGACATGTAAAAAGGCATCACCAATTGAGACAGGATGTGGAAATGGTTAGACTGAACTAGAGAAGGGTCTGGAACACGAATTCCAAACCATAGCCCACAAACAGCCAACTAGATCTTCACAAGTCCCCACTTGTTACAACCTAATTCTAAAAAGAAATCACCACTGAGAGCATTTTTCTATAGTACCTATCCCAGTGAGAGTGCTCAACAATCTGAGAACTGGTCCCAAGTACAGGATATAACCGGTTTAAAACAGCTCTTCATTTTACAGTTTTGGACACTCTAGGCAGAGCATCAAGTATTTCCCATAGTGAAGTCAGTGATCTTTCTAGGAAGAATGTCCCCCTATACAGTGTTCCCTCTCTATTAAACTTAGGGTTTTTTTGGCCTAAATTAAAAACATGAGGGAGTGTGGAGATAATTTTGCATGCCCTAGGATGAAGCTTTTCTCTCCATCTCCCTATTACCCTTTTGCCCAGCTTAGACATAGAAAGAATTAGAGGAAACACATGAGAAAACCATCATTTAACTCTGCAGTATCACAATCTAATGACTTCTAAATCTGCTTCTTTTTTCTTTCCCTTCTTTTTCCTATTTTGAACCATTTGGCCACATATTAGACCCAGCAGGGGTAGAAGAAAGCTGCACATTGACTTAAGAAAAGTACCTGGGAGGGGGGGCAGACCACCTCATTATAGTGATATAAAATATGTAAAAAAAAATTGCTATTAGAATTGAAAAGAAAATTTGCCCAAATTCAGTACATGTATATTTAAACAGATAAATAACTGCAATCAAAGACAAGGGTCCCTGAATGATGGCTTAGAAAGGCTCCCAGGATTCTGAGAAGGAAAGATTTCGGTATGTTATTCCAAAGCACTTTCTCACCAAAAGAGCACTCACAGGAGGAGCCTAAAAGGCGAAACCAATGTCCTGCTGCTACACAACTTTTAGAAACATAGAGACTCTACACTGAAAAAAAGGGGTTCATGCTACTTTAGGAAAAGTAGACAGCAATTTGGCAGCTCAATAAAGTCGATTCCAAGAAGCTGAGCAGTTCTGTGTCATGAAATGTTCTTTTCCCTGCTGTATATCAAGGTAATTAGCACCAGTGCTGCAACACAATTGGTCAAATGTAGACCCACCCTCATGTTTTCTCATACACCCTTAGTGGCATGCAGGTAAGTGTTTTTAACAACTGCATCTCTGGTGGAAAAAATGTGTGTATACCTACATACACAAGTTTGTTGGTTTTTTGCGGTATGCGGGCCTCTCACTGTTGTGGCCTCTCCCGCCACGGAGCACAGGCTCTGGATGCACAGGCTCAGCGGCCATGGCTCACAGGCCCGGCCACTCCACGGTATGTGGGATCCTCCTGGACCGGGGCACGAACCTGCGTCCCCTGCATTGGCAGGAGGACTCTCAACCACTGAGCCACCAGGGAAGCCCGATACACAAGTTTTTAAAAATAAATTTTACCAATATAAAGACTGTGTAGCACACAACTTACCAATAATAAAATGAAAGTGATATAATGAATTCATTTATCAGAATGTCACTCACTCACCAGTGACACGTATGAGCAACGTTTTTGCCCAACTGGATAACAGTTTTCTGTACTACAAGCATATTTCTTCTCTTTTGGTGCTACTCAAAATGTAATGAATACATACAAGGCATTTAAATTTAATTTGCATTGTTAACATTTTGTCCATCACTTTCATGAGCTTGTACAAACAACAAAACAATAATTCAGTCTCCTATTATTAGCATTTGGTGACTTCTGTGGTGTAAACACACCCACTATGGCTAATTCCATGGTACCAATGTGACATCAATGAACAGGGAGTTGGGAAGAAATGCCCAGTAACACACCACTGCATAGTAATTCCACTGTATGACACAGTAGATATAAATAATCTCAAGAGCATAGATAATAGTAAAATGCAGTAAATTAATTAGGAAATGATATTTTTATATATTAACTTTTATTTTAATATTTAGTTAATGTAAGCCTGCATATTTTAATTTCTAATAATGGCCTATTGAACAACCAGCTTGCAAAATTACTGAAAATTTAACAATCGGTTCTCACGAGCTAGTAAAAGCTGACTCTAGCTCATCTTTGGATATTCCTATAGGCTATTTCCAACAAACAAAGGTTTATTTTCTAAAATGTTTGTCCTGATTTGCTTCCTTGGACCTCCTAACCTCTTTTACCTCCATATAATATTATTGATAATGATGGAAATAGGCCCTAAATAAAACTCTGCATTTGTAATAATAATTCTAAACAACAATGATAACTATGATGGCATTTTGGTAAACAAAACATTTAAACTTGAAGTCCATTTATTTGTAAAAGAATAAAAGTGAAGGCAGAAGTTTGTGGTGATTCCAAAGGTGACTTCGAAGCCTATCCCAAAGCTTTTGAAGTTGCTGTCATTGCTCCTTTATTAAATCTAATTTACACTGGAGGAATGGATATGGGATAGGAAAAGGGGAAGCTGTAGGTCAGAAGATATAGGCAAGTCATCTTCTCTATTTGGAGAAGTACACTTAATATTTGTTCAGTTGTCTATATCTCCTCTAAGACTTTCTATATCCATGAGGTCTTCCTTTACTGTTACACTCCCTTAAACAAAAATACTCTCATATTAATCTCTTATATACATATTGACAAATGATTTTTCATATTTATGCTTATTGACCGCCCTAGAGTAAATAGAACCATTTTCTGTACATGGGTAAGAATTTTAGAATTCTTTCCTAATAGATTTCTCTAACACTAATGCCCAGTCAAATCAGAAGACAAATAATATAAAACAGCCTTTAATGCTTATCTAAGCTGAGTCCTTAATCATAAAGCTTTAGCTCAGCATGAGCTTTTAGTTTACAATGAGGAGGAAGGAAGGTTTTCGTTTTTGCAGCATACATATTTCTAGTACCCCTTTCTGATTTTATGGGCAATTCTGTCTTCATGCTTCCTTAATCTTGAAGCTCTTTCAAAGGCAACATACTGTGCCAAATGTACAGTGATTATGTAATGTGGACAAAAATCCAGTGGGAAATGTGTAGAGCAGATCAAAATCATTCCACTTAAGACCTTTTACAGTCATTTGATCTAATGATGTTCACTAGGGTTTGACGTACTAAAAGGCAGCCACTGTGCAAACATAAGGTTTGCATCAACATAAGACTTTTCAGTGAAACTGGGATCAGTGTGGCATTTTGAAGACTGCTTTACATACAAAATAATAATATCTTTACAAAACAAATCCCATGGCATATTTTCTGAATCACTGAGTTATATGCTACTTCCTATGAAAAATCTCTTTCTCTTGTCAAATAGACATCAAAGTAGTATCTTATATGAATGGGAAGCAAAATAGAGAAATCCATTGATTAACCACATTGGAAGTATGGCTCATCTGAATTTTTGGAGAAAGAGTAAGTTTTCATGTAGTTTGCTACTTCCATTTACACTTACAGACACAGATCAAATTATTCTATGTGCTTTCATGTTTGAGCTAGAAACTATTTTCTCATTTCTTTAAATTTTCTATTCTCCAGTTACTTTTTCCAAAGTTCACCAATACTGTATATTTCAGAATTTAAAAAATACATGCCTGGGCTTCCCTGGTGGCGCGGTGGTTGAGAGTCCGCCTGCCGATGCAGGGGACACGGGTTCGTGCCCCGGTCCGGAAAGATCCCACATGCCGTGGAGCGGCTGGGCCCATGAGCCATGGCTGCTGAACCTGCGTGTCCGGAGCCTGTGCTCCACAATGGGAGAGGCCACAACAATGAGAGGCCCACATACCACACCAAAAAAAAAAAAAAAAAAAAAAAAAACCATGCCTGACTTCTACTTTCAATTCAGACATGTAAAGAGCTTGGGAGTCATTACTCATGTCCTTACAATAATAAAAACCTGAATTAACTGAAAAGCAATGATTTCATGGACCACAGAGAACTGAGGTAGCAGGGCAAACTGCCACCCAGAAATCTGGAAAGGCAAATCCACAGTCATAGTCAAGATCTGCTTGACTGGAGCAGAAGCCACTGAAGCCATAAACTGGTAGGAACACTTATAGGGTGATTTTGACAAAATTGCTGGAGGTTGAGTAGACTAGTGTAAAAATGTCTTGGGGGGACCCTACACATTTTACCTCAAGGAACCCCACCAGATTCTCATAGTGAAGATCTAAGAAGGATCCCTCAGGGTTCTGGCAAGAGCAGAGAAGAATAATCTTTGTGAAACACAACCAGATTTTTCTCCATAAGAAAGGCCTAAAATTTAGGGGTAAAGACTTTACCTGAGGTTCATCCTAGCTGAGAGAAGGAAATTCCTCCATCTCCAGCACTCTCCAGCCTTCCTACTCTACCTAAGGAAGGGGAAAAAAAACAATAAGAAACAGGAGTCAGAGATTCAAAGAAATAGAATAGGAATCCTGCAGCCAGAGACGGGGATTGGAGACAAGGAGGAGAAAGCTATACCCCTGGAGAAACACTTGTAAAGGTCATAGCCCTAAAACACAGATCAACTAAAAGACTCAGACTGACTTATAAAAGAATAGAATTCTTCCCCTCCTCCATGCCTTACCACATTGTTGACTGAAAAAAAAAAAAATGCACAATCTAAAAGTTGAGAGTTACTTTTTATTTGGTGGACATTCTGAGGACTTCAAGCCCAGGGCACAGCACTTCAGATAACACTGAGAAAGTGTTCTGAAGAGGCAACAGAGGAAGCCAGGATATACAGGAGTTTTTGCAACAAAAGACTAGGTAGTCGGAACATCAAAAGATTACTGTTAATAAAAGAAAACCAGATATTTCATGTTAAAGAATTTAGCACTTTTCTATGTATGGGAAGATGCAAGAGTCTAGGCTCACTGAAATCATTCCTTTGATATGCACCTCAGCTACCTGGGGCCACCATCCTGTGCTTTCTCATCCTGACTCTCCTCAGGGTGCACCTTCAGGAGTGGCTGCAGCAGTTGACTGCTAGATGGTGGGTATCCTGTTTCTGTCCTGAGTTCCCTCAGGGCTCACCATCAGGGCCCTAAGGGAACTCAGGATAGAATGTGGTAATGTGTAATGTGGTGGCTCGATGGCTGCAACTTCCTTTGTTTACCGATATGGCCGGCAATATTTTAGTTCACAGTGGCAACAGGGCTCCAGTATAACAACAGAGGATTATAGCTGAAAGAGCTACAAAATGCTGACTCTCTCTGAGGAGTACTTAGAGAAGCCCAAAAGTCAACAGGGGAGATAAAACAAGAACACAAGAGGAATGTAAAGCTGCTTATACCTACAGCTACAGCAAATATAAAAACAGACCAACTCTTAGCTAGATTAGCATAAATCATCATATGATGATGATGCCTATTTACCTCAGTTCTTATTACCAATATATCATGTCTGATTTTCAACAAAAAGATACCAGTTATGCTAAAAGGCAAGAAACACAGAGTCCAAAGAGACAAAGTAAGCATCAGTACCAGACAGATATGACACACATTAGAATTATTAGACAGGGAATTTAATATAAGCATGATAAATATGTTAGGGCTTTGATTTTTTTAAAAAGAGGTAGACAACATACAAGAATAGATGGGCACTATAAGCAGAAAAATAAAAATCAAAAAGAAATATCAGAAATCAAAAACTGCAACAGAAATGAAGAATGCCTTTGGTAAGCTCAACCACAGGTTGTGCATGGCAGAGGAAAGAATCAATAAGCTTGAAGATAGGTCAGTAGGAACTTCCCAAGCTGAAATGAAAAAGTAAAAACAGAAAAAAAAAAAATACAAACTATCCAGGAATTGTGGGACACTTTCAAAAAGCATAATATACATGTAATTTGAATACCAAAAGGATAAGACAGAATGAAGCAAAATAAATATTTGAAGTAATAATGGCCAAGAATTTTCCAAAATTAGTGACAGACACCAAAACACAGACCTAGGAATCTCCAATGAACACCAATCAGGATAATTACCAAAAAATCTGCATCTGGCCATGCTATATTCAGACTACAGAAACCAAACACAAAGAGAAAAGTCTTAAAAGAGGAAAATATATACCTAACCAAGAGGGAAAAGGATTAGAACTATGTTGGACTTCTCATAGAAACCATGAAAGCGAGGAAAGAGTATATAGGAACCCTATATTATATTTGTATTTTTTCTGTTAATCTAAAATTGTCCTAAAACAAAGTTGTTGTTCTTTTAATGTAAAGAACTAGGCTTCTGACACTGACTTTGCTCAGAGGATATTTCCCTCTTCTCAGGATGGGTTTGATAATCCTCAGGGTGGTCAAACATTTTGGTGTTCTTTGTAATAGGGAAGGACAATGAAAGTACTGAGAAATCCTAACTACACTCCACCACTGGAAGGAGCTACTTTGCATATCTATTTCCACACTATTTCAAGAGGCGATATGACATAGAGGTTAAAAATATGGAAACTGGAATCAGATTGTCAGGCTTCAAATACTAGCTCCACCACTTTCCAGCCATGTCAACTTGCCCAAGTTATTTAACTTCTCTGTGCCCCAAGTTCCTCATCTGTAAAAGGGGGATAATTGTAGTAACTACCTTATAGAGCTATGATAAGGATAAAATGTTTATATTCATAAAATTCAGAGAATGGTACTCAATGTTTTATTTATTTAAATTGAGGATTGAAGGCTTTATTTCTTTAACATTCCTAGTCTAATATATTGGATGTATTAAGTGTATACAGGCATATATAGTTTTACTTCACTATGCCTTATTGTGCTTCACAGCTACTGCATTTATTATAAATTGAAGTTTTGTGACAACCCTGCATTGAGCAAGTCTATAGGCACCATTTTTCCAACAGCATTTGCTCACTCCCTATCTCTGTCACATTTTGGTAATTCTCACAGTATTTCAAACTTTTCCATTATTATTATATTTGTTATGGTGTGATCATTGATGTTAATATTATAATTGTTTTGGGGTGCTATGAGTCACTCCCACATAAGATGGTGAACTTAATAAATAAATGTTCTGTGTGTTCTGACTGCTCCACCAACCAGCCACTACCTGTCTCTCTCCCTCTCCTCAGGCCTCCCTATTCTCTGAGACACAACATTATTAAAATTAGGCCAATTACTAACCCACAACAGCCTCTAACTGTTTAATTGAAAGAAAGATTTGCACATCTCTCACTTTAAATCAAGAGATAAAAACGATTAAGCTTAGTGAGGAAGGCATGTCAAAAGCTGAGGCAGTATGAAAGCTAGCCCTCTTGCATGAAACAGTAAGCCAAGTTGTGAATGCAAAGGAAAAGTTCTTGAAGGAAATTAAAACGGCTACTCCAGTGAATATACACATGATGAGAAACTGAAACAGCCTTATTGCTGACATGGAGATAGTTTTAGTGGTCTATGCAGAAGATTAAATCAACATGCCCTTAAGCCAAAGCCCAATCCAGAGCAAGGCTCTAACTTTCTTCAATTCTATTAAGGCTAAGAGAGGTAAGAACGCCACAGAAGAAAGGTTTGAAGCTAGGAGAGGTTGGTTCATGAGGTGAAGGAAAGAAGTTATCTCCATAACACAGAAGTGTTAAAATGAAGCAGCAAGTGTTAATGTAGAAGTTGCAGCAAGTTATCCAGAAGATCTAGCTAAACAGCATTAAACTACAGATTTTCAGTGTAGACAAAACAGCCTTCTATTGGAAGAAGATGCCATCTAGGACTTTCATAGCTAGAGAGGAGAAGTCAATGCCTGGCTTCAAAACTTCAAAGGACAGGCTGACTCTCATTAGGGGTTAATGCAGCTGATGACTTCAAATTGAAGCCAGTGCCCATTTACCATTCCAAAAACACTAGGACCCTTCAGAATTATGCAACATCTACCCTGCCTATGCTCTATAAATGGAGAAACAGAGCCTGAATGACAGCACATCTGTTGAGAACATGGTTCACTGAGTATTTTAAGACTACCATAGAGACCTACTCCTCAGAAAAAAGATTTCTTTCAAAATATTACTGCTCACTGAGAATGCAGCTGGTTAACCAAGAGCTCTGAAGGAGATACACAGCAAGATTAATGTTGTTTACAGGCCTGCTAACACATTTATTCTGTAGCCCTTGGCTTAAGGAGTAATTTCAAATTTTAAGTCTTATTATTTAATAAGGCTATTAACTGCCATAGAGAGTGATTCCTCTGATAGAGCTGAGCAAAGTGAATTGAAAACCTTCTAGAAAGGATTCACCATTCTAGATGCCATTAAGAATATTCATGATTCATGGGAAGAGGTCAAAATATCAATATTATCAGGAATTTGGAAGCACGCTCACGGATGACTTTGAGGGGTTCAAGACTTTAGTGGAGGAAGTTATTACAGATGTGACAGAAATAGCAAGAGAATTAGAATTAGAAGTGGAGTCTAAAGATGTGACTGAATTGCAGCAATCTCATGATCAAACTAACAGAGGAGAAGTTGCTTCTATGGATAAACAAAGAGTGATTTCTTGAGATGCAATCTACTCTTGTGAAAATGTTGTGAAGGTTGCTGAAATGACAAAAAGGATTTAGAATATTACATAAACTTAGTTGATAAAGTAGTGTCATGATTTGAGAGGGTTGATTCCAAATTTGAAAGAAGTTCTACTGTGGGTAAAATGCTACCAAACAGCACTGCATTCTACAGAGAACTCTTTTGTGAAAGGAAGAGTCAATCGATGTGGCAAACTTCACTGTTGTCTTACTTTAAGAAACTGCCACAGCCACACATGAAAAGATGCTCAACATCATTAATTATCAGTGAAATGCAAATCAAAACTACTTTGAGGTATCACCTCATACAGGTCAGAATGGCCATCATCAAAGAATCTACAAACAATAAGTGCTGGAGAGGGTGTGGAGAAAAGGGAACCCTCCTGCACTGTTGGTGGGAATGTAAATTAATACAGCCATTATGGAGAACAGTATGGAGGGTCCTTAAAAAACTAAAAATAGAATTACCATATGACCCAGCAATCCCACTCTGGGCATATATCTGGAGAAAACCATAGTTCAAAAAGATACATGCACCCCAATGTTCATTGCAGCATTATTTACAACAGCCAGGACATGCAAGCAGCCTAAATGTCCACTGATGAAGGAATGGATAAAGAAGATGTACATATATATACAATGGAATATTACTCAGCCATAAAAAAAACGAAATAATGCCATTTGCAGTAACATGGATGGACCTTCATACCGTGTGAAGTAAGTCAGACAGAGAAAGACAAATATCATATGATATCACTTACATGTGGAACCTAAAAAAATGGTACAAATGAGCCTATTTACAAAACAGAAATAGAGTTACAGATGTAGAAAACAAACCTACAGTTATCAACGGGAGAAGGGGGAGAGGGATAAATTAGGAGATTGGGATTGACATACACACACTACTATACATAAAATAGATAACAAATAAGAACCTACTGTATAGCATAGGGAACTCTACTCAGTACTCTGTAATGAGCTATATGGGAATAGAAGCTAAAAAAGAGTGGATATATGTATATGTATATGTATAACTGATTCACTTTGCTGTACAGCAGAAACTAACACAACATTCTAAATCAACTATACTCCAATAAAAATTAATTTTAAAAAAACCCACAGAGCTAGCTCAGCAAGACAGGTTAACAGGCTTGCTTAAGCCTAATGACTGCCATGTCACACCTTTTAGTCTAAATCAGTGGTTCTAAAGCCTGGCTGCACATTAGAGTCACTGCACAAGTGCAAGCAAAACAGAACTACATGTGCCTAGCCCCTCCTCCAGAAATTTGGATTAATTCGTCTGGAGTGGGGCTCAGAGCATGGTATCTGTTAACAAGTTCCCTTGATGATGCTAATGTCTGCCAAAGTTGAGAACCTCTGGTCTAAGTATATAGATTTCAGATCTAATAAACAGATTTTATTATATTAAAAAAAAAATGGCCACAGCCACCCCAACATTCAGCAACCATCACCCTGATCAGTCAGCAGCCATCAACACTGAGACAAAACCCTCCACCAGCGAAGATTACCACTTGCTGAAGGCTCAGATGATGGTTGCCATTTTTTAGCAATAAAGTATTTTTAATTAAGGTATATACATTGCTTTTTTAGACATAATACTATTCAACACTTAATAGACTACAGTATAGTGTAAACATAACTTTCATATGCATTGAAAAATGAAAAAATTTGTGTGACTCGCTATATTGTGATATTCACTTTATTGCTGTGGTCTGAAACCAAATCCTTAATATCTCTGAGGTATGCCTGTATACTTTGGAAAAAATATCATATTAAATCTAGCTCATTACTCTGAATAATTCCACATTTTACATTAAAGCTTCAGTATATTTGCATTTAAAAATGGCACTGGACATAAGTTCAGCAAGGTTGCAGGATATAAGATCAATATACAAAGTCAATTGTACAATAGTATGAACAATTTAAAATGAAATGGAGAAAATAATTCCATTTATGATAGCATAAAAAGAGCAAGATACTTAAGAATAAATTTAATCAAAGAAGTGCCAGGCTTGTATACTGAAAACTACAAAACATTGTTCAAAGAAATGAAAGGTCTAATTAAATGGAAAAACATGTGTTCATAGGTTGGAAGATTTAATATTATCAAATATTGGGGGCAATACTACCCAAATTGATCTACAGATTCAACAAAAACCCTATCAAAATACCAAGAACCATTTTTACAGAAATAGACAAGCTGACCCTAAAATTCATACAGAACTGCGAGGAACCCAAGTAACTCAAACAATTTTTAAAAAGTTGGAGGAGTCATAGTTTTTTATTTCAAAACCTATCATAAAGCTACAGTAATCATGCCAATGTGGTATTCATATAAGGACAGACATATGGATCAATAGAATTGAGAGTCCAAAAATAAACCCATACATCTATGGTCATTTGATTTTTGGCAAAGGTTGCAAAACCATTCAATAGAGAAACAACAGTCTTTTCAAAAAGTCCTGCTGGGACATTTGGATATTTACATGCAAAATAATGAATTCTCGCCGTTACTCCACAGCACATACAAAAATTAATTCAAAATGAATCAAAGATCTAAACGTAAGAGCTAAAACAATAAACAATAAAACTCTTAGAAGAAAATCTAGCTGTTAGTCTCCATGACCTTACATTAGGCAATAATTTCTTAACTATGACACCAAAGGAAAAAATAGATAAATGAGACTTCATCAAAATGAAAATTTTAGTGTGTCTAAGGACACTACCAAGGAATTAAAAAACCCACAGAATGGGATAAAATATTTGCAATCAATAATAAGAAGATAATTCTTACAGTTAAATAATAACAAGACAAATAACTTAAAGAATAGTCAAAGAATTTGAACAGACATTTCTCCCAAGAAGTTATACAAATGGCTAAGTACATGAAAAGATGATATTAGTTATTAGGCAAACACAAATCAAAACTACACAGAGATACCACTTCACACTCACTAAGATAGCTATAATTAAAAAACTGAAAAATTAAAAGTGGTGGCAAGGATGTGGAGAAACTGTAATCCTCATGCATTGCTAGCGGAATGTTAAATGGTTCAGCCACTATAGAAGATAGTTTGCAATTTCTCAGAAAGTTAAGTATAGAGCTATTGTATGATCCAGCAATTCCACTCCTAGGTATATACCAAAGAGAATTAAAAACATACGTTCATACAAAAACTTATACATGAATGTTTATAGCAGCATTATTCATAATAGCCAAAAAGTGGAAACAACCTAAATACCCATCAGCCAATAAATAGATAAACAAAATGTGATCTATCCATTCAATGGAATATCATTAGGCCACAAAAAGGAAGTACTGATACATGCTACAATATGGATGAAACTTGAAACACTGTGCATAATGAAAAAAATATCAGACAAAAAAGTCATATATCATATGATTCCATTTATATCCAGAATTGAGATAGAAAGTATCTCAGTGGTTGCCAGGAATGGGGGTAGGGAGAAATGAAGGGATACAAGTTTTTTTTTAAGGTGATGAGAATATTCTGAAATTAGATGATGACAGTTGCACAACCCTGTGAATATCCTAAAAATCACTGATTTGTGCACTTTAAAATGGTAAATTTTATGGTTGTGTGAATTATCTCTCTCTCTCCTATACCAGTCAAGGACATGGAAGAAAGTAGGTGACATATTCAGATGGTTTAATGAAAGAGGATTTCATAAAAGGACTATTTATAAATACAGCAATAGGGTTAAGGGGGAAAAGTAGAGGAGTCTGAAGGGTACTGGAGTTAGCAACAGTGGAGCATCATTATCACTCCTCGGACTTAATGGGGCAACAAAAGAGAAAATTTTCCAAAACTTGGAAAGAGTTACAGGTAAAGCAGAGGGCCACACAGTAGATCCTGGGCCTTCAGTAGAGATTCATTACCCTTGCCAAACAGCCCTGGAAGGGAAGGAGCCTAGGTAATAAATATCCCATCTACTTTCTCCTCCCTGCCACTGATCTGCTACAATGCCTCTCCAATTGACCAAACTCAATAGAAGCCAGAATGTAAGGAAGCACATCTAACTCGACAGAAGTCAGTGCTCTGGAGCACAGAGCTGGAGGGAGAGCAATTTCGGTACACCCAGAGGGACAAAGAGAAGATATAGCAGGATCATTCTGACTACTGTCTGGAGAATGAGACAGCAGAAGAGAGGGGAGCTAGAGTAGGACAGAGAGAGCAGAAAGGTATGCCAGAGTTCCAGGATAATGAGGGTGGTGACTTGCACTGCCATGCTAGTAAAGGACGTGAAAGATAAAGAAAGGCCTCAGATGTCTACCTTGACCTTTAAAGCAGTACCAAGAAACAAAACGTGTGGTAAATCACAGACCAGAAATGTCAAACAACCTAATTTTCCAATGTTTAGACCAGTATCTAAGTCCCACCAAGTTGACTGGAAGCCAAAGCAAAAATATCTTGTGGGAAGATGAGGCCCCACAGAACTGCTATATTAATTGGCTCCCCAACCCTGGTTCCCTTTTTCACTAGGACTACAGTCTTGAGGCTGAGCCTAGAAGAGCAAGTGACTATCTGAGGACTATTTCTCATAGATTTTGGAAGAGAAAGGAGCCTTCCAATAATTTAGTCGATTCTCAATTTATAAAAGAGAAAGCTGAGGCCCAGTGAATTAGCTTGTCTAACCCATCAAAGCTGCTCAGTGAGCAAATGGCCCTAGAATCTAGGTGGGCCTACAGCTAGGCTGAAGTGCTTGCAGTCATATTTCCTTAATTGCGAGGTTTCCATCTAAAATGCCTTATCTTTCAGCAATCTTCTAATTATCTTTCAGCAATCTTCTAATTATGACAGTCTTCTTTTGGTCTTTAATCCTGCTATGTTGGAAGAGGAAACGAGAGCACACTGTTTAAAGTTAGATTAACAGTGAAAGGATTTCCAAAATAATAATAGTAGCATAACTTAGTGGTTAAGAACAATGTTTTTAGGTGTCATTTTCAGGAGCAATATATTTGTTTTGCACCCGATTATGATTCAGCATGTCAGACTGTGTTACTCATGTAGTTTTACCTTCGGATATCACAGTTATAGCTCAATATAGTAAGTAGAGACTTCTGGAGGGGAAAAGGCAGCTTTTGATTTAACTCTGCTTTCACATATGGAGCACACATTGCGGTGTCAGTGCAACAGAAAAAAAGTTAAGAAAATGCTGAAACCTCCAGAGAAATGTGAGGCCAGGTTCTTTTGTGGTCAGAATTGAAAGTGCCACCTGAAAAATGCACGTTAAAAGACTGCTGTCCTTGTGGATTGTATTATGATTTTGCTTATCTCACTTGGTGGCCAGGAAAACCTTGAAAGCCCAAGATAAAGAGGAGAGTTACCTCTTATCGCCATTCCATTTTTGTAGCATCTAGATCCAATTTAATTGTAAAATTTATGGGTTATTCACTTCATTTTGAAGTATCGAAGAATATACATCAGTGATCAAAATAGGGCCACTTTTAGGGTGCTCAGGATTGTAATAAAATTTTTTTGCAGGCCCCTGTCTCTATAAACAATTTGAACCACTTTTAATTAGCTGAGTCATATTTGGGACTATTCTGGCAATCCCAAATTACCAGATATTGAGAAAGAAATTCTACTTTGGCCAGTGGGAGGTCTTTGCTAGGCCTCTCTCTTAGAACCAGCTTGGGTGGGGGTCCCGGATGAGCCCACAGGTGTAAGACCGACAGCTGCTCCAGCATCTTGTTGACTGAGGTATGAAGGGGCTGGTACAGGTATGGAGAATGTGCAAAGGGGGAAATAAGAACAGGGCCCATGCACTTTCCAGCCCGGGCCTGAGTCTGTGCTACTGCTGGATATCGAAGGGAGACATAGTAAATTCCAAGGAAGACACTCCAAAGGCAGATTCTTCTAAGGTTACAGTCAGGCCAGGCCTTTGCTTGCCAGAGTCTAAAGGAAGTTCTGAGGATAGATATAAGTTCCTGTGTCAACGACCTTATCATGTCCATAGACCTTTCCATCTAATGGGAAAAGCAGACATTCCCCAAGTCTATACAAGTGAAATTATTTTTTTTTAATAGATCTTTATTGGAGTATAACTGCTTCACAATACTGTGTTAGTTTCTGTTGCACAACAAAGCAACTCAGCCATATGCATACACATATCCCCATATCCCCTCCCTCTTGAGCTTCCCTCCCATCCTCCCTATCCCACCCCTCTAGGTCATTGCAAAGCACCAAGCTGATCTTCCTGTGCTATGTTGCTGCTTCCCACCAGCCAACTATTTTACATTCGGTAGTGTATATATGTCGATGCTACTCTCACTTCGCCCCAGCTTCACCCTCCCAACCCATGTCCTCCAGTCCATTTTCTATGTCTACCTCTTTATTCCTGCCCTACAACTAGGTTAATCAGTACCGGGTGTTTTTTTTTTTTAGATTCCATATATATGTGTTAGCATACAGTATTTGTTTTTCTCTTTCTGACTTGCTTCACTCAGTATGACAGACTCTAGGTCTATCCACCTCATTACAAATAACTCAGTTTCATTTCTTTTTATGGCTGAATAATATTCCATTGTATGTATGTGCCACATCTTCTTTATCCATTCATCTGTCGATGGACATTTAGGTTGGTTCCACGTTCTGGCTATTGTAAATAGTGCTGCAATGAACATTGTGGTACATGACTTTTTTTGAATTATGGTTTTCTCAGAGTATATGCCCAGTAGTGGGATTGCTGGGTCATATGGTAGTTCTATTTTTAGTTTTTTTAAGGAACCTCCATACTGTTCTCCATAGTGGTTGTATCAATTTACATTCCCACCAACAGTGCAGAAGGGTTCCCTTTTCACGACACCCTTTCCAGCATTTATTGTTTCTAGATTTTTTTTTTAAACATCTTTATTGGAGTATAATTGCTTTACAATGGTGTGTCAGTTTTCTGCTTTATAACAAAGTAAATCAGCTATACATATACATATATCCCCATATCTCCTCCCTCTTGCCTCTCCCTCCCACCCTCCCTATCCCACCCCTCTAGGTGGTCACAAAGCACCGAGCTGATCTCCCTGTGCTATGTGGCTGCTTCCCACTAGCTATCTATTTTACATTTGGTAGGGTAAATATGTCCATGCCACTCTCTCACTTCATCCCAGCTTCCTCTTCCCCTTCCCCGTGTCCTCAAGTCCATTCTCTACATCTGCGTCTTTATTCTTGTCCTGCCCCTAGGTTCTTCAGAACCATTTTAGATTTTTTGATAATGGCCATTTTGATCGGCATGAGGTGATATGTCATTGTAGTTTTGATGTGCATTTCTCTAATAATTAGTGATGTTGAGCATCTTTTCATGTGCCTCTTGGCCATATGTATGTCTCCCTTGGTGAAATGTCTATTTAAGTCTTCCGCCCATTTTTGTTTGTTTGTTTGTTTGTTTTTTGTTGTTGTTATTTTTGCGGTACGTGGGCCTTTCACTCTTGTGGCCTCTCCTGTTGTGGAGCACAGGCTCCGGACGCTCAGGCTCAGCGGCCATGGCTCATGGGCCCAGCCACACCGTGGCATATGGGATCTTCCCGGACCGGGGCATGAACCTGTGTCCCCTGCATCGGCAGGCGGACTCTCAACCACTGCGCTACCAGGGAAGCCCCCTTCTGCCCATTTTTTAACTGGATTGTTTGTTTATTTGATATTGAGCTCCATGAGCTGTTTGTATATTTCAGAGATTAATCCTTTGTCTGTTGTTTCATTTGCAAATATTTTCTCCCATTCTGAGGATTGTCTTTTTGTCTTGTTTATGGTTTCCTTTGCTATGCAAAAGCTTTTACGTTTAATTAAATCCCATTTGTTTATTTTTGGTTTTATTTGCATTACTCTAGGAGGTGGGTCAAAAGAAGATCTTGCTGTGGTTTATGTCAAAGAGTGTTTTTCCTATGTTTTCCTCTAAGAGTTTGATAGTGTCTGGTCTTACATTTAAGTCTTTAATCCATTTGGAGTTTATTTTTGTGTATGGTGTTACGCAGTGTTCTAATTTCATTCTTCTACATGTAGCTGTCCAGTTTTCCCAGCACCACTTCTTGAAAAGGCTGTCTTTTCTCCACTGTATATTCTTGCCTCCTTTGTCATAAATTAGGTGCCCATATGTGCATGGGTTTATCTCTGGGCATTCTATCTTGTACCATTGATCTATATTTCTGTTTTTGTGCCAGTACCATACTGTCTTGACTACTGTAGGGTTGTGGTATAGTTTGAAGTTGGGGATCCTGATTCCTCCAACTCCATTTTTCTTTCTCAAGATTGCATTGGCTATTCGGGGTCTTTTGTGTTTCCATACAAATTGTAAAATTTTTTGCTCTAATTCTGTGAAGAACGCCATTGGTAGTTTGATAGGGATTGCACTGAATCTGTAGATGGCTTTGGGGAGTATAGTCATTTTCACAATATTGATTCTTCCAATCCAAGAATATGGTATATTTCCCCATCTGTTTATGTCATCTTTGATTTCTTTCATCAGTGTTTTATAGTTTTCTGAGTACAAGTCTTTCACCTCCTTAGGCAGGTTTATTCCTAGGTATTTTATTCTTTTGGTTGCAATGGTAAATGTGAGTTTTTCCTTAATTTCTCTTCCTGATTTTTCATTTTTGGTGTATAGGAATGCCAGAGATTTCTGTGCATTAATTTTGTATCCTGCAACCTTACTGAATTCATTTATTAGTTCTAGTAGTTTTCTGGTGGCAGCTTTAGGATTTTCTATGTACAGTATCATGTCATCAGCAAACAGTGAGTTTTACTTCTTCTTTTTCAATTTGGATTCCTTTCATTTCTTTTTCTTCTCTGATTGCCATGGTTAGGACTTCCAAAACTATGATGAATAAGAGCAGCAAGAGTGGACACCCTTGTTTTGTTCCTGATCTTAGAAGAAATGTTTTCAGTTTTTCACCACTGAGGATAATGTTTGCTGTGGGTTTGTCATATATGGGTTTTATTATGTTGAGGTAGGGTCCCTCTTTGCCTATTTTCTGGAGAGTTTTCATCATAAATGAGTGTTGAATTTTGTCAAATGCTTTCTCTGCATCTATTGAGATGATCATATGGTTTTTATTCTTTAATTTGTTAATGTGGTATATCACATTGATTTGTGTATACTGAAGAATCCTTGCATCCCTGGGAAAATCCCACTTGATCATGGTGTATGACCCTTTTAATGTGCTGTTGAATTCTGTTTGCTAGTATTTTGTTCAGGATTTTTGCATCTACATTCATCAGTGACACTGGTCTATAACTTTCTTTTTTTGTGATATCTTTTGCTGGTTTTCTTTATCAGGGTGATGGTGGCTTCATAGAATGAATTTGGGAGTGTTTCTCCCTCTGCAATTTTTTGGAAGAGTTTGAGAAGGACTGGTGTTAGCTCTTCTCTAAATGTTAGACAGAATTTGCCTGTGAAGCCATCTGGTCCTGGACTTTGTTTTTTGGAAGAGTTTTAATTATGGTTTCAATTTTATTACTTGTGATACATCTGTTTATATTTTCTAATTCTTCCTGGTTCAGTCTTGGAGAATTCTGCCTTTCCAAGAATTTGTCCATTTCTCCATGGTTGTCCATTTTATTGGCATATAGTTGTTTGTAGTAGTCTTTTATAATCCTTTGTATTTCTGCAGTGTCAGTTGTGATTTCTCCTTTTTCATTTCAAATTTTATTGATTTGTGTCTTCTCCCTTATTTTCTTGATAAGTCTGGCTAAGAGTTTATCA
This sequence comes from Kogia breviceps, assembly GCF_026419965.1. Classification (NCBI taxonomy): domain Eukaryota; kingdom Metazoa; phylum Chordata; class Mammalia; order Artiodactyla; family Physeteridae; genus Kogia; species Kogia breviceps. The sequence continues at coordinate 71,013,606 of NC_081313.1, read as the reverse complement.
ATTTTGTTTATCTTCTTAAGGAACCAGCTTTAAGTTTTATTGATCTTTGCTATTGTTTTTTTCATTTCTATTTCATTTATTTCTGCTCTGATCTTTATGATTTCTTTCCTTCTACTGACTTTGGGTTTTCTTTGTTCCTCTTTCTCTAGTTGTTTTAAGTGTAGGGTTAGATTGTTTATTTGAGATTTTTCTTGTTTCTTGAGGTGAGATTGTATGGCTATAAACTTCCCTCTTAGAACTGCTTTTGCTGCGTCCCATAGGTTTTGGGTCATTGTGTTTTCACTATCATTTGTTTCTATGTATTTTTAAAATTTCTTCTTCAATTTCTTCAGTGATCTCTTTGTTATTAGTAGCACACTCTTTAGCCTCCATGTATCTGTGGTTTTTTACAGTTTTTTTCTGTAATTGATTTCCCATCTCATAGTGTTGTGGTCAGAAAAGATGCTTGATATTATTTCAATTTTCTTAAATTTTTCGAGGCTTGATTTGTGACCCAAGATGTGATCCTGGAGAATGTTCCATGTGCACTTGAGAAGAAAGTGTATTCTGCCACTTTTGGGTGGAATGTTCTATAGATATCAATTAGATCTATCTGGTCTATTGTGTCATTTAAAGCTTGTGTTTCCTTATTTACTTTCTGTTTGAATGATCTGTCCATTGGTGTAAGTGGGGTGTTAAAGTCCCCTACTATTATTTTGTTACTGTCAATTTCTCCTTTCATGGGTGTTAGCATTTGCCTTATGTACTGAGGTGCTCCTATGTTGGGTGCATAAACATTTATAATTGTTATATCTTCTTCTTGGATTGATCCTTTGATCAGTATGTAGTGTCCCTCCTTATCTCTTGTAACAGTCTTTATTTTAAAGTCTATTTTATCTGATACGAGTATTGTTACTCCAGCTTTTTTTGATTTCCATTTGCATGGAATATCTTTTTCCATCCCTTCACTTTCAGTCTGTATGTGTCCCTAGGTCTGAAGTGGGTCTCTTGTAGACAGCATATATATGTGTCTTGTTTTTGTATCCACTCAGCCAGTCTGTGTCTTTTGGTTGGGGCATTTAATCCATTTACATTCAAGGTTATTATCGATATGTATGTTCCTATTACCATTTTCTTAATTGTTTTGGGTTTGTTTTTGTGGGTCTTTTTCTTCTCTTATGTTTCCCACCTAGAGAAGTTTCTTTAGCATTTGTTGTAAAGCTGGTTTAGTTGTGCTGAATTCTCTTAGCTTTTGCTTGTCTGAAAAGCTTTTGACTTCTCCATCGAATCTGAATGAGATCCTTGATGGGTAATCTTGGTTGTAGGTTTTTCTCTTTCATCACTTTAAGTATATCCTGCCACCCCCTTCTGGCCTGCAGAGTTTCCGCTGAAAAATCAGCTGATAACCTTATGGGGATTTTTCTGTATGTTACTTTTTGTTTTTCCCTTGCTGCTTTTAATATTTTTTCTTTGAACTTAATTTTTGTTAGTTTGATTAATATGTGTTTTGGTGTGTTTTTCCTAGGGTTTATCCTGTATGGGACTCTCTGTGCTTCCTGGACTTGGGTGACTATTTCCTTTCCCATGTTAGGGAAGTTTTCAACTATATTCTCTTTGAATATTTTCTCAGACCCTTCCTTTTTCTCTTCTTCTTCTGGAACCCCTATAATTCAAATGTTTTTGCGTTTAGTTTTGTTGCAGAGGTCTCTGACACTGCCTTCAATTCTTTTCATTCTTTTTTCTCTGTTCTGCTCCTTGGCAGTCATTTCCACCATTCTATCTTCCTGCTCACTTATTTGTTCTTCTGCCTCAGTTATTCTGCTATTGGTTCCTTGTAGTGTATTATTCATTTCAGTTATTGTGTTGTTCATCTCTGTTTGTTTGTTCTTTAGTTCTTCTAGATCTTTGTTAAACATTTCTTGTGTTTTCTCAATCCACGCCTCCATTCTACTTCCGAGATTTTGGATCATCTTTACTATCATTACTCTGAATTCTTTTTCAGGTAGATTGCCTATTTCCTCTTCATTTATTTGGTCTTGTAGGTTTTTACCTTGCTCCTTCATCTGTGACATATTTTTTTGCCACCTCATTTTTTTTTTTTTTTTTTTTAATGAGTGGGATTGTTTTCCTGTCTTACTGGTTGTTTGGCCTGAGGATTCTAACACTGGGGTTTGTAGGCTATTGGGTAGAGCTGGGTCTTGGTACTGAGATGAGGAACTCCATGAGACCTCACTCCAATGAATACTCCCTGGAGTCTGAGGTTCTCTTTTAGTCTTGTGGTTTGGACTCAGAGCTTCCACTGCAGGAGCTTTGGCTGACCCCGGGCTTGTAAACCAAGATTCTGCATGCCGTCTGGGGCGGCAAAAAAAAAAACCCACAACAATAACCAAGTAAAAAATAAAATTAGACTAGGAAACTAACAGATATATTAGGAAGAATATAAAAATAAAAATATAGATGAATCAACAACCAGAAGGTACATCAGTATCACAATAGTATAAAAGAGGGGGAGGGAAAAGAAAAAAAAAGTGTGGGGGAAGGTGGCCTTGGCTGTGGAGGGCGGGGCCTAAGCAAGGGCAAGCTTTGGGTGGTGGGTGGAGCCAATGCTCAGGACCCACAAGGCTGGAAAAGGAGGATGGGGCTAACTAAGGCTCAAGGAACAGAAGGGGCCCAGGCATGCCCCCCACCCCTGGTCTCAGAGGTCAGAGTACCTCACCTGGGAGCCCAGCAGGCTTTCTGGGCTCGAGTGGGCTGGACAAATGCCCTACTCTCCTCTCCTGCTCTTCCGGTCTAGGAAGGCCCTTCCTGCCTGCCTCTCCTGATCACCCAGCCTCCCTCCTATGCCCTCAAGGACCCACATGGCCTGGAGGGGTGTTTGGAGGGGCAGTGGATCAGCCTGGTAGCTCAGCAGGCTCCCCAGCCCGAGTGGGTGGGGCAGTCGCCCTCCACTCCTCTCCCGTTCCTTCTGGAGGGCCCCTTCTGCCTGCCTCTCCTGATCTCCCCAGCCTCAGGGGCATTGATCCTGTCTGGCCTCCACTTCTCCTCCCCCCTCAATCCCCCTATGTCCTACTGGTTCACTTTGGGGTTCCTCCCATCTCCTTGGGCATCAGAGTCCCCCACCAGCAGCTGGCAGATGCCCTAGTTGTGGGGAGACGCTAACTCTGCATCTTCCTACATGGCTATCTTGACTCCGCCTCCCAAAATTGTTATTTTTAAAAGTGATGTTGATGTGCCACGGTAATCCTTAGCCCAGGCTTGAAGGGAATGAATGTCTTCCCTGAGGAAAAGATGCTTAGGTGAGATGCAAGGGTGGGCATGGGCTAGGTGACAAGTGAATTTTTTCAGAGACTATGTGTGAGGGCCCTGAGTAGGCACACCAGGATGTTTACCAGGAACCAGAAGTCCAGAACCAGTGGAAAGAACAGAGTAAGGGAAGATGACCACTACTGAGCAAGACTCAAAATAAGGCAATTCTTCCTGCTTGCTAATCATTTTCTATGGCCTCATTACTCCAAGTGTGAAAAATGGAGCCATGGCATTAGCATCGCCTGAGCTGGTTGAAATGCAGAATCTCAGGTCCCACCCCAGACTTACTGAATCAGAATATGCATTTTAATAAGTTCCCTCAGTGATCCATATAAATACTAAAGTTTAAGAAGCACGGGTCTATGATATTCAATTTCCTAAGGCACTGAAACATATTTAGGAAGTTACTACATAAACCATCGTTGCCACACTTGGCCCACATAAGGAGGGAGCTCACCACAGTTTTAGGATGGTAATGTAAAATCTGTTTGGAAGATGTGATTCCCAGGAGCAATATGTGAATCCACATTTATATATACCAGGTTAGAATGAAGTTATAATTTTCCAGAAGGAAAAGCTCTTCATTAGCCTGGACTGGGGTAATGGTTTTGGAGAAAGGAATTGACCTTCGTCCCTCTCAAACGATGTCTAGAAACTTGAAATTCTGCACTGCACTCATATGTACCTCTTACTCAGAATTTTACATGTATCTAAAACAAAGTGTTACTCTCTTAAGGTTAATATGTCATTTCAACATTATTTTAAAGGCCAACTCCTTCAGGAACCAATATATTTTTTTAAATGTCTTAGTTAATTAAGCAAATTTATATAACTATGCTTTGTAAAACAGAAAAAACAGTATCTGTGTACATAACAATGCCACAAAAGTATAATTTATACTAATTCCAGGAGAAAAACCTATACAAAATGCAGCACCAGAAAACAGGAGGAGTTGCAATTCTTAAAATGAAAATATTTTAAGACAAATAATAGATGGTATATTGAAAATCCAGACTTTTTCCTTTTCCTCATGCAAGACAAAAATGCCAGTCCCAAAAAGTAATTCAAAAAAATCTGAATACCTATTTTTCTACCAAAAATACCTAAGAAGCATCAAAATCCATGTATCTTTAATGTTTTTTTCAAATAATAAAAATCTGTATGCAGACAGCCAACAAGCACATGAAAAGATGCTCAACATCAGGGAAACACAAATCAAAACCACAATGAAATATCACCTCCCATCTGTCAGAGTGGCTATTATCAAAAAGATAAGAAATTACAAATGTTGGTGAGGATATGGAGAAAAGGGAACACTTGTGCACTGTTGATGCAAATATAAATTGGTACAACCACTATGGAAAACAGTATGGAGCCTCCTCAAAAAATTAAAAATTAATCTGCCATATGATCTAGCAATTCCATACCTGGATATTTATCCTAAGGAAAAAAAAAACCCACTGATTTGAAAAGATACATGCATCCCAGTGTTCACAGAAGCATTATTTACTATAGCCAAGATATGGAAGCAACCTAAGTTTCCATCAACAGATGAATGGATAAAGAAGATGTGGTATATATTATATTTTCAATGGAATATTAATCATCCATAAAAAATGAATGAAATTTTGTCTTTTGTGACAACATGGATAGACCTGGAGGATAGAATGCTTAGTGAAATAAGTCAGAAAGAGAAAGACAAATACTATATGTTTTTACTTATATGTGGAATCTAAAAAATAAAATAAATGAACAATTATAACAAAACAGAAACAGACTCACAGAGAATAAACTAGTGGTTACCGGTGGCTAGAAGGGTGGGGGGAGGGACAAAAGAGGTGACGGGGATTAAGAGATACAAACTACTAAGTATAAAATAAGTTACAAGGATGTAATGTACAGCATAGGGAATATAGTCAATATTAATGATAATATTGATATCATATCAAATTACTATGCTGTACAAGTGAAACTAGTATAATATTGTAAGTCAACTATACTTCAGTTAAAAAAAATCTGTATGGAATCAAGAATTAAGAAATAACTCATGTAAGATTTCTCTTCATGATGAAATTAGTTACATATTTCTTTAAGATAATTTTCTTTAGACAACTGCGTTTCCTTAACTCTCACATTTAGTGTGTAAAACACACATGCATACAGAAACACACAGAGAAAATAAGCCTAGTTGACACAGTAATAAAATAATGAAGAGTCATAAGAGTCCAGTGATTTCAATGAGCTAGAGCAAGGAGTTTGGGATAATTTAGGGTTATGTTTAAGTGAGAACCAATAGTCTTAAAGTTCTGTGCATATTATTAAGCATATATATTCTTTAAATAATATTTTCTTTTGAAGAAAGTTTAATACTTTCTCTAATTTAAATTGATTCTTGCTTGAAAGAGCCTATAATACATCAAATGCACTTACAACAAAGAGTGCCTGATATAATAAACACCCATTAAATGTTTATTATTAGTGTTATCTCACTTTGTCAACATAATTTAACTAAGAATGGCCAGCTATAAACAAAATTCTGTCTTCTATCCAGTCTTTAAATATCTTCATGTCATCCCACCCAATTCAAGAATTTTCTGATTTCTTGGCCCAGTCAAAATTCAGGCAGTAAGTATAAATATATATTGAGCCCTAATAATGTTCTTGTCACAGCACTTCTTGTTGGGTAAACTTTCAGGTTTTCTATCTTATCCTCTCACCTTTTTCCCACCAAGTGACCAATTGTTAATTTGCAGAAAATAATTTTTACTATAGTTTTAATGGATGATAAAAGTGGCATCCTAGGTCTTCTCTCATGGCATAGAAGCTTTTAAACAAAGATCAAGGTATTCAACTTGTCACATTTTCACATAGGTCTATGCCCCTGAAAAAATACCATTTAATTGTGCTTCCCATATTGCTATAACTGGTCCTGGGACTACCAATGTTCTACAGAACATTTGTATGTTACAAAATGCAGATCACATTTGAGTGCTTCTTCTTAAATGCCTAATGGGAAACAGAAAACCACTGTAATGCTACACTAACTTATAAGGGCTGTGGCTCCACTTACAGAAATCAGTCTAGCTTCCAGCTGGCACAGAGCCCAAGCTCAAACGAAGTCCCACATACAGAAACTCCTAAGAGGAAAAAAAGAAAAAAAAAGTCTGACAGAGGAGTTCAAATAGTTTTCCTTTAATCTACTGAACTACATGAAATAAGGTATACTAAAGGATTCTTCGAGGAAAAAATTCTATGTAAATGTTATCGTTAAATAATAGTGATGACAGCCATAAAGAACTGAGTGACCCTAAAGCATGATACTGAAAGACAATGGAATAATAATGACGCCAATTGAGGAGAAAATTGATGTAAGAAAATGGCCTGATAATCAGACAAGAAATGAGTGCAGAATTATACTAAATTTTCGCTGCCGTGGGTCTGAGAAACTTCTAACACAACCCAGTCACGTATAACTAAGTAGTATTTGTATTATTCCTCCTCAGCCTCCCTCCTATGACCCTCAAAAAGGTAAAAATTTTAAGATTAAGTAAAACACACAGCGAAGAAGTATGAGTTCAACTGCCACCTCTAATGAATTGGGAATTGCTACCTGGAGCCTGGTGTTGAGAAGAACTCCAAGGTCACCTTAGTGGGAACGGGAGGACCAGGACCCATGAGTGTTTGTTATCATGGAGTAAGGAGTAAGGCAGAATGAGACAATAGGAGAATGCTTTATAGTGGCCAGCACTGTCCTAGAGACTTGTTGAAACCAACCAATGGCTGTCTGGATATTAATCAATCTGAAATTTTACAAAACATAATTTTTATGTCAAAATTAACAGCTTATTTCAAAATTAAATTTTTTTTCCTAATACTATGCATTTCTTCCTTAACCCACCATAATCTATTTCCTGCCTTTATTATTTCATTGATGCTAGCATTTTAAAGATCACTACTAATCTCTATATATCAAATTAATTGGCTGTTTCTTAAGATTTGGCCTCTTGGCATTGCTGAGATTTTTGGTAATTTTGAAATTCACTGCATAGAACTTTGTCCTTATGTGGCTTAAACCCCTTGATTCTCTTTCATCTCATTTTGGAATAACTGCCTTTATCTAGGAACTCAGGCTACAATCTATCCTTGCTTTTAGCTGTCCTGCTCCCTTCTGTCACGTTGATCTTATTAAAACATTTATTTCATCCTACTGGCTTTCTACTCAAAAGCCTTGTCACAGTTATGAGATAAAAGTCAAACACCTTAGCCTGGACCACTGGGTTCTTGTATTGGCTAGCTCCTGTAACGACACTTTCCAATGGCTAATCCCAATAGGAATTTATTTCTGACTAATGTAAATTCCAGTTGAAACTAGGGAAAGGGCCTCTGCTCCATGCAATCATTCAGGAACAAGACATAAAGAGGTTCTGTGATTTTCAACGTAGATACAAAATCAAATCAGCAAATGAGAAAGAAAGTGGAGGATTATACTGGAGGTTTTTGTGAGTCAGTCCTCCCATCCACATTCTATTGGCCAGAATCAGTCACATAGTCAAGATATCTGCAAAGGAGTTTAGAAAATGTGCCCAGTATCAAAAAGAAATGGATTTATTGGATAGCTATGCAGTCTCTGTCACATTTCTACACAATCTGTTACAAACTAACTTCCAAACAACTTTCAAATCTTCATAAAATACAGCCTACCTAACCTATTTATTTACTCCTGGATATGCCCAGCCTATTTATAATGTTTTTCAGCAAGTAAGCCTGCCCTTCACCCACCTTAAATGGTCTCCCCCTTCTCTGTACATCTAAACTCTATATACCTTTCAGAACAAGGTTTAAGTTTCACACTGCCCATGAAGCTTCCCTAGCTTCACAGTCATTTCTGCTTCCTTAAAATAGAGAGCCCTATTTTCCATGTTATTTACTGGCAGATGTTGCTTCAAATATTAGTAGGCATCATGAAGAGACTGTGTGCATATCCAAGTCACGGAATGAACTACAGGGCTACCTGTACCAAGAGTTAGTTGCATCAAATGAAGACTGGCTTGTTCCAAAGTAAGAACCAACTACACACATTCTTGTGCATTTTGTGAGAGTCCATGACACACTGAATGTGTACTCCATGACTTTTGAACAGATAAGATATGGAATCTGCCCATTCCATGGCTTAACAGTTCCTCATTCTCTGGAACCCCCTTCCAATTGACAGCAGTGTATCCCAACTCTCACATTAGTACAGGGTGACTCCCTCCTTCCTTTTCCATAACTATTGGATACTAAGCTATTTTAAATAGGTTGGATGATGTAAAAGGCAAATTTCTGCCATGTGGCAAAGTAGAGAAAGCCAGCCTGCAAAAAGAAAGAAGAAAGCATCTGTTCAGGAAGAAGTGACACAACAAAGAGAAAGCTAAGAAAAGCCTGACATAGTTCTAATTCCTGGTCCATCTTTTCCTGAAACTTAATTGCATTTCTTTTCATTGGTTCTGAGAAGCACTCCTATGTCCACATAGCCATTTTCCTTTTTTCCCTTTTGTCGTGTTAGTAATGTAGCACAGTGGTCAAGGGCATGGACCTTAGAGTCAGACAGATCCAAATTTGAATCTTAGTTCTGACACTTACTAACCTTGTGACTTAGACAAGCTATTTACCTCTCTGGACATCTGCTTTCTCATTTTTAAGATCTCATAAGTTATTAAAGATAACCTGTGTAAAATGTCTAAAACAGTGGCTTAGATATAGATGTTCAATAAACAGTAACTGTTATCTTTTAAATATCCTACTTCATCTAATATTAAGTGTTATTGACTATAAAAGACATCCTCATTACAGCAGTGTTAAATAAAATGTGGAAAGATGTCTCAGGATTGATGAAATATGGTGATACTGTTATCACTGAGCCTCTGGAAAGTATTCTAGAGCCCTTAACAGGCATTTTTCATAGTTTGCTTCAACTAGAATCCAAGTGTCATCAGGCTGGGTACACCCAGACGTCTTGCAACTGTTCTCCTCTCTTGTTAGAGACATAGAAATTGCAACTATTATTAACTTCCAGGTGAGTTTCTTATCAGAAGAATTCCAAGTGCTAAGTGTAAACTGAGTTTTTGTCTTTGGAAAAGTAACACTTCTCCACTTAGCTCAATGCTTCTCAGGTTGGGATGACAAGCAATAATTATTTGAGAATGAAAACTTTTTTTTATTGTTTTTTAATTTAGTGTGATAATTAATATGTGAAAGAGAAAAAAAGGACATCTCCATTTTCATATGTTAGTTAGAATTAGCAATATTGACAAGATCAAGTAACTGTTTTGATCATTAAATAATTACAGATGCTATAGAATTTTGCAATGGAATAAAATACATACAAATGCCAAAATTATGCATTAGTAAGTCACTGCCTTAAACATATGGAAATTTAATTTAAGACATGCTTGAGAAGCATCTAATCATAGAAACAATACTAGTATCTAATACATAAACAGTAGTAGGCAGAAAAAGAACAAAAATATACATAATGCTTAGCTGTGTATTACATGAATAAAAATTTTTTTGACTTTTAAAGAATTTTTGTATTGTCTAAGAAGTTTGCAGGAGTGCCAATAGCTAGTTCAAAGACGGAAATAATAATTTACAATTCTGTGGAAAACTTGAAGTCATAAGTACTTATATATTCTCTAGGAATGTAATAGAACGTACCCCATGAAATTTGTCTCTACCTCTCCAGTCCACCTGGAAGGACAAATCAGTGCAGTGAACATGTTGAAAATTTCTTTTTTTAAAAAATGGAGGGCTTCCCTGGTGGCGCAGTGGTTGAGAATCCGCCTGCCAATGCAGAGGACACGGGTTCGTGCCCCGGTCCAGGAAGATCCCACATGCCACGGAGCGGCTGGGCCCGTGAGCCATGGCCGCTGAGCCTGTGCGTCCGGAGCCTGTGCTCCGCAATGGGAGAGGCCACAACAGTGAGAGGCCTGCGTACCACAAAAAAAAAAAAAAAAAAAAAAAAATGGAATTCATATCTAATGTCGTGGTATTACATTAGTTACACATAAGTGGCAAGGGCAAACCTCAGAGGCCTTGCATAATACAACAGCGTTATTTTAACAAACATTGTTGACTACTTATTCTGGGCCACATGTGGAATGTTATGAATTATAAAGCAAATTAAAGGATCTCAGAAAGGTATCAAAGGTATATCAAAGGTATTTATTTCATTATAGACATAACGACCTCTGCCAAAGAAAAGAAAAAAAAATAATAATGAGTGATACAGGGTCCCAGGTATCCCAATTTAAAACCTACTTTTAGTCTCCAAATATCATGCAGGACACAACTCCTCTTCTGGCAGCAATTGTGTAGGTGGAGAGGAAGGAAATTCAACTTACATATGAAAAGTGTGCTTTATCACAAAGACACCATCTGTTTTCACTCTCCTCACTTTGTTAAGTCCAACTTTTCCAAAGAGCTCATCAGATATGAAGTTTACTATCTCAAGACCTACCTAAGGCTCAAATGTATGTATGAGACAATGGGACTAGCTCTTGTCTAAAAATGCTTGTCATGGGGAAAAAGAGACAACCTGAGAACAAAACAAGACATACAAATGTGAGCCAAGTGGAAAGATGAGCAAAAGCTGGAGCCTGCCATATGGGAAAACAAAAGTAGTTTAGAATTTTTTAAATATCACAATACCAAGCAAATAATAGGTGCTCAATATATTTTAATAAATACATTAAAATATGGAGATAATGTCTTCCTGTATAATAGGAGTCAGCAACCTATGACCCAAAGTTCAAGTCTAGGCCCCTGCCTCTCACAAGTTTTATAAATAAAGTTTTATTGGAACACAGCCATGCTCAGTTTTTTTACATAGTCTGTGACTGCATCTGAGCTAAAGTGGTAAAGTTGAGTTGTCACTATGGAGACCAAATGACCAACAAAACCTAAAATAGTTGCTATCTGGCCTTCTATTGAAAACGTTTATTAACCCTAGATATAAGAGTTAGAAACTCTCCTATTCTCATTGCCAAACCTACCAGAGTGTTCCCTCCCATTCCAATATATTTTTCTTCATTATTCCAAGGTTGGGGTTGCCTTCATATACTCTCTGCTTTCTTTTTGCAGGCCCTGGCTTGCTGAAATTTATCACCCCTCAGGTCCAGTGGGAGTCTGCAGAAAGCCCATTTTTTATGCTCTCTTGCATAAATTGATGGAACTGCTGTTTTCTAAAGGACAATTTTTAAATGGAGCAATTTCTTTGAAGAATCATGGGGAAACAATAGATACAATGGTAAAATATGCATGGTAAGGTAAGAATTTGAGATTACCCAGCATTCCCAGGTCTTTGGTGAAGCTGAGAGAAAAAGGAACAGGAGTATATACATATGCTGAAGATTTATAACAAATGTAAGAAATCCATGAATCATTAAGATGGATCTGATTCTATGCTTGAGATCTACTGAAAATCCTTCAGTAAATGTATAAGTAAATCTATTTGCTAATCAATTCCTGCTTTAAGTTACAGTTTTGCAGATATCAAACAAATGGAAGGAAATTTTAACTGTGTTTGCTAAAGAGAGAACTTTTATAAAATTCTGAGGAAAGCATGACTGAGTAGAAATAATTTTATTTATTAGGGACCACACATTTAAGCCAGTAATTATTTTTCAACTACTAATTATAAGACCCTTTAGTACTTAATTTGCCAATATAAAAGAAAGTAAGTAAACAAGGAAGGAGTTCTATGCTTCACAAACATCTACTGAATATAAACCACATTCGTGAGAGTCTAATAGCTGCTAAACATAAAAGACTCAATTTCTACTTTTAGGAAGCTTAGAATCTACTGAAGAAGTTAGAGAGAATAACTGCTCCCATCCAAACTGAGTTTTATAATAATAAAGACCACAGTCTATCTATTTTTCCTAAGAACACACACACATCGCCCTCTCTTAGACTCAATCTTAAGCAACATGTTCCATCAGGCACATTATATGATAATTGACAATTACTGCAAGGCACTGTGTTAGTGTTTTATTCGCATTAACTCATTTAATCCTACACAGAACCCTATAAGGAAGTTCCAATTATCATACTTCATCACTATATCCATGGTTAGATGTGCCATCATGTTATGTACCACCAAGAAAGGGAAAAAAAAAAATGTGTTACCAATTAAATCATGACATTCCATCAGTTGTAAGAGTCAACCTGACTTCAGAGTAGTTAACTGTAAAAATTCGTACTGCTTAGATTCAATTAATGATGGGTATTAACATCATTTTTCAAGTGAGAAAATCAGAGGGCAAATAGGTAAATTTTTTTCCCTAAGGTTACTTAGATAAAAAGTGGCAAAATAGTCTGACTTTAGAGTCCACAACCCTAAACACTGAGCTTCACTGCATATAATAGAAAATTGGGAGTAACATACTGGATTTACTAAGAAACACAAAAGTGTTGGCTGCAGGCACAACAGCAGGAAGCAAAGTCACAGGAAATATAGTAGCTGCCTCAAAGGAGTCTTTTTCTTCCTGTGTTCTGCGATTCTTTCTGTATAAGCTCCTTTTATTTCAGTGGTATTCAGGTTATTCATACCTCCCTTTTATTGCATTATAATCATGACTTGAGAGAGATCAACGAGAGCAAGAGAGCAAGGCCAGTCCATAAGTGTGTGTTAATTTAGAACACATTGGGGAAACAGTAATAAGTACCATACATACAAGACTTCCACATAGCATGCATGGATAAATGCAACACTAGAATTTATAATATTTTAAGTGGCAAGGCATGTACTTATATATATTCTGTAATAAGGTATATATTTATAAATTACATATTTTAATGCATATAAGATTCTCTTTGCAAAAGGCCTTTGGGAACAGAATATTAATATAGGGAGTATCTGACTTAGGTTATTACCTGCAAGGAAGAATAAACTGCAAAGCTGTAAACTGCCTAAGGGCCAAGACTGTATGTTATCCAGCACTTAGCACAGCAACTTCCACAAGTCAATAAGGTGTTTTGTTTTTTTTTTCTTTTCTTGAAGCAAATGTATAACTTCTAACACTTTCATCATAAAAGCAAACTCTTTGTTCATTTGGCAAGTCCTTGTGTTTTGGTAAAAGATGTTATCTATATCACATACATTGTGTGACTAAGTATGACTTCTTGATAGGAAATGTAGGATTTCAGGACTTCCAGTGTAACCCTGAAATTGAAGTACATTTTCAATTGTTCATGACTCCAATGGGCCAGAAAAAGAAAGAACCTGTATGTATTCCAGACAGCCTCAGTGATCAAAGCATACAGAGATTCACAATTTGTAAACTTCTTGAGACAGAAAATCAAGAAATAGGACTTTGCAATTTATGGATATTTACTGTTGACCCTCATTTGGTCATTAGTAACCATGTCTCTTGCAGTGAAGTTTGAAGTTATTTTATGAGATCTACTTTGGATGAGACTAAGGCCACCCAAATCATATGTTTTGGCTTATCCAGTCCCAAAGAATTTGAACCCAAAATGAAACCTCATTGCCTTGCATCATGTTCAAACTGAATTTTCCTTTCTAAAGCCAGAATCTATTTCATTCTAATTGCAGTTATTTTGTCCTATCTCATCCCCTATAATCAAAGTATCATTTTAAAATGTTAAGAAACTATAGATGTCAAGAGTAATTGGAAATGAAACAAAATATAACAATTTGATCTTTCACGATTTAGTCTTCATATCAAAATATAAACTAAAAAGGGATTTTATATCTGGCATACTCTAACATAATGCTAGCAAAGAACTGGACTGAGAGAAGAAAAGTGGCAAAGGGCAGAAGGGAAAAATTAAAAGTCTGTGTAGAACAATGATTGTTTACTTTAAATGCAAGGGATATTCTTTTGAAGTGAATATTGTGCTAAGTGTTAAGCCAAAACCAAAATTATATGAATGGAAAGAAAGTAAAGGCTTTGAGTCCCTGATGGATTTTTTAAATTCCTGTGGAAAGTCTGATGGGCTGTCTTTCTTCTTATAAATAAACTATTGTGGTTTTAAGACATGTGTTGCGTCTTGGTTTATTTAATTCTGAATAGCAGAAAGAAAGAGTCACTTGGTGGGTAATACACAGTATATTGGCATTCAAAGTAAATACAACAGATCATGTTTAAATTTAAAAGGGTCTGCCTCAGAATAAAAGCCAAAAGCCAATATAAAAAAGGGCATTGTGGTTGTGAAGAAAATCCAGTCTCTATAAAAACAATTCAAGCTAAATTATGGCAAGAGAAATGTTCCTCACTGGACAGATGAATTCAACCTAGTCAGTTTGATTTAAATATTATTTAACATTTTCTCTATTATTTGAGAAGACAGAATTATTTGGTCATTAGAATCTTATCTAATTCATAAATTCCAAAATCTTCCTCATAGTTTCACTGCCATGTATCAATGCAACATGTAATAAAATTGCCTAAGAAATAGGTATATGATTTTTTTTTCTATTTAGGAAAACGTTTTGATTTTTATATTTATAGATCCTTTGCCTTTATTTTAATTCTAAATGAATCTTTATGCCAATGGCCCTTGGAAATATAGATATTTCAGAAAAATTTTCAGTGATCGTAGTTTGATATCACCTAAGCAGTCTGATATTTTAAATCAGATTGGAAATGTTTAAAACTACAAAAAAAGAAAAAATCTGTGGAAAGAAGCAAAAGGGGATTTCAAATCCTAGGGAAAAAAAATAATATTTAACTGATCCCAAGAAAATTACATTCTAAATTTATACCAATTTTTAAAACCTAATAGAATCAATACTTTACATAAAGTAGAATCTAGAAATCTCCATTGAATTATAATTAAGTGTTCCTCATCTCTATATATTTTTCCTTTATTGGGGTCATAGCCTCTATTAACTATTTATAATATTTGGGCACGGGGCGTTGGGCAGCACACGCAGAGAAGGATGGAGATAAACAGGAGAGAAAAATTACTAGGCCACCGTCCAATCATTTTAAGTTTCTTTGGATAAAAAGATACATGTACATTTATAACTAATTTACAGCAACCATCCTGCACAATCATATTCAACTTTTTTCTGCCTTCTATTCCATTTTACAAGGTATGTAAATTAGAAGCAATTTGTCCCATATAAGAAACCATTCATTTTATCTTTGTAAGTTTGATATCACAGTCTTTCAATATTTTCTAGTGTTGGAAATTCACCATATCCATGTCTGCAATATGTCAACCTACATTTTCATGCCATTTCTACACATTCACTCCAGCAGGAATTTCCCAAAAGTGTGCTCAGAAGACCACCTGCATCAGAATTAATGGGAGACATTTGGGAAATGCAGATTCTGGGGTTCAAGCCCAACCCTGCAGAGTCAGAACCTCAGTAGATGAGATCTGGAAGTCAACATGTTTTACAAGTTCCCCAGATGATTCTTATAGGTATTCCATTTTGAGCATCACTTATAACAGGTATTCAAGGGTCACTAGAAATGAGAAAATGGAGGGAAACAAAAGCTAATTTTATGAATATGTATAGCAAAACAAGAAAAAGAGTACATAAAAGTAATTCAAAGTAGTGGAGAGAGCATAAATCAGGGCTAACAGAGGCAAAACTCAAGTTCAAATAAGAGATAGATAGATAAGTAGATAGATAAACAGATAAACAGACACATACATACATAAATAGAAAGATAGATTCTCCTGATACATCAGTGCCAACAAATACCTAAGGAAAAAACATATTTATAAACTGGGATGCACTCCCTCTTCCAATGACTTGCTTATATAGCATGCACGTTATTTTAATTTTCATTATACAATTGCCAGTATTTTGCAGACATCGTGGGATCTTGTTATAAAAACGGTTAATCTTATTAAGGCAAACTTTTGTGTTAAATGTAATGATTTGAGTACTGAATTCTAAACTTTAGTTTTTAATATAGAGGTTTACCAGCTGCCCCATGATCAGGTAATGGTTTAAAAATACTATATGAAGTAAAAAATATCACTCCCGAAATATCCCTGATCTAAAAACACAATAGCTAAACATCTCTCAAATTATAATGAGCTTAACTAAGTAATGAAGAGTCACCATATTACTATGCTTAAGATTCATATAGAACATTAGTAATAAAATTATACCTTTACCTTTGGACGTATTTAGCAAATAATTTAATAATTTCATTCGAAATACCATTATAGTTCAAGCTATATTTGAAAATAAGTTTTCAACAAGCAATAAAGGTTTAACTTGATGTGCCACCTAGCATATCTTCAAAAAACATTTTTGGATGAACTAATGAGTTAATGATTGGCTAGGAAACCCATACACCAATTCAGGCAAATTTAACCTTCACCATTCAAGGGAGGTGAAAAGTTATTAGAAAGTAGTGATTTAACTTTGAAAAGGAAATAACCTAATAATCTCCTTTAAACTGTATACATTAATATAGTTAGTCTTCAGAGATTTCATGGAAACTATTTAAATTGTTTTGACAATTTGCCACTACTTATCTCTGTGTCAAGATTATCAATACTCTGAATATAAAACAAAATATAAAATAGTTTGGCTGCAGAGGCACTGAGATTTGGAAGACGTAGGCTCTAGTGGCATACTACTTTGGGTGGAATCCTGACTCCCCACTTCACTATGGGATCTAGAGAAATGAATTTGCTTGTCCTGGCCCCACTGCCTTTTCTGTAAAATGGGAATGATGGTGGTAACAGTAACTGTCTTTTAAGATTGTGTGGAGATCTAATGAGATAATTCACCCCTGATGCATCACACATCCTCAATAACTGTTTGTTATTATTGCTATTTTTATCCAATTTTTATTTTCATCATAGCTTACTTTTGTCCTTGCTTATTTTAAAAATAATTTGATTTGAAATTACAAAATATACTTATTATAGTAATATACTGCTTTTAACTGTTATATACATGTATACATGTACATGTATGCGTGTATATATGTACATGTGTGTATATATGTATATATGTTTGTGTGTATGTATATATGTGTGTGTATATATGTATATAAGTGTGTGTATAATATAACATTGTATTTTAATAAAAAGGTCTAACTGCTAAATAAGGTTGAAAGCCAACATAATATTAGTTGCCATGTTAGTCAAATTAAGAATTCAAAGTGTACCTAGTCATTTATAAGCATTATCAAGTATGTCTTATAATAATTCTGTAAATTTTACATTATTATTTTTATTCCCATTTTACAGATGACGAATGTGAGCCTCATAGAACTTGCCTATAGCCACAAAGTCAGAAAACATCAGAGCCATGATTAAAACCATTCTGATTCCAATACCTATTTTTTTTGTATTATATTATACTGCTTTACATCAGTGTGGGATTTTTAGCAGGTAAGACAGTTTAACAACCTGTACTTAGGAAACTACCTTTCTCTGCAGGTAAGGGGTGACCCAGAGCAGTAAAGTGTGTTAAGGCAAACCAGTAGAGAGGATAGGCACTCAGCTGGTGAATGGCTGGGATCTGCATATTCTGGCCAAACTAACCCTCTACTCTAGATTGCATTCTAAGACAATTTCGCCTTGGTATCCATTTCCTTAAATGACTGCTGTCTACAGCTTCTTAAATCCACACGGTAGCCATCCTGGAGAAGAATGCCTGAAATGAAACAGCTGCAAGGGTTCAGATGCCCCTGTCAATCTCATTTGTCATTTTCCATCAAAGCCCTCTCAGCCAGACAAGCAGTTCTGTGGTATTCTTAGTTAGGGCCTACTTAGTCGGCTGAATCATTGTGACCTTTCTTTTTATGGCAACCTATTCAAATGGCTTCACCTGCCCTATACCTCCCATTCACACTGTTGTTCTACAACCCCTTATTTCACACATCTCCTTAGAAGAAATGTTTTTTGAATAGTGTTCTACAAATAAATGTCGTTTTCTTATTTTAAAAAATGAACAATAAAAATATATCTCACCAATAGTAGATCCTGATGGTAAGCTATTTTCAAGGCTCATCCAGAGAGAAGTTTGAATTACTATGGTTGATGCCTTGTGTAAGTTAGAATTATGTTGTGTTGCTTATGAATACATAGTTGGCTCTAGCATAGGAATCATAGAAACTCCCTGTACTTGGTTAAGTGTATTTCTACCATTTCTGATTTAGTTTTTTTTTTACTGCCTACCACAGGAAGCTAAAATTGCAGCAATTTCCAGGGTCAGATAGGGAGAGAAGTCCTGGATGAAATTTAGACAGAACCACACACTTCCCTTCCCCAAACCCCCCAAGATGTGGGCCCTGGAAAAGGCCTTTCATAAAGAGGACCTATCAGTTAAACGTCTCCTTTGTGGGCAGATCTGGCTCCGGCTAAGTCTAAGGTGTATAAAGAGAGTGGAAGTTTTTACAGCAATTGCCTAAAACTGTGTTTTAATTTCCATACACACATTTGGAATCTTGTTTTATTTTTAGTTTTTGCCATCACTGTTCAAACAAAACAGCAGGTTAAAACTTTTTTTCTCAAATCATATGAAAACCTCACATAACAAAAGTCCAGTGCTATTTTAGACCAAGTAAATACAGACAAGTAGACCTTAGAGCTCCCCTTGTCTTTTGGCTCTGCTTCAGTCTAAACTAAGAGAAGTCTTTCTGGAAAAAAAATGAAAGTTATAGTTCTTAAAATGAGTCTAAATTTAAGAGAGCTAATAAGCAATAATTCTGCATACAGCTGTTTTAAAGTCCATGAAGAATAACCTGTAAAATACAAGACATTAGTTACCAAGTCCTTTTGAATTGTTTTCATTTTTAGGACAGTACCTGTAGATGTGTATTCTGACAGCATGTTTTGAAATAATAACCACAAAGACTAATTCAGTCCTTTATTCACATAATCAGCAAACATTGATTAAATGTGTACACTATGTGTAAAGCCTTAGGCTGAGTTGGGAGGAAAACAATGTCTTCGTCCAGACCTGGCCTTCAATGAGTCACAGTCAAGAAGGAAGATCAAACTATAAACAAATCATTACAACACAATGTGGGAAGTGTTGATATATGTATGTGTAAAGTGCCATAAGAACACTGAAGAATGAGCAACTAGTCATACAGGAAGTAAAAAAAAAAAAAAAAAAAAACAATTAAGAAACACCTTACCAAAGAGGTGGTATTTTAGCTGAGTTGTTTGATCAAAATATGGCAGAGTATTTCAGAAAATAAACAGGCAAAGGCCTAAAGAGAATAAAACATATTACATTCAGACAACCAGAGCAGTTTATGTTCGATTTCAAGATGAATTTTAAAAGCAGAAGCTAGCCAAAATTTCCTGATGATTTCTGAGGAATTTGAGTATTAACCTGGAAGAAATAGGGAACCTTTGAAAAACTTTAAATTATTAAGTATATTAAAATTAGAGAGACCTATTAGCAAGCTGGTGCAGCAGTATAGATACGAAAACAGAAGGACCCAAAGTAAGCCAGTAGGAACGGAGACAAGGGGACAAAACCAGGAAAAATAGGGGAAAAATAATCAGAAGCCTTAGGCACCTGAACAGTTGAGGAGGCTGAGAGAGAAAACAGAATCAGAGGTAATTTCAATAACCACTTATGAGGCTTTTAGCTTCAAGTGATGGGACGCCCAGCTCAAAACAGCCAAAATAACGAGTCATACAAGTAAAGTGTGCAGAGGTTGGAAGAGCCACAGAGTTTCATCAGGGCAGACCTGCTTCTTTATGACTCTCTTGCACTGTTCACTTCCACCTGACAGGCTTTTTGCTAGGCTGGCCCTCCTCATGGCAGGGAGAGGGGCTGCCAATCCTACCTGAGCCACATGCATTCTGGTTAATACACAGGAGAGAGTTAGTATCTCTTACAACCTGAACTTTGTTATCATTGGACTGGCTTAGGTTTTTGCCCACCCTGGAACAGTATTTGTGGCAGTAAGAATGTCATTTGCTTATTGGCTTCCAGAAGCAATCACTATGTCAAGGGAGACAGAATTATCTTAATTTAGAGTTAGCTGGCCCCACCTATGGGGCTAGGAATCATATCAATTCCAATAAAAACTCATGTCTGCCACACAATTGACTTGAGAGAAGAATATATGTGAGGGAGACAATGCAATGCCCACTAATATGCAGACTGAAATCACTATTTACACATATTACTATGTTAGCAAGTCATCAAGACTAATTTCAACAAGCAATTTCCAGCCTGAAGAAGTAACTGCTTTATTTCCTTCCTGTTCCTCTAGAATAACACTATTCATTAACTTGTAGGTTCCTAGCTGAGACAGACAACAGGTATTTGTATGTATATCTTTCTTGAAAATATGATATCTTGGAACATCAACTAGAGAATTATGTAATTTGATGAAGTCTATATTTCTTCCTAAATATGATTCCTAACTATTCAGGAATAAATCAATTAACAATTTCCATTTTAAAGAATGCTCTAATATATGTTCCTCATGCACAGACTAGAAAGGTAACTTTTCTACTATTTTCCATTTTTTTTTGGTAGATTTATAACTAACTTGCAGACTTCTATTGGAATTACACTTATCCAGGGGATATACAATGAATTTGCCATTACAAAACACAAAATATGTTTAAAATTCTTATTTAAGTCTGATAAATGTGTGAATTTGCTATTACTTAGTATAAGTAAAAACACAGAGATTAGCTACTGTGTTAATTTTTAAAGATGGTTCCATGCCAATATAACAATAAGGTATCATTAAATGAAATTCACTGGTTAACAAGACTCAAACCTATTTGTTCATCTGGTACTTTGTAAACTAGTGTTTAGAGGATTTAATAGGGAAAGATACACAGGGTCAGCCAGATGGGTCAAATCCCAGTTATGTCATTTACTAACTATATGACCTTAAGTATATCAAGTATGTTAATTATATCTCTGAATATCAGTGTCATCATCTCTAAAATGGAATCAATAACACACAGCTCATGAAATGAGGAAAGATTATAGATTATAACAAATGTAATGGGCCTGGCCCATTGCAATCTTCATTTGCTTGTTGACAACTATACAACAAACTCAAGTATACTTAATGTACCGTATACAGAGTAAAAGTTTAGTAAACACCTTTGTAGGTTTTATAACATAAAAACAGTAAGGTTTTTAAAAAACATCTTATATGGCTTATTAAAGAACTGGGAATGTTTTAAAGGTAGGTAAATGATTACTTAAGACATCTAATTGAGGGGAAGGAACATATTCATTGATCATTCAAAAAGATTTATTAAGTACCTAATATGTATTAGGTACTGTACAAGGCCCTCAGATAGAAGATTGAACAAGAAAAATCCCCTGCCTTCGTAGAGCTTATGATCTTGGTATAACTGATAAACAAACAAGCAAATAAATAATCATGTATCTTCAGACAGTGGTTAAGTATGATGAAGACTAAGAGATACGGTGACAGACTCTAATGATGGCAGAGTAGGAGGACACGGAGTGTGCATCTCCTCACAACTAGGGCACATACAAGATGCTGGTGGGGGACCTCGACACACAGTGGATGGGAGGAACCCCTGAGCGACCGACTTGCAGGACCTTGGTTCAAGGGCTGGGGATTGGGCCTGAGCTCCGGTAGCAGAAGCACTGAATCTGAACCTCTGGACCAACAGAGAACCTCAGACCCCAGGGACTATTAACTGGAGTGAGGTCTCCTGGAGGTCCTCATATCGGCACCAAGACCCAGCTCTACCCAACTGCCTGCAAACTCCAGTGCTGGAAGCCTCAGGCCAAACAACCAGGAAGACAGGAACACAGTCCCACCCATCAAAAAAAACGAGATGACAAAAAAATACGTTACAGATGAAGGAGCAAGGTGAAAACCTACAAGACCAAATAAATGAAGAAGAAACAGGCAATCTACCTAAAAAGGAATGCAGAGTAATGATAGTAAAGATGATCCAAGATCTCAGAAAAAGAATGGAGGCACAGAGTGAGAAAATATAAGAAATGTTTAACAATGACCTAGAAGAACTAAAGAACAAACAAACAGAGATGAACAACACAATAACTGAAATGAAAAATACACTAGAAGGAATCAATAGCAGAATAACTGAGGCAGAAGAACAAAAAAGTGAGCAGGAAGACAGAATGGTGGAAATAACTGCCAAGGAGCAGAACAAAGAAAAAAGAATGAAAATAACTGAAGACAATCTCAGAGACCTCTGCAACAACACTAAACCCCACAACATTCGAATTATAGGTGTCCCGGAAGAAGATGAGAAAAAGGAAGGGTATGAGAAAATATTCTAAGATATTATAATCGGAAACCTCCATAATATGGGAAAGGAAATAGCCACCTAAGTCCAGGAAGTGCTGAAAGTCCCATACAGGATAAACCCTAGGAGAAATGCACCAAGACACATGATAATCAAACTAACAAAAATTAACTTCAAAGAAAAAATATTAATAAGCAGCAAGAGAAAAGCAAAAAATAACATAAAAAGGAATATCCATAATGTTATCAGCTGATTTTTCAGCAGAAACTCTGTAGGCCAGAAGGGAGTGACAGGATACATTAAAAGTGATGAAAGGGAAAAACCTACAACCAAGACTACCCAGCAAGGATCTCATTCAGATTCGATGGAGAAGTCAAAAGCTTTTCAAACAGGCAAAAGCTAAGAGAATTGAGCACCACCAAACCAGCATTACAGCAAATGCTAAAGGAACATCCCTAGGCAAGAAACACAAGAGAAGAAAAAGACCCACAATTAAGAAAATGGTAATACGAACATACATATCGATAATTACCTTAAATGTAAATGGATTAAGTGCTCCAACCAAGAGACACAGACTGGCTGAACAGATACAAAAACAAGACCCGTATAGATGCTGTCTACAAGATACCCACTTCAGACCTGGGTAAACATACAGACTGAAAGTGAGAGGATGGAAAAGACATTCCATGCAAATGGAAATCAAAAGAAAATGGGGGTAGCAATACTTGAATCAGACAAAATAGACTTTAAAATAAAAACTGTTACAAGAGATAAGGAAGGACATTACATAATGATCATGGGATCAATCCAAGATGATATAACAATTATAAATATGTATGCACCCAACATAGGAGCGCCTCAATACATAAGGCAAATGCTAACAGCCATAAAAGGAGAAATCAACAATGACACAATAATAGTAGGAGACTTTAACAGCTCAATTACACCAATGGACAGATCATCCAGACAGAAAATAAATAAGGAAACAGAAGCTTTAAATGACAGAATAGACCAGATAGATTTAAGTGATATTTATAGGACATTCCACACAAAAGCAGCAGAATACAGTTTCTTCCCAAATGCACACAGAACATTCTCCAGCATAGATCACATCTGGGGTCACAAATCAAGCCTTGGAAAACTGAAGAAAACTGAAATCATATCAAGTATCCTTTCCAACCACAATGCTATGAGATTAGAAATCAATCACAGAAAAAAAGCTGTAAAAAACACAAACACATGGAGGCTAAACAGTGTGTTGATAAATAAGCAAGAGATCAGTGAAGAAATCAAACAGGAAATTTAAAAATACCTAGAAACAAATGACAATGAAAACATAACAACCCAAAACCTATGGGACACAGCAAAAGCATTTCTAAGAGGGAAGTTTATAGCAATTCAATCTCACTTCAAGAAATAAGAAAAATCTCAAATAAACAATCTAAACTTACACCTAAAGCAAGTAAAGAAAGAAGAACAAAGAAAACCTGAAGTCAGTAAAAGGAAAGAAATCATAAAGATCAGAGCAAAATAAATGAAATAGAAATGAAGAAAACAATAGCAAAGATCAATAAAACTAAAACTTGGTTCTTTGAGAAGATAAACAAAATAATAGACCTTTAGCCAGACTCAAGAAAAAAAGGGAGGGACTTCCCTGGGGGCACAGTGGTTAAGAATCTGCCTGCCAATGCAGGGGATGAGGATTTGATCCCTGGTCCAGGAATATCTCACTTGCTATGAAGCAGCTAAGCCTGTGTGCCACAGCTACCGAGCCTGCGCTCTAGAGCCAGTGAGCCACAACTACTGAGCCCACGTGCCAGAACTACTGAAGCCCGCGCACCTAGAACCCATGCTCTGCAACAACGTAAGCCACTGCAATGAGAGCCTGTGCACCGCAAAGAAGAGTAGCCCCCTCTTGCCAGAACAAGAGAAAGCCTGCACGCAGCAACAAAGACCCAATGCAGCCAAAAATAAATAAATAAATATATTTTTTAAAAGGGAGAGGACAAATCAGTAAAATTAGAAATGAAAAAGGAGAAATTACAACTGACATCGTGGAAATACAAAGGATAGTAAGAGACTACTAAAAGCAAGCAGATGCCAATAAACTGTACAACCTGGAAAAAATGGACAAATTCTTTGAAAGGTACAATTTTTCAAGACTCAACCAGGAAGAATTAGAAAATATAAACAGAACAATCACAAGTAATGAAATTGAAACTATAATTTAAAATCTTCCAACAAGCTAAAGTCCAGGACCAGATGGCTTCACAGGCGAATTCTATCAAACATTTAGAGAAGAGCTAACACCTATTCTTCTCAAACTCTTCCAAAAATTTGCAGAGGGCAGAACGCTCCCAAACTCATTCTACAAGGCCACCATCACCCAGATACCAAAACCAGGCAAAGATATCACAAAAAAAGAAAATTACAGGCCAATATCACTGATGAATACAGACACAAAAATCCTCAACAAAATACTAACAAACAGAATCCAACAACACATTAAAAGGATCATATATCATGATCAAGTGGGATTTATTGCAGAATGCATGGATTCTTCAATATATGCAAATTAGTCAATGTGATACACCATATTAACAAATTAAAAAATAAAAAAAATATGATCATATCAGTAGATGTAGAAAAAGCCTTTGACAAAATTTAATATCCATTTATGATAAAAAATCTCCAGAAAATGGGCATAGAGGAACCTACCTCAACACAATAAAGCTCATATATGACAAACCCACAGCAAACATCATTCTCAATGGTGAAAAACTGAAAGCATTTCCACTAAGATCAGGAACAAGACAAGGATGTCCACTCTCACCACTCTTATTCAACATAGTTTTGGAAGTCCTAGCCATGGCAATCAGAGAAGAAAAAGAAATAAAAGGAATCCAAATTGGAAAAGAAGAAGTAAAACTGTCACTGTTTGCTGATGACACAATACTATACACAGAAAATCCTAAAGATGCCACCAGAAAACTACTAGAGCTAATCAGTGAATCTGGTAAAGTTGCAGGATACAAAATTAATGCACAGAAATCTATTGCATTCCTATACACTAACAACGAAAGATCAGAAAGAGAAATTAAGGAAACACTCCCATTTATCAATGCAACAAAAAGAATAAAATACCTAGGAATAAACCTACCTAAGGAGACAAAAGACCTGTATGCAGAAAACTATAAGACACTGATGAAAGAAATTAAAGATGATACAAACAGATGGAGAGATATACCATGTTCTTGGATTGGAAGAATCAACATTGTGAAAATGACTATACTACCCAAGGCAATCTACAGATTCAATGCAATCCCTATCAAAGTACCGCTGGCATTTTTCACAGAACTAGAACAAAATATTTTACAATTTGTATGGAAACACAAAAGACCTCAAAGAGCCAAAAGCAATCTTAAGAAAGAAAAACAGAGCTGGAGGAATCAGGCTCCCTGACTTCAGACTATACTATAAATCTACAGTAATCAAGAGAGTATGGTACTGGCACAAAAACAGAAATATAGGTCAATGGAACAGGATAGAAAGCCCAGAGATAAACCCACACACATATGGTCACCTTATCTTTGATAAAGGAGGCAAGAATATACAATGGAGAAAAGACAGTCTCTTCAATAAGTGGTGCTCGTAAAACTGGACAGGTACATGTAAAAGCATGAAATTGGAACAGTCCCTAACACCATACACAAAAATAAACTCAAAATGGGTTAAAGACCTTAATGTAAGGCCAGACACTATCAAACTCTTAGAGGAAAACATAGGCAGAACACTCTATGACATAAATCACAGCAAGATCCCTTTTGACCCACCTCCTAGAGAAATGGAAATAGAAACAAAAATAAACAAATGGGACCTAATGAAACTTAAAAGCTTTTGCACAGCAAAGGAAACCATAAACAAGACGAAAAGACAACCCTCAGAATGGGAGAAAATAGTTGCAAATGAAGCAACTGACAAAGGATTAACCTCCAAAATTTATAAACAACTCATGCAGCTCAATAACAAAAAAACAAACAACCCAATCCAAAAATGGGCAGAAGACCTAAACAGACATTTCTCCAAAGAAGATATACAGATTGCCAACAAACACATGAAAGAATGCTCAACATCATTAATCATTAGAGAAATGCAAATCAAAACTACAATGAGGTATCACCTCACACCGGTCAGAATGGCCATCATCAAAAAATCTAGAAACAATAAATGCTGGAGAGGGTGTGGAGAAAAGGGAACCCTCTTGCACTGCTGGTGGGAATGTAAATTGATACAGCCGCTATGGAGAACAGTATGGAGGTTCCTCAAAAAACTAAAAACAGAACTACCATATGACCCTGCAATCCCACTACTGGGCATATACCCTAAGAAAACCATAATTCAAAAAGAGTCATGTACCAAAATGTTTATTGCAGCTCTATTTATAGCCAGGACATGGAAGCAACCTAAGTGTCCATCAACAGATGAATGGATAAAGAAGATGTGGCACATATATACAATGGAATATTACTCAGGCATAAAAAGAAACGAAATTGAGTTATTTGTAGTGAGGTGGATGGACCTGGCGTCTGTCATACAGAGTGAAGTAAGTCAAAAGGAGAAAAACAAATACCGTATGCTAACACATATGTATGGAAACTAAGAAAAAAAAAATGTCATGAAGAGCCTAGGGGTAGGATGGGAATAAAACACAGACCTACTAGAGCATGGACTTGAGGATATGGGGAGGGGGAAGGGTAAGCTGGGATGAAGTGAGAGAGTGGCATGGACATATATACACTACCAAATGTAGGGTGGATAGCTAGTGGGAAGCAGCCGCATAGCACAGGGAGATCAGCTAGGTGGTTTGTGACCACCTAGAAGGGTGGGATAGAGAGGGTAGGAGGGAGGGAGACGCAAGAGGGAAGAGATATAGGAACATATGTTTAACTATAACTGATTCACTTTGTTGTAAAGCAGAAACTAACACACCATTGTAAAGCAATTATACTCCAATAAAGATGTTAAAAAAAAAAAAAAAGACAGCATGGTACTGGCACAAAAACAGAAATATAGATCAATGGTACAGAACAGAAAGCCCAGAGATAAACCCACACACCTATGGTCAACTAATCTATGACAAAGGAGGCAAGAATGTACAATGGAGAAAAGACAGCTTCTTCAATAAGTGGTGCTGGGAAAACTGGACAGCTACATGTAAAAGTATGAAATTCGAACATTCTCAAACACCATACACAAAAATAAACACAAAATGCATTAAAGACCTAAATGTAAGAACGGACACTATAAAACTCTTAGACGAAAACATAGGAAAAACACCCTTTGACATAAATGACAGCAAGATCTTTTCTGACCCACCTCCTAGAGTAATGAAAATAAAAGCAAAAATAAACAAATGGGACCTATTTAAACTTAAAAGTTTTTGCACAGCAAAGGAAACTATAAACAAGATGAAAAGACAATGCTCAGAATGGGAGAAAATATTTGCAAACGAATCAACAGACAAAGGATTAATCTCCAAAATATACAAACAGCTCATGAAGCTCAATATTAAAAAAATAAAAACCCAATCAAAAACTGAACAGAAGACCTAAGTAGACATCTCTCCAAAGAAGACACACAGATGACCAACAAACACATGAAAAGATGCTCAACATCACTAATATTAGAGAAATCAAATCAAAACTACAATGAGGTATCACCTCATACCAGTCAGAATGGCCACCATCAAAAACTCTACAAACAATAAATGCTGGAGCGGGTGTGGAGAAAAGGGAACCCTCTTGCGTTGTTGGTGGGAATATAAATTGATACAACTACTGTAGAGAACAGTATGGACGTTTCTCTAAAAACTAAAAATAGAACTAACATATGACCCAGCAATTCCACTACTGGGCATATACTCTGAGAAAACCATAATTCAAAAGGACACAACTACAATGTTAATTGCAGCACTAT
The DNA here is from genome assembly GCF_026419965.1 of Kogia breviceps. Classification (NCBI taxonomy): domain Eukaryota; kingdom Metazoa; phylum Chordata; class Mammalia; order Artiodactyla; family Physeteridae; genus Kogia; species Kogia breviceps. The sequence goes on along the minus strand of NC_081313.1, from coordinate 70,985,112 downwards.
TTACAATAGCCAGGACATGGAAAAAACTTAAAAGTCCAATGACAGATGAATGCATAAAGAAGATGTGGTACATATATACAATGGACTATTACTCAGCCATAAAAACAAATGAAATTGGGTCATTTGTAGAGAAGTGGATGGACCTAGAGTCCGTCATAGAGTGAAGTAAGTCAGAAAGAGAAAAACAAATATCATATGTTAATGCATATATGTCGAATCTAGAAAAATGGTACAGATGAACCTATTTCCAGGGCAGGAATAGAGATGCAGATGTAGAGAATGGACATGTAGACACAGGGGTAGAAAGGGGAAGGTGGGATGAATTGGGAGATTAGAATTGACATATATACACTACCATGTGTAAAACAGATAGTTAGTGGAACCTGCTATAAAGCACAGGAACTCAGCTCAGTGTTCTGTGATGACCTATTGGGTGGGACGGGGCGGGGGGGTGAGTGGAAAGGAGGGGATACATGTATACATACAGCTGATTCACTTCATTGTGCAGCAGAAACTAACACAACATTGTAAAGCAATTATACTCCAATTAAAAAAAAGAAAACCACAAAAAAATACATTCTAATAAGATCCTCAAAACAAACAAGAAAAAGAAGATAGGGTAAAGGCTGAGAGAGTGATTTGGCAAGGGGGGGAGTCAGTGGTCAGGGTTTTAGATAGAATGATCACCAATGACTCTATGTCAATGTCTACTGTAGTTTCACAGGTCAGACTTTCTCTCATTTTCACATAAAATAAACAGAAATAACAGCTAAGCTCCCTTCTCCACAGTTCTTATGAATAAAGCCTTAAGAAGATTCTCGTTTGACTTTCAGAATCAGGTTAATCGTACTGTTGCTTATTATAAGGAAGCTATGAATTGGTTTGAAATTAAATGCATTGCCTTAGAAATTGAAAACATGTTATCTTTTCGAAATATTAAATTTTTCAACCAAAGCAAGAAGCAAAAGTCTTACTTAAGTAAATTTTAATATTTCCTTTGCTATCTGAGGAAGACTATACATTTTGGATTGTGTAAAGGATGAAATGTAGTTTAAAATGTGATGTAATTTTATTTTGGAATTTAACAGCACCTGCTTTGTTTTCACTGGAATCCTTTCAAACACCTTCTCAATTAAGCAATACATTTTCTTAAAGAGAGCTGAATATCATGAACTCGGATGCCATTATGGGGAAAAAAAAGACTATTTCACCATATATTGTGTATTGCACTGAATGTGTATCAATTATAAAAACCATCAAAAATGTCATCAATGTTTAGTGAATGCATTATTGAGGGATAATCAACCTGATCAATTACAACAGTATCTAAATATAGGTACAGATTGATGTTTGTCATCTTGACACAGCAAAACCCACAAAATTGTCTCTATTTGAAGGCCCCGTCAAAATATTTTTTAAAGAATTTTATTTTAAAATATTGGTTCCCAGCGAATTAAGGGAAATATATACATATATATACACACATAAATACACCAACATATGTGTGAGTGTAATTGAGTCATGGTTTCAATCCTGTTTTTCTCTAAAATCTTGTTTGTCTTTACTGCACCAAACTGTACAGATTTAGAAGAAGACACAGAGATTAGTTACAGACCACAGAAATGTTCATTTTCTAGTCTTTCCTATCATCACTAGTCTAGCGTCTGCCTTGTTAAACTTATCTGCAGAGCATTTCACTTATACAAAACTACATAGGTTTCAATCTCTGGTGCATTTTCAGAATGTCCCCAGTGATACCACTGTCTAAACATCAACTTGTCAAGATGAAATGGCAGCTGCAACAACTGCAGAAAGAGTATTTGCTCCAAGGGCTTCTGCAGCATTCTTGACCACACCTTTCTTCTTGATGCACACTTTCCTTGGTTTCTGTGACACCGTTCTTGTGTGCTCTCATGATTTTCTTCCCAATTCCCTGGATGCTTTTGTTCTCTTTAATTGCCTCTTTTTCCTCATTGCAGAACTTAAATATTGCTGCTCCACAGACCCTTGTGTAACACCTTTTGCCCTTCATTAATACCTATCTACCAACAACTACATTTTAAGATAAGTTCAGGCAAGATACTTGATACAATGGAAAAAGTGGAAAGTAAGTGTCAGCATAGACTGCACTCTAGATGAGCTTGTAATATGGTTCAGTCAAACAGATAATCAGGTTCATCCAAGTTTCTTATTATATCAGAATCTTTCAATTTATTTGTCCACCTGATATAAAGAGACCACACCAAAAGACTGTACTTTATTACCACATTGTTACGACACCTTAGAAACATATATAATAATATCTAGTCATGCATTTCCCTATTGTTCGACAGATTTAGTTTACTATGACCCCTATAATATCCAGGGCATTTTTTTTACTCCATCATAAAAACCCCCTAAAGTAGGTAAAAAGCGACATTCTAGGGAAAAGAGCTTAGAGTTTGAGATGTACACATACTTCGACTTCATACATACCCCCCTTTTTTTTTTTTTTTTTTTTTACTACACAAGTAACTTTGACTATACTTTTAACCTCCTTGAGAATATTAACAGATAGGTAAGTTGCCTATTTCAATATCTGAAAAAAAGTTGATTCTTTTTTTGGTTGCATCTTCACTGAGGATTTGCAGTACTTGCATTTAAGAACACTGCATGGCACAAACACAATTTCAGTCACACATCATCAAAATTATAGTATACATGTTTCTTTTTTAATCAAAAAATTCATGCTCATGCCTCAATTGATAATTTTCTAATTTTGTTTACATAGAACTCATATCCATGTATACCAAATAAAATAGAATATTTAAGGTCTTTAAATTTTAAAAAAATCCTGTAATTTCTAAGTATGAACTACCTTATGGTTTAAACTAAGATGCATTTCTCTTTAGTAACATTTTCATTTTACAATTCTCAAACAAAAACAAACCACGGATGACCATTAAATAATTCTTTTCAGTTGATAACATCTGACGGAAGATAATATATTCTCATTGGTACACACAAATATGCAGTTCATTTATTACTATTCATTGACTCTTACAGTTAGTGTATACTAGAAGGAAACCAGAAAACCTCTGAATATTACAATCTATAACAATCTCCAACATATAATACCTACTCTATCTTTGCTCTCCTGTACTTTTCAGATAAAATAAGATGTGGTATTATTCAAAATATAAGGCTTACTGAAGTAAAACTTCTTTAAAGAATTTAAAATTTATTTTAAGAACTATTTTCTTTTTCATGACTTCTAGCTGAATAAAGCCAAATAAGAAAAAAACGTTCAGAATTTGGCCTGAGGAAATGTCCCAACAAACAAAATATCCAAATAGTCTCCATTCACATACTCACCAAGTATGGAAAGTCTGCTATGTGTTGGGTACAATTCTAGGCACTTGGAAAAAGTCAGTGGGGGGCATATATGCTCTTGAGGGAATACAGACAGTAAACAGTAATGGTAAAATATCATATAGAAAAAAAAAAAGTAGAGCAGAGTTAAGTGAGATCTAAAGACCAGAGTGGGTAGCAATTTTTTAAAAAGCCACTAATTGCAAAAAACACCTGGTACCACTCTGGTACCACTCCTGCCCCATTCCTATTGTGAGTGGCATTTTTTGTTTGTTTTAAGAAAATTATGCTGAACCAAGCAAAACAGCACTGTACTATATACCTTAAGCAATGTGATTAAAAGTCAAAATGCCTAACCAGTTTTACTGATGCAAAATTTGTACTGGGAAAATAACAGAGACTTAAACCAATACAAACAACTTCGAAATGTAGCATTTTAAAAAATCCTATTTTCCTCCTCAACTCAGACAAAAAGCCACACCAGAAATTAAAGCAAAACATCCTGATTAGATTAGCACCAGCTTTGCTGGTGGCCAGCAACTGGCTCCCTAACAGGGTAGGGCAAGAAAAGAAAGTTACTTGTTCTTTTCTGGGGCTGACTGCCTACAACAGCCTTGGGCAGTAGCCTGAAGCAACCCATCCTTTATTGGAACCGTGACTGATGCAGGTTTATTGTTTTCCTTTGTGGAACCCCAAAGGACATAATGTTTATTGTTCATTTCCTCTACAGAGCGGGCTGTCTACCCAGCCTAAGTAATGCAGGGTCCAAACTTGGGTTTGGCAACCTCTAGCCTCCAGGCTAAATCCCATAGGGATAGTACTAGTGAATGCCAGGTCTGGCTTAAAATTTTAAAATTCCCTTGGCCGAATCTCATAACATACATGGTTTAACCAGATGTTGGGAATTAGTCCCAGAGAACCAATTCTTCTCTAGACTAGAGAAAAAACACAGCCACAACTCTAGTACTCTTCCTGATGTCCTTGAAGGTCCTGACCTCAACATGTTGGCATTCTATCAAAAATTCAGTACTGGGCATCCTTATAAATTGTATGCTGCCCAGGGACAATGAGCTTGCCTTACTTACATTAAGCGACCTAGAAGCATATGGTGACTTGACTTTTGTCCCAAGTGGATACTACAACACTACACAGTGTCCCCACTAGAACATGCCATCTCCATTTCTTGAGTCTTATCATACAGTATTTTGAGTAAAATACAATGGCCAACTTCACCACAGCTTTTATTGCTATTTTTACATGCTGAATAAATTAATGAAAATCTTGTCAATTACACACACTCCACACAGGTCATATAAACCTCTAAATTACCCTGTGAGCCATAAGTGTCAATGGTAAGAGAATGAAGATGGGATCATCTAAGCTTCACTATCTCTAAAATTCCTGAGCCTTTCTCATAACTTCCACCCTATTCTAACCCCTTCTCATTTTTGCAACTCTGAAGTCGGACTCTTCAGGCAACAGAGAATGAGAAAGTCAGATCATGAACATGATTTATGTTTGTGCCAAGGCTACAGGACCATCCCACTGGCCAAGCTGAGGAATGTGAGTCCCTAGTACCATCCCATGTGTCTGGCTCCAAGCCCCGAAATACCATCAGCAACAAGCATCCAGTTGACGACTATATCTTTCAGACTTGCTCATAAACACACACCTATATATACACCCACATATCACATTTCCCTGCCCAATGAGGTAAGGATGCCTTTTTTGTCTTGAGTTTCTAGTAATAACCTAAACTATGGTGGGCTAAAATGTCATCCAGATTATGGTCATATCCACAAGTGCTTTCTTAAGAGGTTTCCTGACACCATGGCTTCCAATTTCGGTATTTTTAAATCCGCTTGCACATTAAAACCCCCATACTTCTGGTATCAAAAGCAAGTATGCAGATGAAACAGAAACACACTCTGCCCATGAACAAGGAGATTGTTAGCTTGTTTCAGTGTCAAAATGTCATCTGTGCTGGTATATATTTTTTTAATTCTCTGAAAAAGAAAATGTTTCTCTTCATCTGTTAAAAATTTAAAGTGAATTGAAAACTCTTTGGGAATGCAACCCCTGTGTGATTGACAGTGACAAGCACACATACCTTGAAAGCTCCACTGCAATGTTTATACTTAATAAAAACAAATACTGTGGCACCTGAGAGTAGCCTAGTTGGCCATGCAGCTTTCTACCTGGCATCTTGTAAATTAATCTGGGTGTTTATGCTGTAGATCATTCATGATGAACATATTGCTATAGCAACATGCATTTCTTCCATTTTTTTTCCTGCTAATTACACTAACATCACCATCAGCTACTAAATCTTTGAATTACTAATGAATGTATGTGAAAAGCAATGTCTTGATAACACTCTTTCAGTATGTCCTTATCTACAAAGTAAGGAAAGATGCATATAATTTGATTATTTTCAACTTATTGTTAAAACTTGTCAATATAAGGTTAATCTATACTCAAATTTGAACATGTTGAAGGATTTGGAAAGTGTCTATTTAGAGCATCATATTTTTCAAAGACAAAGAACATGGTGATTCCATGTAGAATTATTTCCTCCCATGCCCATTACCACACAATCTTCATCATTTGGACCTACATTAAATTAACATTTGACCACGCAGAAGTTTTGTTTAAACTTATGAACTGCTCAGGCTCCTACTTTTCTAAGTAGCTCAACCAACAATATTATAAACATCAAATCTATTTAAATGAAGTTTTTTAGTAGAGTATCTAATAAAAGACTGCAGAGATTTTAGTTGATATGTAGCACGTAGGCAAACACTTCTGGAAAATTTATGTTCATCAATACTAAGCATAAAGAAAGACCCATCCTAGGTAATTACCCAAACCACTGAATCTTTTGAAAAAAATTATTGATGTATAATTGACTTACAATATTATATTAGCTTCAGGTGTACAACATAGTGATTTGGTGGTGTTGGTGGTGGTTTGTTTTTTTTTTCCACTGTGCATCTTGCAGGATCTTAGTTCCCTGACCAGGGACTGAACCCGTGCCCTTGGCAGTGAAAGCGCTGAGTCCTAACCACTGGACCTCCAGGGAATTCCCCAGTGTTTTTATACATTATGAAATGATCATCATGAAAAGTCTAGTTAACATCTGTCACCATACAAAGTTATTACAGTATTATTGACTATATTTCCTACACTGTATATTTATTTTATAACTAGAAGTTTGTACCTCTTAATCCCTTTCTCTTATTTTACCCATTCCCCCACCCCGCAGCTTGAAAAGGCTCTGTTAAGTATTCAGCTCAGTTGCACGCTGAGTATGTTGGAAAGTTCTTTATGGGTCACAGAAATAGATATTTCCTAGTCATCTACTGATTAAATTATTAGTGCTTATTCCAAATATGTCTAAATATAGCCAAGTTGTTTAGGCCAAAGCCTAGCTCGGATCATTAGTAAAGTTGAAAATTTCTGAGATGATTCAACTAGGGTGAAATAGAGGTTTCACCTATTCAATACATATTTGAATGTCAGAAACAAATGAGGAACAAAGGTTGGATAAAGAAAGCTGGATTCCCCTAGCTAAATAAACTACTTCAATAAAACTTGATGATTATTTGGTGACTGTTTCAGCCATATTGCTCCCACACAGTTTATTCTTCTAGGTTTTTCTATCTATTCTAAGTTAACTAGAAGTGAAATGATTATCCAAATGGTAAGAAAGGAATTGATCCATTGGGGCTTTAATGTGCTACCCAATATCCTAATTCTGAATTTGTTTTTCCTAAGCTTAAGAATTTTGATGTATTATTGAACATATTTCACTGTGGGAATCATGAATATATGAAACTATTTCCAAGTCTTTCAATGTTCATGTATAGGAATGAGAAGAAAATGTTTGTCATGCAGCAAGAGAAAATTAATACAATAAATTAACCATAAAAGGAATGAATCATAAAGATCATCAAAGTGATTACCATTTATTTGTTGAGGTCAGTATTGTTATTTCTCTTGCTGTTTATTCCAGCATCACTAAGTGAAATACTGAAAAATTTGCAATGATGGGCTCATCAAACATGTGTCTTCTTTAATAAAACTTTTCTCTACCTGTGCTCAACTGGATTCTGTGACACCTATTTCTTCCTACAAAGAGTAGGGAGGAGAAACTAGAAGATTTCTATCTAGTCATCAAAACATTCAATGATTGTTATTCTGGGGATGGGGAGGAGTTCAGGAGAAACCACTGAAGTTAAAATGGAGGGAGCAGTGAGTCTCAGCTGTTTTCCTCTGCAAGAGAATGGAGCATTCAGAATCAGTTCCTTGCTGGTAGCGTTGCTGTGCATCCGTCACGGGCCCCACACAGCCTTCAGGATCTCCCCTGCCAGGACTCGAAGAAGCTGGTGTGAGTGTGAATGGATTTGATAGAAGTTATTTGAGGGTAAATAATTCAAGATGGCAGGCCATTATTTTTATTACCTAACTCTAAATTCATGATGTATATGTATGTAAGTAATTTCTCAAAGGAAAGGTTAGAAGAATGAGCACTGCTTGGCCCATCTATTGGTCTTGACAGAAAAAAAATTTGACTCCACTACTGAGATGCGATTTAGAAGAAGTAACTACAAATCTGACTTTTTAAAATGTGGTGAAAAAAAGAGATGTATGTGTTTGTACAAATACATGGAAATGTGTAGGAGAATATACAACAAAAGTAGATACCATCTAGGTGGGATTAAGAAAGAAAGGGGCAGGTTTTTAATGTTTTCCTTATAACCTATTATTTAACCTCCTAAAACAAGGATGAGTTCCTCTTTTAACAAAGGAGTCTTCTACCTGATGAGAAAGGACATTAAATGTAGAAATGAACTGTTTCCTCTTTTACTTCTCATGTATCAGGAATTTTCCATTTCAGAAGGGAGATTCATGACTGAAACTTTTTATCAAAGGAAAATTAGTTACAAAGCTTTACAGAGGACGACGTTTTTTAAAAGAAAATTTGTAAAAAGAAAATTGCTTCCTTGCTTGAGACTATGAAAGGCAAGTTGCAGCTGAGAGTGAATTTTTAATACTTAGTTAAAAGTCCTTGATAATAGCTGTTTATTATACAAGTGTAACAAATCCTTAATTGTATCAGTGTTTGCAACAAGTCCAACTGCATGATCAGCACATTATGTACATATTATGTCTATCTGATTCAATTAGACTTCGAACATAATCAATACAGAAAAGACTAAAACAATTAGCTTCCTTTTCACACTCTCAAAGTTTGTCAGAGAGTAGCTTAGAAATAAATCTTTATTCTCCATAATTTAGGTTGCATGGGCTGCCAGTACCCAGGAGGTTTCCAACATGGTCCATACAATAGTTATCATTGTGTAATTTAAGTTCATTCTTACACATTCTGCTGTTTCAGGAGGTAGGAACCTAATCCTAAACGCTCTTTCAAGAATACTAAATGAGAAAACACATTTCCAACTTTCTGAGGCAACAAGAACTATTACAAAAATTAGAAAATGATCAAAATCTGCTGTTTCTTTCTAGAAAAGCAGAAACTAGACTTGCCAGTTATCTTCTTTACTGAATCCAACTATTAGTTTGATTGAACCAGGATTTTTTATTGTTCTGTTTTTTGGCCAAAAAGCCACATGCCTCAAATTTGCTTTTACCATATAAGCAAATATAATTATTCAAATATTTAAATATGAATAAAACCTCATTAAATTTCCGTACAGAAAACCAGAGTCCCTTTCTAATAAAAAGGCAAAAACCCAAGGATGCCTTATTTGGAGACTGCCTGAAAAGTGCCTTCCAAAATATGATTTGAATTCACATCAGAGAAAGCTCCTAACAGGCCAACTTTTGTCAACTAACATCTTCTTTGCAACATCCATGTATTAGTGAAGGAAGCAGAGCAATTTTATGCCAGAATACTAAGTTGTACAAGGAGCACCAGCTGAGGAATCAGAGGACTCCAACTATACCAACAAGTAGCTTTGTGACCTCAGGCAAAGCCCTTCACCCAACAGAGAAGTTAAGCTGTTTCCTCACTCATCAGATGCAGACAGCTTTCCTTACTGATCTCAAGGAATTACAAGAGAACTCAAATAACATAACAACACTAGCATCTTTCCATTCATAATGGGTTACTGTATTTTAACCTATTTATATATGTTTTATTTCCCACTACATTATACATTCTTCTAATGTAGGTACTGTGCCTTTTTTCTTTATATTCCAATTACTGTAGGATCACAATACATGTTTGTGAAGTGAAATACTGCTTTTAAAAAGTAAAGCACCATATAAACGTAAGGTGTTTTGTATGATTTTGCATCAGTATTGACAATAGGAGTCAGTCTAAAGATGAAAACCCCTCTGTGAGGTAGTCATTTCATATTGAAGGGTATTGTGTTCTGAGTTGATGGGATCCACATTTCTCTCTGAATTCAGTGCTACAACCAAGGCCATAATCTACTAGGCCCTGGGTTCCTCATGAAAAAGTTCTTAGTCTTTTTAGTTTATGTTTCTCATCTCTCATTGAATGAAGTGCATTCTGTGGTGGAAGTGTGGAATATACTATATATATAATATATATATAAAAAATATAATATATAAAAGGAATGCAAGTAAACAAATAAAAATGATTATCAAGTTGTAGACTTTCTAAATAAGGTTCCCCAATGCATCCACAAGATCACTGCATTTTAAGGACAGTTTGCACAAATACCAACTCTATTTTCAAACAAACAAGAAAAAACTCCACATTTCCAGCAAACACTAGAAAAATAGTCTTTTCTTCTTTACATACAAAAAGAAATCTACTTCAAAGGCAGCACAGCTGCATATATTCTAACATTGCATATACGTTAATAATGATTTTGGGGTTTTTTTTTTTAAGAATGATAAAAATTATTTTTTTAGCTAGGTAAAAATTCCAAGAGCTATTGACCAGGATCTATCAGTTTCTGGATCACTCAAATAGTATATAAAATATCATAGTAACAGAAGACCAACAAGACAAAATAAAAAGTCAATGGATGTGGATAAAATTATCCTGTTCAGTAATAAAGAAAATTCCCTCAGCAAAACTGAGCATTCTTTACATAAAAAGAAAATTTAATAAAATAATTTTCATACCACCAATTCCTGCCACATAAAATGTAGCCAACAAATGTAAAACAAATGACTAAAAATCAATATGGTAACTGAGAAATATGTTCAAAGAAAATACAAGACTTTGTCTCCAGTTTCATTGCTTAATCTTTAATATAAAGTCCTAATTTAGCATTTCAAGTTATTCACTTTCCTTTTTATCTGTTTTGTGTGACCTAATATTTGTCCTGTTTCATCAGTACTTCTTTGCTGCACCATCCTGCAGGTGTGAAATTAAAGAAAGAGAATTCAAATGACTTGAATAGGATCAAATAGTAAATTCATGACAGAGTTGCCAATGCACTAGAATTCAGCATCAGAATCTTCATTACCACTTCAGACCACTGTGTTGTACTATTCACTCCCCTAGTAATTCTTACACCACTGAAAATATATATATTTATATAAATATACATTCATATTAAATATATGTATATATGAGACTTTAAAGGTGGTACACTAATTTTGATGCGAGAAAACACATGTTTCAATTATACTCCATGGAATCATATTGACTCTCCATTAAAGGTCATTTTTAAAAGAAACTTTTAGATTGAATGTGAAAATTGGAACATGGATGATAAAATATTATTTTATAAAAGCTATTTGTTTTGGACTTCCAAAAGAAACCCCACATATGACTAATTTAGAGTCACTGGAATTCCTTGCTACTTTAGACAAAGGCTAACAGAGTGAAGAGCTACTGGTAAGCAAGTCAGATGAGTAGGAAAGAAAGGTGGCTCAGCTAATTCAATTACATAAATATCCAAAAATCTAAGTAGAAGTGTTCTAAACCTTTTGCCACAAAGGATATCAATATTTCAATATTCTCCATCAAGGGACCTACATTTTGAGAGATCTAGTTCATGGCACAAATTACACTAAATAAGTTTTTAATTAATATGAGTTGTCTTAGAGCACTGAGTTGATATAATTCCAGGCAAAAACAAAGACCCTAATTATTCTCCATAGCCTTAACAAGGGTTAATATATACTTCCTCCCAGGTGTACTGAAACAATGAAAAGGCTTACCCTAGGATCTCTAAGGATTCATATCATGAACTATTATGTTAGGGAACCCAGTTTTGCCTCCATACCCCAGTGTCCATAACTCCCTCACATTCTGAATACTAATGACATGAAGAGCCATTGATGAATTCATCTATTACGCTCTTTTTGTCACTTAATCCATCAGGAAGTCCTGCTGAATCTACCTCCCTAGAACATCTCCAATTTTTCCGTTTCTCTGTTTTCTCTCCCACCTTCCCTGTTCAAGGCACTATTATCGTTTTCATGGGCCACAGTAACAGCTGCCAACCAGGGCTCCATGCCTTCACTTTCCTCCCCTTAAAATACATTCGTTCCACAGAGAATTTGGAGTTTTCTCTTTGATGTGTTGATCACATCTTGTTGCTTACCTGTTTAAGGTTCTTTAGTGATTTCTCATTACATTTATTTATTCTGTTGTTGTTGTCATTGTGACAACTTTTTTTTATTGAAGTATAGTTGATTTACAATGTGTTAATTTCTGCTGCACAGCAAAGTGATTCAGTTATACATACGTATACATTCTTTTTCATATTCTTTTCCATTATGGTTTATCACAGGATATTGAATATAGTTCCCCGTGCTATACAGTAGGGCCTTGTTGCTCATCCATTCTATACACATAATAGCTTGGATGTGATTTTAGGAACTATAGGAACCTGGACTCCATGGCTCTTATTGTCTCTAAGCCGGACCTGGTCACCTTTTTGGAGCAAATGACGGATCCCTGGGATGAGACGGAAAAGGAGACCACAGCCATACACTCATTACATTTAAAATAAAACTGAGACTCCTTACAATGACCTACAAGATGTGATAATGATCTGACCCATCCCTTCCTCTCCAATTTAACTTTCAAACCACTTCTTCCCTAGATGCTGGTCATCAGCCTAACTATACTGCTTTACTTTCCTCAAATAAGTCAGATGCATTCCTTGCACTTGCTGTCACCTCCACCTGGAACTCCCTTCTCTCTGATCATCCCATAACCAGCTCTTTGTTAACTGTTCTGATCTCACTTCAAATGACACCTATTCACCGAGGCCTTCCGTGATGCCTCAATCTGTCACAACCCTTTTATATACCTTCTATTACATTACTTGATTTTATTTTTTATCAGCACTTTTATCATTATCTGAAATCATCATATTCATTTATTTGTTTACTTGTCAATATCCCCCAATTAGAATGTAAGCTGTATGACAATGGGGATTGGCACATAGTAGGCATTCAATAAACACTTGCTGAACAGAAGAATCGATGCCATAAGCTAATTCTTTTTTGTTTGTTTGTTTGTTTGTTTGTTTTGTTTTGTTTGTGGTGTGCGGGCCTCTCACTGTTGTGGCCTCTCCCGTTGCGGAGCACAGGCTCCGGACGCGCAGGCCTAGCGGCCATGGCTCACGGGCTTAGTTGCTCCGCGGCATGTGGGATCTTCCCGGACCGGGGCACGAACCCGTGTCTCCTGCATCGGCAGGCGGATTCTCAACCACTGCGCCACCAGGGAAGCCCATAAGCTAATTCTTTTAACCGAACCTATTTGGGAATATGTCTGATCTCTACTACTAGATATGTTTATTCGTGATGGATGTTTACTTTTGTTCTCTTTTTCCTGCACATGGTAAATAATTAATCAATTCTTTGAGTAAATGAATTTTAAAAGTGCATAAATCATTTTAATTCCATCAGAGACTTCTCTTCTAGACACAATGATACACTCTAGGTTATTACAGGGCATAGCATCTGTAAGTGGAGGACAAAGAAGGAAAATGAGAATCAATTCTTGACTTCTAGGCTGGAGAAATGCATGGAAACAATAAACTATAATACAAAATAGGGTGAAATAAATACAACTGGAGGATGAGAATTAAGATCAGAGATGGAGACTGATTAGTGAAGATGCGCCAAAGTCCAAGACACGTGCAAGGATAAAGGAAAAGTAAAGCTGAAGATGGGGAATATTTGAGCAACATCTTAATTTTGCAGAAAATGAGAAATTCTTTCCTTTTTTTTTTTTGGCCACGCAGCATGCGGAACTTCCCAGATCACATTTGAAGCGTGGAGTCTTAACCACTGGACCACCAGGGAAGCCTGAGAAGCTCTTAAAGAAGAGGAATAAATGATGAATTAGTCCTCTGTTTAGATGTGATCTCCTCCAGGAGGCTGAGGTCTCCTTCCCTCACCATATTGGTTAGTGGACCCCATAGTATCACTCACTTCCCAATAGAGAATCTATTACATTGAACAGTAATTGCCAGTTTACCAGTTTGATTTTTTTCATTGTCTGAAAGTTCTAAAAGGGCAGTATATGGATATCTTACTCACCATTTTATCCCCACGTTCTGGCAAAGTACTTAAATCATGCAAAGGGCTCAATAAATGATTTTTGAAAGAAAAAATAAAGAAGGTAAGGAAGAGAACACAGGAGGAAGGAAAGGAGAAAGGGAGGGAAGAAGAGGAGGAAAAGCCAGCCTCCTTCCTACTCTGCACCACCCCTCCCCACCAAGCAGTGGGGTGAGCAGCACCTAATGTACTGCCCACCATTTGAAAATCTGGATATGGTTTACCAAGTGAGTGTAATTGGCAGAATAAACTATTAGCAGCACATCAAATACATCATACTCATAGTAACAAAAATAAACCCAGTTCCAACAGTTATATTCTTAGGTTATATCTTTTGCAGGATTTAATTGAAGAAACATTTTAAACATTTATCCAGATTTCAAAACCATGTATTAGTCATTGATATAATATATTCTCATACGTGTGTTCAATATTTAGGCAATTTATTATTTTTATCTTAATTAAGACTTGTCTTTTTTTAACTTGCAGCAAGCTAAACTACATGTATTGTCATAGTCAGAACTCTAAACTCTGAACTTCATTTGTTTGACTGGGTAGGTCCTTAATATATAAGCCGTCTGTAGTGAGGTCATTTCAAAATATAAATGTACCTGGTGCCCCATTGGGAATTATCCATATATTTAATACTTGAAACAGAAGCAGGAAATTGAGAGAAGTTTTGATTCTATCTAGTGTGTACTACAGTCTTTTATTTTGCACTGGGACAAGGTCACTCGGAAAAACTAATGGAGTCTATACAGGAAACAGCCTGCCTTGTCCTTCTTGAACAAGGAGACTGTACTGACCTTCAGTTTCACCGTTTGTTTTGGAAGAACATGTACTGCACAGCTAAAGTGGCTCCTTAGGCAACTCAAGAATGGGCAATTGCAGTTTTAAACCCAGATCTACAAAAGACTTCCATTAAGCAAATCAATGACTTCATTAATATCAGTTTCTTCAGTTATAAAATGGACCTTTTAAGTGAAAACAATCAGTGAATAGTTGATATAAATATATAAAAACAATCTACTTATTTTTGACATTATCATATTTACTTTTAAGCAATATGTACCTTTAATTTGGTGTAATATGAACCACATTGATCATCTGTCTGCCAATTTAATGTGCTTGTGGCACAAAATTTATCATAAACCACTTAAGAATTTTTGAAACAAAATATTCCCTGCCCTCACAATCAAAACAGCATTTCCAAAGGAGACTCAGAATATATGCAGATATACTGAAGCGAGTCCACGCCGTTCAATTTTTAGATCTTGAATATCTAGTCAGAGTCTTCTAAGACCTGTACTATACCTTCTGCTTCTTGATAAAACAAGCTAATCTTAAGAAGAGTTGTTTATGCATTGTTTCTTTGCTTTACTGTGTAGAGAAGGAAAGGCAGCAGTATGGGAAATAGCAAGCACAGAATTTTGAACCAGAACTCCCAGCTTTGAGTCCTAGATCTATCATTTACTACTTGTGCAATCTTGGGAAACTCATTTCCTGTCTCTGAGGGTCTCAGAACCCTCAGTTTCTTTGTCAGCACACAGGGATAAGAATGCACATGCTGGTACAACTTAACTGCCTGCAGTGAAAATATCTAAGGAGCTATGTGTAGAGTGTCCCATATATGCTTGTTATTACATTTCCATAATCTTTACAGTTCATTCTTTATTAGGGAAAACGTTTTAAAAATTCCAAAATCAAACAAGGTAAGTGTTTTTGACAAGCTTTCTGATCGGGTGTTAGGTTATCTGCACTGACTTGGATGCTCCCAGATTTAAACAAAACTGCACAGACTCATACTGAGTATTTTCCTTGACATTGATAAATTCCTTGTTGCCAAAGAGTACAGAAGATGAATGCACTTGGCCAAAATAAGAGCAGTATAAAAACACCTTCCTTTGGATAGTGCCGGGCAGGCCTTCAAAACAATGGTTGAATGAACCTTCTCTATGGGCAAGATTAAAGTCCTTTTGATCAAGGTTCTCATTGGAAGACAATCTATCAGTCAATTTCCTCCAAGTTATTTTTTAACCCAACTTCTTTGACTGTGTCCTAATAAATAAGGAAGGTTTTACATTAATGTCCTGCAGCCTCATACCAAGCCAGACTTTGCAATACAATCAGCTATTATGGGCCAAATTTTCCTCTTAGACGTCAACTTGTCTATATATATCGGCACTACCAGACACCTGCTTTAATAACTTCTCTAACCAGTTCAAACATGTAGTTGTATTTTATGTATCTTTAGTCTCCTTATTTATGACAGCATAAAAAAAACTGTTTGTGAGATAAATCTTTGAGCACATTTCCTTCAGGCAGATTTTGGAATTCTCCTAAAATAAAAACATAGAAAGCCGTGGAAGATGGTTGGGATAGCTAGCAGACCAGAGTTGGCACTAGCGAATGCCAACTAATACAATTTTTATGGAGCAAATATATTCTTTTGCTGTTTTTGAAAATGAATTACAGAAACTGAAATATAATTCCCTTTTTAGGCAATTTTTGTAACTCGAATGTATTCAGAAAAGACAAGTGGACCAAAAGATAGAGCTCTCTGACATCTGGGACTTTCCTACCTTATTCTCAGTTCCAGGGCCTGCCACTCTGCTCTTACTGACCATGTGCTTCAGATTTGGTCTGGTGTCTGAAAGCTGTCCTTTTCCTACTTCAAAATGAAGTCAGCTACCCTGCCATCATGGTGTCTCTCCCGCCATTAGTCTCTGCTTTACAGAGCTCTGTCTTATAACAGTTCTATCAGTTATGTATATTTCTTACTCAGAAATTGCTAAAAAGGAATAGAGGTTTAACAGACTGCGGCAATGGGAAAACAGCCTGAAAATTACAGGGGCAGAAGTTGAACAACACTGTATGTTGTTTTTATGAAAATACAAATTGCTGAGAACAATTTGTAAAATGCAGATATATCTTAAAACAGAGAAGTCCTAACACTGTAATCTTAAATTTTGGCAGTTATGTGTAGTTCATTATTACTTTAACATTCAATTATAGTAACGGTGAGGGATTTCCATTTTCATTAGATTCCATACGTAGTCTGGAGGACCTATACATTAGGAAAAATGGATAAACCTTCCTAGCTGCTGGCAAGAAATTGACAGTGTTGTGTTGTGTCCTTGGTGGTGGTAGCGTTGTCCACGTTGGTGGTAACAGGGAGGTAGTTTTTGGTTTTGTTTTTTCATTTGACATGAATGTGCAGCAGAACTAGACGGAAAACTCAATTCCAAACACATGTCTTCTTTACAGATTGAAATAACTTTTTGGCTATCTTTCTAGATGTATAATTATGTAAACATACCATTGATACTTTAAATAATCTAAAAATTGAATTAAATATAGTAAAGTCAATACAAAGGGAAAACTATACCCATAAGAGATATTAAAAATCTTTATGTGTGTCTTTGCAAAATAAGCCATAGAAACAAAGTGATCATAATTTATGACATATTTTATATTTCATGTGTTTCCCACATCAACATCAACAATCTTGTAAAGAAAATAAAGCTTCAGACATATCATGTGTCCCCAAAATATACATGTTTTAGTGAATGGATGCAATGCTATATGACTGAATGACTGCCAGTAAAGAATTAAAGCTCAGAGAAACTGACACACTAGAGATGGCACATTAATAAATTTTAGGATCCTGGCCTTGAACACAGGTATTTTTACTCTAGTTTCATTGTGCTTTTGACTTCCCATTATTCTCTTTCCAACAACGGACAGTGATTTTCATCTACTCTTCTCTTCTGCTGTAGAGCTATGATATCCTGGGCAAGTTAAGTCTAATGCAATTTTCAAGTTTATAAACTAATATATGGCCATTAATTTATAGCATTTGCTTTTTGATCTCTGGACAAATCTGGACTGTGGGAGACATACTGGGGAAGAGATGCATAGAGAGTAGTGCAGTCAAATCAAAATCAGAAGAGAAGAAAACAGAGAGCACTTCCCAATTTAAGAGCAGAATCAAAAAATACAGCATTCATCTTCAATTTATACTGGGGATTCCACTAAAAGCAATGATACCATTAGTAATCTTGGTTTTCCCCCTTAAAGAACAGAAAAGATTTGGACCTTTCCTGAACCCAGAGTTCTCAACCAGAAAGACCTGATCTGTTAAGGGATGGGTAGAAAGTAACCTGTTTCAAATTGTTTTCAATTAGTATTAAATATTATAAACTTAAGCTTCAAATGATTTAACTTAAGCAAAAGTTATAGTCAATTCAAGCTTATCCCTATAATAAAAGCACATGGTATATGCATCTCAATATTGCTTCTCAAAACTTAAAGATGGGGTGGAAGAACCGTTGAGACTCTGTGAATTGCTTAGGATCCAAAGCTTATCTGGGTGAACCCATGGAAAAGTTGAAGGCTTAAAAATACTCTCCTAGACAGAGAGGTCTAACCTGATCAAATATTTTATACCTATTTCCTAACACCTGTAAAAAAACAGTAAGTAGGCACCCACCTGAGCCACTGATTTCCCTAAGTATGAGAAAACGGGAAAGAAGCAACATTTAAATGAACTTTGTTGCTCTGGACAATTAACCCAATGGATCAAAGGGGATTATTCTTGAATAATCATCTTGCCAACTATTGTCTCGAATTTAAGAGTAAAGTAAACATAAATAACAGGGAAATATTACACTGTATATGAGTTCCAAGTATATTAATTCTTGCTTTGTCAATGTTCAGAGAGTGATAGCATTTTTTTTTCCAGTCAAATAAAAATAAAGGTTTCTCTTAGACAAGGAATTCCATCATTTCTGAACTTTTACAACTGTGTGCTTTACCTATCATTTTCATATGCTTCCTTAACCAGCAAATGATGTGGTAAAATTGTGGGTAGCGGCAGCATAAAGAACAGAACCATTTTAATTTCTCCCATCTGGCATATTAGCATTAATAAAAGATGTTTAAAAAGAGAAGCACTGAAAGGCTTTCACCTCTTGATTTAACAAGATAATAAGGAAAGCTTGCAATCTGCCACTAAATATAACTGATAAGAATAAGAGTATAATGTGATGATCACCAAGATTAACCTTTGAGTCAATTTTTAAAACCCTGCTGATTACAATACAATCAAGTTAAAACGAGCACTGAAATTGTTGTTGTTACTTTTTAGTACAAATACAATAGGAAACTTTCCATTACATAGTATATAGTCTACATAGACTAATAGAACCAAAATTGAGAGTATACCTACAGCTGCCTTATCTGTCAAACTGACCATAATGGATCTCCTACTCTATGGAGTTAGCTGCCTTAGTATTACTACTGAATCCTCATATTACTGGTTTAGATTAAGTACAGCATAATACTGACAATACATTTCTACATTTATCTGTTTCACCTAGTTTTATGGTTTTTACACAAACATTCCTCTTGCTAACAACTCATTACTATTTTCCATTTACCCTGGGTTTTTGACGGGACAAGGGGGATGATTTTATTTACCCTAGCAGGTTCTCAATTAAAGTGGGATTTGAGGATTATATTCTTTTTAATTGGAAAATTACCTGAGTTATTGTCCAAGCTTTTCACAGCTTTGTTGGCTGATGTTTTGACCACAACTAGAGATCTGAAGAACACCACAGCTGACAACTGCATAAAGTAATAAAATTAACAGCTCACAAGGGAGTTTAAAACAAATGTAATCTCAATTCATTTCTTCAGGTTACCCTTGACTGCACATCAGATGGGGTATTTCAGACAGCTATCCTACAGGATAAAAAAAAACAGGCTGCGAGTAAAACTTTGCTTACAAATATGCTTATTTCTACTGAAACAGATTTATAATAGGGTCAATGAGGTCATCTGTTGATCCTGATATCAAGAAACACCTAGAAATACAAGGACAGACCCGGTTACGTAAGCCGTACCCACGTTAATCACTACCTTAAATGAGGCAGAGATTTTTGTTTTGTTTTGTTTCACTTAGTCAAGGCAAAATTTAGTTGTGCGCTGCTTAGAGCTTAGAACTGAGCTTAGAATGTACAGAATGTTCCTAAGATATCCTTGATGCAAATGTTTAAGTACCTGTAGGGCAGAAAATTTATTTATATAATGAATCGATAAGCACATAAGGAGTGAATGAAGACTAGTTTAGTTTTGCACATATGGTATTCAATCCTCAAGGCCACCTTTGTGTTACAAAAATACAAATAAACCTGTAGCAATCGCAATGGATATATACATGCCATGTAATCATCTTTACTATAAATCTTGTTTAATCTCGCAATTGAAAGCAACTGTATATATTTAAAAGTCCAATGCAAAAAGCAGTGCAGACTGAGGGACAATAATGAGAATTCTATGCACAAAAAGAGGGCTGAATATGGTCCACAGGAGGAATGATAAACCCATGGTAACCGTGGCAGATTTTTATTTTTAGACAATCTCAATCAAAATCATTTGGCTAGAATTTTTTTTTTTTAGATTGAAGATTCCAACTATAAAAAAATCCTATTCTATATTCAGGGCTATAAGAATACATAGTGTACATAAATCATTGATAATTAGGAAGATATAAATAGTCTAAGTCTTCATTCATTCTTCATATAGAGAAAGTAAGGGATTTGGACCTTGTATAGTACCTAAGAAGAATTATAACTTCTCACCTACTGTGTTCAGTATTAATTTCAGTAATCCTAAAAGTAAGTACATTTCTTTTTTGTTTCTTTTTAAAAAAATTTAAAAATCATTAAAAGTGGAGTTTCACAGATACACAGAATGGATCATATGCACTAACAGCAATAAGTACTACATTTTATTTATTTATTTATTTATTTATTTATTTTGCGGTATACGGGCCTCTCACTGTTGTGGCCTCTCCCGTTGAGGAGCACAGGCCCCGGACGCACAGGCTCGGTGGCCATGGCTCACGGACCCAGCCACTCCGCGGCATGTGGGATCTTCCCGGACCGGGGCACGAACCTGTGTCCCCTGCATCAGCAGGCGGACTCTCAACCACTGCACCACCAGGGAAGCCCAGTACTACATTTTAGATGAAAAGATTCACATGTATCATGAGATCCCTTTATTTTCTGTCTCTCAATTTTTTATTAATAAAGACTACTGAATCTGCTAAACAATACATTATTACCATTTTCATTTAAAATAAAAATAATTGTGTTTCTGTTTGAAGACATGGAATTAAATTTGAATAAGAATCACTGGTTAATTTTCCTAAAGCTAAAGGATATGAACACTTACTGCTTTCTGTATTTCAAAAACTTTTCAAATACCAATGGAAAAGCTTTTTTTAAATTTCCTTTAAGCTGCCATCTTTTACAAAGTAAAGAATACTTGATTCAATGTTTTCCAACCAAAAGAAGTCAAAAAGTCTCCAATGGGCAATTATTCTCTATGGATCTGTCCTCATGGCAAGTTCTTCTAGAATATTTGGAACTCCCTTGGTGGTGAATTTTCCAAGAATTATACATTACTTTAAGACAGTTTCTATAATGTGGATGAATCATAAAGTAAACTCTTTGTTTAAGAAAACCACTGGACGTGTATGTTTACCACACTGTTTGCATGGCTTTGGTTTTGTTGAGAAGATGGTGTGATGAATTCAAGGTTTCCACTTCTATTTCTCCAGCCAAAGGATATGGATGAATCACTAACAATTCATTACCACTACTGGAAAACTAACACAAAGCACATTCCATGTTAATTCCACATTGGTAGTATCAACTTTGTATATGGAAATTGATATAAATAATTCCCTTTATATTAAATACATTTCAAATTTTAATTAACTAAATAGAAAGCCAGTACAACTCATCTTGAAACAAAAAGCAATATATAGCATTGAAAAATTAATTTGTGTCAGTTCTTTGTTTTTCAATACCATTCTCAAAAAAAAAAGAAAAAAAAAAGGAACCAGATGACTGGAGAAATGAAAATATGGCTGATTCCAGAGCTGTGGTAAGGAAAATACAAGATAAGACTGATAAGACCGGAGCATCTTGTAGTACTAGCACAAGAAATAAAGGATTGGAGCATATGCCCAAAGGACACAGAAGTCAACCTAGGAGAGCCCCCCAAAAGCCAAAGCTGGAACAATTTGATCAACAAAATAAATAATGGAGTACTGGGTTACAGCCCAAAGTATAAAATAAATATCCATGTGTCCACACTAATATAAATAAATGAATATATTTATTTATCATTTGTTTATGGGAAGAAGAGACAAATCCTTAAAGAATTCTAACTATATCTATAGATTCTCTCCTCCTGGAGGTGGAGCTTAATTCCCCTCCTCTTGAGTATAGTCTGGAATTAGTGATCACTTCTAATGAATAGAGTATGGAATAGGAAAAATTATAAGCTTACCATGGAGAAACCCTGAAAACACTATTTTAATAAGCAATAAAGATTAACATCATCAGTGATGTCACATGGGTATGATGTGCCCTCTGATGTAGTAGATGAGAAGCGTACTTCACCTCTGTAATATTCTTTAGAAAACTCATAATTCCAGTATAATGATGATAAAAACATCAGACAAACACAGATCAGGGGATATTCAATAGAAGGCATGGCTAGTACTCCTCAAGACAGTCAAGGTCATGAACAACAAGACTGAGAAACTATCAAAGATCAGAGGAGACTGAGGAAATATGGCAAATAGATACAATGTGTTATTCTGCATTAGATGCTGGAACATTAATGGAAAATTCGGTGATATTTGAGTAGTTTGGAGTTTAGTTAGGTTTCTTCATTTCAAGAAAGGTAGCATGGTGATACAAGATGTTAATAATGGGGAAAACAACGTGAGGGGTATATAGAAACTCGCTGCACTATCTTTCTTACTTTTCTGTAAATCTAAAATATTCCCAAACAAAAAGTTCTTTAAAAAATAACTGCTGCAATTGGGGCAAGGGGTACATGGAAAATTTCTGTACCTCACCCTCAATTTTGCTGTGAACTTTAAACTGTTCTAAAAAACTTAAGTTTTAATTAAAATAAAAAGAGTAGGGACTTCCCTGGTGGCACAGTGGCTGGGAATCTGCCTGCCAATGCAGGGGACACGGGTTCGAGCCGTGGTCCGGGAGGATCCCACATGCCACGGAGCAACCGAGCCCGTGCGCCACAGCTACTGAGCCTGCACTCTAGAGCCCGTGAGCCACAGCTCCTGAGCCCACGTGCCATGACTACTGAAGCCCGCGCACCTAGAGCCCATGCTCCGCAACAAGAGAAGCCACCGCAATGAGAGGCCCATGCACCACAACGAAGAGTGGTCCCCACTTGCCGCAACTGGAGAAGGCCCACACACAGCCACGAAGACCCAACACAGCCAAAAATAAATAAATAAATTTATTTTTTAAAAAAAGAAAGGAGTATTGTTCACTTGCAGAAAAACTTTCATAAATAGAGAGCCCAGAAATAAACACTTGTATATGGTCAAACAATTTTCAAAAAGGGTGTCAAGACCTTTCAATGGGGAAAGGACATCATTTCAACAAATGATGTTAGGAAAACTGATATCCATCCACCTGCAAAAGAATGAATTTGGACCCTGACCTTATATCATATACAATAATTAATTCAGAATGGATCAAAGACCTAAACATAAGAGCTAAAATTATAAAACACTTAGAAAAAAACATAGGGGTAAAATCTCATGACAGTGGATTTGGCAATGATTTTTGGATATTACACCAAAAGACAGGCAACAAAAGAAAAAATAGATAAGTTGGACTTCATTAAAATTAAAAAAATGTTTTTGCATCAAAGAACAATATCAACAGAATGGAAAGGCAATCTACAGAATGAGCAAAAATATTTGTGAATCATGTATCTAATAAGGGGTTGATATCCAGAATATATAAAGAACTCCTACAACTCAACAACAACAACAAATAACCTAATTTAAAAATGGGCAAGGACTTAAATAGACATTTCTCCAAAGAAGATAAACAAATGGCCAATAAGCATATGAAAAGATGCTCAAGTCACTAATTGTTATGTAAGTATCAACCAAAACTATAATGACATACCACTACACATGAAACAGGATGGCAATTATCAAAAACAAACAAAAAACAAACAGAAAATAACAAATATTGGTGAGAATATGGATAAACAAAATATGGTATATACATTAAATGGAATATTATTCAGCCTTAAAATTCTGACACTTGCTACAACATGGATGAACCTTGAAGACATTATGCTAAGTGAAATAAGCCAGTCACAATAGTACAAATACTGTATGATTCCACTTATATGAGATACCTAGAGTAACCAAATACATAGAGACAGATGAGAAAATATTTGTGAATCATATATCTGATAGTAGAATAGTGGTTGCCAAGGGCTGGAGGTGGGGGTAATGGGGAGTTAATTTTTAATGGGTATAGAGTTTTAGTGGAGAAGATGAAAAATTCTGGAGATGGATAGTGGTGATAGTTGCATAACAATTTGAACGTACTTAATGCCACAGAACTGTATACTTCTAAAAATGGTTAAAATGGTGAATTTGATATGCATATTTTACTACAAAACTTTAAAGATAATTGTCATAATAATATGTGCTGTTTTTTAAACTATTTTGTTGATGATTGCTGTATACATATTGTGAATATTTCCAGAGACAGGTTGCTGAACATAAATAACAAATGGAGATTGGAAACTGCATTATAAAACCATTTATGATTAAAAAGTTAAGAAGTGCCAAAACCAGGTAAAGATAAATCATTTAAATGTGTGAGAGAGTTAGCAATAGACAGTTTAAGCCTCTTAGGTTACTCAATTAGGTGAAATCTCTAGAGATCAGTAGTGGCTAACATAATAACTACTTTTTTAAAACAATAGGATATCACACATTAGTTTTCTTGATATAATCAAACTAACAAAAGTAAAAGGTGGGAATAATAATAATAATAAAGTATACCTTTATATAAGTAAAAATATACTCTGTCAAACATTTCACTTTTGTTGAGCTAAAGCTTTAAGCTTTGCTGTGCTTAAAGTACAGCATTATAATAAGTGGAAGTAATACACTGACCTGAAGAAAACATTCAAAAAATATCATAGTAATTTAAAAAATTTTTCTTTCCTCCTGAGGATATTTTCTTGTTCTCTTTATGTGATTTTTTTTCCCCATTATAACCCCTCTCTTCCCAATTCTATCCTCCTCATTATTTTTCTAGTCAGACAGTCAGTAAGGGGCAGAGAGATTTTGTCTCTCAAGTTTGTCAGGGTGTATCTTTAGAACATGTAAATTGAAAGAAAAGTCATTCATTCATTCAGTCAGTCAGTCCTTATTTAATACATACTATTAAGGGCCTAATTATGTAAAAGTTTGTTCTTGATACTGTGCTCTAGTCAAATATTTTATTTCTGATCTTATTTTGCTCTATAGTATAAATCTCCTCTTTACTATTATTAGTCTTGCTTTTTGTTTCCCCCTCTTCTAACCACAAGCCCCTTTTTTCAAAAAAAAAATAAAAAACTAAAATAAAATTTGACCAAGATTTAGATACTTAAGAGCTTAATTGACCGTGTAATTCTGAAACATGGATTTTATTACTAGGAAACGCATGGTTATAGGTATACAGTTTAATGATGACAAATCCTGCACATCAAATTCTATTTTTATTTAAATTTATTTTTTAAAAAAGGCTTACCCATGAATCAGAGACATAATCTCTTATAACATACCATATGTCTTTACCTTTGTAGCACATGTTTAAAAGCAGCCTTAATTAGAGTCAATGCATTGTTTGGTTTCTCCACTGCCACTTCCCTCATCCTGTTAAGCACTATAGCAAAGTTAGCCCTGCTCCTTTGGGCAGGATGGAGATCACATTAGTGGAGACGAGGCTTTGGAGGGTCCAGAAAATCTAAGGGGGTACCACAGGGCATTAACTAAAATTCCTTCAAGGAAACAACATAAAAGGTCTTATTTTTTGCTCACAGAAACAAATATTTATAAGATACAAATGCTTTTCTAGTTTAGAGGACCTTATTAAATAATCAAGTGAGAGGAAATAAGAAATAAAATAATTTCTTACTTCAGATCTTCTGTTTCTTATTTTGTCCCATGAGCAAAGAGGATATGGTCATATAATTACAGAATTCTAAGAAATATCTAAGGCTGAGTGTCCTGCTTGTAACTGTAAAGCTCGTCTTGGTCTAAAGAACTGAATGTTGGTTCATGTTCATTCAGGAGAGTTTAGTCTTTTGATTATTTTAAAAGCACTGCAAATACTAAATTACCTTCTTTAACTTGATATCCCTCATTCCTTGTCTCCTCCTCTTCATATTTCCAACTCATTGTTTTTAATATAAAATAAAATTATTTATATTGCTGTAGAAGAGTTTACATTAGCCTGGCTTCTTATTTAGTGTCTTCTTGCATCCAAAGCCTTTAATTCCAGCTATGTTTGAGCTTCCTTGCCTTTATAGACAATACTATATACTAGATAAACTTTTTATCTAAAACTGTCCAGCAATATCATGAGTTCTCTATAAACCCATCCCCATCAACTATACTTCTGTGAAAAATTAAGAAATTAAAATAATCAAATATACAACATTATTTTCATTGTTTCTTCCTAGAATTTAATTAGACAACAGGAATCACTTTTGGATAACACTTGTCTAAAAACATTGGCTAGCATCTGCTACTTGCATATGACTATTCTAGGCACTTTAATAGAAACCAAAACACATGACCTCTGCTCTCAAGTATAACTGAACTACAAAGCAGTCATTAATAGAAGAAATAAAGTTCCTCCAAATCACAGTAACTTGAATGGACAATCAAAAGTTAAGATTTGTGGAGAATATTTAGTTACTTTCATCCTTTTGGTTTTAATAGATGAAATTTTTAAACTCATCCTTACTTCTTTGCTTCCTCACCAGAGCCTTCACATTTCTTACCCCTTTGTCCTTCTCATGGCCCCCCTAAAAATCCCAACCCTTCTCCACTCCTCCACAAAGATGTGCTTATCATTTTTAAACACACACACACACACACACACACACACACACACACACACACACACACCAGGCAAATTGATGGCATTATACATTTACACTTTCCAATCTGAGGCATTTTTAGCATCCTAATTCTGCAATCATTTTACGTGCTGCTAATCAAATCCCTTTCCAACCCTCAAAGCAGCCACTCAAAACCATTATCAAACTTACCCATATCAATGGCCTCTCACTCCACCCTTCAATTGCCTGCCTCCAGCTAAACCCAGAAATTAGAGGCTCTTAAGGCTAAACTCCCTCTACTCAGTATCTCCCTTCTCTTCACAACCCCCTCCTACCTGAAACACACATCTGTAAATTTATCTACGCTGGTACTCTCTCCCTCTCTCTCCCTTCCTTCTTTCCTTTCTTCAAATCTCAGATTGGCTCCTCTGCACTGTCCCTTAGCATTTCTGCATATATGTTTACTTTCCTCTAATAAGCTTATTCTCATGAAGGCAGTTCTTTTCAACATTTACCCACATCCTTTACCCTCTCTGCTCACCATTACGCCCTTCACCTCAATTAATAACTTCAGTAGCTCAGACTTCAAAGAAGAAATGGCAGCTGTACGAAATGAAGTTGTTTCCTCAACGTGTTCCCCCATAAACATACACAGAAATAAACTTACCTATTTTGGTACCTGTATTTTACTAAACTTTTTGTGGTCTCAGAGGGGAAGATGTGGTTCCCTCCCCTCTCTTACAGCAGTAATTACCTTTCCTTCTACCTTACAAAGAATCATCATCTTTTCCTGTATGCTCAAGCCCTCCCTCTCTACTAGCTCTTTTCCTCCCATTTCAGATACTCTCACATATCCCATCCTTCACCCCTACACCCCTGCAAACAAACAAACCAACAAAATAAAACAAAACAAAGAACAAAAGACCCTCATCTTGATCCTAAATCTTTTTCACACTACTACTGCATCTCCCTTCTTATTTTCATGACAAAATTTCTGCAACGGATTTTTTGACATCTTTCTTGCTTCCATTTCCTCAGCCCATTATCCTTACACTTTTGCTCCACGATTTGACACCTCCGGATATCACCAAGGTTAGCAATAGCCTCCTAGCTGGCCAATCTGCATCAGCTCTCTTTCTTCTTCCTCACAAATTCTCTATCCTTAACACATTCATTAGACTAGTACTTTCTTCTAACTCTTCCTCTAAGTCTCTATTTACCTTCTATTTTTTGCTACTTCTCCTTTGCCTGCCTCCTAAATGCTGGAATTTCTCAAAATGTGATCCTCTTCTCATTCCATGCACTCTTTGAGGGACAAGATATTCTGATGGACATGTTTTGGAGACGTCCTTTGACGCAGCTTCCTCAACTCTGTGGTTTTGATGTCATTAATATTTTTACTAATTCCTCGAAAACAGCTATTAAATGTTAGTTAGCTTTTTAAAAATTACTAATTCTAATCCTCCTGAATACAACAAAATGGTTTCATCCAAGTATCCCATGAGTAAAAAACGGAAACATCAAACTAATCAAGTCAAAATGTAATCTAATCTTACGAAACATCATCTCTGAATGATGATGATTTACAATCTATTCCTCAGACTTCCTCTGTCTTTGACCTTTAGGCTTATATTTTTAAAAGTTTACTCGAAATGTCTACATAGATTTCTTACCGGTTCCTTTAAATTAACAAATCCAAAGCTGAATTCCAATTTCTTCTCTTCCCAAGCTGATCACTCCCTTAAAATCCTCTCTTGGTTAACAGCACCAAGATAAGCCCATCCACTCCACTCAGAAGCTCAAGAGCCATCTACAATTTCTCTTTTCCCACATTCAAAAGCTCATTAAATCCCATCAGTTATGCTTTCCTTCACAATCTATCAAATATGCCCCACCTTTCTTTTCTCAAGGCATGGCTGGCGTTCAAAGCCCTCATCATCTTTGGGTGCAACAGTCTTCTAAGAGGTCTCAATACAATTTGACCATTCTTCAATCCATGTTCCATGCCAGAAACATCTTTCCAAGAGCAAATCTGCCTAAAACCGTCGGACATCTGCTGAAAACTGTGATCAGCTTCCTAATGGCCATAAAAATATGCTCTGCTTGTCTTTGCAGAGCCATCATTCGCTACTCCCTCACTTGCATCCTGAAATCTAACCCTACTAAACTAAGCACAATTCTTTTAACACATACATTCTTAATGGCTCCCTGTTTTTGCAAATGCACTTATTTCTTCCTACCTGTGTCCATCTAATGTACACCTAATTAGTTCAGTATTCCTGCTGCCCCTTAAATATACTTCCAGGGGTACGTGTCTCACATACCACTGCAATTTTCCTTTTTTTTCCTGCTAAAGTTGTTTAAGGCATAGTATCTTATTTGTCTTTGCATATCAAGTGCATAGCAGAGTGTGGACATTTGATACTTAGGAAATTCTGGTGAAGAAATAAAGGCAATCACTATGTACATTTGGACAGTATAAAATTCTGGTTATATTCCTTTGAAAAAATAGCAAGTCCGTGGAGGAGAGAGGTGAATGTATGAATGTACTGAATTTGAATCAAGAACACATTTTGCTATGGTACTCTATTTTTGGCATGCAAGGAACAAGTTCTTTCTATTAGATTTTCATTTTATCACTCTATTTACTTGGGGTTAACCTCACCTTATTCTCTAATATTTCATCTACAAAGTCTATCACTGGAAATTCAACTTCCTTTTCAAGATTCTCTCTTAAAAGTTCATTGACTGCTTCCAAGAAATACAATCATCTGGAGAAAAAAGGTAGGCAAAGGAACAATCTGATTGTTCTAAAATAATCAGGACAAAAGAGTTTTCAATGTGGTTATTAACTTTCCTAACACAGATAGTTCACTAATTCAAGATTTATAAAAGTTACAAAGAATAAACCTTGCTTTACCAAGATTTTGCAAGCATTTAATTTTCCAATGCTGCAAAATAGACTTGATCAACTGTTTTTCCTCCATAAGGTTCTACTTTAAGACCTCCATATGCTCAGTTTTAATAATCTGCTTTCAAAACCAGGAACCATTCCAAATATGAGTTATGGAAATATTGTGCTTCTTATTAAAAACAACATGAAAAGAAATATCTGAAGCCCAGGTATCAATCTGTAAAACACATAGTGGCAGATCCATGTGAAAGTTTTGTATGAAGAATTACTGCTTAAAATCACTTTTACTGAGGCAGTTTAACTCGTTTCACTAGAAGTGAAAATTGCTACGACAAATATGTCACTATGGAGGTCAAATGGTAATTTGCACATGCTAAACAGCTCAGCAGGAAATTACATGTGATCCTCACAATCACTAGCATTCCCACCAGAAATCATTTTAGAAGACAGGAGGTCACATGGATTGTGTTAGGGATAAAATTCTTTCAAACACATGTTCCACCCTCCCCCTTGGGAGGAAGAATTGAAAGGTATGGAGAGAGGTATGATCAAGGTGTTTAAAGTTGGAGAAATGTTGTAATTTAGGGTAGTTATAGAAAAGGGAACTAGAGAAAAGTTTCATCAGAGACCAATAAAAAATAACTGCTTAATGAACTCAATATTTTGATACTATTTTATCTCGATATTAGTAAAACGCAGCTATGCTTACAAGACCTGTGAAAAATCTCTCAGGGAAGAAAGTCCAGGAAAGAAACAGTACTTTCCTTTTTGACAAAGACTGTATCTGTTACTGTCTCATCTTAAAAAGTTTTTACTTCTCATGTCTTACTCCAATCTTGCATAAAGAAGTTTCCTATATCTGGACATATACTCATTCACTAACTTATTCTTAAGTGAGCACATATTTTGTCCTAGGAACTCTGCCCCAGTGGTGACCAAGATACACAGACCCTCTTCCCAAGGAGCAGCTGGTTTAATGGGGAGTACAAATAGGATGATGAATAAAAGAGGGGAACTATAAGTTGCTATGGGAGCACAGAGCACAGCCCTCTAGCCTAACTTGAGTGATCAGGAAGACTTTCTGGAGAAAGAGACACCTAGGCTAAAACCTAAAGAGTGTTGGGGAGGCGGAGATGGAGTTGGGGTTATCAAAATACCTCAGGCCTAGAATACACCATATAGGGCTTCCCTGGTGGCGCAGTGGTTGAGAATCCGCCTGCCGATGCAGGAGACACGGGTTCGTGCCCTGGTCCGGGAAGATCCCACATGCCGCGGAGCAACTAAGCCCGTGAGCCATGGCCGCTAGGCCTGCGCGTCCGGAGCCCGTGCTCCGCAACGGGAGAGGCCACAACAGTGAGAGGCCCGCATATCGCAAAAAAAAAAAAAAAAAAAAAAATACACCATATAAAATAGCCTAGAGTGATATGCACCCTGGTTTAATCAACTCAGAAATCTTAACAGAGGGATAGGATTTGAAGATGTGAGTTGAGAGTCATCGAAACATAGATGCTACAGAAACTATAGCACAAATTAGTATACCAAGTGAGCAAAGTAAAGGACCAATAATTTGGACCATAGGAAAACCAAACTTAATGGGTAGTTAAAAGATGCTGCAAAAGAGATAAAGAGAAGTAATAGAAAAGCAAGAAGGATATGAGGTTTTAAAAGCCAAGAAAAGAGAATATTTCAAAAAGTTTATGGTCTACAGTATCCAATGTTTCTTAAAACTCAAGTCAAGTATGGATTAAGAACGGTTCTTTGGACTTAATAATAAAGGCATAGATCTATAAACTTGGCAAGAACAAATTCATCAGAGTCCTAGAAGGAGAAGCCAAGTTATTTAGGTTAAAGTGTAAGTAAAGGCGAGAAATAAAGGCAGTTGAGTATACAACTCAGTAAATAACTTTAACCATGAATCACAGAAGAGATACATGTCAAGGTAGAGGAGCTCCAAGGGAGAAAGAAGGTTTGTACATAGGCTTTTTTTTTTTTAATGAGAAATATTTGAACTGTGAAAACTGATCAGTAAGGACAGAATAAAGTGAAAAGAGAGATAAGAATGTTCCAGGCCATGGGTAGCAGCATTAATCACAAACAAAAGAAAGTACTGTCACAGTTGAAAGATGGCACACTGTTGACAGAGTTTCTTTATGATGGCTCACATTCCCTCTTTGAAGTTAGAGACAAGATTATCTGTTGAGAGCAAGGGAGAAGAAGGAAAGATAAGAGGTTCAAGGAACATAGAGAAGTGCTGAAAGTACCACCATGGAACACAATGGAGGGAGCCAACTAAGGATATGTAGAAGTGTAGCTGGGCCCTGTTAAGGGACATTGACTTTGGAGGTCATGTAATATATATACAGTGGCATCTATCTTCAAGTTCGTTTGATTTCCATAAGCTGTGGAACTGCACTGATCTAAGATTGGCCCCATTAGATTTATCCAGCACTGGGACTTCTGAAAAGTTTTGATAGAAGGACAAGGGGGGCAAGACAGTTAAGGATATCGACAGAATATCCAAGTTGGGTTGGGAAAGATGTGAAGATAAAAGCAGACCTGTTTAGAGGGACAGGAAGAAGAGACAAGGGGTCAGAAGTTCCCACACTTCCCAGAAACTGTGTGGTAGAAAAAAGTAAATGTAAGAACAGAATGCATAAAACTCAAACACTATGGAGCAGGGTGGTTGAATTCTCTGCTTTGGAAGAAGACTGCGCTTATAACAAAATCTGGTGTACAGCAATGGAATAGGACAGCTGAAGTGCCTTAGAGACAAACATCATACTGACATTGAGGAGAAGGGACTGAAAGTCTAGGTTGTTAGGAAGGTCATCCAAATGGATACTGAAGTCCCCTAAAAGGATAGCAGTATTTGAGATTGCTAGAAGTCAGTGCTAAAATCGTTATTGAAAGAGGAAATAAAATCCTGAAAGATGTTTTCAGTAATCCCACAGTTACACAAATAAACACCATTTCAACTGAAATTCCAACGAAAATAATGAAATAATATGTTTTCTACAAATACTTGTTTCCTACTTGATGATGATAACGATGTAGAATGCTATTCATGAGAAGCTCAAGCTTTATCCAAATCCTATCATTCACAATCCCCACAGGCTCTTCACTGAGGATGGCTCTCTACACACTTCTTTGTCTCAACAAGCAATCTGTCAAGGAATGATCAGTAACAGAGAAGTGAACCTTACACCTATTAGAACTTACCCCTTTAAATATCCCATTGTTAATAGAAATATTTAAATAATATGGTTAAACTATCCTCTAATCATTTAAACAGAGAATGAAGAATATGATTAAGCGTCTTCTTAATGTCTTAGGGCTATCACTTGTATAAGCTCTGATACTTTTGAAGCAGTGTTTGCCAAACACTGTTGAAAACTGTTTGTATTATTTGTTAAGTATGGATTCCTGGGTCGTATCCCAGACACACTGAATCAGAATCTCCAAGAGAAGAAGTGGAAAAGCTGAGTGTTTAAACAAGCCTCCCTGGTGATTCTTATTACCAGGGATGTTTGAGAAACAATAAATAGCCTTCGGGTTTGTAGTCTTTGATCTCACATTAAATAGATCTAGTTTACAATGTCTCTTGAGTTCTTTAAGAGCTCTTCTGCCATTTTCTTTGTTATCAACTACCACTTCTTTTTGCTACTGACATTCCTGTCTCAAGTAGTTTTTTTTTTCCTTCTAATCACAATGTATAAATTACTGCAATGTAGGAACCACTGTTAGAATTCTAAGTGAAATAAGAATATGTAGGCTCTGGTTGATGATCAGAGACCACACCCATGAGTAAAAATATATGCATTTTTTATTTAAGGATTTTATAGTATCTATCCAGATTTTACTCACTTGTAGATTTTTTGGCAATTATCCAGATAATTTGTTCTAACATAATCAGAAGTTTGGAGTTGGACAATGCACCCAGGTTTGGTTTGGATTTTGTATTTTACCAAATAATCTAATTCCCATCCAGATATTTGGCATCACTGCCTAAATTCCTTTTTAAAAAAAATTATAGTGGGACTAAATAGTATTTGAGGCTGAGTTTAATGTATGTGACAGAGAGAAAAAAGGTTAAAATATACATATACATATACACACACACACACACACACACACACACATTTCTCAAAGAGAAAACCATTAAATGTGCTTTCCTAATCTAATTGCTAAATTTCACAATTAAGCCGATTCTGTTTTATCTGGGTATCAGTCTTCAACCTTAATCTGGGTGACCTGGTAAAAACAGGAGACGAAAGTAACTTAGAGCACTAGGAGATGGACCTGTTTCATAGTCCATAAAAACTGAGATTTCTGTTTCTTTGGAGAAGCAGACAAACATTCAGCAATCAGTGTAAGACTACTATTAGTTTGTAATGATGTCAGAGAAAACGTGAAGTTGGTTTTGCTTTAAGTCTTGGTATTGCCTGATCTAAAACCTTTGGACTCCATGTTTTTGACCCTGGGTCTATGTTCTCTTGAAGACTTGCTTAAAGATACCTTGTCAGATCTTTTGCTCGAAAAGAGAGGCTGCAGAGTCTTCTTGAACTGTAATTAAAGTCTCAAGTAGTTGGCTTTCTCAGAATGCTGAGCCTCACCCTCCTCCAAGTTGTTTGTGTTAGCATAACAGGGCCACTGCAACCTGTCCCCCTCTTCCTTGCTGTGCTATTGAAACACAGTAAGAAGACCCTTTGAGCCAACCATCTGCTCTTCAATTAAACTAGCAAGCATTTTCTTTTCAATAATTTATTGTGGGCGTCTTTTTTGTTTCCAAGTAACTGTTGGTAAAAATTCATGAATTAATTGGGAAAATGAACTAAACAATTTCACTTGCAAGATGGAAAACTTAGGGAAGCAAGGTATGACGAGACCACATGTCATTCTTTGCCATGATAGTTGGCCCCATATATTCCTAAAACCTGTAATTTAGCCACTTTCCAATGAGAATCTAAGAACAATTTCAATGGTTGTGGCTATAAGTAAGCATGATGCAAGATTTACTAATAAATTGAACTGCTTTATAATTACCCATGAAATAACAACACTTGACCCTGATTTATTTTGTGGGCTGCCTTTTTCTCTCCAAACATGTTGAAGTTGATTTTTTTTTCCTTTAAACCAGATGTTTTAACATTTCAGAGAAGATGGATGGAATGCAAACTCAGGACCAAAACTGTTTTAGGTTTGCATTTGTTATTATTGTTATTATAGAAAGGGCCAGGGCTCTACATGAACTGGAAACACGCCAAAATTCTAATTTAGATGACAGTAGCCATCTTGAAATTTTCTAAACATACCAACAGCTTTGTTTCCATTTTCTGCAAGCACAGAGCAATGTGAAAACAAAATCAAACAATAAAAGAATTATTCTCTGAAGTTCAACGTGATTTAATGACAGTCCATTTGACCTCATTTATACCTGTTAAGTGGGGAGGGTTCTGTTGCTTAGACTATGAAATTAAAGATGTTACAGTTTACTTAGCAATAAAAGCTATCAGCCCATGTTTATTTTTGCAAATACCTTAACAGACAATTTTGTCTCTGTGTTTGGGACTGGCCCCTTTGACAACACAAGGAATTTACAATAACCCGAGAATTGGGACTTCGGAAGTTTCCAAGAGCCTTCTCCAAAGTGAGAAACGCAAAGGGCTCCTGTTCTGTTCTCTTGATTGTATCCAGCTGGTTTCAGAAAAGCAGGGACTCAGTCTACTCTAGGGCCAGAGCTGCTAGGTAGTGGTTCCAAATGGATAAGGACAGGGAGGGGGAGGTAAGAGATAAGATAGAAATGCTTGGACCACACTGATAACTGCAGTGGCAATAATGAGGAAGGCTGATAGAGTGACATGTGGAAATGCAAGTCCATTCTAAGCCAGAACAAAATGAGCCCTTTCCAAAATAATGATTACTTAGGTAATCTCTCAACTAGATTAGATCATTGCATTCGTGCTTCATTTCACTTTATTTATTTATTTTAAATAGATGGCCTTTGCTAAGCAACCAAGGTAAGTACTTAGGAGAAGTGGACTGACAGAACTTTTCTGATAGCATTTGCACAGTATCAGGTTGTAATCACTGGTTTCTAGCTGGCAGAGGGCCCCTTGAGGCACCAAGAATTTAGGACAACATAGCTACTTGGAGAAATGAAGGGAAGGTGCCTAAAAAAACTGAGGCAAGGCTTTCCTGTTGCTACCAACTCATTGTTTGCCAAATCACTTTGAGGAAAAATGACCTTCAGAGGGGACTGTTTATGATTATTTTATACAAAACGGAATATTGAAGTAGAATAGAAAATATTTGATTTTTGTATGCCAACTTTGTTAGACAGGCACATTTACAGGACATTATAAATCAGTAATATATTGTTCTTGTATGTCCTGGGTAGACAAATACAATGGCTAGTACACATCCAAGAATAACTTGATGTCATCCGAGTTGCAAGTAAGGGAAATGTTGTTCAGAAAGTGAGATTTGTTTTTGTTAAATTTCCTGGGGTTGGGACTTACCTGGTGGCACAGTGGTTAAGAATCCACCTGCCAATGCAGGGGACACGGGTTTGAGCCCTGGTCCGGGAGGGTCCCACATGCCGCGGAGCAACTAAGCCCATGTGCCGCAACTACTGAGCCTGTGTTCTAGAGCCCGCGAGCCACCACTACTGAGCCCGTATACCACAACTACTGAAGCCCGTGCGCCTAGAGCCTGTGCTCCGCAACAAGAGAAGCCACCACAATGAGAAGGCTGTGCACCGCAACAAAGAGTAGCCCCCGCTTGCCACAACTAGAGAAAGCCCATGTGCAGCAATGAAGATCCAATGCAGCCAAAACAAACAAACAAATTTTTAAAAAAATTTCCTGGGGTCTGGAATAAAAAGTGGTAGAGGGGGAGTCCTTTCATTCAGCAAATATCTGGGTGCCTACCATGTGCCAGGCATGCTGTTGGTATATTACCATGGTGAACAAATAACAAAGTTCCTAGCCTCATGAACTTCCAGTATATTGGAAAAGAAATATGGTGACCAAGTATTACAATTGTGGTAAATGTTACAAAAGAGGTGCACGGGGATAAGAAGAGAGTAATGCAGGGGACTGACTAAGATAGGAAGGTAGGAGAAGGCCTAAGTGTGGAAGGAGGAAGCTGAGGAGAAGAGGAAGAGGCTGAGGACGCCTTCCAAGTAGAGGACATGGCCTGTGCACTAGTCCTACGTTGAAAAGAAGCTCTGGCAGGAAGACTAACCAAAAGGAAGCCTGACAAAGCCTGCCCAGGCAAAGAGTGAGAAGCAGGCAGGGTACCTCCAGGAAGTGGGTGAGGAGAGCTGCGAAGGGAGCAGAGCTTCCCAGCCTTGTAAGCTCTGTTAAGGATGAAACTCCAAAGAGCAATAGAAAGCCACTGATGTATTTCAACTCATCAGAAAATCCCAGGAAATATGATTCCGTGTTGCCGCCTTTGTCTACACTTCAAAAATGCCCCCCGCCTTTTTTTACAGGAATCATGGTATTATACATATCTTCAGATACTCTTTGCTTTAATTCAAGTTTCGATCTCAATTAAAGAAAATTCAACAGAGACCTGCAGCCCAGTGGACCTGAAGCAGAGCTCATTTCGCCTTCTGTTCAGCACATTAAGAAAGGGTCTAAACAAGATGATTTTAAACACCAAATGTAGTGAATTTTTCAATATTTTTTTTTCACAACAATAACCAGAGAAACCAAAAGGGGCACTTTGTGTGGGTCCCTGCATGATTATTTTACAATTTCTCTTAAGCCATTTCTAAGTTGTGGAGAGAGGCTAATGCTTTCCTCTCGTATGCTGATGGTAAAAGCAAATATTTACAAGACAGGCTGTCCAGGAAAGAAACAGAATCCACACATAATCTGTTTTTATGGCACTGTCTGCTGCTCAATTTTATAAACAGCTGCTGGCCAAATGTAATTCGAACCCAAACCCAAAATTTTGTGCCTTTTTGTTGAAGGGAACAGAATATTTTGCTTAAATATGTCAAAGAAACTGTTGAGAGTCATTAGGGTTTTGGGTTGGGTAGTTTGTTTTTTTGGCAATTTGGAATCTCATTTTGAAACAGCCTACAGAACCATGTAGCAAAATAAGAATTATATTGTTATAAAAGCCCAGTACAAGCCTAAATCAGAGACATTAGAGTATGTGCTTCCAATCATGAGTAGGTGGCACAAACATGAATCCTACTGAAAAATAATGAGATGTGTGTACATATGAACCTCCTGTGTATCTTTTTGAAAACATATCCCCAAGAGAAAATGACATAAAACAACTTGCAATTAAACTTTATTTGATGCCAGATGAGAAACAAATGTTAGAAACTGTAACTTTTAATATAATAA
Organism: Kogia breviceps; assembly: GCF_026419965.1. NCBI lineage: Eukaryota > Metazoa > Chordata > Mammalia > Artiodactyla > Physeteridae > Kogia > Kogia breviceps. The sequence continues at coordinate 70,946,973 of NC_081313.1, read as the reverse complement.
TTTTTCCTTTGCATGTGCAGACCAGCGGCTTCTTATAACGCACCAGTTTCTTAGCCAACATTTATTTCTAAAGTAATTCAATAGAGGCTGAGATTTTAATTGCATTTTTTCTTTTATTTGTATATTTACTTTGTAAGATTTTTTTTTTGGAGAAATGAATTATTTCAGCTTGACTTTAGAGGTCATGGGACATATATACCATTATGAAAGTAAATGCTTTCTTTATAGTGTTTTCATAACAAAAAATAGCAGATTTATCAATCTATTATATGTAAATAGCTCATAAATTTTTTTCCAATACTAAAGACTGGTCGCTTTCAGATTTCTGAGTAGTACAGCCGTTGTTCCCAAGTGTTTCAACTACTAGGACTCCATTTTAACAGCAAAAATATTCAAGCATCTCCATCCACAAGATAATAGACCTTTATGGTACATTATTCATTGATTAGAAAAAAGCACAATGATAAGAAAATATAATTAATCCAGTAATAGTTTTAACAGAATATATGTTTTTGGAATATGTGAGGCAAGTTGTTAAAAAATCACCCTGGCTGCTATGTACAGAATAAACCATAGCAGGGCGAGGATGGAAGCAGGGAAACTGGTAGGAGGCTACTGACGTAGTCAAGTGAGGAAGGAAAATGACATAGATGCACTGGATATGCAGTATTTCCAACAGAATTTGCTGATGAATTGGATGTAGGGTATGAGGTAAAGGAGTCACAGATGACCCCCAAGATTAGAGAGTTGGCACTTAGAGAGGTCTCCTGAAGGACTCACAGGCAGACTTCAACTATGTTTCACCTTATTTTTCATTAAATGATTTTTTCAATCTCAAGTTAAAATTCAAAAGAAATATAAGAAGAATTTGGCCCCAAAAATCTATTTAATCAAAGGATATACAAGAATTCTTGAGATTGTATCACACTGCTACTAGATCTTTATGCCTTTTGGAAATGTCTTTGCCAAACCGAACTCTTAGTCAATCACCTACAAGTCAGTGTATGTCCTTTTATTTGGCCTCAAACTGACGAGACCATTATTTAGAGCAAGAGGATCATAAAAAAATAAAATCTAATTTGTCTTAAAAAATGTATGTTTTGTAACCACAAATGCTTGTGTACACATCTGAAAAACAGCACTACAAATGCATTCAAGATATACTAGCTATTTGTTCTAAAAGTAATTTTTGTTTCATATGTGAGCTTCTGCATTCTCTACAATCTATATCGTAACTTTTCTGAGAAGCCCCAATATTGGATAAATGTAATTAGGCATATATGTATATATATATATATATTATATAAGATCATTGCAGATATGTATATGTGCATACATATAATCTATAGGATAAAAATAATCAATATAGTGATATGTAACCTCCATTAAAACAACCCTGAAGGTTTTAAATTGTGAATTTTTTAAACTGTGATATTTTTCATGGAAAATCTTGTAATAAAAGAGATGAGAAGCTCAAAGCAGTTTCTGTAATACATCACTTGACAGGAAGTTAAGTTATCAGAATGAAGTCTTACAGGTAATAATCTCATAACCATACATGGTATATGTCCTAGTTACCATACAGATATGAAAGGTCCATTAAGGTTCCTTATCAGCTGCATATTGGTGTCATTTAGAGAGTTTGATAGCATGAACCTGAACTGCAAAAGTCTCCACACAATGCCCTGTTATCAGTCATCTAACCTTTGAGTTTAAACAGCCACAATAAGTATCTCCTGTCCCTACCAGAGGACACTGTCTTCCTAAGCCATTTAGCTAAAGCTGTTAATTTCATTCCCTTCTAATATTTTTTTTCTTAAACAAAACACCTAAAAAAAATTAGGCTCTTAGGATTAAACAATATAATGCAATATTACTGGTCAAAAATTAAATACAGTCTGTGTACAGCTTGTTTCGATATATAGCAATTATGTGATACAATGAGCAGAGTCTCTATAGTTATCTCTCAGATTTTCATATTGATCACATGTATCATTTAGCCCTTTTACAGGGATTCTCACAAATGACTGAGTTTTCATGTGTTTGGTTTCTACCACTCAGATGCCTTTAGACTATGCCAAATAATATATTGTATGAGTTTCCCACTCACTGCCTACTAGGGCTGAAAACGAACCATCTGGATGCTCACTAGGTGGCCAGGGACCAGGGTTAGCTTCTGAGAAGCTGTACTCCACACTGAATCAGGAAATGGGAAAGAGCCAAAAGCCATATAGGAAAGGTAAGGTAAAAAAAAAAAAGCTAGAAGAAAAGTTCAAAAGGTTTTTTAAACAATGACATCAGAGACCAGAAGTAAGGCACTCAGAGGTCAGTTTGATGAGAAAGTGACTATTGGATTTGGGAGCCACTGAATGAGGTGAGGAAAGTAGGAGTGCCTAGAATGTTATTTGTATTAGTAGCTCTTCTTGACAACCAGCAGGACTTTTGCCTAGGTGGGCTTCCCAGTCTTAAAGAGACAGGAAAAGAATGACTAAAACCTACAGGCTAATTTTGCCTCTAAACCTATGGCTGTTCTTAGCTTCTACTCAAATTACTAATTCCACTTACATATTCTAATCTTGGAAGACTCATTGAGTCAACCTATATCTTGCTATTAAATTCATTATTGGTTTATGTGAATATTAACTTATTTTTTTCATGTACTACTCTAGCAGGAATCTAAGGGCAGGGTTATTGTTGCTATAAAGAAATTAAATTTTTACACAGAGTTATCTTGTCTTTACCCACACTGGATCTCTTAACGTGAAATATTTATTCTTTCACCTCAGTAAGGAGCAGTAAAATCATTATCACATCATCGTCGCCATCAACATAATCATCATCTCACTGCTCCCTCTCCTGATGTCTCCATACCACCCAAATATTAAGTGCACCTCTCCTAAGGGAGTTGTCATGATTCAAGAAAGAAGAGCACAGACCCTCCACAATTTTATCTTATACCCCCCAAAGGTTGCACTTAGTGTGAAATGCCCAAGAACTATCCCCCTCCATGGTGGCTGCTTCTATCTCTACGATGGCTTTCAGCAGCAACCCTTGAACAGGCAGCACCAACAGGTGGGCCTTCAGGAAACAGTAGCAACTTCTGGTGTCTACTCCCAAAGAATATCTGATTCTTACTTTATAGCATCCTTGAATCCTTCTTTAATTGACTGGATAATGGACAGTTTTATATTGCTCTCTACAATGACTACAAGCACGGATTCCCAAACTCTTCCTCAGGATTAACACATGCATGCGTGCACACATACACATACACATACACACACACACACACACACACACACACACACACACACACACACACACTCTGCCAGCAGTATTGCTGTCTCTGCATTTAATCTTATATATTGGGTTGGCCAAAAAGTTCCTTCAGTTTTAAAGTAACAATAAAGTACACATTTTTCATTTTCACCAAGAACTTTATTGAACAACATATTCATCCTTTTGTTCCACAACCTTCTCCCATTTTTCAGGCAACTTCATAACTCCATCTTCCCAAAACTTTTTATCTTTTTGAGCAAAGAACTGTTCCAGGTACCTTTCACAGTCTTCCAGATAATTGAAATTTTTCCATTAAGAGAATTTTGTAAAGACCCAAATAAATGGAAATCCGAAAGTGCAATGTCTGGTGAATACAGCAGACTAAGCAGAACTTCCCAGCCAAGCTGTAACAGTTTTTGCCTGGTCATCAAAGAAACGTGGTCTTGCATTATCCCGATGGAAGATTATGCGTTTTCTGTAGACTAATTCTGGATGCTTTTCGTTAAGTGCTATTTTCAGTTGGTCTAACTGCGAGCAGTGTTTGTTGGAATTAATTGTTTCGTTTTCCAGAAGGAGCTCATAATAGAGGACTCCCTTCCAGTCCCACCATACACGCAATATCACCTTCTTTGGATGAAGCCCAGCCTTTGGTGTGGTTGGTGGTGTTCATTTTGCTTGCCCCACGATCTTAAAATATACGTTTTCATATTTTACTTTAGCTTGAAATGGTTGGGTTTCTTGGCATTAATGAAATAAAACAAATTATCTAATTTTTTTGTGATACTACAAGGTTAAAGCACACATATGAATTAGTTTGGGTCATTTTTGCAGCTTTTAAATCAGATATGAGACCATTTCTGAGGCCTTCTTGGATCAAGGTATACAATATATTTTACAACTTCCTATTGGTATTCTATTCATATATTATATTATAACTTAACATGTTTCAGCAGTCAAGTAAGTTTGGGATATTTTGTCCTAAAGGTTGTTCAGAGTCATGGCTCCATCGAACCCACCTAATTCTTTACAGGGTAACAGTTCTGCCAGCAAGCTGAACTTGGCCAACTCCTTTATCGCCACATTGGAGAAACAAGCACTCTTTTCCCATTCCCCAAGTCAGAGCTCAGTCCTGTCTCTCCCTTGACTATGGGTAAAATCTCACATTCTATGTTGATGTTCTCCCAGAGTGTGTTTTCCAGATACAGTCTGAAATCCAGAATTTAAGAGACTTGAGAAAAGTCTATTCATATTTCTCTTCATTTCTGCAAATAAAATCCTAGGGGGCTTCCCTGGTGGCGCAGTGGTTGAGAGTCCGCCTGCCGATGCAGGGGACACGGGTTCGTGCCCCGGTCCGGGAAGATCCCACATGCCGCGGAGCGGCTGGGCCCGTGAGCCATGGCCGCTGAGCCTGCATGTCCGGAGCCTGTGCTCCTCAACGGGAGAGGCCACAACAGTGAGAGGCCCTCGTACCACAAAAAAAAAAAAAAAAAAATCCTAGGGACACACTCAGAGTCCTAGTGTTCCCCAAAACATCTATGCATGTTAAACTCTAATGAAGATCTCTAAACACGTCCATTCTATAAGTGTTTTCTGGAGCGGTGATTCTTTGGACATATTTTCTTTTAGTTTTTAAAATAAAATATTTCCCATGCAAAGAATAGTAAGTTTTAGTCCAGCTTTCTCTTATATTTTCCTCTTTAATATTTAGTGACTTTAGGGGATATAGTGGGGATATGTGTGTGTGTGTATTCTTTCTCTTTTCTATAGTTATATTTATAACTTTCGTGGGAACATCTTGCTTTTCTGTAAAAATCTGTGATCAGTAAACTAATTGCTATGCTGCCTATAGCATTCATCATGGCTTTCTCATCTTTCATTTCTTTCCCCCTTTCCTAGACCTACATGATTACAGATTCCTTCCTTCCTTTTCTAAACTGATCATGATTAGAGATTTAGATCCAGAACATATAGGAAAGAATTTCCATCAATAGGCTTCAAGTGCACATTTTTCCTTTATCTACAATGTCACTCTCTTTAGTCTCTGTAGTGCACAAGGTGTTACGTAGAAAAGGATTTTGCTCAAATTGTCCAAAGCCTTGTTCATTTATCAAACCACTGTCCACGCTTCGCAAAATGAATAGCAAATGGCCTCTATTCATTTTGAACTGATAGCTTGGATTAAAAGTCATTGACATCAATGCTAAAAGGCAAGGAAAATTCCCACACTCCACCACCAAACCCTGACCTGGGAGATTTGTTCTAATGTTCACAGGAAGCCATAAATTGTAGAATACATTCTGCCCTGTTGACTCATAATTTGTAATGGAATAATATAATAAGGTTTACACAGCTCTATTCTCCCAAAAAGCATCTTAAGGACACATAAGGCATCTAAAATCCTTAACAAGGAAAATGTATTTTTCCCCTGACACAAAAGGCATAGTGCCATTAAGTACTCATTGTTATATTTCCCAGAGAGTGAGAAAATGACAGTGAGAAAGCCAGAGAGAGAGAGAGAGAGTTGATTTGCAGATTGGAGAAAGCTGATAAACTACAGTATAGCTGCAATAACTTGCCTGCAATTTTTTTTTTATTTTGACAACTGTCTTTCAAACATATATCAGCGTAAATCTCCCCAAGAATACATACTTCTCTAGAATATCTTTGAGATATAATCCAGGCTAGAGGAAACAAAAGGGGGTATACACACCTGAAGAGAGTTTTTTGTTTGTACATGCAAAAAGTTAATCACCATTACCCATCCAATTCCCTTGCTAAAAACCTTGGGACCCTCTTTTATCTCTACTCTCAACCTTACCCTATAAGCAATAGTTAATTTTTACGTCTATCACCATAATTTCACTCCTAACTTTTCATTTCTTTCCAATGCTTCTCCATCAGGCCTGGCAAAGACTCCTAACAGAACTCCTTGTTCCAGCCTCTACCCGTATTCTGTGCTGCTATGGGAAGGGTTTTATTGAAACAGAATTCTAATCATGTCACCCAAAGTTAAAATTTTCTGATGGTTTCCAATTGCCTATAGGGCCAACTGAATCTCTTCAGAAATTGAATCTCCTCAGAAACATCATCCTTAGCAATCCAACCTTTACATCTTTTCAGATCCACATCTAGTGAGACTCCTCTTCCACTACCCCTCCCCTCACCCTTTCTCTTCCCTTTCTAGAGATGTACAACACACTCTTCTATTTTATCCATTGTCTGCAATGCACCCACCTCACTCAGACTGCTTTATTTGATCAATTATTACTTTATTCATACACCTACTGTTATATTTATTGAATTGCATATAACTGTTTATTCCCCCTCAAGAGGAAGAGTTCTTCTAAGTTACAACATCTGTCTAAATCACCTTTGGATTATACTGCTTATGAAACTCTGGTAGGTAGTAAATGTTAAATTAAAAACTTTGGAATAAATAGAAAATCTATTTTTAAGAATTATGATGTTTTTGTACATAAGAAAACTAATCTTTGAAATTCTCACCCTCTTCACCTCTCTCACCCCAACTGTCTCTCCACCTTTCCTAGAACATGGCCCCTGGAAGTATGTTCCACCACCACCACCAAGCTTTCCTAGCTGAATACTATTCTCAAGGTCCTGAAATATTTTCCAGTTTCGTTTATTTTGCCCTGAGATTTCTTTCTCTATAACGATGTAAACTTCATGTTAATCAAGTATTGGCTATTTCTCACTGGTATTTAAAATTTCCTTCTAAACAAATTAGAAATAGAACCTTTTTCTCCCCATTGGTATTGATCTATAAGCTAGAGAATGGTCATTTGTAGATAAGCATCTGTCTACAAAGAACCTCTATTATAGAATCACCCAAGTGTAAGGAAAATGTCAAGACACTTTTTAAAAGAGCTATTTGGCAAGCTTTTAACTACAATAAGCCAATTAAACAAAACAATAACCATTAGAAAACACCCATGTAGTAATCTGGTCTTGAGATGATTTTCTTTTGATGACTTTTATAGCTGGAGAGGCAGGCAAAGTGGCTTTGACTTTGATAGTTTTACTTACTTCATGTAACAGGAGTCATATCAATTAATCAGCAGCCTAATCGCTTTAGATTTTTTCTATTTCATATTCCAATCAGCCTGTCTAAAGAGACCATTTCTACTCATAGGCTCTAATATAATACATACAAAGATAATTAATACCGGGCAATTCACTCCATTTGAGGTATTAAGTCCATTCTACATTTTTAAATAGGAGCACCACATTGAATTCTGTTGTCTTAAAGCAAGACCATTACCCTCTTCTGCCAGATGATTTTGTTTTCAACTCAGGAAAAACTTCCTTCAATGATAAACAGAAATATCAGTCACTGTAATCACTCCCTTTACCTCATTTACCTGCATAAGAGATTTGTCAGACACTATAATCCAGTGTGTTTCAAAGTCATATGCAAATTCATTTCCTTTCTTATAAGATAATATCCACTCAATCTGGTTAAAGTCAGAGGTTGCATTTTTTCATTTCTCTTTTCGGTCATTTTAAAGTATGCATATGTGGTCTTTACTATGTATTACAGTTTCACTAACACCAAACCACTTTGCAATTTTTAGAAAATGCCCCCCTTTCAAGGATAGGGTTGAAATGCCTATAAATGTGAATACTTGAAGAGCTGATTGGAAAACTACAGAAGATTTTCACTTGAAGTCTTCATTTTCTCAGAGGCTTGAAGTACTTTGTCCCTCACAAATTCTGAAACGTAGTCATTCAAGTTAATTAATGGCCACGACTGGCTAGCTTCCAGGGTCTATGTACCATCCTGCCCCGCCCCTGAAGCTGACTGTGGTAAAGGCAACCACAAGATGCCATCCACCCCCAGGCCCCACACCCTTCCACCACTCTGCAGTTAAAACTATGATCAGCAACTCAAATTACCATGAGGCTTTACTTTCTTTTTCTTTTTTTTTTCTTGAGTCATATAAAACTGGGTGAATGTGTAAATGCATAACAGAGAAGAAAACTTCTTTTCTTTTCCTGGTTGTTGTACAGCTATGTGTGTTTGTAATTCTGCTTTCTTTACTATTAAGAGATTGAAAATAAGATCAATTTGCTGTTACGCCATTTCTCCTCCAAATGCTTACTAGATTTCCTACTCTTCTAAATGCTGTACTAAATTTTATACATAACAGTCATAAGTAGAGGAAGGTGTTTTGGTTTTTTAAGATCCAGAGGAGTTTCTTACCAGCTCTCATTTTCTACACCCATAAAGATTTAGAATTTGTTCTAAGGATAGATCCTTCAAATCTTCTGCAAAAGTTGTAGTTGTCATGTCAATGTGCTTTGTCCTTCACACATTATAGAATAAGCTTAACTGAACTCTGAATTAAGTTAAATGCCACGATTAAATTCTTTTATAAAACATAATTTACAAATGAATTTGTACTAGGAGATCATCCAAAACAAATTACGAAATAAGTTAAAAATCAATGGAAGGTGTTTTAGTAAACCTTTCTGTAATCTATTCGTTAAGCAACATAAATATTTTAAAGAGATTTACAAATTAGACATTAACTGAAACAAACAGTTGAACAACAACATAATACTGTTTTATAAAAGTTGAATAATGGTATTATAATATTTTGCTGTGAAGAATAGTTTTTCTAGAAGAGGTAGATTATTTCTCCATTTATATAACTAATATGAATAACACAATTAAAATATTGAGAAATTAGCCAAGACAAATATATCTTACAAGAGCTGTGTCCCTACAACAGGAACACACACACAACTGTGTCCAGATGTGGGCTAAATCAAATTAATTCTTTTCCTCTTTCATTTTACCTCAAATTTTGTTTTTTGGCAGTTCCTGACAAACAAAGAATTTTTCAGGAAAGAAAAAAAAACTAATGAATAATTTTGCTACAATGCCATATTCTTCATACCCACTATACAGATAATTAATTTTAAAATATGTATATATTTAGTCCAAGCACTTTAGAAAAGTTTGGGTCTAAGAACATTTGCCTCTTTTATATCAAGTCTAAAAGTATCATTTCATATGCCATGATTTTGAAGCCAAAGATTACACTCTTTCCTTTTTCCCAGAATGAATCATGAATCACTATGTGTACATGGACATAGTGTACACATAGTACACTATGTGTACATTCATGTGTACATGAATCACTATGTACATACTGATCAATTTAAAACTGTTAGTTCAATGTCTTTACAGAGCCAAATGTCATGCTGAAAGTTTTATTAGAAGGTAAAAAAGACAAACCACAAATCCTTTTGAAAACATACAGACATTCTTGTAAACTAAGTTGCATAACTCAGGTCCAAACAATTCAAGAAAATTAAAGTATTTTGTGATTCTTCTTTTATAGCTATCTTAGGAGAATCAGTAAAAGAAGAATATACAGATTTTTAAAAATAAACTTGAATAATTCATTTAGGAGAACAAATTACTCTCGATGTTCAAATCAAAAGAGTGATAACAAAGAGGTGAAATAGTGAAGCCTTAATGATTCACTGTTGAGCTGAACCCCCGGGGCCGCGCACCGCTACTGGGGCTACAGACCGCTAGCTACCGGTCCGCGGCCTATTAGGAACCGGGCCGCAGAGCAGGAGGTGAGCGGCAGGTGAGCGAGTGAAGCTTCACCTGCCACTCCCCATCGCTCACATTACCGCCTGAACCATCCCCCGCCCCCTGCCCCGTCCCTGGAAAAACTGTTTTCCACCAGTCCCGTGCCAAAAAGATTGCGGACCGCTGCTGTAAAGGACACACGTGTACTTTGCAGATCTTCTCTTCTAAGGTCCTCCCAAAGGTTCCAAACAATTCCAACACAAAGATGGAGACTATAACAGTTGAGTCCCTAGGCCAAGCCAAGCCTGTTACTCAAGGCTAACCTGATAGGAAAAGAAACTCAAAAGATCTTGCTGTCTTAAAATGTGTTTTAAATCTGACAATAAATCCATCTTGGTTCCTTTTCCTTATAAGTCATAGAGAAGAGTGACTGCCTCTTTCCATCACTACAGTTGCTGATCAGTTTTAATGTGTTAATTTTGAGAGGAGTACCTGTTCACGCTCTATTATTTTTCCTATTTTAGCTTTATTTGTTTGGCACTGTTTTGGGTTACACACACACACACACACACACACACACACACACAAATCCATCAATAATTTCTTATACTATTCCCATAACAGTAACAAAAGTCTGAGATAATTAAAATCCAGAAATAATCACCAAATCTCAGTTTCTATCTTTCCAAATCATTTTCTTAAAGCAACTAAATATTAACTAAACTAAGCCATTCGTGGCTGATTTTATTTCTTCACTTTCTCTATGGTGGGTAAAATGTCAACAAGGTGGCAAACCAGAGAGTGGTGGGTAAATAACTCACAAATTGGACACCATTCTGTAAATAAATAATAGTTGATTGCACTGCATTGCAAAGCTTTTTATATATTTCTACCAATTGGTTTTAAGAATTTGGAAAGTATAAAAAAAAAACAAGCAGAATAGCTACTATTTTAGAAAAATCACTTGCTAATGTCTTGCAGGTCACTAACTCTTTAATAACAATTACTTAACAGGACTTATCAATAATTTTTGCACCAATGGATCTTTTTTTTTGTAAATATTTTTGTAATTTTTTGCCAAAATTATTTATGACATATTAAATAAAAAATTTTATTATGATCAATATATGTTTACAGGTTATGTGTTCACGAAAAGTTTTAAAATATTTTTTAAACAATATGGCCGCATCTGAGGCTTGATTACATAGGGCACATGACAACTAATTTTTTTCTATTGCTATTCCATTACACACTGATTTCAGTTCCAAAATATGTTTTACTTATGCATCAAATTGTATCACTGTCAATGGAGAGTATAACCCCAGATCACCAGAAAATAGTGTTTAATAATCTCTATCTCAGTAAAATCCATTAGAGCACACTGTCTACTTGATCAATCCTTTGTAAAACAATCAATTTTTTCTCATGCCCAATGTTCCATTTTTTATATAGTTAAGCTTTAAAGGTATTTTGCTACAGCAAAAGAACTCTCTTTACTCCTAATAAGGTCTGTTAAAATTGTTTGTAGGAAGGATGAATTTAACCTCCTTGCAAACTCTACAAGAACTCATAACATCTAGGCTTCTAGGCTGAAATAAAACCTAACTGTGATGCGATTCCAGAAAAGTTACAAAGGTGGTCTAATAAGACAAATTTGAATACTGTTGGATCAAAATCAACTTATGATACAAACTGGAAGTATGTATTATTCAAACTTAACTATGTTTCATTAGTATTAATGGGTTTTATAAATATTCTGAAATTTTAAAATATGAAATTTAGAAATATCCATTATATAATATCTGAATATTATTTTTTTATTATATTTAAAATATAGGGAATAAGCAAAGAAATAAAGAAGCAAAACTACTCTTCATGAGACACTGGCAACAACAGTATATATCTCTTATGATGCTCAGGGAGAATTAATTTCTTTCAAATTACTGTTTCATAATATTACACGAGATATTATTTTTTCCTTTACAGAAATCCAAGATTTTTATTGGAAAAATATGGATAACACAGGAACTGACCATAAAAACAAATTTAGACCTTTCTGGAATACGACAATACACATAAATTAACAGAGTCCGAATCTTACAAATGTAAGCTCAAGACAAGTAATAAACTAGCAAAAATTGTTCACGTTGGAAAGGCTCTAAAACTTCTCATTTCAACTACTTCATCTCCAAGAAATATAACGTGACTATTCTGAGCTACCATATGGGCTTATGTGCTGCATATATATTTATTAAGCACTTCTTTCTTTTGAGCATTAGTAGGAGTTAAAGCTGTCTAAAGATATATTACTTAGATATTCCAAATCTAAGTAAAGATAAGAATCACTTCCCATGCACATGCATTTTTCGAGACCATAAACAATGAAAATAAATGAATGCTTCAGCAGTCTCCGAACATTAAACGTTACTGTCATCCCTGTTGCTTTCCTTTTCAGAAATACAAAATCATTGCAATCAAAAAGCAAAATCTGCTCTATTTTGGTGGTGCTTGCTATAATGTTAAATTTATCAACATAAAGTTTTTAACATGTAAATTGTGCTCTCTTTTGTCAGAAAATAACTATATGCTCTAGATAATAAAAGAGTGTCCATTTAAAGAATTTTGTCAAAGTAGGCAAAATAAATAACATTTTAAAATTTACTGGTATAAAGTATTCCATACTGAAAGCAACAAATGAACCGAAGTCTGTTTCTCCAACTGTGTAAACACACAAGTGCCATTAACACTGAAGCAAGCTGTATATCCAGCCTTGAGAATTCAATGGGTCTGCCTTCTCAATAAATACTTTCATTTTAATGTCATTCATATCCAGGAATTACCAATGCACCTTGGTACAAGGACTCATTTGTTTGCAATCTGGTGTGATATGAAATTATTCCAAGACAGCCTATCTTTTAATATTTGGTACACATTTTTAATAAGGTGTTTGTAGTTATGTGAAAGGAACATAGCAAGATATTGAATTCTTAGGAATGAAGATTTAGGAGTCCTATGAGACAATACTTTTAAATTACATGGACCAGAATAAATTTGTATCAAAATATAAAACAACAGCAGATAAAATCCTAATCAGTAAACACACTTCATCTAAGAAACATATGATTCATCATACCCACTTGTTGTAATGCTTCTTCATAGACATAGGAAAAGAAATTATATTTCTATTCAGGAGTTGAATTTTATAAAAGAGCAATGTGAATGAACATCTTTCTACTTCACATTATAGACTGCATATTTAATTACTTAATGTATAAATAATTTAAATTTGAATTGGACTTGAACTTTTCATTTCCTAGAACTTTGAGATATATGGCCAAGGGAAGTTTGACCCTTGAGTTAATCCATTTCTCTAAAAATCCATGTATCAGAACCAGACTCAGATCTAGAAAGGGTCAGCTGCATGAGTTTAAGTCCTACCTCTGATTAGAGGTTCTCAATTAGTGAAGTCCCTAACAGGTATGGATTCCTTAAAGTTTTTCAGAGTTAGGGGTAACTTTCAGCCAGGCATTCAAGGGCAGAATAGTAAGTATATCTTCAGAAAAGTAGACGTTATGACAGAATAGTCAGAAATGTCTTCATTTACTTCCTGCTACAGTCCTGCAAGACATTTGGATTTAGTTATTACTTATAGCTCCTTTGCCGACTTTCATTCTCTCAGACTGTGGTAGTCACTGTACTGCTTAAAGACACTCATTTGGTCAGAAAAACAATGTCCCCCAAATTTTTTAAAGACATGACTCCAACTTAAGGTTTGCTTGAGGTGCAGAAGAAAATGGGTCTAAGTGTTGCCTAGTCAGAAATGACAAATAGGACACATGTTGGCTGCTTCCTCTAATTTCTATTCCTCTTTTTGATAGGAGAAATCAGAAAGGAGAGCTCTGAAAAAACATTTAGTTGGGTGGAGAGCGACGACTAGTTTGCTCGATGTTCTCAGAAACATCTTCACTCCAGGGAGGTGTTACATCTGGTTCAGAGGTGGACATCTGTGGCTTGGATGAGTCACCAAAACATGCCTGCTTTGAGAGGAGAAATGCAACCTTTGTACAAGACTTTTCAACATTTTCTTTATGAGGCAGAGCACTTCTAGGCTTTAGCCAATTTTTTGTGTGTTGGTCAGATTCCTTATTTTTCCACTCTCAAAAATCACTATAAGCAGACCACAGTCACTAAAGTCAAAGAGGGCCTGTAAGGATCATATCTATAAAATCTGGCAGCAAAATACAGTAGATAAAAGCACAGACTTTATATCAGACTAACTACCTCAGTTAGAATATCAGTTTCCCCAGTAACCCTGGAAACGTTACATAATCTTCAGTTTCTTTATCTATAAATTGGGCATAATACAAGTCTTGGGATGAGGTAACAGGTCAGTATGCATAAAGCATTCAAAATGGAGTCTGGCATATAGTAGTCACTATACAAATGATTTACTATCATAATTATCATCATCATAATCACATCATTTCCTCAGAAACTAAATTAATATATGTGAATACCTAATAGATTATGACATAATCTTGCTGGTCAACAGCAATACAACATTTTCAAAATTATTTTAAATAGTTTCTATTTCAAATACTTTTGTGCACTGAAATGATAAGCAAAAGGACAAGTAATGTTTAATATCTTAAGCAGTATATTAAATAATATGAATACTTTTCTGAAGCTTTGGATCACAGTTGTTCTGGTCACTTTACTCATTTTGGTACCATTTTTTACCTAGTGATTAGTTAACCTTTTTGTAAAGGAAGTTTTATTAGCTTTTTAAAGTTAGAGAGATTGGGAATAAGAAAAAAAACAGCTTCTGTTTGTCATTAGGGATGATTTAAACAAATGAGTACGCTTGATAGAAATATCTAATTTTGTTTTAATCGTGAACACAAGTATCAGTAAAACTCACAACTTGCTTTAGGACAGCTTAGAGCAGAGTCCCTTGAAATCTAGCTTTGACATTTGTTTAAACTGTCAGTACTTAAGTAGCCTTTAGGAGTTTGTTTAAAGATGTCACTCTAGGAAGACACTCTAAAACATATGATGAAGACCAGCTGGGGGAAAGATGGGAGATCACATACATCTTGGTGAGGGATACGGAGTAAGAATGGTCCCTACTCATGCTCCAAAATTCTCTAAAGGTTGCCAGGAAGAGATCATTGAAATATTCTTTTGTGTAGGGTCATTTTAAATTTTTTTATGCTGTCTTTTATAAGATATGCAAATTAATTACAGTTGTTCCCAGCTCTGACTCAAACAAGTCCTAAAACTGAAACAGAACATGGTGTGGGAAAAGGACTAGCGAAAAGAATTCTTTGCTTGAAAACATTTTCCAGACTATTCAGCTTCAGATGGGCAATGGTGGTAGTGACAGGAGGTATGCAGTATACATTTATGTCTTTAGAAGAATTCTCAGGCCCCTTCCTTTTTTGCTTTTTTTCCTTTACAAATAAAAAAAGCAACAGGAAATTTTCTTTATCTTCCACTATGATCTAGATGATTTACAGTTTTATTATTATCTAAAAGGGTACAGAAGGAGTTGGCAGGTTTTAGTGTAGATTTTTCTAGCGTTTTTAAAAATTAGTATTATTTGTGTATCTCATGCCACTTAACTAAAAGCCACCAGTGATCAAAAAATCACTAAGTCCTTTCAAATTTTAAATATGCAAATATACCAGTTGCATATCTTATACAAACACATGATATTGCTTAAACAAAGCCCTATATGAATGCAGTTCTTCAAAATCTACACACAGAAAATCATCTGGCCAAAAACACAGGCAGGATTCAATTGTCACTGCCCAAAGGTTGCTCCATCCTAATTTTTATAGTATATGGACATTTAACATAAATTTTAATACTCAAGTCCTATATGACCCAGTGTTCAAAATTTCCTCAATGGAATTTTAGCCATGTGAATTTTAATCATATGCCCTGTGATTAATGTCAGTGGTAAACTACAGCCCAATTCAGGCAGGACTACTAACGGCCCAGACCTTTCAAGAATGAAGGTTTGGGCCACCTCACCAGGTGAAGTACCATAACCAGCTGAGGAGCTTGCTGAAGGCACAGGGAATACAAAATGGGTAGAAAAAAGGTAGTTATAAACACCAGTTACAATCACACAGGCAGTTACAGAAATGAGTACTGTAATTGTCATGAGCAGCTCTTCTTTAATTGTTATATGTTTGTGTGCGTGTGTATAGTATATACATACTGTAACATAAGATGTATGGACTCTATATTGTGGTATTCAAGTTATAGGATATCAAGGAGAAGAGTAAACATCATTCAAGGACTTTGCATCCTCTTCTGAGGAAAGGGTTAGTGCATTTTAGGTTGTATGCAGGACAGTTGTATCATGTTTGGTGGAAGTATAACTTTGTTATCATCTTTATTTGGAGATAAGCATGGTTTAAGGAGGTGTGTATGGATGCCAAGTCAACAATGGATGTACTTTTTTTTTTTTTTTTTTTGTGGTACGCAGACCTCTCACTGTTGCAGCCTCTCCCGTTGCGGAGCACAGGCTCTGGACGCACAGGCTCAGCAGCCATGGCTCACAGGCCCAGCTGCTCTGCGGCACGTGGGATCCTCCCGGACCGGGGCACGAACCCGAGTCCCCTGCATCGGCAGGCGGATTCTCAACCACTGCACCACCAGGGAAGCCCTGTGATGGCTAATTTTATGTGTTAACTTGGCTGGGCCACGGGATGCCCAGATATTTGATCAAACATTATTCTGGGTATTTTTGTGAGGGTGTTTTTGGATGAGATTAACATTTAAAGTGGTAGACTTTGAGTAAAGCAGACTGTCCTCCATAATGTGGGTGGACCTCTTCCAATCAGTTGAAGGCTTGAACAGAACAAAAAGACCAGACTCCTGCAAGCAAGAGAGACTTTGCCAACAGACTGCCAGCAGACTTCACCTGCAACACTGGCCCTTTCTGATTCTATCAATACATCAAATGGCCCTCAGACTCAAACTGGAACATTAGCTCTTCTGGGTCTCCAGCCTACTGGCCCACTATGCAGATTTTGGACTTGCCAGTCTCCACATTTATGTGAGCCAATTTCTTGTAATAAATCTCTTTTTTTTTTCATATACACACACATCCTATTGATTTTGTTTCTCTGGAGAATTCTGACTAATATACTGGGTAAACTAACTTTTTTTTAATGACCAAATGAACATGTCTTTCTTGGTCCTTCTCCTAACGCTTGGGTTATTCAGTCTCTGTCTCTCTGTTTCTCTCTCTCTCTCTCTCTCTCTCTCTCTCTCTCTCTCTCTCTCTCTGCTATCCAGCTGTGCTATCCTAGCTCCTAAATTCATGATATTCACCAAAGAATTCTTTCCTTGTAAAACTCTTTTTCTTGATGATTTCATTTCACATCCACTTGAACTAGTACCTACAAATGATTCTCAAATATATATCTCTGAAATAACAGATCCTCCCTTCCAAGGTCTTAATAGTCATCTCCATCTGATTATTCACCAGATACCTCAATATGTTCAAAACTGAACTATTTTTACTTCTGAAAACTACACCATGTCTTATTTTCCTTATTCTGCTAAATAACACAAACTCCCATCCTGATTATCCCAACTCAAAATCTCATTCACTCTTCACTTTCTCTCTTTTTATACACAATTGGTTGGTGAATCCTGGCACATTTTCATCTGCAGCATCTTTGACATCTGTTCCCTCTCCTCCATCATTCCTCTTCCTCTGTCATTCACACCTTGGTTCAAGCCCCAGGTAAGTTCCTCTGGCTAAGGAACTTTAAGAACCTTCTAACTGGTTTATCTTATTCTAGGCTCTTCCCCTTCATCCATTTTCCTTATTCTGGAATTATTTTCCTGAAGAAGTCATACAAAGATCTTAAGAGGAAAAGAAACGAATAACCAACAGCCCATGGAAAACATTTCCCACCAAATAAAAATATGCCCAATTTCTTTCTCCATTTGGAGGTGCTAGCCATCATTAAGTCAATCCAAATTGTGAGGTAGCTGTGTTATTGATGCAGCCTAAAAGCAGTAAGCCATACACAAAGAATGTAGAACTTTAAGGGTATAAGGCAGAGTCAAGACAAATGCCAGATTCAGGGTAATGCCAAGGGTTCATCACCTTGAAAGAAAGAGACGGGAAACCATAGAGACTTCATAGGCTATAGCCAAGCAGAGGGCAAGAGATGAGCAACCAACCTCAGTGACAGGGCTATGATAACTAAATCTCTCTCCTCAGCCTCGTGGAAACATCTGGCTTTGCCCTGAGATGCTGCTCTTTAATTGACACTGGGAGGGGTGGTGCTCATGAGAATGATTTGGCGAATGTCTTTGATATGACTCCCAACTATAGGATTCTTGAAAGCAAAGATGATCATTTCCATAGCACTATATCTTACACAGCACTGGGTTGTTTTAAAAAATCAATACCTTTATGTTGGTGACAAAACAAAACAAAATAACATTATTTTGTTTAGCCTAACATTCAGATTTTCCATGATCTAATTCCAGTTTACTGCTTCAAACTTATTTCTCATCATAGATTCTTGGCTCCAGCAAAACCTAACTAATGTTTCAAGTACAAAGTTCAGATTTCCAGCCATTATCCTAGAACTCTTCTCAGTGACCAAAATTATTTTTTTCAATTCTCTATGTGTCTAAGTCATACTCAGCCCTCGTGCACTATCCTGAATGCTATTTCCTCCAAGAAATCCCACACCTCAGTAGGAAGAAAACCTCCCTCCCTCCCTCTCTCTCCTTTGCAAGTTCGAGGTAAAACAGAACCCTTTCTGAACTATTCAATAATTCCCCCCTTATATTATTGTTGCTTTTATACATCATACCCTCCTACTTTTCTGCCAGTTCCTTGACAACAATTTCTATCTATGTCACCTTAGTATGCCTCTCCTACAACAGTTGTCTTGTACACAATGAACACAATACATGTTTGCTAACATAACAAATTTTTAACTTTTTAAGTTTTTTAAATCTATGGATTATATAAATTTTTTGGATGACCTGGTACGTCAGCAGTAAATGCAACTTTAACAAAGTAATTCTTCCTCTCCCTTTCCAATTGTATATATTCCTGTCATAGCTTTCTAAGAACCCAATCAGATATGGCAGTAAATCTGTCATCCAGTATCTGGGAAATCCTAATAAAGGCAAACACACATTTGGATGATGATAATAATAATAGTTATACATACATAGCACTTATGATGTGCCCAACACTGATCTTTATACACATTAACTCATTTAATTCTCACAACACACCTGTGATGTCATTACAAAAGAAGAAACTGAGGGACAAAGAGCTTAAGGAATCTGCCCTAGTTCACAGAGCTAGTAAGTGGCAGAGTCAGGATTCAACTCCATGCAGTCAGGACCCAGAGTCCATGCTCTTAAATGCCACTCAGCAAAATACATATTCCCCCCCATCACTCAGAAGAAAGCCCAAGTAGAAGGGATGATCCCTGGCTTGAATGGCACAACATCTTCTGGCTTGCTCCAGAGGGTAACCCTTGAACCCCTCCTCAAGGGTGAGTGGAGAGCACTCTAGAGCAAAAAGCGTATGAGTGATCAAGGACTCTGCTGGGTAATTTTAAAATGGCATTTGTGCAATGAAAATTCTAGTAATATATCTCCAATCCCATTATATAAGGCTTTTGGTTCAGGGAGATATAGAAAATGACGTGTTTTAAGGGTGTTGCTTTGTAGTAGCCTCAGAACCAAATTTTCTAAAAAGTAAAGTAGAATATATGAGAAGACTGGAATCACGAATATCCTTACTGCACACACCCTGCTGTGAGTGACTCTTTGAACAGAATTGCTGCTTAGACTTCAAACCACCACTGTGACCTCAAGAGGTTAGCAGAAAAGAGAAATTCTTTGGTTCAGAAACCATAACATGGGTATAATGCCATTTAAAGGCACAAGATTTAGAACTCAATGTGGCTCTTTGGGAAAAGTCAGTCAATTCTCTTCTGAAAAAGAGGAAAACCCAATGAAGTATAATGCTTTTAAATTCCAGATTAATACACAGACCCGGTAGTAAAATCTTTTTTCGCCCATAAAAATAGATGCTATGTTCTTAAACATTGTTAAATAAATCATGTTCTTCAACTGACATGTTCGTACCAGACATTTTTGAATTTGTGACAATCTTTTCAGTGTGAAATGGCAGATATCTGCTAGTGCTCTGGAAAAAGAAATAGCGAAATACGGGCTACATGAAACGTGTTGGGTCCATGGAGAGAAAATGATAGAGCAACTGGAAGAACCCAAAGAGATTCAAGGGCCAAGTCAGGCAGCCCCAGTCCAAAGCAGTGGATTAAAACCACGTATCTGTAGATTTGACTGATCAGGGAGACTTCTGAAGAGAGTATCCTAGAGCAGATGCCACAAGTATCTACATAAGCTTATAACAGAGCTAGGGGAAAACGGTTTTCAGTAAAAGAAAATTTTGAAATCACATCTCACAGTACAATATTTTATGATGATCCTCCTGTCCTCCTCCCCTCAATTCATTAAATTTTGGTTTTGATTATGTAAGTAAAAAGGGCCTTTCTCTTCTTTTTCTGAAGCCAGGAGACAGAAATAATAAGAGAAATAGTTATTATTGTTATAAAGACAACAAAATGAAAGAGGGGTGGGGAAAAGGGAAGAAAAATATAATTTTAGTTTGTATCATTTCTTACAAAATGTATGTTTCATCATTCCCTTCTCCCAGAAAAATTTATCAAAGCAACACCTTGCTAGTGTTCTCTAGTGTGTCATTCTGACCACGTTCATTTATATTAGTACAACATTTTGTTACTAGAGTATTTGATATATAATGACTGAATCTCCAATATTCATGGAAAACATTTGCTCAATACAACAAATGCTGTTAGACTTCCTTTAATGGATTGATTCATATAAGAGTAAGTACTGGTAGAAAAAGAAAAATAAATTATAGTCGCTTTTGGGGAAAAAAAAAACTATTACTATATGATGACTTACATGATGTTCACAGCCTCAAGTGAGTGATTTTATCATTCCAAGCTGTTTAAAATAATCAGCCTCATAAAACTTTAATGACCACCACTTTCTCACTCTGTATTTATAGCGAAGCGTCCTCATTCATTTACAAAGAGACAGACTAAATTCTCAAATACTTGCATTATTCAAGTCTTACATGGCATGAGCTTTCTCTGTTCCAAGTCTGAAATGTGTCCAAGTCAGTTTTAACCTCATGATACAAACTATACGACTTTTCTATACAAATTTCAGACTCAGACTCTTGAGAGCATTTAAATATTGTTGATTTTTTAATCTAATTTAATTAACTTACTATACTAAGTCCACTGCAATACAGCTTTACTATTATTCCTTGCGCTAAGAGATTACTATATAATCTATTGGGATGATGCCAAGAGCATACAACTAATAGATTATCTATAATGAGCGAGGTGGAAAAGCGTATTCCCTCTGCACAGGTGGATGGTAGTATTTGTGCCAAAAAATATAGCATTTCTCTCCCTACTTGGTATTTTAAACATGCATTTTGTTGTCAGGCTCCCTGCCAATAGGCTGCATGGGTCAAAATGGAGCCTAGCTGATAATTCTAAAGGTGAGTTAATTAGGGGTTGCAGTTTGGAATGTTATCAAGCTGCTGCTTAGACATCTATCTGCTTTCCATACAGGTGTGAAATATTGACAGCAAGTTTTAGAAGTGTAATGACATTTTTACCTTTCACTTACTTGATTAAATTTTGATATGACTCATACCTTAAGGGGAATAGAAACTATATTTGTTCAAGTAGCTATTTACCATGAGAAAGCTCTTGGGATGTTCAAAAGAAATGTAATATTAAATCTATTGACAAAATATTCTTGAGACCTCATACATTCTTCCATTATAGCACAAAGGTTGATTTTGAAGTACATCAGTCAAAATTAACCATTTATACCTCAGTACTTTTCATTCACAGGTTCTAACACTGAAGACAGATCACAATGAATCTTTGTTAGTTTATAATATTATATTCATATATGATCACATATCCTAGATGAACAATAGGCCACAGTAGAGAAAGGATTTCAACTCCAGAGCTATTTTCGCCTCAGGAGAAGCAAAGACTATAAAGAGGCCCAAATCTTGATGTATATCTGGTAATTTATCTGGGTGAGAATTAGGTGAAAAAATTTAGCCACAACATAAGGGGAGAGAATTCTATAACATACAGTTTACCATCACACTTCTAGGAGTTCAGTTTTTTAAATGAGTGTATTGTGATTAGTGAGCTTTAAATACTGAGCATCTAGGTATCCTTTTAGAATTGCCCTATTTTTTTCCTAAAATACTAGGAGACTATGCATAATCAGAAGATACAGCAATTAATTGGGAAAATGGTCTCTAAATAATTGTTTCCCTTTTCCTCATCTCTCCCAGTCAGAATCAGACATCAGCTTCAAGCTCATGTCCCAATATTGTTCCTTCATTTCTCTTCCAAATAAAAGGTAACTTTGCTAAACTCGTAAGTCTTATATTTATAGACTTTTATGAAATTCTTTACATGTGACCCTTAAATATGTTCATATGTTTTATTCACTTTTACCATGAATGATAAAGATTTGTTGGTGATCATAAAAATGACAGCAACGGAATTAAGGATAGCATTGTTTTAAAAATTAAACCTAAAAAACACCTAATTTGAATCTTTTTATGTATTTGGAGAAAATATGTATCTTAATTTGGTTCCACTGAAAGCAGAGCCTCAGACAAGGATGTGAGAGCATGTAGCTTAACTGGAAGGTCAGCCCAATAAGCAGAAGTGAGGGAGTGGGGAGAGGCAGGGAAGTAAAAAATGCAAATATAGGAGCTTATTATTGAGTTTGCGTCTGTCATGACTCAATTTTTCTGGGACCTCTGGGAAGCGTAGAGAATGCCTTCCAACACTATCTACCCGAAGAAGAGGAACTGACAGCTCTTACTTCTCATTGTTTAAGGGTTGTCCCCAAGGGCAACACACACCCCACCCTTGAAGACCCCATACTTCTCAGCAGTGCTCACTTCAGGCCACAGCTCAGTGAAAGCCCAGAGGATAAAAGCTGAAAGATGCATACCATGTGCTCGAGGCAGATGTCACCATTCTGAGAGAAGTCACAAGGAACCACACAATGCAAATGCAACTTCAATCACAGGTAGCTGAGGGATGTGACAAGGGAGATGAAAAATAGCCACAGCAATAAGAATTAAGTTATTTTTCAAAAACACTTTTTTACAAGCTTTGCTGTTGTTAAAATTTTTAATTCAGTCTTCGATCAAAAAGTGATTAAGCAATGATATCCTTGACTATATTTATGTTGGAGAGGAAGGGATTAGCTAAGACTTCTTGCCCCTGAGCATAGACTGGTGGTCTTAATTATTAGAAACTATTTGGTCTTCTTTGATAAAGTAGCCCAAATGAAAATGATAATAGGCAGTAAAATGGTCAAAATGTACACAGCAGAGAGAAATTAGAAAAAAATCCAAGATAGCTTGTAAACTGTGACAGATGAGATTATTGATTGGCAATTACTCCCTTCTCTCTCCACACCTATGGTAGACTGTTATATCAGTAGCCTGTAATGAATCATACTTTCAGATGTTCAATACTCCTGTGTAATGGCTCTGCAACTTGCTTTGGCCAATGGGACATTACCAACCATGATTCAAGCAAAAGCTTGATAATCATTTGCACATTGGGGCATATTCTTTTAGAATTCTATCCCATGAAAGGCAGCCACCATACACCATGCCACAAAGAAACTCCGACAAAACTACTAAATGCAAAACCCTGGAGGAAAAGAAGCTACCTTAGATTTTCTGGCACTAACTGAAGTCTCCTCTTAAAACAGACATTTAAGGAATTCAGTTATACCATGTGAAGTAGAACTATCCATAAAATCATGAGAAATAATAAAGAATAGTTGTTTAAGCTACTAAATTCAGGTAGTGTGTTTTGTATCAATATATAGCTGACACAGAAATTGGTGCCAGACACAGAACTGTACATAACAAACACCTAAAATATATAACATTGACCTTGGGGATAGGAAGTGAGCAGAGGCTTGAAGGATGGCAAAGAGACTGTTAGTGGAAGCTTGAAAAGCACTAAGAAAATTGCCACTGAAGGCTGGATAAAGGGGTACCTTTTATTGGTGGAAAGGTAAATGAAATTGTTGCCTGTGATAACTTTGAAGACAAAAAAATGTAGTTAAGGAACTTGAGGCTATTTCTTCGTAGAATGTTGAACATGTCAGTTGACTCTCCTGATAAAATAGTGCAAGAGAGAGATGAACTATAGATAGAACTGGTCAATTTCCAAGCAGACTTTAGAAAGGATATTTCCAACCCAAAACTTGATGGGTGGGAAAATGAAACTCCTTCTTAGTTTCAGTCTCTCCAGATACCAAAAAATTCTCAAGAAATGATCTCAAGGCAAAGATAAAATCCAGAGTGCTACCACAAAACATGACTTTGGAGTCAAGATCAAATAAAAGATGAACATGTAATACCCTCTGTTAAGACCTTAAAAGATTTAAGGAAATGCTTTATAGACCCTATCAGCTAGATAAAAATGACTTTTAAGAATTCTCAGGGCATTGTTCTACAGCAGGCAGCCTCAAGCAGAGAAGAATTGGTCTTAAAGAGATTTATGAATGTGTTTTTTTTTTTTTCTAAATGGAGTAAATTATAGTTTGATATATAGAAAACCCATACTTTTTTTTAAAGGAGTTGAATCAACTTGAGGCAAAAACAGTTCACAATTAAAAGATGTCCCTGGGCCCTCACCTTTGCAGGTAGGAAGCAGGCTGGGAAATTTACTCAGCTGCAAACATATGCCATTTCTTGGAAAAAGAAGGATGAGTCATAAAGCAAAGCCAAGAGCTGAATGGGTAAAGCTAAGAATCAAGAGTGTGCAGATATGAGCCATGGATTGAAGACCCCATCCCAAGAAGCATAACTGGACCCTAGTCAAGGAAAAATCCTTGAATCCAGAACAAGGGGAATTGAGGGCATGTGCCCAGAAGGATTACAAAATGGACAGTCATTATTATGTGCTTTCAATTCCTCCCCCTTTTAAATAAGAGCCTCTATTGTGTTTATCCTGTCCCTGTTTCACCATTGAATATTGGGGGTGTGTGGAACAGATAGCCTGTCTTAATTTACAAGTCTTTGCTAACCAAGAAGCAATGCCTGAGGAATAATATCCAAGGAGCTACACATGAGGAACCATAGCAAGATACCTCATTATACCTGTACCTGATTTAAATGATGAAATTCAGAAGTTCAAGCCTGAGTTTGATGCCAAAATGGGATTAGGATTTAGGAGTCTTAGAAGTTATTGAGATTTACAAGTGGAAGGGATGTGAATCATTAGGGGCCAGAGAGCAATCTGTGGTACACTATTACACTGGTGGTCCCCTATAAACCACAACTGTATTTCTTCTCCGTTTCTTCATGCACCTGTAAAATCCTCTACCATACTGACCCTCATCTTGGCCATGTGACCTACTTTGGCCAATGGGACATTACCAAGTGTGACGCAAGCAGAAATTTGATAGGCACTTATACTTTGCTGCTTGTGACCTTAGAACACTTCCTCTTGGAAGAAGTTCAGGCTAAATTATGAGAACCATGAATATGAGAACCATGTGGTGAGAGGTTCTGTTAAGATGAGAGACCATCTTAGATGATTTAGTCCTAGTGAGCTCACAGCTGAATGTAGCCATATACATGATTGCAGCTATACAACATGGAGCAGCAAAACTACCCAACTGAGCCCAGTCAACACAGGATTGTAAGCAATAAGTCACCATGGTTTGTTATACACCACTAGATAACTGAAGCACCATCTCCATGAGAGAACTATGCTTTCCCACCTCATCAGTCTTCAACTTGGCCCTGTGTCTTGCATCTTTATATTTCTATGCCTACCATGGTCTTGCTGGACCGACTTAATGTGTGTAGAGATGACAGTGCTAGTTCTAGCATAGGCTTTAAGGGGCCTCCTGTATTTCTATTCATCCCTATAACAGCTTCTGACTTTTGCCACGAGAAGAACATTTTACAGGTTAGCTACTGACTTTTCAGCTCTGGCTCCAGACAAGGGCTAGGACTATACTAAGACAAGTAAGCTGTCTAGGGATTAAAATTTAAGGTACGAGAAGGTGGCTGTCTGCAAGTCAGGAAGAGAGGTCTTACCAGAAACTGAATTTTCTAGTATCTGATGTGGAACTTCTTGCCTCAAGATCTAGAACTGCCAAAAAGAAAAAACAAAAAACAAAAAACAACTTCTTTTGTATAAGCTAGTCTATGGTATTTCGTTATGGCAACCCTAGTCAACTAATACACATACCTAGCATGACACTTAACACACACAAAGTTTGTTAAATAAGAACTTGCCATCTTTCCTCTCAGCATGAAGTATACCTCACCTTTAAGTAATATTTATAAGATTCCGAAAACCCTCATGCAAAGAAAAAGTACCTGCCCACTAGTCATACAATGAAAATTATATCCCTTAAAGGACTCATTTAAATTTGTATTTGGGTTTTGAACTGTCGCCTTTTCCTGAACCAAACTTTCTGAACCAAACCTAACTTTACATTACCTTTCTGTAAACCTTACCACCTAACCTTTTCCTCCAGCATGTTGGTCTTTGAGATTTACCTAGTAGATTCAAATATGGCTGTTTAGCCTTCAAGATTTTCCTAAGAATTTAATCATTATTAAGAATAAAGGAATACGATTGTTCAAATGGTAGAGCTGATGTGGTATAGGGGAAAATGGTTTGCATTAGGAACTCAGCCACCATAGTTAGGATCCTGTCTCTTCAATCTCGGGTAAAGCAATGAAATTCTATTTTCCATGATTTTCTCAACTGTCAAAGTAAAATGTTGAACTAGTGATTCCTAAAGCCATTTCTTGTTCTAAGGTTTTATGACATTATAACTCTTAAATCCTAGGACATACAGTTGGCTGATTATTTGGTTTATAAAACACACTGTCATGTTATTTGTTAATGCTTTGGCCTAATCCTAGAGTGTAACACATGCTTTTTTTTTTTTTTTTTACTGTAAATATACAATGTTCATTTAAAATAAATCTACAAATTAAGTGTAATTTTTCTTAGAGTTTTGAACATGAGAAAAACGTACATCAGTGCTACATAATTAAGTACCATTTATTTTTTGCACTGTTTAAGCAAGCTACAGATATTCAATTGCCATTGAAATATTTCTGTAAACCATGCAACCTTTTACACAAAAGATAATTATGAAATAGCTAACATTCATTTGACCACAACCAATAAATAATTTATGAACTGGGTGTTTGAAATTATGCAAATATTCTAAATACTTTTTGTTGCCTGTACATCTGAGTAAGTATGATTCGGAAGAAAGTGTGCAATGGATTAATAGATTCAACATTGAAGAGATTTGCATTTCTACAGAGTTCTTTTCTTTGCTGGCTTCTACTATCTTTAGTATCATGGCTCAGAAAACAAGCTTGACAATACTGTCTCTAAATGTATTTGAATATCCTGGCATCCCTATTCATCAGCCTCTTTGATGCTTTAAATGTCTTTTGCTTTCTTTCCAGAACTCTTTATGAAAGCAGAGAGATATGCTTTTAGTAGAGTATCCAGCTATCTTATAATACACACTAAATGGAGGAAGAAATGGGTGTCTTTAAATATTTGATATATCTGTGATAGCCCATAACAGAGTTCTGTCAGAGTAAGTTGCAGAATGGGCTCATTACTGCAAGCACATGGCATACGAGGTGCCACACACAACATCACAGCAATGACCAGGAACTGCCAACTTCATAAACTCCCTTCGTAAAATGGAAAGTTTACTGACACCTGTAAACTGGTGGACAAACCGTGTTAACAGCTATACATATATTGCCTTTCGTATTGCCTTCTTATACAGTCAAGTATAAGAAGATTTTATTATATATAATAGTATATCATCCAAAAATATTTCTTAGAAACTACTAAGAAGTCTGGAGGTCATTTATTTTCATTTCTTTCCACACCCCAGGGTGGAGAGTAGGTGGCATTTCTGTCAATAAATATATTTAGAAGTCCTCAGTTTAATAACTCCAGTTGATACAACCATACTAAGATACAATATTTTTATGGCTAATAAATGTATTATTGTTTCATCCAACAGCTTTCTTTACCCAAATGCCCCTTGGTCTCTGACCAAACTTCATCACACAAGGTAATACATGTATTGATAGACTGGTACTTTGCATTGTTTTGTAAACTCAATGAGTCCGTAAAGAATAACAGGGGGGAATTGCACAGAGTTAAGGACTGGTATAGAGACTTGAGTATTGTTTATTCTGAAAACCCCTTTTCCTGTAATACACAACTGCATAAGAGCTAACATTCTGCATATATCTGAAAAAGAAAATTCACATCATGTAAGTTTGTATCTCCACTAATAGCGACACTTATTTTCCCTGAAAGAAATAATTTTACTTAATCCTACTCAGTCTTCCACAATCACAAAAGTTCCAAAAGCAACCATCAGTTTTAACTATTAACCCAAACACAGGATTTTCTTCAGTATCTCATTACTTACTGCCCTGCTTGCATCCTCACACATCTTCCTCTCAATCCAATCAACATTTACCTCCTTTTTTAAAGTGTTTATTTTTCTGTTTTTCTACTCGGAACACCCAAACCCACAAAGTGACAACTTGAACTCACTTTCCTTGGCACTGCTGTATGAATAAAACTCGCTTTATATTTATTTAAATGTGCTGTGTCTTTTGTCCCATGACTGCACAGCACAGAATCGCCCAGCCCACCTACCCCGCTCTCCCAAAAAAGGAAGGTGGCAATGTTTTCTTAAATTATCCATAAATAGTGAAGTAAGAGAACACATCAAAAGCTATGCACCTTCGGGATTGCTTACTCTGTTCTACATAGAATTCAGCTGAGTTAACTTTAAAACATTCCTTTTCATTTAAGTACTCCCTTAAAACAGCATAAAGGATAGAGCACTATATAAGCTGCTTACAATTTCTACTGCACATTTTATCAGGAAAGCTATCTATCCCAGATTTCTTCTCTTCAGAAAAATTTTAATGATCCAAGGTCACACCTCTTAAAAAGAACGAGGTCTAGTTTTACATAAGAAGGTCCAACTTGTAGGGTTTTATTTTCTTTTTATGCTCAGACCTCACAAACCGAGGACCACAATCTTCAAATAGCATTCCTTGTTAAAATTGAACCCAGAAGAGAAGGTTATTCTACCTCAGAATTTTAAATAAAGCTTCTACAACAAAGTTCAGTGTTCCAAAGCTTTAAATAAATCTGAATTAAAGCAGCACTCCAACACTGAAGTGTTCAAATCAGATTGCTAATCCCTTACTCTTGAAACAAGGCCTAGTGTTTTGGGAAGAATAGTGTAGACCTGATATTGCTTCTCAAAGAGGTAGTAGGGACCTCAGAATATTTGCATCACAATCACCTGCGGTGTTTACTGAAAACACATTCCTGGGTTCTTCCATCTCCAACTAAATCAGAATCCTTGCACACAGGGCCCCAAACATGCATCTCTGACACGTTCCCCAGGTGATACCTGCACACACTACAGTTTGAGAACCACTGCTGGGGATTTATCGTTGTTGCTGAAGAAGTCCAGCTGGCATCTTAACCTGTTAAATTCTTCCATTTTAGGAGACTCGGTGCTTTTAAGTTGAACCTCACTGCCACCACTTTGAGGCGTGGATTATGCTAGGGAGATTAAGGTCCCTTTGGATATTCAGAACTTTTGTCTCCCTGCTGTCAGCAACCAAGGAAGCTGGCAAACGCTGGTCCCTCACAGTAACATTTAGTGCCGGTCAACACACCGTATGGGCTAGCATCTGAGCCCAGAAATAGGAAAGGCGAGTATAAATAGATTTGAATTGGGGTTGGACGAGGATTTGGCAGGCAAAAAATGACTGTGTGTTGATGGGGTGGGAACGGAGAGCTGCCAATTCAGGGATCCGTGGTCGAGGAGCTTCCTGACCCCCATCCACCCCAGAAGTTCCTGTGAGCTTTCTGGACTGCGCGCCTCTGGCTATAATTAGGGGGGTGATGCTTTCCCTGGCTTCTTCCATATGCATGTTAGTTGTGTTTGGCATTCAGCAGCAGTGTTTGAAGAGCGTCTGGCCCCCACCAGCATTTAGTTGAGCCAGTCAGTGGAAAAAATGACAATGGTATCTGGCATAGAATTCAGGTGTTAAAATACCTTTACTAAAATAGAGGAAATAGCACCTATTAGGAAGTAACCCTGAGCTACCAAATTTTATTAGACTGGGAAGAGGTGTCCCCCACCTCCTATAAAGCATACTGTAAATTCCCTTATGACTTCCATGGTATTTAACTACAGAAATGGGTGCATACACTAATTTCAGATTTTCAGTGCAAAATGTATTGCAACTCGGAAATACGGGAATACCGAGCTGAGGTGTGGCACATTTCAACAAAACTTTTTGTACATATTTAGCTAGAAAAGAAAATTTGATGGGGTAGGAAAGAGAGTCAACACACTCTTGGCAATTTCCCACCAGCAGTGAAGGAGGTAAAAGTCAAAAATAAAGCCTGTGGGGTAAGTCTGAACATGGCATCCACGCTTAAAAGAAATGCCAC
This sequence comes from Kogia breviceps, assembly GCF_026419965.1. NCBI lineage: Eukaryota > Metazoa > Chordata > Mammalia > Artiodactyla > Physeteridae > Kogia > Kogia breviceps. The sequence goes on along the minus strand of NC_081313.1, from coordinate 70,916,421 downwards.
TTCTCTTTTTCATCCCGAGATGGGAGAGGAGGCTTGACAGAAGTGAGTGAAACCTCACTCCATAATATTCGTCTGAACCAGCCCTGATTGTCAGTAGTGAGCATGCTGAGCTGTGGATGAAGTGGGCCATGTCTGCCCTCCTCAACTCTACAAAACCGCTTTAAAGTCAGCACGAGGTGCCGGCTTCCCCCTCTCTCAATGAAAAGCATACTTCTTGATTTAAAATGTATGTTTCTACTTTATTCCAAAACAAGAGAGCATTATTTTCAGGATGATCATAGAAACCAAGTTAAATATGTTTCTTATTTCAAGAGATAAAAAAGCATCATAACTCGGTGAAGAAACATTTCAGTGCTGGAAGTTGGTTTAATGTAGCACTACTATGCACGTAATTTATTTTGAAACACAGTGATGCATGAAAATTCTCAGCCTTTTTGACAGAATGAGATTACACATCCACCCCCCTCTAAGCTTTAAAGGAAGAAAACCTTGACTTAGCCTGCCAGTGTTACAGATAATAATCTGCGTGTGTCTGCGTTGTAATACCCCTCGTACTATATCCACTTTCAGAGATAGTAATTCCAGGGATAATTTCATTCACAAAGGGTTCCCATAGGAGTAAGGTGGATGGTCAGGAAAAGATATTTAAGATAATTTTTAGCCCTTTTGGACAACTTCTCAAGTCAGTTTGCTTCTCTCTTGTCAGTCAGGAGACTCAGGACAGTTTGAATGTGGATGGAGAGTGAATGTGCAGGGGACTCAGGAGCCTGTTTTCCCAGAGGGTGAACTATTTTATAGGAGGTCAGGTTCAGTGGGAATGTCTACATTCAGAGGAAGGCTCTTTCTAAACTTGAGGAGAAAGTGACTTACTGACTGTCCCTGGGAACTAAGTTACTAGATGATATTTTTCCACCCCTTGCTTTCTCTTCTTAAATTAAGCATGAAGCAGAGATTACAGGTGAGTGATGTGCCATGTAAAACAGAGGGAGATATGAGGAGAAACTAAAATATATATATATATGAAGATTTATCTTCCACAATAGGATGTGGCAACTCCTAGATTTTGTTTTGGCTACTTGTTTACTCTAGAACAATATTTAAAAGGATGATCAGTTTGAGATTCGTGGCCTTGAGAATATTTTCCAGAATAAATTCATCTATAAACACAAATATGACCATATTCCTTTAGACGTTTTCTCTTCTAGATATCTTAGCTTTTATAATAAAGTCATACAAGTAGAAGCTTATTTATCTGTTATTCTACAAACCAGAACTTTCCATCAGCAGATATTTCTTGCTTTTTCTAGTTTGGTAGACCTAGACCTAAGATGTATCTCTTGAACCACTAAGGTTTTACTTAGTTTAATTTAGGTTTAGCATTAAAATACGTCATGGGCTTCCCTGGTGGCGCAGTGGTTGAGGGTCTGCCTGTAATGTGGGGGACACGGGTTCGGGCCCCGGTCTGGGAGGATCCCACATGCCGCGGAGCAACTAGGCCCGTGAGCCACAATTACTGAGCCTGCGCATCTGGAGCCTGTGCTTTGCAACAAGAGAGGCCGCGATAATGGGAGGTCTGCACACCGAGATGAAGAGCGGCCCCCACTTGCCACAACTAGAGAAAGCCCTCGCACAGAAACGAAGACCCAACACAGCCATAAATAAATAAATAAAAAGAAAAACTAAAATACATGTCATACATGGAAGCAACCTAAGTGTCCATCGACAGATGAATGGATAAAGAAGATGTGGCACATACATACAATGGAATATTACTCAGACATAAAAAAGAAATTGAGTTATTTGTAATGAGGTGGATGGACCTAGAGTCTGTCATACAGAGTGAAGTAAATCAGAAAGAGAAAACAAATACCGTATGCTAACACATACATATGGAATCCAAAAAAAAAAAAAAAGAAAAAGAAAAAATGGTTCTGAAGAACCTAGAGGTAGGACAGGAGTAAAGACACAGATTTAGAGAAAGGACTTGAGGACACAGGGAGGGGGAAGGGTAAGCTGGGACGAAGTGAGAGAGTGGCATGGACATATATACACTACCAAATGTAAGATAGCTAGTGGGAAGCAGCCGCACAGCACCGAGAGATCAGCTCGGTGCTTTGTGACCACCTAGTGGGGTGGGATAGGGAGAGTGGGAGGGAGATGCAAGAGGGAGGAGATATGGGGATATATGTATACATATAGCTGATTCACTTTGTTATACAGCAGAAACTAACACACCATTGTAAAGCAATTATACTCCAATAAAGATGCTAAAAAATAAAAGAAAAAAAATACATGTCATAGCAGGAAAATTTCTTGAAAATTATTAATCCATGAATAATATTCAGAATAAATATTTGTTAGTCAGAATGCTTGATTAAACAGTATAATGCATAGCACAACCATTCCAGACAATACTTTTTCCTGAAATAATGCACTAAAAAGACAGATGGTAATATTAGAATGTGTAAGAATTCTAATATCAAGAATAGCTAAATTCTAAAATTATGTGCACAGACATTAATATGTAAAACCTTATACCAGTTGGGAGAAGGGTAGGAGGAGGAGAAAGGGGAAGTGGATTAAGGGGTACAAACTACTAGGTATAAAATAAATAAGATACAAGAATGCAATGTATAGCACAAGGAATATAACTCATATTTTATAATAACTTTAAATGGATTATAAGCTGTAAAAATATCAAATCACTATGTTGTACGTTTGAAACTAATATAACATTATAAATCAACTATACTTGAATTTTTAAAATATGTAAAGCCTTAGAAATATGGAATAATTTAATTAATTCATTTAACTAGTGTCTACTATGTGTGTTGTAATATATCAAGTATTAAAGGGTATCCAAGGAACACATGGGTCATTGTTTCTTTCCTCCAGAAATTTACAACATAGATCAGATTTTCACATGAAGGACTAGAGAAAGACATACTACAGAATATACACTTAAAGACTAAACCATGGCACCTAGGCAAAATAAACAGTAAGAGATTAGCAGATAGAGACTTTGATCCAGGAAGAAGAGGAAAAACGTTGAATCTTATTGTTTCAAAACTAGCAGCATTACTGTTTTCAAATCAACAATACTTATAAATCGCGGTAACTCACAAATGACATCTAAATGTATGCATGCCACTCCAGTATGTTTTAAAACTCACTCAGTTCAATATTAGCACAAAACTATAGGGCTTGCTGCATTATATAGACATGGTCTTTAAGGTTTCACATCCTAAAAAATCATAAATACAAAAAACTTACACTTCTTCCTCAAAAGAACAGCCAACCTATTTCTCATACTGAGTAGCCTGGACATGGAAAATTGTTAGACTATTGGTTTGGAGTATTTCTGGGACTGGTGCTGTGCTACCACTACTACTACCCAGGCATAATTGGCACTGCTAGTTTCTTTAGTTATTGTTGTAGCTGCTAGGGGTTTTTTAATAGGTTATTTAGAAAAAAGAAGAGAGGACAATTGACCCTGGGTGGTTCTCAAATTGTGCTATTACTGGTTTGTTTTCATAGATTGGCAGTACCCCACAACAAGCAATATTCAAGAAACAAAATTACAGTTGTATTAACAGCTTCAAATTAGGGGTATTTTTTCAAATCATTGTGTGGGGTTTTAGTGGTGCAAGAATGAGTGGTTTTAATTGGGGCTTCTTCCTTGGAAGGCTTGAGGAAAACTCTTCAGCCCAACAACAGAAGGAAGGGGGAACCAGGACAAGAGCTACAAGGAAAAGAGCCATATTACCACTTTATGAAATTGCTGGTCAGGATCTGACAAAATATTTTCATGATGTAGTCAAAGAATTAAAATGCTGGGACCTGGTCCTTTGTAGTAAAACATATATGAAGTTGACAGATCCCATTTTGGGGGAAAATCTTCAGAAGCTGAATCGCCCCAGGTTCCTGCATAATTAAATGATCTTCTGAAAAGTTGACTAGCATATTTTGGCTGTGAGCACTAGAAAATACCACAAACAAAATATTTGTATAGCTTATAAAACACTCAAGCTGAATATTAAAAGCATCTGTTTTCAAGGAATATAATTATAAAGTACTTGAAGTGAATCAGGAGGCAGGATTCGCGAAACATTAAACATGTCATAAACAAGACATTTGACTCATCCAAATACTATGGGTAATAGATGGACTACTGATTTACAAAGGAATACTTTCATTGAAGATTCTGACATTAGAAATCATGGCAGCAAGGGTCAAATGCTTCCTGATGTCATTCTGGGATGAATAATTCTGGGCCATTTACTGAAGCAAAGAAACATGTGGACAAGGATAGCCTTAATATTTTACCTTTTGAGAAACGTGTAATCTGGCCAATTTATGCAGCCAAGACCACTCTGACAAAGTATGTGTTGATGGTGAACATTATAATGAATTATACACGCATGAACTGTGGTCACACGTTATCTGTAAAAGGGCATTAGCTGTCATTCAGGAGTGTAAAACTCAAATGTGCTAAAATGCAAAGTATTTCTTTTGTTTTTTATTTGAGCATATGAAAAACAAGAAACTTCAATGTGGACATTCTGAAGTCAAATGTTAATTCACAGTGGTACTGCTGTTTTGTGAAAAGACAGCAGACAGAATCCACTTTCTAAGATTAAATTGAAACTTCCTTCCCCAAATGTTAAGCTAAAATTATGGGCAAAATTCTTTTCTCACATTTGCATCATGGGATTTAAGCCTGTTATTCTTTCCTCCTACGAGACAGGCTCCTAGGAGTCCTACATAGTTATCAGGAGCAAAATATTGAATTTGACATCTGCAATATAAATCTTTGTTGAATTTTGTCCCAAAACAAAATAAAAGCCTGTTGTTGTATATTGTCCTCCTGAGTTCTTAGGAAAGAGTTTGTCATTGTACAGTCTCAAAAAACACATGAATTTTCCAAAAGATAGCCTCTGAAAGCATTAATCCTGTAGGAATATGCCAACTAAGATCACTTAACCCTACACATACATGCGTAAACTTTGTACAATTTATAGAAAACGAAAGCAGAAGGAGGAAGACGAAGAGGGGAGGATGATGAAGAATAAAATATCATGAAAAGAAGAGATCACTAGGCATAATTACTGGATGTTTCCAAAAGCAATGGGATTCCGAGGTTAGCATATCGTGATGAACGCAACAGAAAGCTCATCGGGAGCAGTCGCTAAAATTGTAAGACTCTGAAACAAGTACTGAAGTTTATGTTCTCTTATAAAACTCACTCTCCTTTTTTGCTCATTTAATGTTCTTTATTTGACTGCTGATTGGAGTATTCAACCCTGACAGTTCTCTTCAGAGGCCAAATGTTAAGTCAGGGAACTTTTAGCAAGCCACACAAGGCCAGCCTGGGGACCCAATGACATCTTTGAACTCTGTCTCTTTCCTCCAGCTTGATTAGAGATTTTATCCTGACTGCCAAAGGGAATGGGAACCTTTAATGAGAAATGGTGTTTTGTGCAGGAGCTATTGATATACGGAGGAGAGGGACTCTACAAATTAGAGGCTAGCTTGGCTGAAAAGTCACTTTAAAGAACTGCACCATTATAAATCACCATATAATTAGGCATGTGATATACAGAATGAGCATAAAGCATATGGAGAACAATCTTTGTAGATATTGTTAATATGAGTCTTAAATGCCACCACAAATGTTTTGCTACCTCAAATTCATAGTGCTAGAAGAGCCTGAATCAATGAAAGTCCTACCTTATGACAAAGGAAAATACATATTACTGCATCTCGTTATTTGATGTTCTTTTTACCAAAGGAACACGTTTTCAGTTTTGATATGTAAGGTTTCTGGGGGGAAAAAAAGTATTTCTATTGGTGCCATTTTACTGTAGTATTTTCATGATTTTATTAATATACAGAATAACTGAAAAATCAATTTTTTAAAGAAAAAAGTGCAAATGCTTTCTGTAAAGCACTACCCTCTGCACTCTAGTAGGTATGCCATTAAACATGAACTCATCTTGTTTCAATTGTATTCTTGCCTCCTGAGAAAGAGCAAGCTTAAAAAAAAACCTGAACTAGATAGCCAAAAGACTCAACTAATATGGTGAATATTATTTTGAAAATTAATTAATAAATTATCAATGCGATTAGTTGTTACAATTCAATTAAATTTTTCAGTAAAGGGGATCCATTAAATTATTCTATAGGTCTCCATTAAGTTAATATAAATTTTTCTGATGTCCCTTGGATATAACTAGATGAATTTTCTGTATAGATCGTGATATTTAAGTCACATTCACAACTGCCAAAGAGATCATCAAATCACTCAGAGAAGAGAAGCATGCCTGGGTTCTAAAGCTTTCTTTTAATGGTTGCTAATACATAAGATGGACTTAGGACCACATTATTTTTATCTTTGTCAGGATTTCGGTGCTATGATCCATCCCGGAAAACAAAGTTCAAAGTTTCATATAAGCTCCGGTGTAGATTATATGGCCTGTAATATGATGAAGGCTGCAGGAAACTGCTGGGAAACAGCATGACTCTTCCTCACCTAGGCCATTATTCTAGCAAACTGATCACCCCACCACCACATGGAAGGCAAATTTGTATTGTGACCTCTATCAGTGCCCTAGTTTTTCTCTTTTTCCCCTTCCCCGTGTTTTCACAATCCAATGTAAAACACCACTGAGACACTCTTCTCCTTACCTTTCTTACAAGTTGTCTTGTCTTTGTTCAGAAAGATATGCTCCAAATACTAGATATTTACTGTGGTAACTCATGCAGGCTGAGTATTTTTAAGACAAGGAAACTGGTATTTTCTAAAAGATCTCTATTTTAATCTAATCCACCTCCAATGCTACAAAATGCAGTAGAAAAATGTTGTTTTAAATACTTAGCAGTTATTAATTGAACCAAAAGTTAAGACTCAGAAATAAAAGATATAGACTTGATAGCACATTGGACCAACGTAATTAATTTTAACTTTAAATGAGAGTTCAGCATGGAAGTCCCACATAGACATAATGTAACGGTTGTCAACAATTTATATGTGGGATCCCATTCACTTTGACTGTTATCAGCACTAAACCCAGGATTATTTGAGGTGTTTGCTTAACACCTAACATATGAGCTGTCTCTTCCACCTTTGTCATATGCAAATTTCACCAGCATTACATTGACATTTTTTATCTGAAATGGAGAGAAAAAAAACAGCCAAATAGTTTGTGTGCACATATGCATGCGTATACTCTCAAGTGTACACACATTCTTCTTGAGAACCACTATTTCTTAAAAGTATTTTTTGAGCCAGTTGTTGGGGACAACAACTTCTTTTCCTTTTCCAAATATTTAACCTTTGTTACTACAAGACGGTAAAACTAATAATCTTTTAAAAAGATCAAAATGAGAGTTTCCCCTTCAGAGTTGCCATTTTAGAATCATTCTGACTTTTTTTAAAGATTATCAGTTATACTCTCCTGTAGTAACAAAGGTTAAATATTTTAAATATCAACAAAGGTACCAAACAAAGCAACCCAATGGGGGCAAGGAAAGTCTTTTTAACAAATTATGCTAGAACTAGCAAATTATGCTAGAACTTCCATCCATACGGAAAAAAAAAAAATGAACTTTGACACCTACATCACTCCATGCATAAAATTATTTTGAAATGAATCATAGATTTAAATGAGAAAGCTAAAATTATAAAGCTTTTAAAAGAAAACATATGACAGTACCTTTGTGATCTGAATGGCAGAAAAATATTTCTTGGAGAGGACACAAAAAGCAACAACAATAAAAGACAGAGAAATTTATAAACTAGACTTTATCAAAATTAAAAACATCTTATCAAAAGAGGTCATTAAGAAAATGAATAAGCAATAACAATTGAGATAAAGGGAGAAAATATTCCCCCAAAATATGTATCTGACAAATAATTTGCATCCAGAATATACAAAGAGCTACCTACAACTTATTAAAAGACAAACAACCCAAGTTTACCACATAAGCAAAAGGCTTGAACAAACACTTTACAAAGAAAGATGTATAAATGAACAATATACACATGAAAAAGTGTATCATCAGGGAAATGTAAATTAAAATCACAACTACACATACCCTTAGAACGGCTAAAATTAATAAATGACCATAACAAGTGCTGGTGTAAAGGTGGAGAAACACCTATACACTGCCAGTGGGTAGGTAAAATTGTACTATCACTTTGGAAAATTGTTTGACAGTTTCTTACAAAGTTAAACACCTACCCTTTGGCCCAGCATTTCCACTTCTAGGTATTTATCTAAGAGGAATGAGAACATATGTCAACAAAAATACTTGTAGAAAAGTGTAGCCAAAACTAGAAACAACTCAAATGTCTAAGATAAAAATGGATGGGATTCCCTGGTGGTGCAGTGGTTGTGAGCCCACCTGCCGATGCAGGGGACACGGGTTCGTGCCCCGGTCCGGGAAGATCCCACATGCCGCAGAGCAGCTGGGCCCGTGAGCCATGGCCAGTGAGCCTGTGCATCCGGAGCCTGTGCTCCTCAATGGGAGAGGGCACAACAGTGAGAGGCCCGTATACCACAAAAAAAAAAAAAAAAAAAAAAGGATAACCACAATGTAATATGTTTATACAATGGAATACTACTCAGCAATAAAAACAAACCAATTACTGGTAACCACAACAACATGACTAAATCTTGCAGACATCACTTGGAGGAAAAAATGCCAGACACAGAATATCACAGATTGTATGATTCCATTTATATCCGAAAATGGAATGAGGAGGTAATTCCCCATTGCTGGAGATAATCAAGAATAACCGGGCTTCCCTGGTGGCGCAGTGGTTGAGCGGCCGCCTACCGATGCAGGGGGCACGGTTCGTGCCCCGGTCCGGGAAGATCCCACATGCCGTGGAGCATCTAGGCCCATGAGCCATGGCCGCTGAGCCTGCGCGTCTGGGGCCTGTGCTCCGCAACGGGAGAGGCCACAACAGTGAGAGGCCTGCATACCGCAAAAAAATAAAAAATAAAGAATAATCAAGGTGACTACTTGCTAGGGACACTGTAAGCTAAATTAGTCCAGATAACCCTAAGGAATCTTTCCAACATTCATCTTCTCTATTTATGTTCATTTAACAGTACTTCAGTTTCCTAAACTTCAAAACTTAGTTTTAAACTTTAAACTTTAGCAGAGGAATGAATATAATTGGCCTGGCAGTAATTATTATTGCTATCTTGACAATATACCTAAAATATTGTTTGCAAAATCAGCAGGATGATGTTTTATGAGAGAGGGCAGGTAAGGATTAAAGGTCGTTTCCTAATAAATATGGTGGTTTATATCATGTAATAGTAATATTGACACATCTGTTGGTTAGAGGTCAAATCAAATCTTAGTGTGGGCTGAGAAGTAGGACCATAATGCTACCTAGAACCTAACAGGGAGAAGAAATTTGTCTGGCTTAATAAACAACAGTTGCAGTTTCAAATCTTATTCTGTATGCAATCTTTTGTGACGTGCTGTTTTGGTTGAATGATAGGAAGAAAACCTAGCCTCATTCTGGTATGTCTGTTTCTAACTATAGATATGTAGTTAGAAAGAGGAGTGTTTTAATAATATTTTTAGATAGTTGGGAATATTCTTTGATACTATACCCAAACTCAACAAGTGGTAATTTCTTAAAGGTTAGTTGCAACGTGGAACCATAAGCAGTATCAATGATTTTTTTGTTTCCTGTCTCATTAAAATCAATTGGTCTATGATGCAATTTGAATGGATCTTTTAACTATGAATGATTTTGTAACATCGTACATTGGTCACATGAAAAATCTTGGTTTGCTGAATTATGTAGATCTTCCAAATATTGACACATTTCATAACACAAGATCAAAAAATCATGTCATGACTACACAGACAACACCATTTTCTGAATGACAGAGGATTAGAAGAGCTATCTGGCAGCAAAGGTTCTGTTATTCTAAGTGATCTTCAGGGAGACCTGGCCTCTGAAGATGATAGTACTGAAAAAGATAAAGGGACTTCCCTGGTGGCACAGTGGTTAAGAATCCACCTGCCAATGCAGGGGACACAAGTTCGAGCCCTGGTCCAGGAAGATCCCACATGCCGCAGATCAACTAAGTCCGTGTGCCACAACTACTGAGCCTGTGCTCTAGAACTCATGAGCCACAACTACTGAGTCCACGTGCCACAACTACTGCAGCCCACGTGCCTAGAGCCTGTGCTCTGAAACAAGAGAAGCCACTACAATGAGAAGACCACACACCGCAACAAAGAGTAGCCCTTGCTTGCCACAATCAGAGAAAGCCCAAGCCCAGCAACAAAGACCTAACACAGCCGAAAAACAAACTAATTAATTAATTTTTAAAAAAAGAAAAAGATAAAGAAGAAGCTACGTTATCTAAAGAACTACCTACCATTTAATACCACTGTGGATGATATCAGAAAAGTCTTTACGTATTAGGAAGCTTTCAAGTTCATGGTAGCAATTGCAAATTTTCAAAAATTCTAATTTTCACTTGAAATTTTATTATTGGCAACAAATGCTATCCTTGAATCAACAGTCATTTATTTATGAGAAAATATATGCAAAATACCCAAGTCTAAGTAATTATATTGTGTTTGTCATTCTTTAAAGTAACAGTGGTCTTCCGTTAACTTGCAATTCAAACAATTTTGAATTCAAACAATTCAAACTCACAAGTACGTTTCCTCAAGATAATTATGATACCTCAGGATGTAGCAGAAGTGCGTTATGTGCACTTCCCATTTTGTCACACAAAATGTTAAAAACATATATACTCAAGGGTGGAGGCTACCGTCTTGCTGCTAAGATTTCAACAGTTTTTCCCATCATTTTATCAGTGCAAATGTCAAGACTATGAAAAAGGCAGTAACATCTTACTATTATTGTAGAAATAGCTTAGACTTTGCAATCTGGCTGAAAGGGTAAATGGGATTCCCAGGGATCCACAGACCACACAATTAAAACTACAGAAAAAGAGAGAGAGAGAGAGAGAGAGAGAGAGAGAGAGAGAGAGAGAATAATTGATTTAATTAATTCAATATCATTCAGCATATTGAAGGAACTATTAATAAAGAAAAGCTATTACTATATAGCCAGTGTCTTAGGAAGGAGATAAAATGCCCACCCACTTTCACCCTGGTTTGTTTATAGAAAATCAAGACTATAATTTTCCATTATCTGAATCACACACACACACAAAACAGGTTTTCACAATATACATACATATATATGTATACACATATATGTATATAGGTATATACACATACATGCTTAACAGAGAGTTTGACTTTCGACATCATGGTTTTGAATAATATAGAGTATAATATGGTCTTGAACTGAGAAGTTTAGTTGGTTTTTCTCTCTAGTGAGATGGTCATATAATTTTAGTCACTAAAACTAGTCAAGTTCTGGTTTCTTACAGCTCAGAGGCCAGATTTCCATCCACCCCAATCTCTGACCTTATCACTGAGCATCCCACTACACTGTATTATTCAGGAAAGACAGGACTATGATATTTAACTCTTCGATCTCTTAAGTGCATCGTTTTGTGGGACAGATGCTAAGGGGGAGAGATATTTGCCAAGAAAGGTTTTAAAAAGACACAGTAATTAGCTAGAGACATTACTCCTCCCCCAGGACTAAAGAAAGACAAAACTCCTGGTGAAAAAAAAAAAGTGCCCTTTTAAAATATACCATAGCTCTCTGCACTTTTTAGCTCTCATAGCCATGAGAGCCAACATAGTAAAACATAGTAAAATTCTTTCCCGCACATGTCCACATTAGGTCAAGTATGAACTTTAGAGCAGGATGCATAAAACACATTTGTGAAAGAGCAAAATATCAGTCACATCCATCCAGCCAGATATTACCAAATATCAAGCAGCCAACATTTAGATTCTTTAATGTTCAGACTATCAGTAATAGGACCTCAATGAATTTAAACTCAGGCTCTTCTCATACTTTTCCTTTTATATTTGAGGAAATTTATATGAAAAAAACCGATATTACCACCTTCATTTTTCTATGAAGTCACACTGGCTTGCTTGCTTGTTCGCTTGCTTTCTTTTCTTCTTTCTTTCCTTCCTTCTTTCCACAAATATTTTTTGAGTAACTACCAGGTGTCAGATACTGAGTACCATAGTATCTCATAGCATGGTATTATGCCTCAATATGTTTGGCTTTTTTAATCCATAGAAGTGATTAAAGAATCTTTGGGAACCAATGCAACAGAAACTGCACCTATAATACATAATTATCCAAGACAGTAATAGCTGATTCCCTGTAATTAGGAACTTTCCCCCAGTCTCAGCTATCTTTTCTATTGTGTCCCAATTTCTGTGCTGATGATTGTATGCTGTATTTTTTTAATATCTCCTATACTGTATGCTATTTTTGTATTGGGTAATTTCCTAACTTTCACTCGATTCCACTCATTTAACAACACTGACTCTTCACTTTGCAAATAGTTTACTTTTTCTTGCTTTGCTGTTTTTATTGCTGTCACTTAAATTTTGACTTACTTATCCGCTGCCATTCTTATAAACTATACATAAACCTGGGAAGATAGTTTATCATGATGTTTCATTTTTTTGGTTTTTATTGAGGCATAATTAACATATAACATTATATTAGTTTCAGGTGTACAATATAATTTGATATTTGTATATATTTCAAAATGATCATCACAATAAATCTAGTGAACATCCACAATCGTACATGGTTACAAAATTTTTTTTCCTTGTGATGAGAACTTTTAAGACCTACTCTCTTAGCAACTTCCAAATATGCAGTATGGTATTACTATATATTGTTACCATCATCACCATGCTATACATTTACATACCCAGGACTTATTTTCGTAACTGAAAATTTGTATCTTTTGACTGCCTCCACCCATTTCACTCACTCCCTACCCACTCAGTCCTCACCTCTGGCCCCCACCAATCTGCTCTCTATATCTATGAACTCTGTTTTCTTGTTTTGTTTTGATTTGATTCCACATATAAGTTAGATCATACAGGATTTTTCTCTATCTGACTTATTTCACTTAGCATAATGCCCTCAAGGTCCATCCACATTGTCACAAATGGCAAGATTTCATTCATTTTTGGCTGAAAAATATTCATGATGTTTAAGTAAGATCTTGGCTATGAAGTTTGAATTTTAACTCAGTGATATCCTAGCTTTGGGACCCTAGACAAATCACCTAACCTCTTTAAGCCTCTGTTTTCTCAACAGCAAAATGGGGCTAATGATAATAACTTCTTCAGAGATTGCTTTGAAATTAAATGAGATAATGTACACAAAGCTCTTAGCATACTACCTGGTGTAGAGTACATGGACTGGTAAATACTATTCCAATGAAATTAATATGGTAAATGGATTACAGTCTTCCTAAATTCGCTTTTTTTTTTTTTTTTTTACTTTTGTCTGTGTTGGGTCTTCATTTCTGTGTGAGGGCTTTCTCTAGTTGTGGCGAGCGGGGGCCACTCTTCATCACGGTGCACAGGCCTCTCACTATCGCAGCCTCTCTTGTTGTGGAGCACAAGCTCCAGACGCGCAGGCTCAGTAGTTGTGGCTCACGGGCCTAGTTGCTCCGCGGCATGTGGGACTTTCCCAAACCAGGGCTCGAACCCATGTCCTCTGCATTGGCAGGCAGATTCTCAACCACTGCACCACCAGGGAAGCCCTAAATTTGATTATTATCTTGATTGCTATGGCTTCATTAGTATGCCTCCCTCTTTCCTTCAAGACACTGCCTTATATAAGGGATTACAAATAACTGTCACTCTTTCTTGGTGGAACTTGAATACTAATTTGGAAGTTAAATAGCAATACAAAAGAGTATATTACTAAAATGCAGTAAGAGTGATCCAGATAGAAAGTATCATGAGATTTCAGAGAAGGGAGAACTCACTCTGGTCTGAATGGTCAAAAAGTTTTCATTGAAGATGAAAAAAGAATGGACTGAACTTAGCAGGAAAGATATGAATTAGACAATGGCCAAGACAACTAGAACCTTCATGGTAAACAACAGAACCAAATGACAAAGGCAGAGAGAGTATGGCCTTTCCCAGAATATTCTATGGCCTGATTTGATTATTCTTTCTCTACTGGAAGATCAGGTTGGAGAAGTACATTGAGGGTCCATGGTAGAGAACTTGGGGTGCCTGGTTGAAGAACTTAAACATTAAATTATAGAACAACAGTCACATTAATTTATTGATTTAGTCAATAAATACATATTAAGTGCCTACTATGTTTTGTTCTAAGTGCTAGGGATAAACGGTGAAAAAAACCCCTGTCTTTATGAAATTTACTTTCCATTCTCACACCCAAATGCCCCGTGGTGCAACAGGTAACAGAAGTAAGCAAAGCAGGCAGGGTAAGTCACTACGGACCATGGCACGAGGTGATAGTTCTGTGTGTCAACTTGACTGAGCCACAGGGTAGCCCAATATTTGGTCAAACACCATTCTGGGTGTGTCTGTGAGGCTGTTTCTTGACGAGATTAACATTTGAATCCATAGACTGAGTAGACTGTTCTTCCTAATGTGGGTGATGAGGACCTGAATAGAACAAAAAGTCTGAGTAAGAGGGAACTCCTGCTTCTTGACTGCGTTAGAACTGGGACATGGGTTTATTCCTGCCTTCAGATTCAAACTGAAACACTGGTTCTTCCTGGGTCTCAAACCTGTTGGTTTTGTGAATGGATCTACACCGCCAGCTCTCCTGAGTTTCCACTGTGCCAACTGCAGATCTTGGGACTTGTCAGTCTTTGTAATTGCATGAGCCAATTCCTTATAATAAATCTCTGTATATATACAGAACCAATAGGAGATACACATATATTTATATATGTGTATCTCCTATTGGTTCTGTATATAAATATCTCCTACTGGTTCTATTTCTTTGAATAATCTTGACTAATACAGGTGGTGATGAGGGCAAACTGTAAAGTACGTAACTTGCTCCAGCTGATGGCTTCCATGTGAAAATGGGGACCCAACTCTGCCGGATCATTTATTTGCCAAGAGAAGACATAAATGTGGGGTTTTTTTATTCTCTCAATTTTTAAATACTAACAACACAGTTTTAAAAAAAAAAAAAAAAGCACATCACATCAGCCAAGCAAAATCTGTCTACAGGTCATATGCAACCCAAGGCTGCCAATTCTTTACCACAGCTTTAGATAATTAAGAGCCAACGGAGGTTTTCAGAACAGGATTGTTCTGTCAGTACGTGGTGAGAATTAGAAGAGAGTCAAACTAAGGACTCAGAGACCAGCGAAGAGAGGCTCTTGATACAATCGAAGTTCAAATGATGCAAGTCCAGTACAGAGTCATGACAGTGAGACCAAAAAGGAAGGAACACTTGAAGATGCGGTGGTAACAGAAAGGATGAAGAATGGAACATGCCATTCCAAGACAGGTTGACAATTAGGCTGTTGGCAGCGTTGCAAGTATTAAAGTAACATTAATTAATATAATGGATATACTTCAAAATTTCAATGGCCTAAGAAATAAGTTCATTGCTCACTCACATAACTGTCCTATACAGCTGTGGGGCAGCTGCCTTCCCTACAATGATTCAGAGCTCTAGACTTCCCTCTATTAAAACTACACCACATCACGGGGCCTCGGAATCCTTCACTTTGAGTCAGCAAACAGGTAAAGAGCCTGGAGAATCAAGCAGGGAGTTTTTGATAGGCCTGGTCTTAGAGTAAAGCACATCACACCTGCCCACATTTTACTGAGTAGAACTTAGTCACAAAGCCATACCAGCTACAAGAAAGAAAGAAGAAAGGAATTTGATAAATAACTAACCAAGTTGTCAGACGAAAGGAATGGGTCTTTATTCTCTATGAGCCTATTTTTACAACTATAAAGTGAAAGGTCTGGAATTTGTACTTTCTGCAATTCCTATCAATCTTTATTAAGTTTTTTGTTATTTAAGTGGTGGAAAAAAATACAGTAGAAGCCAGAATATTTCTACTCTACAGAATAATGTCATGTCCTTTCTTAGGACAACACCTTATAACATCATTTTAACTGATAAAAGCAATATTCAATTTATGTATTTATGACATCTTATTAGCAATTATCATAACACTGATCACACACAATGGATTGATATCACACGATATTTCCTTCCTATATTTCTAGATAACCACAGATCTTTCTGTAGTAATGACAATGAGTACATACAAAAGGATAATGTGCTTCTTTAGACTTTAATTAACACTGAATGGAATTATGCTTAGAATAAATAAAAGACAAAAAGCTTTCTTTTCATTCTCTTGTTCCTAACAAAAATAATTTATAATTTCAACTTTTCTTGCTGCTACTCCAAAATCCCAGTTTTAAAACACAATCAAAAGATGCCAACATATTCCAAAGTGAAAGAATGCTTTGGATTCTGTACTCCTCCTGTCTTCTTCATCTTTAAGAGATTTTAAGTCTTTTCTTTCCCAAGCTGCCAGTTACACTGAATTGTTCTGAAATGTGAATGATTTTTTTGTGTAAATATGAGCTTCCATCGACTAGAGCAACAATAAGCACTTCACACTTGTCATTTACTAAAACCTGCCTTTTGAGCCCTGTCAGTCATGTGCCTCTACATGTGTGTTTCTTGGTTGAAGCCGCAATGTTTTATGGCAGCTTCTGTTTAGGAATTCATGTCGCTACTTGGCATTTATGCAGTTCAGCTGTTAGAAAGTCAGGGTAAAAGGAAAGAAGATACACAGGAGCAAAGGTTTCAGGAGCAAAGAGGGAAATAAGAAAAGGCTTTAGGTTATGAAACAACCATGCCAGCCAAGTGGTATCAGTGAACCACAGGCACACCCCTTGGGTTTAGGAAAGACACTGCGACAGAACAGATGCAGCTCACACCCATCCTGCTGATCTGGATGGCTGAGTGCTACTACAAAGGCCAAGTGTTGCATGAAACATTAGCAGTTACGTTCACCTTTCAAGATTTTTCATCCCTTACAATACTGAGCTTGATTACAATGTGTGCCACTGAGCTTAGATGAGCTTAAAGCAAAGACAAAGAAACTCTGGAAGAGACAGACATATGGATGAAAAGCTAAATACTGTGGTTGCTAACCAGGGTGACAGAACTGTGCATGATTCATAACATGGGTTCAAATATGCCCAGAAGTTCAGATATTTATCCAACATTTATCTGCATAAAACCATGTCCCTTGGGGTTCGTGTATTTTAATGGTAAAATAATAGGAATCGGCTTTCTCTGGAGTTCTCAAACACTCTTTGAGCTTCTTCTTAGTTTCAAATCACTGGGAACCATGGGTTTAGAGATTTAAGGTTCAGGGAGCAACCTTTTTTAAAATAGGTAAATAAAAAGTAATGCAAATTAAATTTCATTCCCTTCCCAAATAACTCCAGGAAAGATTTTCAGTCTTGTTTAACTGACATCTTCTATTTGTGCTTGCCAAGGAGAGAATGTAGATTTCTAGGGGTTCTTTGGAAGATGTAAGTTATAAATAGAGAGAGGTAAAGAAGCAGAGATAAAATTTTAAATGTATAGAAGTTAAAAAACATATTTTCTCCAAAAATCATTGCTTCTACTTCCACAGCTCCTTCACATCTTTAATTAAATAACTTGAATCTTGCAAGTGATGCATTTTTAGATTTGTTGTGAAGTCCATACCATAAAATATCCATGTCTTATTAATATTTTAATATTGATAATATTAAAATATTATCTTAGTAGAAAACCTCTTTAAAACAACCAAATACAAATGATTATGAAAAACTAAATGATATTAGACTTTAAGACATGAGCACAACATAATATTTATAACAGATTCTCAATCATCTCCAACTTCTTTGGGCACATACATGTATTCTAGCTTCATTTATGCTTACCCATTTTTAGTTAAAAAAAGAAAAACACCTCAATCTAATAACTGAAATGGGTTATCTATTATGGCTAAAATTACCCACACAGTGTATGTGTACTGATACTGCCCAACAATAAGAATGCTTTGTATGCGTACACAATGAACAATGTCCTTACACTTAATGTCTCTTCACATATAATGGAAAAGAATTGTCAGCCAAGGGTATATATAGAAATTTTCACACACTTATCTTTCCTCCTTTTTAGTCATTTGCCAAACCAAAGAGTATATTAAATTGCTTTGCTTTTCTCTTCCACACTTAAAAATTGTACTTCAACAATTCTTTGAGCCTTAGAACTTTATTGCTGTCGTATAACAAAGTGGTTAACTAAGGCACAGAATTAGTCAACTTCTTGTTCCAAAAGCTCAGCAACAAAAGTATTCCTAAGGTAACAAAACACAAAATGACTAAAGAAAGCTAATTATCAATTAACACCTCAGTGCTTCAAAAACCGTTGTGAGTTGGACATGAAACCAGGACAGGATCTCAAGTATTGTGTTATACTGTGCATGGCACAAAACTGGGGATTGCTGACTTTTCTTCTCCAAGGGATGACAGTTTATTTCTAATCCACTATTAGAAATAATATCTTAAAAAGTTTAGTAAATGAATCCTGTAAAATGTTTACAAACTAATACATCATCATACCTTACCTCTGAAATCTGTGTAAGGGCTCACTTTGGCAGCACACATACTGCAATGGGGACAACATAGAAAAGATTAGCGTGGCCTGTGCACACTGAGGACATTTAAACTTATGAAATGATCTCTATCTTCCAGTAATTACCAGGGACCAGGGGATTTAAGGGGAGGGTGGCGGTAATGACCACAAAGGGCCACAGTGGAACTTCTGAGTAGTAATAAAAATGTTTTATATCATGATTGCAGTAGTGGTAATACAACAGTATACATTTGTCAAAACTCACCGAATTGCAGCCTTAAAACTGGTAAATTGTATTGCATGTAAGTTACATCTCAATAAAGCTAACAAATTTTTAAATATTAAAAAAAATTTTTTTTGTAAGAATTTTGATTCTGCCATCCCATGCACTAATTGGAGTGATAAAATTTCATGCAAAGCACAAGGACTTTCCCCCTCTATTCATCTCTGTTTCAGGCACAACAGAACCAGCTGGTCTTATAACAATTCATCAGTCTTTTGCAATGAGATAAAAACGTACCATATTTAGATACTGCAATAAACAATTATTTCAGTGGAGTATGTAATAGTTGCACATCACTAAACTAAGGCAAATATTGAGGAAACATGGAAAGTGAAATGATTAATAATCAATAAGTTGCTGCTTCTCAGAAAACAAACAAAATACTTTGAGGATAATGTCTTTCTACAAAATAAAAATTATTATTCAACTTTTGATCACAAAAATCTATTTTTGTTCTCCAACCATTCATTAGATTAAAACATTTTTTAAAATTTATATATATATATGCACATGTTATGCACAGAAAATAGGTATGTGTTTGTCCCCAGTATATGCACTCAGAACAACAGAAGTTTGTTTGATGAGATCAATAGTATGGAAAAAAGTTACTTATTGTCTTTTCTCCTTCAAGAATTTTTTTTGGCACGTCAATCTGATGAGGTGGGAAAAATGAAGCCTGAACAGAAAACAAAATTGAAGCTAAAAACAATAGAGAAGATTGATTAACCCCACGTTATCAAGTAAGTGTCAATAGCAAGAAGCTACTAGGCTTCTGCACTGTTTTCCTCTAAACTTTTAGCCTTACATCCGTCAAACCTCAAGATAACTATCCATCATGGAGTCAAAGTGGCGAACAACTGTGTGGTCCTTTGATAAGGGACAGTGTCACAATTTGTCTCCTTCTCTTCCCACAGATCGCCTCTAATGGGGTAAGGCCAGGCCACAACAGCTGCAAATAGCCCAAAGACATTCTTTAGCATAAAAAAAAAAGTCTCAGAAAATATGTAGCACAAGAATCTAAGCAACCTTCAAAAAAATCTAAATTCAATGATTATTTACTTGGATGTTTTATGTATATTTTCTTCTTTCTAACACTAGTGTTGATAAACCAATGTTTAAGCGTAATTAAATGGCAAAATTGTGATGCATTTAAAAATGTCGTGATGTTAACAATCCCCTGAGAGCTACAATGCAGCATCTATATAACTAAGTAATATTTAAAATCTGTGGCCGAACTATATTGAAATTTATCCAATGTCTCCAAGAAGGTAATTCACACACTTAGATGTACCATGGAACATTATCTATGCCATTCAAAAATGAAGAGGTAGCCCCAACCTCCCTGCAAAAAAAACCAGCCTAACTAATGAAGAATGCTTAGTAGCATAAGAAAATGACCATGTCATAATATTAGGGAAAAGAAAGCAAAATTTAAAAATATGAGTTATGACTATAATTATGTGAAATATTCACAGGAAAAATGGTTGAAAGTGTATAAAGTATAACAATTGGCATTTAAGAGTAGTGAGTTTATGGACAATAACTTTTTCTGCTCTGTCTTATGAATTGTTTTCAAAAATTGTTTTATTATTTCTTGACATATTTTTTCCTCTACACGTGTGAAAGCTTAGCAAGTTTACATGAAGATTTCCTAACACTCTATGCCAGCAAATATTAGCTTTAAAAGAGTTCTGTATCATCACCAGTAGGGAAGTCATCTCAAGCCAACCTGCAACTACCCTATTGTGGGCAGCAGGTGCCAGCCTCTTGAGCAGGATGCAGCTCAAAGATAGTGAGAAGAAATGTAATCCTGGGTAAGTGTTCTGAGGCCTTGTCTTGGTACTCAAGACCTTCCAGTGGAATGGTATACAGTGGAGATGGGAAGAGAGAATCTAAAATTTATGTAATCAGTTCACAACTTCATACAACACCCTGATGTCACCAAACAAAGCAGTGATTTGCCCCACCCTGACCACACTTCTTCCCTTAGGCTATAGTTTGTGACTCCTTTTGCCTTCAGATCTGCTCTTGGGGTTCATTTTTTACTTATTTTATGTGTATAAAAATATTTAAGGGGGAAACACTGAGTGTCCCCAGGCTCCCAGCCCTTTACTGAGAAGAGAAGTCTTTAGCCATATATGTGCCCCAATGTTCTCCAACTGTCGTGATGTGAGAAGTACATTCTTTTTTATCCTGAAGGAATTTTGGCATATTAGGCTTTAAGATGCAGCTATCAGAGAATTATAATTATCTGGCAACATTTTCAGTTAACATTAATTTGGGAATGGCCAAGGATATGGGCAAAATAAGACCTGTGAGAATGGGACAGTAGATAGGAATAGGGACCACCTAAAGGGAGAGGAAGTTTACAGAAAAGGAAGGAAGGAACCCTACAAATAAAATTTTGCTTCATTCACCATTTGATCCTTGGTCAATCCTGTTGATCCTGGTTGAGTAAGAACGTGAGCTTAAGAATGTGACCAACTTGGATTCAATCCCACCTCTACCACTTACTAATCATGAGGTCATAAACAAGTTACCTAACCTGTCTCAGTAGTGTGCTTCCTTTACTGTCCAATAAGGAAAATAATATATACTTCATGAAAATATTTTAAGTAATAAATAAGGTAATTATGTATTTAACCATAATCGAATAAGAACTTCACAAATGTTAAGAACTATCCACTTTATTTTCCCTTTTAGTTTCTTCTGCAAATTAGGGATTTGCTCCCTAAATCCATATTTGCAATGAGCTTTGAAACTTCATTAAAAATATTTGATTACAAATGCAACCTAATCAAACTTAAAAGCTTTTACACAGCAAAAGAAACCATAACCAAAATGAAAAGACAGCCTACAGAATGGGAGAAAATATTTGCAAACAATGCAACTGACAAGGGGTTTATTTCCAAAATATACAAACAGCTCAGATAACTCAAAATCAAAAATACAAACAACGCAATCAAAAAATAGGCAGAAGACCTAAATAGACATTTCTCCAAAGAAGACATACAGATGTCCAACAGGCACATGAAAAGACACTCTACTTCACTAATTATTAGAGAAATGCAAATCAAAACCACAATAAGGTATCTATCGTATGATCCAGCAATTCCACCGCTGAGCATATATCTGGAAAAGATGAAAACTCTAATTTGAAAAAAATACATGCATCCCAATGTTCATAGCAGCACTATTTACAATAGCCAATACATGAAAACAACCCAAGTGTCCATCAACAGATAACTGCTTCAAGATTATGTGGTGTACACACACACACACACACACACACACACAATGGAATATTACTCAGCCATAAAAAAGAATGAATAATGCCATTTGTAGCAACATGGATGGACCTAGAGAATATCATACTGAGTGAAGTAAGTCAGACAGATATCATATCATATCACTTATATATGAAATCTAAAATATAATACAAATGAATCTGTATACAATAGAGAAACAGACTCACAGACATAGAAGACAAATTCTCAGGGTGGAGTAGTCAAGATGGCAGAATAGGAGGATGCAGAATTTGTCACTCCTCACAAGTACACCAAGAATACATCCACAGATAGAACAATTCTCATAAAGCAGCTGCTGAACATTAGCGGAAGACTTCAGACACCTAAAAGCACAAGAAGATCCCCTCACAACCAGGTAGGATGAAAGAAAGAAGAAAAAAAAGAAAAGAGGAATCAAAAAAAAGGGACCAGCAACCCTGGTGGGAAGCTGAAGGTGGGGGGAGGTCCCCACACTCAGAAAAACTCCCTCATGGTGGGGAAATCATCTGGGACAGAAAAAGGACCTTTGGGGCATCAAAAGTCTGTGAGAGGCAGGACAAAGTAAGAACTGCATGCAGGGTCCACACCATAGCTCTGCACATTCCAGCCTGAGTTGTGAGTCACCTGTGGCAAAGGGGGCCTGGGTGCTGGAAAGTGAGGTTTGGACCATGGACCCAGGGAGGGGACAGCTGTTGGCTGTAAAAAGCCAGCCAGAAGGGACAGGAGTAAGGAGTTCCACAACCAAGGAAGTCTGCAGAAAAAGCTCAGGACACCATAGAAGCAAGGCGTCATTGCTGAGTGGTGCACAAAGGGTGGAGCCACCATTACAACACCTTTCCCCACCCACCAGCTTCTTTGGGCACTGGGAGGGGCTCCCGTCTGAGCGGGCCCATCCGCCCCTTGGGCCAGGGTCTCCTCTGCCCATCCCAAAGCCTCCCTGTGAATCAGCCCTGGGTGCTCCTGCCTGGGAACAAGAGTCCACAGATGCTGGTGGGGGCTGAGTACTAAAGTGTGGGGCTGGGAGAATGAATCCAGGGAGAAGAGCACTGTTGGCTGCACGGATACAGCAGAGGGGACAGGAGCGAGGGGATGCATGGCCAGGAATACACCTAGAGGAAGCGTGCCCAGAAAGCAAGGCACCATTGTTGAGAGGTGCATGGGGGGTGGGACCACCACCAGCCCCACACATCAGCTCCTGCCTCTGCAGGCACTGGGAGGGACTCCCACCTAAGTGAGCACGCCACAGTATGTTGCAACTGCCTGCTGGTCCCCGCTGCCACAGGCAACTCACACACACCCCAACTGTGCCCGCCATACTCCTCCCCAGCCTGAGTGAGTAAGTGTGCTGCAAGCAGCCGCTGCTTTTGCTCCTCTAGCCTGGGCAAGGAGCAGATGCTTAAGGGTGGCACACACGCAGAACTGGGGTCAAAACCAAAGCTGAGTCCCAGGGGCCCTGCAACTAAGGAAGAGGAATGGAAATCTTTCTGTGCAGCTGCACAAACTATGAATTAAATCCCTGAGATTGGCTTGGAAAATCCTGCGTCTGTGGAATACCTGAATAGAAAAGTGCCCCCACAGTTGAGACCGGTCTAGCCTTTCCAGCAGTGAACGTTGGGGGCAAGTACATGTGGAAATTGGGCCAGGTCAGAGTCTGAGCTGGCCCCACAGAGCCTACAGCAGGTTCAGAGACCTACCAAGAGATACTGGAAGGCCTGAGGAGGTGGGAATTGGCTCTGGCTCACTGGGGGAGCAAGGGCACTGACAGAAGAGGCCCCGGAAAATATTCGTATTACTATTATTCCTTTTTTCTTTGCTTTGTTTTGTTCAGTTGTTGGTGTTGTTGCTTTGTTTTTTTATCTTTTATTTTTAATTTTCATTTATTTTTATTTTTGAATATATATGTTTTTATTTTTCTATTTTTACTTGCTTTTTGTTGTTTTGTGGTTTTTTCTCGTTTTTGTTCTTTGATTTTTATGTTTCTTCTTTTTTTATTGTTTTTACATGTATATTTTATGTTTTATTCTCTTTTTTGTTGTTTGCTTTCTGTTTTTGTCTTATTTTTCTTTTTTTCTTTGTTAGTTTAGTCCTTACTGACTGTTCTCATTTTAAAATTCTTTTGTTTGTTCTCTTGGTGTTTTTCTTTTTTCCTTGATTTTTTTTCTTGTCTCTGTGTGTGTGTGTGCTGTGCTGTTGCTGCTGTTCGCTGTTGTTTTTGCTATTTGTCCTGGATTTTGTTTGTTTTCTTTTCTTTTTTTTCTTTCTTTTCTTTCTTTTCTCTCTGGCTGCACTGTGCAGCTTGCAGGCTCTTGGTTCCCCAGCCAGGGGTCTGGCTTGGGCCTCCAGGGTGGAGGAACCAAGGCCAGGATGCTGGACCTCCAGACAATTCCCGGACCCAGGGTATATTAACCATCATGCACGCTCCCAGAGGTATCCATATCAACACCAAGACGTGGCCCCACACAACTGCCTGCAGGCTCCAGTGCTGGACACCTCACACCAAATAAGCATCAAGACAGAAACACAGCCCCACCATCAGCAGACAGGCTGCATAAACTCGTACTAAGCTCACAGACACCCAAAACACACCACCTGACACGTCCCTGCCCCAGAGGGAAAAGATTCAGCTCCACCCACCAGAGCACAGGCACCAGTCCCTCCCACCAGGAAGCTTACACAAGACCCTGTATCAACCTCACTCACCAGGGGGAAGACAAGAGAAACAAGAGGAACTATGACCCTGCAGCCTGCAGAAAGGAGACCATAAACACAGTAGGTTAGACAAAATGAGATGACAGAGAAATATGTTACAGATGAAGGAATAGGGTAAAATCCCACAAGACCAAATAAATGAAGAGGAAATAGGCAATCCACCTGAAAAAGAATTCAGAGTAATGAGAGTAAAGATGATCCAAGATCTTGGACACAGAATGGAGGCACGGATCAAGAAGATATAAGAAATGCTTAACAAGGACCTAGAAGAACTAAAGAACAAACAATCAGAGATGAACAACACAATAACTGAAATGAAGAATACACTAGAAATAATCAATAGCATAATAACTGAGGCAGAAGAAAGGATAAGTGCGCTGGAAGATAGAATGGTGGAAATAACTGCCGAGGAGCAGGAAAAAAAGAATGAAAAAAAACAAGGACAGTCTCAGAGGCCTCTGGGACAACATTAAATGTACCAACATTTGAATTATAGGGGTCCCAGAAGAAGAAAAAAAAGGTAAAGGGCCTGAGAAAATATTTGAGTAAATTATAGTCAAAAACTTCCTTAACATAGGAAAGGAAAGAGTCAATCAAGTTCAGAAAGCTCAGAGAATCCCATACAGGATAAACTCAAGGAGGAACACACCAAGACACATATTAATTAAACTAACAAGAATTAATTACAAAGAAAAAATATTAAAAGCAGCAAGGGAAAATCAACAAACAACCTACAAGGGAATCCCCATAAGGTTATCAGTTGATTTTTCAGCAGAAACTCTGCAGGCCAGAGGGAGTGGCAGGACATATTTAAAGGGATGAAAGGGAAAAACCTACAACCAAGATAACTCTACCCAGTGAGGATCTCATTCAGATTTGACAGAGAAATCAAAAGATTTACAGACAAGCAAAAGCTAAGAGAATTCAGAATCACCAAACAGGATTTACAACAAATGCTAAAGGAACTTCTCTAGATGGGAAACACAAGAGAAGAAAAAGACCTATAATAACAAACCCAAAACAATTATGAAAATGGTAATAGGAACACACATATCTATAATTACCTTAAATGTAAATGGATTAAGTGCTCCAACCAAAAGACACAGACTAGCTGAATGGATACAGAAACAAGACGTGTATATATGCTGTCTACGAGAGACCCACTTCAGACCTAGGGACATGTACAGACTGAAAATGAGGGGATGGAAAAAGATATTCCATGAAAAGGGAAATCAAAAGAAAGCTGAAGTAGCAAAACCCATGTCAGATAAGATAGACTTTAAAATAAAGACTATTACAAAACAGAAGGAAGAACACTACATAATGGTCAAGGGATCAATCCAATAAGATATAACAATTGTAAATATTTATGCACCCAAAATAGGAGCACCTCAATACATAAGGCAAATGCTAACAGCCATAAAAGGGGAAATCAACAGTAACACAAGAATAGTGGTAGACTTTAACACCCCACTTACACCAATGGACAGATCATCCAGACAGAAAATAAATAAGGAAACGTAAGCTTTAAATGACACAACAGACCAAACAGACTTAATTGATATTTATAGAACATTCCACCTAAAAGCAGAAGAATATACTTTCTTCTCAAGTGCTCATGGCACATTCTCCAGAATAGATCACATCTTGGATCACAAATCAAGGCTTGGTAAATTTAAAAAAATTTAAATCATATCAAGCATCTTTTCTAATCACATAATGTTGCTTCCCACAACACTATGAGATTAGAACTCAATTACAGGAAAAAAACTATAAAAATACAAACACATGGAGGCTAAACAATACACTACTAAATGACCAAGCGATCACTGAAGAAATCAAAGAGGAAATCAAAAAACATCTAGAAACAAATGACAACAAAAACACAACAACCCAAAACCTATGGGATTCAGCAAAAGCAGTTCTAAGAGGGAAGTTTATAGCAATACAATCCTACCTCAAGAAACAAAAAAAATCTCAAATGAACAATCTAACCTTACACCGAAGGCAACTAGACAAAGAAGAACAAACAAAACCCAAAGTTAGTAGAAGGAAAGAAATCATAGACATCAGAGCAGAAATAAATGAAACAGAAACAAAGAAAACAATAGCAAAGATCAATAAAACTAGAAGTTGGTTCTTCGAGAAGATAAATAAAATTGATAAACCTTTAGCCAGACTCATCAAGAAAAAAAGGGAGAGGGCTCAAATCAATAAAATTAGAAATGAAAAAGGAGAAATTAGAACTGACACCACAGAAATACAAAGGATCATAAGAGACTACTACAAGCAACTCTATGCCAATAAAATGGACAACCTGGAAGAAATGGACAAATTCTTAGAAAAGTACAACCTTCCAAGACTAAACCAGGAAGAAGTAGAAAATATGAACAGACCAATCATAAGTAATGAAATTGAAACTGTGATTAAAAACCTTCCAACAAACAGAAGTCCAGGACCAGAAGGCTTCACAGGTGAATTCTATCAAACATTTAGAGAAGAGCTAACACCTATCCTTCTCAAACTCTTCCAAAAATTGCAGAGGTGAAACACTCCTAAACTCAGTCTATGAGGTGAACATCATCCTGATACCAAAACCTAAAAAAGATATTACAAAAAAAGAAAATTACAGGCCAATATCACTAATGAACATAGACGCAAAAATCCTCAACAAAATACTAGCAAACAGAATCCAACAACACATTAAAAGGATCATACACCATGATCAAGTGGGATTTATCCCAGGGATGCAAGGATTCTTCAATATACACAAATCAATCAATGTGAAACACCATATTAACAAACTGAAGAATAAAAACTATATGATTGTCTTAAGAGATGCAGCAAAAGCTTTCATGAAAGTTCAA